>NC_053495.1:102053688-102710688 GCF_905171775.1 Rana temporaria | reverse complement strand
ACCACTTTTGCGGCTTAGAGCCATTTTTGATTTATTTATATTTTGCACACTTGTTGTATATTTATATTAGAGTGTATATTATATGCCAATTAGGCCATCACATATTATCACACTCAGGCACTTGTATTCTTTTCACTTGTTTTGATCACATACAAGTCACATCTGTACCTTATTGGTACATTCAGCCTCTATTCTAGACAGCGCCACTACCCCTTCCATTTTTTATTTTAATGAAACATTTTAGGGTCCATTAAAGCAGTGGTATAGATAAATTATTAATAATATGATCAAAAACACAGCAGTGTACTTTCATTGCATTCTGAACTCCAAAGAAATCAGAGCACAATCAGGATAGGTTAAAAAAATATTTAAAAAAAATTATATTTTTTTTTGAGGGGAGATCCATCAGGTGACCGGCCTCTCCTCCAATTACCAGGTTTTCTCCGCTTCATTAAGCAGAGAGGACACTAAAAAAGTAAAATGCAGGCCGTGTTCTGAAGTAACTTTGCTGAATATAGCAGAGAGCAGAAAGTGATGGGCGCTCTTCATTTCAAACATCGCCTCTGTGTAGGAAGCTCTTCTGTAAATGTCATGGCTGTTTGGCTACTTGAAAACGTAGAGAACCAAATATCAAAGACAGGTCCAATATTACAAGAAAGCCAAAATGGAGAGAAAAAAAAAAAGAACGTATAATAGGTGCCACAGAACTCTGCACTCAGGAACCCAATCTACCCTACAGCCTCTCTCAGAATGTTAAACATGCAGCACTCACACATTAATATTTACACTCACTGGCCACGTTATTAGATACACATGTTCAATTGCTTGGGAAACACAAAATTGCTAATCAATTAAATCATATGGCAGCAGCTCAATGCATTTAGGCATCTAGACTTTGTGAAGACGACTTGAAGTTCAAACCGAACACCAGAATGGGGAATAAAGGGCATTAAAGTGACTTTGAACATGGCATGGTTGTTGAAGCTAGATGGGCTGGTCTCAGTTTTAAAAAACTGCCCATCTACTGGGATTTTCAAAACCATCTAAAAAGGGTTTACAGAGAATGGTACCAAAAAAAAAAAAAAAAAAAAAAATGAATATCCAGTCAGCGGCAGTTGTGTGGAAGAAAAATGACTTGATGTAAGGAGAGAGGCAATAGTAACTTAAATAACCACTCATTACAACCAAGGTTTGCAGAATACCATCTACGAATGCACAACACATTGAACTTTGAAGCAGATGGGCCTCAGCAGCAGAAGACCACACTGGATGGCACTCCTGTCAGCCAAGAACAGGAAACCGAAGCTACAACTCACACAGGCTCACCAGATTTGGACTACAGAAGATTGGAAAAACGTTTTCTGGTCTGAGGAGTCTTTATTTCAGATAGTAGGGTCAGAATATAGTGTAAACATGAAAGCATGGATCCATCCGCCTTGTATCAATGGTTCAGGCTGGTGGTGGCTTAATGGTGAGGGGGATATTTTCTTGGCACACTTTGGACCCCTTCGTACCAATGGAGCATCATTTTAAAATGCCACGAGTTTTGTTGGTGACCATGACCCTCCCTTTATGACTACAGTGTACCTATCTTCTGATGGCTACTTTCAGCGAGATAATGCACCATGTCACAAAGTTCAAATTATCTCAAACTGCTTTCTTGAACATGACAATGGCATTCACTGTACTCCAGTCACCAGATCTCAATCCAATAGAGCACCTTTGGGATGTGGTGGAACGGGAGATTCACATCAAGGATTTGCAGCAACTGCATGATGCCCTCATGTCAATATGGACTATAATTTTTGAGGAATGCTTCCGAGACCTTATTGAATCTATGCCATGAAGAATTAAGGCAGTTCTGAAGGCAAAAGGGTTCCAACCCGATACTAGCAAGGTGTACCTAATAAAGTGAGCGGTGAGTATGTGTATAAAAAGTCTACACACCCGTTAAAAGGTCAGGTTTCTGCGATGTAAAAAAATAAAAAAAAACACAAAGATAAATCATTCAATTACTTTTTCCACCTTTAATGTGATCTATAAAACGGTACGACTCGAATGAAAAACAAACTAAAAATAATGTGGTTGCATAAGTATGCACACCCTCTTATAACTTGGGGTGTAGCCGTGTTCAGAATTAAGCAAACTTTCAGCGAAAGGGAATTTAAAAAAGACGTGCGGCCATTTACTGAGGTTGGAAGACAAGAGGTTTACCATTAAATTGCGTAAACCTGTGAACGGGGGCCTGACAGCCGAGTGTCTGACGGCCTACGTACTTATATAAAGATGGTCATACACTAAGCAATCTGATTGTACAATTTCCTTTAGATTTACTAGAACTATGTAATAAGAGGACCTACATTTCATTTGTATAAAATCAGGCAGGCCCTTGCACAACATTTATGGGATATTTAAAGGAGATTGTACATTCTGTACAGACAGTGGGTGGAGGTTGTACAGTAATGAGGGAGGTGTGGTCCAGACAGGTGAACACACCCTATCACGCCCTGTGATGCAGCAAGGAAGTGCATGACGAGATATTTTTTACAGAAAGTGATGGAATAAAAATAAAAAAATAAAAAACTTTTACATCCAGACATGAAAGTTCAGAGCTTTTATAGAAGAGGCAAGGAGAGATAAGCACATTGTAATTTCTGGGACAGAAATGACATTAAAAGAAAACACTTCTATTTATAATGAAAAGTGCGCTTAAGAATAAAAAGGATATTTTCCTTCCTCTCATGCACAGAGGAACACGGGAATCTTTGAACATTCACATTATACTTCTGTAGGTGGCAGTAGAACGCAATTGTTCAAGGTTTCCTATGCTCCCAATAGTCAGTTGTACTGCCCACCCCACTACAACTCCTGGCATGTGCGATAAGCAATCCAGACCAAGGTTCTTGGCAGGAGTGGCAACCTTCTGATATAAAAAAAATTAAAATAAAAAAGGCATTTTTAAACAACTCATGCAAATGCAGCTTTACTATATAAAGCCAAAAGGTTTATCCCAATAAGTAACAAAATAAGCAGGAAATAGTTAAAATGCCTTCTAAAATAAAAATGTTTACGTACACTATAAACAAAATGGAGATTTCATAATTATTACTAATGAGCATACAAGGGCATATTTGTTCAACATCAAGCACCTGCAGAATTGTATTTATTTTTATATGAGAAATGAATACCGCCTATGCTACAGATAACACAATGACTAATACCAAGCAATGCTCTGGGTTACTACACTGCATTAATATTTACAGTATTTCAAAACAAAAAATTGCTATTTATATAAAAATCAGTTAATGTTTAAGTTTCCTTGCTGAACCCAAGAATCCTAAATACCAACAGCAAGCCGTTACACATTGTATTATTTTTATTAACAGTTTTAAAAAAAAAAAACGTATATAAATTATAAAATGCATCTGTATCCCTTTTAAAGTAAATAAAAATGTTTGAAATTCCAGGACATTGAACTAAATCATTACTTTTACCATGACAATGTCGCCACCTTGTGGTCATTTGTGAATAGCACAGTCACCTTGTGTTATTTGTCAAATGGTACAAATATGCAAACCTTGCAAAAGGGTAGAGGGGAAATGCATGCAATAAAACACATTTAATGGAATGTTACTATTTAAATTATGCATTTTAAAAATACATCTACTACAGAATCTTAAAAAGTATAAAAAAAAGGCAATTTCTTGGAAATTGTAGAGATGGATTAGAACTGTCAAGTTTTTTATTGCTACTTTTGTCCGTTAGGGAGATACACCCACTATATGTCCTGTTTACCATTATCACCAAAAGTGAAAGTAAATTAAAGTCCCAAATTCCAAGTTGTTCCCAGAAAAGTAAGGGAGGGGGAAATCTTCCAATGGGGGGACACTAGTTCTGGTGATCTGGACAACACCAATGGATCCCCTTAATCTGCAGATGGGACACAGATGGCAAAAATAAAGTTGCCAGGGGTTATAACCCTCCCGTCCAAAATGAAAAAAAAAACAATATATCGTCTTTAAATATTTTCTCTTTCTATAAACAGGGCATGGACACGGTATTTCCCAGCCCAATCTTAATGGCACAAAGTAGACTTTATTGGGGAATTAAAGAGTTGTGAGAGCACAAACTTTTACGACTCTTCTAAATTTATAAAATGGAGCAGGCTCCTGTGCTTAAAGAGGAGGTCCAGCCTCCTTCAGGAAAAAAAAAAAAGTCAGCAGCTAAAAATACCGTATGAAAATGGGGGGGAACTAATGCGCAAATCAACCTAGCCAAGGCAATAATAAACTAAAATAACGATAGATAACATATAAAGCAGTTAATAAGCAGCAGCCACTACTAAAAATGCTCACGCATTCAGAGTAAATGAATAACAGGTTGGATGTAGTAGCGCTTGCCCAATATATAATAGAATAAATAAGGTGACAATCCAAAATAAATGAAAGTAAAAAACGTCAATCCACCACCGACTGTGGGTCTAAAAGTGTTCCACTCAAATTGATGTCCAAAGAATGACCACCCAACATTTAGAATTCAAATGTGGTAAGTCATGATGAGTGGTAAATAATAATTGGATAAAGAAAACACAATTATGCCAATGACAGCACAATGTAAATCATTAAGAACAGTGATCACAATAAAAATAGTGACATCCAAAAAAGTGCTTCAATCAAAAAAGTGCATAGTGCAACATAATGCAATACAAAATAGTCCACAAAATGATCCAAACAAGTAGCATGCATAAGTGAGCATGAACAAAAATAATTAAAAATATATATGTTGTGCCAATCAAACCAGAAAGACAAATAAATTTCTGGCAGTATAGTGTTAAAAAAAGTGTGTCCAGTGCACAATCCGTGCAGGAAAGAATATATAAATAATGTTCTATAAAAATATTTCAATCAATAAAATTGAATGAATAGGTGACAATCTATATATAAATTATAAAGTGCAAAAAGTGCTTCAATGAATCCATTAAAGAAAACTTGAGTGGTTGATGCTGAACGTGCAATCGTGCTTGAATACAATCCTTCAGGCTCCCCACAGTGTCTGGAGAATAGTGTGTTCCAGCCCCTTACCTCTGGAGGGCTTTACATAAAGCCTCTATGTTAATACTCCCAAATACGGCGGCTTGCTGCTCCACTCCCATATACCACGGCTCATGGGTTAAAGATGACTCAATTGGCTAATCTGACCTGACCATGTGCACATGGCAAACGAAGGAGACAGGAGAGAGGTGGCACTGTGGCTGGTGATATTATATTGACTGGGGCTTCACAAGGTCAGATTATGAATGGACGGGTGTCTTAGCCAATTGAGTCATCTTTAACCCATGAGCCGTGGTATATGGGAGTGGAGCAGCAAGCCGCCGTATTTGGGAGTATTAACATAGAGGCTTTATGTAAAGCCCTCCAGAGGTAAGGGGCTGGAACACACTATTCTCCAGACACTGTGGGGAGCCTGAAGGATTGTATTCAAGCACGATTGCACGTTCAGCATCAACCACTCAAGTTTTCTTTAATGGATTCATTGAAGCACTTTTTGCACTTTATAATTTATATATAGATTGTCACCTATTCATTCAATTTTATTGATTGAAATATTTTTATAGAACATTATTTATATATTCTTTCCTGCACGGATTGTGCACTGGACACACTTTTTTTAACACTATACTGCCAGAAATTTATTTGTCTTTCTGGTTTGATTGGCACAACATATATATTTTTAATTATTTTTGTTCATGCTCACTTATGCATGCTACTTGTTTGGATCATTTTGTGGACTATTTTGTATTGCATTATGTTGCACTATGCACTTTTTTGATTGAAGCACTTTTTTGGATGTCACTATTTTTATTGTGATCACTGTTCTTAATGATTTACATTGTGCTGTCATTGGCATAATTGTGTTTTCTTTATCCAATTATTATTTACCACTCATCATGACTTACCACATTTGAATTCTAAATGTTGGGTGGTCATTCTTTGGACATCAATTTGAGTGGAACACTTTTAGACCCACAGTCGGTGGTGGATTGACGTTTTTTACTTTCATTTATTTTGGATTGTCACCTTATTTATTCTATTATATATTGGGCAAGCGCTACTACATCCAACCTGTTATTCATAAAAATACCGTAGCTGCCGACGTTTAATATTAGGACACTTACCTGTCAAGGGACCCCAGGTTGTCTTCACCCAAGTCGATGTTTCCATCAGCTCCTGAGTGCTGCCACTGCCATTGCTTGTAAGGGAAATCGGCAGTGAAGCCTTACGGCTTCATAGCCCGTTCCCCAATGTGCTGTGCTTTGTGAATGGCCAGCCGCGGCAAGATCACCCTGGGAGCAGGTACCTGTCAAAAACAGGCACCCACCCCCCGAAAGGTGCCAAATGTGGCACCCGAGGCAGATAGGTGGTGCTTCAACTTTTGGGTGAAGATCAACTTTAACAAAAGAGGTGAAACCTACATTAATATGAGCGATCAGTTCCCCGTTTTGCCGTTGTGGCAGGAATAGCACACAGGACAGAGAAAGGAGCAAGCTCCGATCTCTCTACTGTCCAATCTCTCCAAGGCTCAGTTAAGAGCAGAGGAACAGAGAAAGAGAAGGTTGTTAAACCTGTGCAAGCTCTGCTAGTGTAGTGTGATCACTGCAGTGCAGAGGGAAGATCCGTTCATATCCCGCATGTCACATCTGACAAGAATCTGTGGCAGTTTTCGATATAGAAAACTACCACATGCCATCTGTTTTTTAGCTGCAAACCTCTGAAACCAAAATTGGCACAGGAGCAGCAAGATAGACCTGAAACAGATCAGTCTATTCTGTTAACGTGGCATACGCCATTTCTGACAGTTTCCAGCACCATTGTAATGGCACAAGAAACTGAATTCATTCTTCAGTATGTGTGTAACTGTCAGTATAGAAGCCTCCTCCCAAGACACACCAGGAAGTATTGGGCCCAACACTGAAGATTATGGGGTACCTAAAGCACTTGTGCAGTCAACAAAGCATTTAGCATTACAGCATATAAATAATGAGATCAATATTAACCACTGCAAATCAGGTGAGCAATAGACTGGATAAACAATTACATTTAAATCATTAGACCTGACACTGAAGATTATGAAGTACTGAGCACAGATTTATACATTGAGAAGTGCACTTTAATTTATCAGTCTAGTCCCAAAACACAGTGGTATGTACTGGCACTAGAGCGGGGCGATTTTAGGCAAAAAACAATAAAAATCTGTGATATAAAAAAAAAAAAAAAATCTTGATTCACCATTTCCCAGCCCTAACTGGCACACTGTCTAACGACACTACGAGATCTTTGCACTTGTCACATGATAGTACTCTAGGTCTACACACAAGTAAGTGAAGCAAGAAAGTGCATGTGAAAACACACAGAAAAGTGCACTTTTATTGTGTCTCTGTGGTCCATCTTCCACAGAAGTTAATCCCCCTCCCTGACAAGAGGGCACAAGGCTCCTAACAGGGGGAAGGCACACTCGGGTCCACCTAGACAAAATGCCTGACAGACACCTTTACGCATGGTCAATACTGGGTGAGGGGTTCTCCCAAAGAGACTGTAAAGGTCCCATTCATAAAAATAGTTTGTGTATATAAAGACATGTCAATATATAAAGATTATATGTGCGCGCAAATATAAAAGGGTATTATGTAATTTTATATGATAATAAACACTTTTTGTTTAATATCTCACACACACACATCTAGAGATAAAAATAGATTTGATATATAATCTGTCTATTGTTTTTTGATCAGTTAATACCTTAAAAAAGTGGGGTGTATAATTTAGTTAATATGTAAAAGTAAAAAAAAAAAGGCAATTTAGTCTTAAAAATCAATATACAGTGGTAAATATAACCAACAATATGGTTAAGGAACAAAATCTATAATCCACTCTGAGAATGACAGAAGAGATATTCTGTATATACTATTAAAGATATATAAATGTATATACTATTAAAGGGTGAATCTGGTTATTATCGTCACTCAGATCAATTTTTTTTTATTTAAAGAAAAAAAAAAGCCATACAAAAACTTTTTTTTTTTTTTTTATGAAGGAAAAGTAATTTTAGGAACGTTCCTTCGATTTTCTAATGGTTAGTGGGGTCAAATCGACGTTTGTTTTCAAACCACAGTATCAGGAAAATTTAGAAATAGAAAAACCTGTTGGTCAAAAGGAATTTTCAGACGGTATATGTGGTTTTCGTTCAGAAATTACATTTTTAAAAACAGAATGGTAAAAGCAAGCGAAAATATCAAAACATTCTTTCATTCAGCAAATGTACAAAGATTTTTCTTGTGAATATTCTGGTCTGAAAATTGATCCGTGTGGCCAGCATAAGGCTCGGTACACACCTATGCAGTTTGCTTTTGATCAGTTTTTGCAGTGCTTTTTTCTGTGCATTTTGATTTTTGCGCACATTATTTTGCTGTGATTTGCATTTTGTTTGGCCAATTTGTTGTTGGACAGATTAAAAAAAACACAAACTGCTGCAAAAAAACGCATTACATGCTTTTCTGCAGTTTCTCCACTGAAGTCTATTTAACCAAAAAAGCACTGCTTTGTGTTAAACAAAAATCCTGAACCCTTTCCAAATACGCAGCAGCTGAAAAAAGCATAGATGTGAACTTGTCCTATAGGAAACCATGTAAATGAACTCTAGTTCGTTTCTAAAAAAAGGCACCAAAAAAACATAGGCATGAACGAGGCCTAAGACATTTAGTAACAATGGCGTAAAAAAAAAAAAAAAAAAAAAAAAAAAAATGATAATCGCTACTGTAAAGGGCTAATTTTTTTTTTACTGTGGAACTATGAAAGTAATATTTACAGTAGCGATTATTTGCTCTTTTTGTATTACAAAGCGATTTTGTTGTATACAATCTATATACACACACACACACACACACACAACACATACACATACCGACAGAGTGAGTATATCCATAAGGCCCCTTTCAGACGGACGGATAGAATGGAGCTTTTAGCTGCGGATTTTCTATTTTTCTACTGCAGCTAAAAGCACACACTGTTTTCCTATTGCCCCATTCACACACAGCGTTTACGTGCGATTTAGTTACATGCGGTTTGGTGCGAATAGAAAAAATAGAATTGAATGCGTCCAGGTGCGATGTAGTGCAGCTATATGCACATAACCGCAGGTAATCGCAGTCTTTTTTGTGAACTGCGGATAGCAGCGTTGAAAAAAAGAAAACAGGAAGCACATCATAATCCCCAAAATAAAAAAAGGTTTGCTATGGAAATGAATACCGCAGCTAAATGCGGCCGCAATTAAATGCACGTAAACGCATGTAATCGCAATGTGCAAATGCAGCTAATCGCAGTGTCTGGAGCCTTGAATTTCACAAAACATTGGTAGTGCTTTTTACTTCGGCAAAACAGCTGTCCGTCTGAAAGGGGCCTAATACCGTAGGCCACAATGGCTGTGCCCTGTATTTGCAAGTAATAATAGCCATATATTAAAAAAAAAAAAAAAAAAGTTGTGTGCAAGACAGAAATGTGTAGCATTCAGTATCAACTAGGCCTGTCTAAAATGTATGAATGGGTCTTGGGTAAGGAAATATTGTACCGCCCCAAAGTCCAACTTTGTGAGGAATTTAAGCATACAATGAATTGACAAAGGAATACAGATATGTGGGTTCCCAGGTGTCTAAGATGTATCCCACCATGTATGTATATCGGTAAGGGGGGGGGGGGGGGGGGTGTTAAGACTTTTATGGATCTTTGATAGATGGTTGGTAGAAGGTGTAATATAGCATTCCATTTTAAGAAAATAAGGTTCCACCCAAGGCGTATTTTAGGCACTATAGCATTAAAAATAGCGCTTGCAATCTGCCCTCAAACAGCTACTCCATTGTCTCCAGTGTGGGAGCCCCGAGGGCTTTCACACTGAAGCGTTGCACTGGTAGGACGGTAAAAAGAAAATCCTGCTAGCCGCATCTTTGGAGCGGTGAAGGAGCGGTGTGTTTATCGCTCCTCCTCCACCGCTGCTGCCCATTGAAATCAATGGGACAGCGCGGCTATACCGCCTGGGTGGTTTTAACCCTTTGTCGGCCACTAGCAGGGGTTAAAAGCACCCCGTATTATAAACACATTTACCCAATGCACTGGTTACTAATGTTTGTGCTTCTTCACTGTACTGGGGTAGAGGGTCGCATTGTAAATCGGACATAGGCGTTTGTCACATAATAGTCTGTGGGCTTCTTTGAGGTATTAGTCCCCGTCTTGCACCACAATCTGTCCTTGTAGGTCGATTTTATTATAACACTGGAGGTGTTGGGAAGGTTAAGAGACTCTTTCAAAAGGGTGAGATTAGAGCATATAGGAATTGTTGGGAAGCGATTTGTACATTACAAATCTCTAAATAAACTATTTAATAGAAACGTTGGATTGAAGATTGATTGATTTGGTCTAAACACTGTTTGTGCTGTACTGGAGAAGTAGGGAGATGCTACATACACTATTACCAAATGTATTGGGGTGCCTGCTTTTTCACGCGCACAAACTTTAATGGCATCCCAGTCTTAGTTAGTAGGGTTCAATATTGAATTGGCCCCCCTTTGCAGCTATAGCCACTTCAACTCTTCTGAGAAGGCTGTCCACAAGGTTTAGGAGTGTGTCTATGGGAATGTTTGACCAATCTTCCAGATTGAACACCTTTGGGATGAATTAGAGCGGAGACTGCGAGCCAGGCCTTCTTGTCCACATCAGGGCCTGACCTCACCAAAGGCGCTTCTGGAAGAATGGTCAAACATTCCCATAGAGACACTCCTAAACCTTGTGCACAGCCTTCCCAGAAGAGTTGAAGCGGTTATAGCTGCCAAGGGTAGGCCAACTTAATATTGAACCCTACGGACTAAGACGCCATTAAACTTCACGTGTGTGTGTAAGGGAGATATATGGGAAAAGATAGGACTGTACGCGGACGACACTGTCCTATATTTGGCAGATCAGGGACCGTCGCTGAGAGCAGCTTTGCGTATAATAGAAGAGGCGGGTACATATTCGGGGTTGAAGATAAACTGGGACAAGTCCCGAATTCTCCCGTTGGACCAGTTCCCCCCTCAAGCGTCCTCCCCGGAACTACCTTTGCAGAGGGTAGCGGAGGTTAAGTATTTAGAAGTTAGTGTGACCAGGAATCTCAAGGATTATGTCCCTTTAAATGTAGAACCCTTATTCGCTATTATTAAAACCAGAACACAGGCATGGGCTAGACTACCCCTGGGGGTAATGGGCAGAATAAATCTGGTAAAAATGATTTTGCTCCCCAAAATACTATATATGGTTTGGCATGCCCCATTGTACATACCTCTAAAAGTGTTTAAACAGATGGAAGCTCTCCTAAATTCATTTGTGTGGGGGTCAAGCCGACACAAGCTGGCATGGCATATACTCAAAAATCCAGTTTTGGAGGGAGGATGTTCCCTCCCGGATCTGCAAGACTATTATATTGTGTCCCAACTATCACATGTTTATCACTTTAATACAGCAGAAGCACAGAGGCATAGATCACTGTTATGTAACAGGCCAGGTAGCCACTTCAATACCCCGGTTCAGGCAATATTTCGGACGGGACATGGGGGATGTAAGACAGCGCACTTCGGGGCTGACATGCTGACACACCAACAAAAAGTATGGGACATAGCCCTTAAAAAACAGGACAGGACACACGTACACTCTCATACACCACTGTGGAGAAACGGGAGTTTACCCGAATTAGAAACCGTTCCGGACCAGGGGATATGGGCAGCATATGGAATACTTTTCTTGTCCCAAGTCCTCACGGAATCAGGCCCTAAATCCTTCTCGAATCTTAGGGAGGAATTCTCGCTTCCGCCTCAATTTATTTTTCGATACCTGCAGCTTCGGCATGCACTTAGAACACAAATGGAACGGGTTGCAGTAGATTTGAGCAGACCGCAGGTGTTGGATGTTATCTTTGGGGCTGAATCGACAAAACTCACATCCAACTTATACTACATAATTAGGCTGAAGAAGGTAGGCAAGGTGTCACAGACAGCGAAGATAAAATGGGAACAGGACCTGGGACAGATAGAGGACACGGACTGGGGCGAGATACTGGAGGGGGTAAAGACGTCGTCCCCCAAACTGTCGGACAGGCTAACACAGCTATATATAATTCACCGTGCCTATTTGACGCCCAAGAGACTTGCGAAATTCCAACCCGCACGAAGTACTGCCTGCCCCATGTGTGCCGATACGGCGGCCTCATTCTACCACTTGCTGTGGCACTGCCCAGACATACAGGCCTACTGGCTACAGATAACAGTTCCTACACGACAATATGGGATCACCGGTGGGTATGGACCCGAAGTTATGTTTGTTGGGACTGGTCCCAGACATTGAAATTGATAAAATACCAGAATATCTTTATCTGCGAATCGCTATTTATTGCTAGAAAGGTGGTGGCTAAGGCATGGATGAGGGATAGGGCCCCAACATTAGAGGACTGGAAAAGAGAGGTGAATACCACTCTTCCCTATAGGAAAATTATATATATTCATAGGGGGCGCCCACAGAAGTTCTCCAGTATTTGGGACAGGTGGTTGGAGGACGGGGAAACGTGCACGGAATGAGACTATGGCGGAGGAAGAGGGTGCGTGGAAGCAGGGTGGCGTGGTTGAGTTTGTACATGTACTGTATTTTTGGAATAAAGGAGGTTTCTTCTTCTATGCATGACAGGGTTGGTCCCCCGGTGCACAGGGACGGGTGTGTAATGGTATGTGATCTTACACTGTAAACTGCATATCTGTAACTATGTATTAGGTATCGTCTATTGTTGATCAAACGCCTAACATGTTTGTGCCTTTTATTTACTACATCTCAATAAACTTGGTTTTGAAGTTAAAAAAAAAAACTTCACGTGTGTGTAAAGGCAGGGGTCCCAAAACTTTTGGTAACATAGTGTACATATCACCATCGTCTATGTAAAGATCCTCCAGATGAGCCAAGCCCATATAGCATCTACTGGATTATCACTGCCAAAAAAGACTCTGGATTGACTAAGGGATTCTTGGTGGCATCACCAGAAGTGGATAGGTGATAGGGCCGTGCTTCAGTGGAAAAGGGGGTTATAGTATTGGATACATGTAGGGGGATGGAGACCATCAAAACGGTGGTACTATATTCTCCAGGGGAACGGGTTTCCAATATAAAATATACGGTCGCGCTAAACTTATTTATAGTTGTTACAAATATAAGTGTAACCTTGTAAATATATCAACACTAAAAAACACATACTTGTGAATAGTCCAAAAATGTGTATGAAAATTACTTTGAAAAAAAGAGATTTTTAATACAGCTTACCTGTAAAATCTTTTTCTTGGAGTACATCACGGGACACAGAGCGGCATTCATTACTATATGGGTTATATGGAGTACCTTCAGGTGTAGACACTGGCAATCTCAAACAGGAAATGCCCCTCCCTATATAACCCCCTCCCATAGGAGGAGTACCTCAGTTTTGTAGCAAGCAGTATGCCTCCCAAAATGGTCCTCAAAAAAGAGGGGTGGGAGCTCTGTGTCCCGTGATGTACTCCAAGAAAAAGATTTTACAGGTAAGCTGTATTAAAAATCTCTTTTTCTTTATCGTACATCACGGGACACAGAGCGGCATTCATTACTATATGGGATGTCCCAAAGCAATGCTTACAATGAGGGGAGGGAGAACATCTCCAAGACAAAAGGATTTAATATAGAGATATACTCAAATCATAATAAATCCAACTTAGTTGAGAAAAATAATTTTTAAATTTTAAATTTAACTCAAAAAAGAGGAGCCCCCGGAATCCGAGGGTCTCAAACTGCAGCCTGCAGCACTGCCTGCCCGAAGGCAGTATCAGTATTCCTTCTTACGTCCAACTTGTAGAATTTTGTAAACGTGTGGACAGAAGACCAGGTTGCCGCCTTGCAAACTTGAGCCATAGAGATCTGGTGGTGTGCTGCCCAGGAGGCGCCCATGGCTCTAGTAGAATGAGCCTTTAATGATACTGGAGGAGGCAACCCTTTCAAGCCGTAGGCCTGAGTGATTAATTGCTTAATCCACCTAGAAATGGTGGACTTTGCAGCTGCCTGCCCCTTCTTGGGCCCATCCGGTAGAATGAACAGCACATCTGTTTTCCGGATCTTCTTTGTAGCTTTAAGATAGGCCTTCATGGCCCTGACAATATCCAAGGTATGCAGCAACCCTTCCTTTCTGGAAGTAGGTTTAGGGAAGAAGGATGGTAATACCAAATCCTGGTTCAAATGAAAACTGGATATGACCTTCGGTAGGAAGGAAGGATGAGGGCGGAGAACGACCCTGTCCTTATGAAAAACAAGATATGGTTCCTTACAGGATAAGGCCGCCAGCTCCGAAACTCTTCTTGCGGAAACTATGGCAACCAAAAATACTAACTTCCTTGTCAGTAGAACCAAAGGAATATCAGCCAACGGCTCAAACGGTTGTTTCTGTAAACTTGACAGAACAAGATTTAAATCCCACGGACAAAGCGGGGATTTAACTGGAGGTCTAATACGTAAGACCCCTTGAAGGAAGGTCTTAACCAGCGAGTGGGTGGCCAGCGGCCGCTGAAACCACACTGACAGAGCAGAAATCTGTCCTTTGATTGTGCTTAATGCCAATCCTTTATCCACTCCTAGCTGGAGAAAACTTAATACTCTATCGATGGTAAATTTGCGAGAAAGCCATCGCTTGGACTCACACCAGCCTACATAGGCCTTCCAGACCCTGTAATAAATCACCCTAGAGACCGGTTTCCTGGCTCTGATTAGGGTAGAGATTACTTTCTGAGACAGACCTCTACCCCTGAGAATCAGGGATTCAGCTTCCAGGCCGTCAAATTTAGATGCCGTAAGGCAGGGTGGAGGATCGGACCTTGCGATAGCAGGTCTGGCCGTAGAGGAAGAGTCCAAGGGTCTCCCACTACCATCCTTAAGATTAGTGAGTACCATGCCCTTCTGGGCCATGCTGGAGCTACCAGGATGACTGGTATGTGCTCCACCCGGATCCTGCGCAGCAGGCGGGGTAGTAACTGGAGCGGGGGAAACGCATAAAGAAGTTTGAACTGATGCCAAGGGCAAACCAACGCATCGGTTCCGCAGGCCATCGGATCCCTTGAGCGGGATATGAACCTGTCTAGTTTCTTGTTGAGTCTCGATGCCATGATATCCACGTCCGGCACTCCCCATCTTTGGCAGAGTGCTTGAAAGACTTGTGGATGCAGAGACCATTCCCCCGGCCATAGAGTCTGGCGGCTTAAGAAGTCCGCCTGAAAGTTGTCCACTCCTGGAATGAATATTGCCGATATGCAGGGCACATGAGCCTCTGCCCATAGGAGAATCAAGCTCACCTCTCTCTGAGCGGCTTGACTCCTGGTTCCCCCTTGGTGATTTATGTATGCCACGGCCGTGGCATTGTCTGATTGAATTCTCACCGGGAACCCCTGCAATTTTGACGTCCAAGCCCTGAGGGCTAGTCGAGCAGCTCTGAGCTCCAAGATGTTGATGGGCAACTGCTTCTCTGGCTTTGCCCAAGTACCTTGGCGAGTGCAACCATCCAAAATTGCTCCCCAGCCCGTCAGGCTGGCGTCTGTGGTCACTATCTTCCAAGCCACTGGGCTGAAAGACTTCCCTTTCAGTAGATTCTGAGGGTCTAACCACCAACACAGACTTTGTCGGACTCTTGATGAGAGCGGCAACGGGATATCCAAGGCCTGTGGCCTTCTGCTCCATGCTGACAGGATGGCTGCCTGTAGGATGCGAGTGTGGCTCTGGGCGTATGGTACCGCCTCGAATGTGGCCACCATCTTGCCTAGTAACCTCATACATAGGCGAATAGTCGGTTCTTTCTTGCTTAGAACCAGTAGGATTAATTCCTTGATGGCTTTTACCTTCCTCAGAGGTAGGAACACTCCTTGTTGTTCTGTGTCTAATCTCATGCCGAGATATTCCAACTGCCTTGTGGGCTGGAAAGCTGACTTTTCTCGATTTAGGACCCAGCCGAACCTCTCGAGGTATTGGACCGTGAGGGCCACTGCTCGCTCCAAGCCGGGAGACGAGTGGTCTATGACTAGGAGGTCGTCCAGGTATGCTAGGATCGTGACCCCTTGGATCCTTAGCTTGGCTAGGATCGGAGCTAGGACCTTCGTGAACACCCGGGGGGCCGTAGCCAACCCGAAGGGAAGCGCCACGAATTGGAAGTGACGCGAAGCCACCATGAAGCGTAGATATCTTTGATGTGGCTGATAAATTGGAACATGAAGGTAGGCATCCTTTATGTCTATGGACGCCATGAAGTCGTCCTTCTGGAGTGTGGCAGCTGCTGACCGCACGGATTCCATCCGAAATGAGCGGATCTTTAGATATGCATTTACCATCTTTAGGTCCAAAATTGGCCTGACATCTCCATTGGGGATGATGAATAGGTTGGAGTAGAAACCCAGCCCCTGTTCCAGGCTGGCCGGAATCCGAGGCGGATCGTTTGGAATCCTCGACTCCTGGAAATGAGGAGGAGGAAACCTTAGGAAATCTAATTTGTAGCCTGTGGCCACGGAAGACCGTACCCACTCGTCGGGAATGCTGGCTTCCCAAATCTCTGAAAAGAGTCGCAGCCTTCCCCCCACCTTCGTGGGTGGGGGCGCCCCTTCATAAGGTTGGCTTGGGGGCTGGTTTTGCTGGTTTGCGAAACCACTGCCTTTTGCCTCTAACAGCCTGTCCTTGTGATTTGCTGTTGAAGCCGAAGTTTGCTTTTGCAGGAGGCCGTCGATACTGCTTGGCATTAGAGGGCCCCTGCCCAGGGGAATACTGTCGTTTAAACGCAGGCCCCTGAACCTTCTTCTTAGTTGGCAAGAGAGTACTCTTGCCGTTTGAAATGGTCTGAATGTATTTATCTAGGTCTTCTCCGAAGAGTCGTCCTCCATGGAAGGGGAACCCTACCAGGAGCTTCTTGCATGGGGGCTCAGCCTCCCAGCTTTTTAACCATAAGAGTCTTCTCATATGGATAAGGGATAACGATAAACGTGACGCTTGCTGGATAGAATCCTTGATTGCGTCTACCGTAAAACATATGGCCTTAGGGACATCCGAAAATTCTTCTGCCTGCTGGGCAGGAATAAGTTTAAGCATCTGCTTAAATTGATCCGATAATGCTTGAGCGACCCCAATCGCAGCCACAGCTGGCTGTACTACTGCCCCTGCAGTAGTGAAGGAGTTCTTAAGTAGTGCTTCCAAGCGCTTATCAACTGGATCCTTGAACACCTGTATGTTTTCTACAGGGCATGTTAACGATTTGTTAACACATGAGATGGCTGCGTCCACTGCAGGAGTAGCCCATCTTTTGGAAAATTTTTCTTCCATAGGATATAGGACAGAGAACTTCTTAGGTGGTAAGAAGATCTTATCTGGCTTGTTCCAATCTTGGAACAAAACTCCCTCTAATAGAGGATGGATCGGAAACACAGCATTGCTTTGAGGCGCCCTCAGTGAACCCAAAGCTGAAACCGTCGATACCTGGAGATCTGGTACTGGCCAGTTGAATGCCCTATGGACCAAGTCCGACAATCCTTGAATCCACCAGCTCTCCCTCAGGGAGACTGCCCCAGACTCCTCTGTATCCGGATCTTCGATCCCTGAACCTACTTGGTCCTTGTCCAAGAGGTCGTCCAATTCCCCTGAGGAAAGGACCTCCTCTTCTGAGGGTCCGCGCTCGGGCGACGGAGATCTATTCCGCTTACTGCCCCGCATAGCTGCGGCTATCATTTTACCCATGCTTTTCTGCATCTCTTTTAAAGAGGTGAGTAATACCTCCTCCGTGACCATCTTAGGGTTGGACTGACCCGCGTCAGCTCCAGCCCCAGATCCCGATGGCCCCAAGGCTCCCTGTGGGGAAAGCAGCGGCATAGCATTGTCCGAGACCTCAGACTCTCTGGGGGAATCCCCACCTCTTGTACCCTTGTTTTTTGATGCCATGGTACAATACCGAGGTACACCTGCTACTTATTGGTACCTGGGACTTATAAATAGTTAAATGCCCAAACACCTGTTTGGGGGATAAAAAATGCTTCCTCTCCCCTAGATGACACTTCTCTTTTTTTTTTTTTTTTTCAAAAAATCTTTTTTTTTTTTTTTTTTTTTCAAATCTAGGAAAGAAAAAACATTCTGTCCCCCTGAGTAGTATTGCAAGAAAAACTATGAGATGGAAAAGAAACAGCCTATTCCTAGGCTTGAAAACAGTCTTTCTGAAGACTGCAATATTCTTTCTGGCCACTGTGTGTCCTCGGCGCCCCATGCTTGCCGTTCTGGTCTTTCCTCCTCAGTTCCAAAGTATTGAATGAGCTATATGGAACAAACAAGGAAGGGCCGCCCCATCCTTAAGCCACTGACCCGCCCTTCCCCCCCAGCAATCTCAAACAGGAAATGCCCCTCCCGACAGGGGGGGGGTGGGGTTGGGAGGAAGGGACCTCTCTGCTCCAGCAAACTGCAGCCATGAGGAGGTCAGCGTTTTGCCTGCTTTGCAGGCCGTGAGGAGGAAGACTGAATGGAGCATCGCCTGGAGGCTTGCAGGTAAGCACAGCTCTCTGACACACACATATATTTTTATATAACACAGGCCCCACTCAATGCTTTTCCAACACTACAAGGGAGGTCACATCTTATGGGGAATAATACATATAGAGCCATCCTATCTTTATGATATGTGACTAGTTTGCCAGATGCAGTGCATAACTTTAGGCATGTCCCCTGTGACCCCCCAGAAAAAACCTGCTAAGAACCAAGTTCCGCAAGTTTTCCCCTCACTTACCTGCTCCATGCCGCAGGACTTTGCCAAGCAAGAGGCCCAATCTTCCCCCATCTCGGTGGGGATGTCTAGACCTTCAGGCCCTGGGTTCCTATGAAGGATCCACTGTCCTGGGCCCATATAGCACTCTGGCAACAGAAACATTAGGCACCCAAAGGTTTCTAAGTTCTGGGCCCAGGGTCCAGCTCTCTAAAAAGAAAAGCATTATGGGCTATACCCCAAGGGTTTGGGGTCCGGTTACTGACCACTTTAGCGCTGAGGCTTTTTTGGACAGAACCGGTTAGCTCACCTAATCCCAAGGATGTGGAGGCAAGCTAAACCATGACTAACACCTAAGACACTGGCGGAAAAACTGAGGTACTCCTCCTATGGGAGGGGGTTATATAGGGAGGGGCATTTCCTGTTTGAGATTGCCAGTGTCTACACCTGAAGGTACTCCATATAACCCATATAGTAATGAATGCCGCTCTGTGTCCCGTGATGTACGATAAAGAAATAAATCATATATGGTGAAAACAGAAATTAAAAAATTCAGCCAATGTGAAATCCACCGAAATGAGAGGATTTTTGCTTACCTGAGCTCTGTGACAGAGTATCCGCAGTAGCTTAACTAGGATCATGGATTAATCCAAGGACACCCGAGATGGCATGCAAGAGACATAATGCTTCCATAGTGTAAAGTCACCAAGTTTGATGAAAAAGAATACAATACAGTAGCACACTTACAATTAAGGTATGATAAAAAAGCTTTAAGCCCGTTTTGCCGGCCGGGCACAAACAGGCAAACCTGTCCGTCTGGATGTTACGAACAGTGAAGGTGGTGACGTCAGGGCTCTGCCCTACACGTTTTGTAATAGAGTTACGCAGTCCCATGGATTTTACACTATGGAAGCATTATGTCTCTTGCATGCCATTTCCACACGGGTCTGATTACCCACGGAATGTGTCGACTGGTGATGCATCATATCTCGGCTATCCTTGGAATAAGCCGTGATCCTAGTTAAGCTACTCTGGATTCCTCTGTCACGGGGGATCACAGAGCTCAGGTAAGCAGGAATTTCTTATTTTGGTGGTGGATTTCACATTGGCTTCCTTTCAACATAGGAGTCGTCCCTACTTATGGAGCTTTATTAAAAAAAATTGCACGGGTGGACAGTTATCTATATTCACTTATGAACTTTACTCAATTCACTTATGAATTTTGAATTTTCTTAATTTGTTTTCATCATACGATTTATTTTTCAAAGTAATTTTCACACGAATGTTTGGACTATGCACAAGTATGTGAATGTTCATTTTTTCGTGTTGAAATAGCCACAAGGTTACGCTTATATTTGTAACTATAAGTTTAGCGCGACCGTATATTTTTTCATATTTTTGTTCACTGTATATTTCACAGAAGGTTTGCTGCTTTAAATGTATTTTTCGAGCAATTCTTGTGGCCCGATAAGCTTGCTTAATTCTTTTCTTAGCACAGTTTTTTTCTCCCCCCCCCCCCCCCCCCATATACAAGACATACAGGTGATAAGCTTTTAGTTCTCTGGGGCTTGGGATCCCCCTTTTTATTAGAATATAAAATTTCACAATACCCTTAAAATTTGAATCCATATTTTAAATCTTTGGGATCGACATTTTATATATTTTTATATTAAACTATTGATTCTTTATTCATAAAGGTTATCAACAGGACCCTTATGATCGGTTTATCCTCATAAGAATTGCGCGCACACACACACACACACACACACACACACACACACACACACACGTGAAACTCGGAAATTTGAATATCGTGCAAAAGTTTATTTATTTCACCAACGCAACTTAAAAGGTGAAACTAATATACAAGATAGACTCATTACATGCAAAGCAAGATAGTTCAAGCTGTGATTTGTCATAATTGTGATGATTATGGCTTACAGCTCATGAAAACCCCAAATCCACAATCTCAGAAAATTAGAATATTACATGCAATCAATAAAACAAGGATTGTACATAGAACAATATCGGACCTCCGAAAATTATAAGCATGCATATGTACTCAGTACTTGGTTCGGGCCCCTTTACTGCCTCAATGCGGCTTGGCATGGAAGCTATCAGCCTGTGGCACTGCTGAGGTGTTATGGAAGACGAGGATGCTTCAATAGCGGCCTTCACTTCTGCATTGTTCAGTCTCATCTTTTTCTTGGCAATGCCCCATATATTCTCTATGGGGTTCAGGTCAGGAGAGTTTGCTGGCCAATCAAGCACAGTAGTCCCACGGACATTGAACCAGGTTTTGGTGCTTTAGGCAGTGTGTGAGGTGCCAAGTCCTGCTGGAAAATGAAGTCAGCATCCCTATAGAGCTTGTTTGCGGAAGGAAGCATGAAGTGATCCAAAGTCTACTGGTAGTCGGCTGAGTTGACCCTGGACTTAATGAAGCACAGTGGACCAACACCAGCAAAACACAGACTGGAAACTTCACACTGTACTTCAAGCATCTTGCAGTGTGTGCCTCTCCATTCTTCCTCCATACTCCGGGTCCTTGGATTTCAAATAAGATGCAAAATTTGCTCTTTTCAGAAAAGAGGACTTTGGACCACTGAGCAACAGACCATATCTGTTTTTCTTTAGCCCAGGTAAGACGCTTCTGACATTGTTTGTTGTTCAGGAGTGGCTTGACAAGAGGAATATGACATTTGAAGCCCATGTCCAGGATCCGTCTGTGTGTGGCGACTCTTGATGCACTGGCTCCAGCCTCAGTCCACTCCTTGTGAAAGTCCCCAACACTTTTAAATGGCCATTTCCTGACAATACTCTCCAGGCTGCAGTCATCACTGCTGCTTGTGCATCTTTTTCTTCCACACTTTTCCCTTCCACATAACTTTATTAATGTGCTTTGATACAGCACTTTGGGAACATCAAACTTATTTTGCAATTACCCTTTGAGTCTTCCCTCCTTATAAAAGGGTGTCAATGATCGTTTTCTGCACTACTGTCAGGTCAGCAGTCTTTCCCATGATTGTGATTCCTACTGAACAAGACAGATCATTTAGAGGCTCAGGAACACTTTGCAGGAGTTATGGCTTAAAGAACAAATAGTGCGGCGCTAAATCAATCAATCAAAATGGCACAGTGAATAAAGTGACATATAAAAAAAATAACAGAGTGAAATAATCACAATAGAATGCAGTGATAGGAAAGTCCATATATGTGTGTTGATCACGTAATATGGAAGAACTCCTTCCAATTGGGAACACTGGATGTTGAATAACCGATGGCCAAAGGGAATCGCTGTTGCTTCACACCAAGAGCAGATAAAATACTCCTACCCTGTGCTGTGGACTCATCCGTTTATAAAACAGTGGGTCTGATGCGCTTATGGTCCTCAGGGACCCGAGACGACGTGGCAGGGTCTCCCAGGTAAGTAGTGCAATCTCGATGGATCTGGAGGGCTGAAGCGGCAGATCGATGAACGTACTGCTACAGGCTGGATGAAGACCAGTTCATATGAACTCCAAAAAAATAAAATTAACAAAAGAGTGCTCCAAATGGTGCAGGTCAAAAACAACCACTGAAGGTTTATTAGAATAAAACAGAAGTCATATGAGGATGACAACAGTTAAGTGATCACGAAAAGACAGAAATAAAAGCAGTATGGGGTGCGGTGAAGCAAAAAAAACGATGCGTTTCGGCTCAGAAAGCCATCACCAGGACCATTCATCTAGCCTGTAGCAGTACATTCATCGATCTGCCGCTTCAGCCCTCCAGATCCTTATGAGCGCTTATGGCCCTCAGGGACCTGAGACGATGTGGCGAGGTCTCCCAGGCAAGTAGTGCAATCTCAATGGCTCCTGAAGGATGGATCTGGAGGGCTGAAGCAACAGATCAATAAACGTACTGCTACAGGCTAGATGAATGCCCCTAGTGACGGCTTTCTGAGCCGAAACGCGTCGTGTTTTTTGCTTCACAGCACCCCATACTGCTTTTATTTCTGTCTTTTCGTGATCATTTAACTGTTGTCATCCTCATATGACTTCTGTTTTATTCTAATAAACCTTCAGTGGTCGTTTTTGACCTGCACCATTTGGAGCACTCTTTTGTTCATTTTATTTTTTTAGCGTTCACATGAACTGGTCTTCATCCAGCCTGTAGCAGTACGTTCATCGATCTGCCGCTTCAGCCCTCCAGATCCATCGAGATTGCACTACTTACCTGGGAGACCTCGCCACATCGTCTCGGGTCCCTGAGGACCATAAGCGCATCAGACCCACTGTTTTATAAACAGATGAGTCCACAGCACAGGGTAAGAGTATTTTATCTGCTCTTGGTGTGAAGCAACTGCGATTCCCTTTGGCCATCGCTTATTCAACATCCTGTGTTCCCAATTGGAAGGAGTTCTTCCATAATACGTGATCAACACACATATATGGACTTTCCTATCACTGCATTCTCTTGTGATTATTTCACTCAGTTATTTGTTTTATATGTCACTTTATTCACTGTGCCATTTTGATTGATTTAGCTCCGCACTATTTGTTCTTTATTCTTGATACACTGTTTGTTGGAGTGCTGGCAGATTTTTCAGTTAAATTTTTATTTTTTACACATGGGTTTAGCGCATTTTTTTCCTATATTGCACAGGTGTTATGGCCTAATTAGCCGATTAGAGTGGGACACTGAGCTTAGAATATTACACCCTTTCACAATATTCTAATTTTCTGAGATTGTGGATTTGGGGGTTCCATGAGCTATAAGCCATAATCCTCACAATTATGACAAATCATGGCTTGAACCGTCTTGCTTTCCATGTAATGACTCATTTTAGTTTCACCTTTTAAGTTGCATTAGTGAAATAAATGAACTTTTGCATGATATTCAAAATTTTTGGAGTTTCACCTGTATAACACACACACACACACACACACACACACACACACACACACACACACACACACACACACACAGTTTCTAGCTGTTATTTTTTAATCATTTTACTATTTAACCATTCCCTATCCGCCCTATAGTCAAATGACGTCCACAGATGGGATCTCCCAATCCTGGGTGGACGTCATGACATCCTGGGCTTCCCGGCCGTCTAGAGGGTGCCCACCATCGTTCAGGACACGATGCGCATGCCCAGCAGCCGCAATGTCCGTCGGGCACGCGCGGTTGCCCGCAATTACAGGAGGACCGTGGATCTGTGTGTAAACACACAGATCCACGTCCTGTCAGAGGAGAGGAGACCGATGTGTTCCCAGTACAGAGGAACACAGGTCAGTCTTCTCCCCCTACAGTTAGAATCACTCACTTGGGAACATATTTAACCCTTTCAGCACCCCCTAGTGTTAACCCCTTCCCTGCCAGTCACATATACACAGTAATCAGTGCAGTTTTATAGCACCAATTGCTGTATAAATGTTAATGGTCCCATAAATGTGTCAAAAGTGTCCGATATGTTCGTCACAATGTCACGGTCACAATAAAAATCGCAGATCGATGCCTCCTACATTATACACCCTGTGAGTTTATTACTTTTTATAATAAATGTGGTGTATCTATTCAATACTGCACTTAGATTAGCACTGTCTTCCTCTTTGTATTCATATCCACAGAGTAAGGAACCTGATGTAAGATATCCCTCAAGATAGATAGGTCTAACCCCGTGTGATGAAACGTGGCAACCAGATTCAACGTCAGGACGATAAGCAGCGATAACCTAACAGCCATCGAAACCAGCGTGGAGATCGCTGCAGGATTGTGACCCCGACACTGGGAGAGGGGGTATTGGTAGTGGCACTTTTTACCTTAATGCATGGAATGCATTGGGGGGGGGGACAGGACTTTAAAGCCACCCCTAGACCTCTTACACGGGAGGCAAAAACTGTCAGTAGAGCTGCAGTTTAACTGCCCCCTAAAGCTTACAATCTACAATACAGCAAGGGTTGTTTACATGCTGCTGCAAATTTTATGTGGCATGACAAGCTGTTTGGAAATTGTAAAAAAAAAATTTTTTTAAATAAGGCATTCAGAAGGTAGCAGAATGCCTGACAGTTGCTGCTTCAGAAAGCAGACAAGTTTGAAAAACTATTCTTGAGCAAAGCCTTAAAGCTGCCATTCATGACCTGATCTGGAAATGGCAAGTTACCAAGCTATTATGTTCATCTACTGCTTTCAGTACTCTGACGTGACAAAATTATTTAGATCAGAAAATCAATGTAAAGTCAGAAATGCTGATCTACATACTTGTTCTGGTCTTGCGACTCAAATAGCTTCAGCAAGAAAACAGACTGCCGTGATAATAGCTAAGCCTGTAGTAATCCTGTGCATCAATGCTCTTGTCTGCAACATAGCAAAAAAAAAAACTCGGTACCATCTGTCCCCTATAATATGAATACAAGAGGTTGTAAAGGGTTTTTTTTTTTTTAATGTTCGAGTATAAAAATCAAGCAACTGTCGGTTAAAGCGACGTAGTGCCGAACCACAAAAAGTGGTCTGGTCATTTAGCAACCAAATGGTCCGGACCTGAAGTGGTTAAGGACCACCTTAATACTGACCTTTAGTCATTTCCATCTATTAAATCTTCTGGCCTTGTTGTTTTAACTTTGTATCGTAACAAAAAAAAAAAAAAAATTCTGCCAGTAAATACCTTTTACAGCCCACTTCTCGCTTCTTGTCTGGGGGAAAAGCCTAGGCTTAGGACATCATGCACAGCTCTTTTCCAGGAAGGGGGGATAAATCATAAGAGGGCCAATGAGAGCTGCAGAGCTGGAGGTGTAAATTGAGGAAATGAACAGGCAGCAGCTTCAGCTGCCCACAGTAAAAATGGCTGCAGTCAGACTGAGTGGAGAGAGATTTCTGCCGCATATTTGGCAAGTACAGAATCGCACTATATATATATATATATATATATATATAAAATAAGCAAAGTGGTTGGAGGGAAGCTTCAGTGGCAAATGTTTTTATTACAAATTATGTGAGGACTGCAGTCCTCCTCTTTAATATAGGATTACATTTACACTGTTAACCTGAAAACAAGAAAAAAAAAAAGGGGGGGGGGGGATTTAAAAAAGACCAACCTGTCACAATTCACAGTGCACCATACACGGCTGCTAATGCCAAAACAGGACTACTGGTCAGTACAAACTGCAACAGTCCCATTTCCATTGCACACATTCCTGCAATGATCTCTTAAGGTACTTGGTGCTGTAGCAACCACCAGCTGTATACTGGAACCTTCCTGCAGAAGGGGTCCTGCATGGCCCAAAAACTTTGCACTACTCAGTTTTGTGATGTGATCTTTCTTGAATAAAAAAAAGATTTGGACGACAACCGATGATCCTTGGTGTACTGACAAATATCTACTTCTAGTACAAACTGCAAAGCTCACATACTTACTTATTATCCAAAATCATAATTGGCATAACAAGCTTTATAAATAAAAAAATATCACAGCAAGGTCATAGAAGATTAAATCTTTGCGAAAGGCTAAGCACAACTTCAGCTCTACAACGTACTCACATTAAAAATTAAACCAGCCCCCAATGTACTAAATGATTGCAGTAATTGGTTCAGACATTCTGGTTGGCTCTGGAGTATTTGCCTGAGGTCTGCACTGTCTAATAGCGCAATCACAGGCATCATAAGCACGCCTAGCTCTTGCATGCGCACTGAATCAAGCTTTTTAAAACCTCCCTTAGAATTAAACTACAATGGCTGGTTGTGAGACAGTTAAAGTGGGTTGTAAACCTGACATGAAATATGAACAAAGCTCATCTCTCTAGGGTGTGTATATAATCAATCCAGAGTGCAATTTCTATTTGCTGCCTGGTTCCTCTGCTATCAGCACGAGTCAGTTCTGACACGTTTTCCCTGACACCCAATAAATAAATAAATTGACAGAGGAAGGCACAGGCTGTGCCCGACAGCCTCAGCTCTCTTCCTGTAAGCTGTGTGGAGGGGGGGTGTGTCCTTTTCCTCCAATCAGCTCCCCTCACCGAGTGTAATTTGTTTACCGCCCCCTGCTTTTCATAACAGATAGAGCCTGTGTAAATTCTGCACTTTGAATGGATGTAGGGGAAAGATGGCTGTAGATAAAGAGGTATGTAGGAAGATTTGGTTCATCTCTGCATCACCTGAGGCCAGTCACTTCATTGGGTATATTTGAGGGTTTACAACCACTTTAGGCAAATAATGCACGCCAAAAAAAAAAAAAAAAAAATGCAAATAACTTAACGCATATCTTATGTAAACTACAATAAATTGACTTTTCAACTTACAGTCACAGATTTCAAGGTCATTCCGTGGTATGTTCCCATAGTGTCGATTTTAAATCCTTCCGTTTCTAGATTGGATAAAAAAAAAAAATAGATATTTTAATCAGAATGTGCATGAAGAGTAAGAGCAATGATGCTGATTTATTTTCATAGCAGGGTAAGGTTTTGTGAGCCAATATACAGACACAATATACACAGAGAAAAAGAAACTCCAGACAAAAGTGTTTGTTTGACATAGTCGGAAAAGATAGGATCCTGTGCTAGGTTTTAACATCCCAAATTGTGGGGAAATCTCACGCTTGAAAGCTGCTTCTGCTTAAGGCGTTCCTATTGGAAAACATTTCCCCTACCTCCTGTTCCAGTAAGGAATGACAGATGAGATATTCCCCTCCCTTTCCTTGCAGTAGTTTTTAAAGATAGGAAGTGTAAGTGCTCTAAAAAAGTGTCGATGGGACCATCCAAAGGTTAGTAAAATACTACATTTCCATCTCTAGTCTGTCTTCAGATCCTTACTGTACCCTAAATTTTTCTATTTCATATAAAATATGTTTTCCTCAAAGTCCATTGAAACACAGAAAAATATAACTTAGGTGGTTTGGACACTGGTTAGGAAATCTCACCAAGATGGGCATAGCCCACCGGTAACTGTCATGCCTCAGTTTTGTGAGTGAACAGTACATATGGCCACAACACAGAGGGGCAGGACCTGTAGTAATTCAGAGACATTTTATAATGTTCAAAAGCTGTCCAACTAGGAGGGGGAGCCAACAAATGTTAAATTAAAAAAAGGGACAAAAAGGCAAATATTAAAAGTGCCATGACTAAATAAAGGAGACAACAAAAATAAAAGGGGGAAGTACCATCCAGGACAGGTTAACAGATCTGCTACCAGATGGAATCAAGGACCTCAACTGAAAATGTGGAGGACAACCAAAGATGTACCATGAAATAAAAGGGTTGAACAATAAAGTATCGGAAGAGAGGAAAATAAAAAGTAGAGCGTGCTACATTTATCCTGCACTGTACCGCTGTAAAATGCATAAAAACGCACTGGAACACACGTGTCCTTATTTAAGGTTAAGAAAAAAAGGGGGGGGGATGCACTTGCATCAAAAACACGCATGCAGAAAAGGATTCTGACTACATTTCTATGGTGTGAACTGGCTCTTAGGCATATAGTCTAAGGGTCCTTTCACACGTGCGGACCGTTTTTTAGATCAGTATTTTATCATCAGTAATCCACAAAAGGGAAGCCAGGACTGGAGGACTGCAAGCTGCCGACATTGAATTAAAGTTTAGATTCATTCTAAGCAAGATCTAGCCATTTATACTTTTTTTTTTTTTAGAAGGTATCACTGTATGTATTTTAGATTGAAAGATGAGACGACCTGCCAGAAACACCATTTGGACTATAAAAATTAATAGGGAATTCTTGCCTCTGTCTGAATACACTTAATAATTTTCTTATTTCCAGCATACAGATGAACTTAAAGCAGAAGGAAAAAAAAACACACCTAATTATTGGTCAAGAAGTAAATTTTTTTAAATGCAACCCCTATTTTGAATTTGGTTACTCAGACCAGCAAGTGATGAAAGCTGTGGGTCACAGATTTGGGCTGTTAATTTCTATGTAACGGTGTTTGCACTCAACACCCAAATCAAAAACTGATGAAAGCTTTTATTGTTGTATGACAGATTAGCAAGAATTTTTTTTTTCAATATAGAACGTACCTTCTTTTCCTTTGAATCTTTCCTGATCGTACCTATTGTAAATTTGTGGAGCTGGTTGTTTATTTCTCAATGTTGGGTCCTATGAAAAAAGTTAAAGAGTTAATAAATTTAGTTCAACAAAAATCTCTTCAGACAACCACAGAAACTTGTTAACAGTGCTCTGTGGAGGAATCCGTTTCCACTTGATAAACACGCATTTAGCAAGTATTCAAAACACAAAATTTTTAGCTTTCTAGAACAGATCTTAAACTAGAACAGTAGATAATAAAAAAAAAAAAATAGGTTTATCCTACACAACTCACAGTGGGTGCTGTAGTCTGCACAGGTCTTTGCTCAGGTGCACGCCCTTCTTCTCTTGCTTTCACATTCTGAAGAATTGCAAATATATTTTTGGCAAAATTCTGAAAAAAAAAAAAAAAAAAAGGAAAAAACAAGGGAGTAAAACATTTTCAGAAATAAAAATGTGAGCACATTTAAAAAAGCATGTCTTATACCATTTTTAGTATAGATTAGGTCACAGACAAAGCAGCAAGCTAAAAAATAAAAATATAAAAAACACCCCTGCAGATAATGGTATTATGTAGTGGTGCACCGAAATGGAAATTTCAGAACCGAAACGAAACCGAAATAAAAAAAAAATGTCAGGCCGAAACCGAAACCGAAAATTACATATTTTTTTTAAATAATTGTATGTTAAAACATACTCTCACTGTGCCCCCAATTGCCGCCTCACTGTGCCCCGAATTGCCGCCTCTTGTTTCTTTTTTTTTTATTACTTGTTTTACTTTTTTTATTTTTGTATATTTTTTTTATTTTTGTATAATTTTCTTTTTAATATTTTTCTTATTTACTTTTTAATTACTTATTTTAACAATTTAGCAATTGTGATAGCAATTGGAGGTGACAGGTTCTCTTTTTTAACCCTGTCACCTCCAAAAACATGTTGTATGAGTGTGGTGAGGAGACAATGAGCACAACCTGCTGCCCATTCACTAAGTGCAGAGAGCATACATCTCCTGTAACAGCAGTAAGAGGAGCATCCAGCATCCAGCAGGTCTGTCCTGGTGCCACCACCATCCTTCTAGCAGTACACAGGGATGGCACTAGGACTGGGCACAGTGCTGCTGTGTATAGGCTGTCTCTCTCAGCCTTGGTACGGATGTGTGTGCGGAGTGCAGAGAGCCCCGTGCAGGAGCTGGAGCAGCCCGCAGCCTGAGCCAACATTACTTAATACAGCGCGGCCCCGACTCGGGGGATGGTCTCCAGATAGGCAGATGGACGGCTCCTGGATGCCGGGCTGTGCTCTATTTCTCTCCCCCTCTACACGCTGGCCTGCAGTCCAGGAATTCCAGCAACAGAGACCCGCCGGTTAGAAAAGAAACTCACCGCCGCCCGTAGGATGAAACGGTCTTCGCTCTGCTACACAGCCCCCCTCCTCCTAACCCCACGCTGCGATAGACAGAAAACATCTTAGCATTAGAACAGCATTCTGTTTAACACAGCGTGGTTAGGAGCAGGCGGGGCTGTGTGCGAGCAAAGCGAAGACAATTTCAGTGTGTTTTACCGCTCTGCAGCCACTAGTCATATCGGCAATTTTAAAGCCGTTTCGGCATGTGCCCAAAACAGCTGTTTTCGGCCGATATGTTTCGGCACCGATATATCGGTGCACCCCTAGTATTATGTAATACTTCCCTTAGAACAAAGCCCTCCAACTGCTCAATGTCACCGCTGACAGGGCTTCCATCTTCACCTGGTCTTTTTCTGGGTTTGTGTGCTCCGGGCACCGGATTGGCTGAGCCGCGCTCTGAAGGAACGGCATCATGGGTATGCTGTTCCCTCAGTGCGCATGCGCTGGGGAAATCACTGGCTGTATGCAGTGTAAATATCCCTATAGACGTGCTCCTATTGGGAGTATCTCACCAAAAATGAACTTTTTGTTGCAGGGGATGCCTGAAATCTAATTTGTATCTTAGTGCAGACTTCTGGGAAATACAGTGAGCCAATCACACAAGCAGGAAATGTTTCTGGGGGACGTTCTGTACGCATTCTGTGTACAGAAGACCTCCAGGTAGCCATATTGCATTGCATATTACAGAATGTTAAAGCACTGCAGATTGAAAAAGGTAATTTTTAATAACATTCAATTACAATATAACTTCCGTCACAATTGTAAACGCTATTTTTTTTCTTTATTTGCAATTTTCCCCACGAAAGTGCAGTTACCCTTTAAAAAAAAATCACCCACCCAAAAAGAGCCATGAAAACTCAGGGTTTAAAGCTACCCCACTTTGTCAAAAAAAATAAAAAATGTAAAAAGGCTTTTAGAAAAAAACATGTTCCAGTACAGTTGATCACAAATACAAGTAAACCTTTATCTAGTCTAAAACAATGAGGGAAAAAAAAAAGGGGGGTAGACAATTTTAAGGTTTTCTTGTATATACCAAAATGTACACAGTCAGACTAGCCACTTAAGCCCCGGACAATTTTGTAGCTAAAAAGGACCAGGCCCCTTTTTGCGATTCGGCACTGCGTCACTTTAACTGACAGTTACGGGGTCGTGCGTCATAGCTCCCAAACAAAATTTACGTCCTTTTTTTCCCCACAAATAGAGGTTTCTTTTGGTGGAATTTGATTACTTCTGCGGTTTTTATTTTTTGCGCTATAAACAAAAATAATAAATATCCCCCAAAAATATATAAAAAAAAAAAAAAAACACTTTTATTTTCCTCAGTTTAGGACAATACGTATTTTTTTTTTTTTTACCAAAAATATGTAGAACGCAATAAGCACAAAAGTTATAGCGTCTACAAAATAGGGGATAGTTTTATGCAATTTTTTTATTAGTAGTAATAGCGGCGATCAGCGATTTTTTAACGTGACTGCGACATTATAGCGGACACAGACACTTTTGACACCATTTTGGGGCCATTGTAATTTTTACAGCGATCAGCGCTATAAAAATGCACCGATTACTGTGAAAATTACACTGGCGGTGAAGGGGTTAACCTGTAGGGGGTGCTGAAGGGGTTAAGTGTTTCCTAGGGAATGATTACTACTGTGTGGGGGCGTGTGACATCACTGATCATCGTTCCCTATGGACAGGGTACAGACGATCAGTGACACTCCCACTAGAAAGAACGGGAAAGGTTTGTTTACACTTACCTCTCCCCGTTCTTTAGCTCTGTGACCCGATCACGGGACACCGGCGGCGATCAGGTCTGCAGATCTCGCGGGTGCGGAGCTCAGGACCAGGTCGCGAGTGCCGCACGACCCACGGCTGGGCTCTTAAAAGGCGACATACCTGTACGTGCTTGTGCCCAGCCGTGTAATTCTGCCGCCATATATCGGCGTGAAAATTTTGGTTATGAAACATAGCAAATATAAAAGCCAGGCTAGTATATTTGTGCCGTCTAGTCACACAACGGAGTCGGCTTGACTGCGTGTTTTTGGGAGAGTTTTTGAGAGCCTAGTGTGCAGGACTCATTCTTCTCTGCTCAACAAATATCTTTTCTAATTCCAGGGGACCGATTTCTCATCTGTTGAGGTTTACCTCTATATGTGTTATGTCAGTTTAAGTGCGACTTGGGTCTACGTGTTAATATCTCACTGTAGAGTTGCTGCTATTCTTTGAATTTTTTTTTTACATTTTATTCAAGTTTTAAGTGCGTTCCCCCCCTCCACAATTTATACTTGGTGACAAGTACTAGTTCACACTGGAGGCTGGCTGGAATCAAGACGCTTTCTTTCCCATTACTCACAGATTGGTGTAGCAAGATGAAAGTTAAAAGAGAACTCCAGTCTCCGCCCAAATAATTTTAAGTCAGCAGCTAAAAACACTTTTATTTACTGCACTCTTCAATGGACAGCGAGTTTACAGTACTTGTACGTGCTTTAGGAAAACGCATTAGCACACTTTCTAAGAAATTATGTTTCAAAATGCTGTCTTGCCCTAAGGAGTGCTTGAATATGTAAATGGATCTTTGGAAAGTTTCCGATTTACAAATTTTAAATAAACTGGCAGTAAGGCTGCTTTCACATTGCAGCTTCGAGCCGCGGTGACGGTATAGCCGCGCTATTTGTAGCGCGGCTATACCATCGTGTTTACCGCGGTATTCGGGCACTAGCGGTGAGGTTTTAACCCCCGCTAGACGCCGTAAAACGGTGTACTTAGCGCTGGCCGGAGGCACGCTGCTGACAGTGCTATCGGGCTATCACAGGGAGAGGAGATCCTCTCCCTATGATAGCCTAGCTGTGACTGATGTTTTGACACGTGACATGAGTGAGCCAATAGGATGAGATGGAGGCGGACCATCTCATTCCATGGCAAATCTCATTTCATGGCAATGCACCGGCAAGTAAAGAGGAATGGCAGATAACAGCAGCACCACAACATACTCCTGGCCCATAGTTTGCAAAGGTGATGTGGAGTGTAGTTTTCTGGTTCACAACAGACCTAGTTAATATTTAGTGGCTATAGCGTCATAAGAAACGTTATAGGACGAGCCAAATACCTGCTAGATGGCGACCCACAAGACCAAATTATCAGGTCTGGTCACTATTACCTTTTCTAGACAGCAAGACAACAGGGATAAGCCCACTCCTAATTGATAAATGATGCATACATTTCTTAGAAATATGAAAAATTACATTAATTCACTGTGTAAAAATGGTGCTAAAACTATAGTTGCATTAGTGAAAGTGTAATAAATGCATATATTTATACGTTTACAGTAATTTGACATGACCGATTGTCATTTCCATCACCAGCCTTCAAGTGATTAAAAAAAAAAATCCATTATTTTATTTTTATTTATTGCCAAAAATTATTTTGTACTTACCTGCTCTGTGCAATCAAATTGCACAGAGCAGTCTCTTGGCTCCTCTTTCGGTGGTCCCCCGCTGGTGCTGTCCGCACCTCCGTCCTCCGAGTCCCCCCTTTAGCAAGCATGATTGCTAAGGGGTTTTTAGTTAAAGTCCTCTCTGACTTACACATGCCAACATGATGCCTTGTTTGTATTGTTTTATTAGATTCTCGGTACAGCTGATACTAACTTTTTAACTGGTTCCTGACCGGCTCACGCAGATATACTGCGGCAGAATGGCTCTCCTGGGTGAAACCCTGTATATATTACGGCTTCGCCCAGGAGAGTCACCAGATATATATCATTAAGAAGCTGCTGCTTCTATTTTTCCTGCTTTTTGCCAGGGTGGTTAATGATTGGGCGATGCGATTTAGGACCGACTAATTTTAGATATAGAATTATATGAGCAGGTTACTTTCTTTAATATTTGTACTACCTAAATGTAAAATTTCTGTCTGTCTATAATTTTTATTCTGACATCCGTTCTGCCACTTTCCCTCCATGAGAGTTCTCCAAATGGACATCTTGTGAATGTCTTAAGGAGATTCCCTACTAGAGGGCCCCATGTCTTTCTGCTACAGTATAGCAGCCAGGGTTTCAGCACCAGATGAGATGGCTATTATTCCGGGAAGACTCAGCAATATATAATGCCCCCCAGGGGACATGCGGTATTGCAGGGGGAGCAATCGGCTTTTCCTGCATGCTAGTTTCCCTTTGCCCTTATAGCGGAGCGCACAATTCGGTGTGCGTCTGCCGTTTTTGGGGCCAATACGCACTGCAGGCCCGGGCTGGTGACGTCAGACGTCCACAGCATTGTTGGCGTTGCCGGGCAGGGGGGTTCATGGGACAAGCCGGCTTAGACACGGTGATGGCGATATCACCTGTGTGTCTTTCTGGGGGATGCTTGTGCGTCTCTGCAAGCTCTGCGGTAAGTTCATTTACCTTTGCGCAAGAACTTTAGGATATACACCCTTACAATTTAGGGATTATCCGATTCCATCTCTGCCACTTAACTACAGACCATCCGTCTTCTACCTTGTTATAATCAGGGGTCTGTGCTATATGGCACCAACTGCTGTACACTCTTTAGCTATTAAGGATTCAGGTAAGAGAGTCACCCCCTTTGCCTTAATATATACCAATATGCTGCACGACTTATGTATGCATAAGAATAGTCATCTGTACAGATGCAAACACTATAGTTCAATCATTTGGTTGGTGCAATTCTATATGCGTTTTAACCTAGCATATACCCAACATATATGTTTATATACAGCCTGAGGTAAATTGTGTTTTCTCAAAAAACTGGATGTTTTATCCTTGATATATATTTATATGGCAATTTGGGAGCCAACGTCAATGCTACCTCTTTACAGAAAAAAAATCCCTGTTTTATAAAACGAGCAATTACAACATAATATGAGCCTGCGGGACTATATAAACACTCCATCCCCCCAGGTATGTTAAAATCAAAACCAAACTTAATGATAGATATACAATATATCTATATACACACTTACATACACATGCGAGTGGTTTGTGCAGTGTATAATCCATATACATGTGTACTATCCATATGGGATGTTTGGCATCGACCATTCTGATCCCAATGTGGACTAATATATACTTGTGATCGAAAAAAAAGTTTTTGTCTGAACTTGATTTTTGATAGCCAGTGTCTGTCCTTTGGGGTCCCACATGGCCTCCGGGGAGGTTACCTCTTTCCTGGGCCCCCGGTTCTGGCTCCCTCCTGGTAAGATATGGTGACTTACAGATGGGGGTATATGGTATAGCGGATGTCATTACTTACCAAAACTATGATTATGTCTATTCACAAAATGTACTTTATAAATAACATGTATATGTTCCTTTTCTATTCACATGACATACTTTTTATATGCCATCCACTTACAGAAAGCTCCTGAAGAAGCGGCCAATATAAAACTGCAAAACATGTAGAGCACCAAAATATATGGATGCATCTATATTGTATTTGTAAAGATAGAATGTGCAAAACATTTTTTTATGTTTGTCATGATCTATTCTATGAATATGTGATTATTTATATTCTTTGTAATAAATTTAGTAATTTTTCTAAACTTGACTGTTTAATACCAAAATATAGTACCATCAAAGTCCAAATATAGCCTAATCCTCTCTCCATCTACATATCGATGGGACGAAGGTACCACAAATCTTTTCTATACTTATGGCACTTCTCTATGTAGAATAATACATATCGGTCTAAACTGAGGAATTTTTTTTTTATTTTATTTTTAACCACTTAAGACCCGGACCAAAATGCAGCTAAAGGACCCGACCAGGTTTTGCGATTCGGCACTGCGTCGCTTTGACAATTGCGCGGTCGTGCGACGTGGCTCCCAAAACAAAATTGGCGTCCTTTTTTCCCCAAAAATAGAGCTTTCTTTTGGTGGTATTTGATCACCTCTGCGGTTTTTATTTTTTTTAAAAAAAATCACAATAAGCATTTATCGGTTGGTTTGCGCAAAATCTAAAGCTTTTACAAAATAGGGGATAGTTTTATTGCATTTATTAATTTTTTACTACTTATGGTGGCGATCAGCGATTTTTTTCATGACTGCGACATTATGGCGGACACTTCGGACAATTGACACATTTTTGGGACCATTTTCACAGCAAAAAAATGCATTTAAAATGCATTGTTTATTGTGAAAAATGACAGTTGCAGTTTGGGAGTTAACCACAGGGGGCGCTGATTGGGTTATGTGTGACCTCATGTGTATTTACAACTGTAGGTGTGACATCATCGATTATGTATCCCTATAAAAGGGATCACACGATCGATGACGCCACCACAGTGAAGAACGGGGAAGCTGTTTACACACGGCTCTCCCTGTTCTTCAGCTCCGGGGACCGATCGCGGGACTCCAGCGGCGATCGGGTCCCGGAGCTTCGGACCGCCCGCGACACACGGCTGGACAATAGCACAGCACGTACCTGTACGTGCATGTGCACAGCCGTGCTATTCTGCCAGCGTAAATGTGCAGGAGGCGGTCCTTAAGTGGTTAAATTGTGATATTTTTTACTATAGCAAAAAAGTAAGAGATCGTGTTTTTTTCAAAATTGTCACTCTTGTTTATAGCTCAAAAAAATTTAATTTTTGTTTGGGTACAACATCGCACGACCGCGCAATTGTCAGTTAAAGCGACGCAGTGCCATATTGCAAAAAAATGGCCCAATCATTGGGAAGCCAAATCTTCCGGGGCTGAAGCAGTTTAATGATACATATAAACTAACTAAAAGTTATTGACATATTTGCCACCTTGTTCTTTAAAAATGTAGAAAAAAAAAAAAAAGGTTCATCTCAGGTTCATTCCCGTTACGGTTCCCAATTACACATCCAATAAGTGGCAGAATGCACATGCCAAGTTAAACTCACTTTTCCTGTACTCTGTAAAATAGTTGTTCTTGTTCTCCATACTCTCTCTCTGCTGACAATGTCCCTTGTAACGTCGACTTCTGCATCTACGAAACTTCTCTGTTTTAATGCTGTAATGTCGTCATCCAAATCTGTTTTGATTGTCGTTTTTCTTTTTGCCATAATTTTGGCTTTGATAGCTGCAATTTTTTCAACTGACATGGCTTCCGAAAGGGACCTAAAAAAACATAGAAACACAAAAAGGCAGCTTGAAACAAGTTGCCCGACTGTGCACAGAGAACGCAGAAATGCCATATCCATGTTACTCAGTACACATCTATTCACCCAGGCCTATAGCAACTCTTAAATATCTGTGCTAGGTCAAATTAAAAGAACAAGCGGACACTTAGAACTGTGTCAGACAAATCGTGCACATAAAAAGCAGCACTAATTTCAATATAGTAATGCCATGTAAGTGTTCACACACACACACACACACACACACACACACTTGTATGAAAGTATAAGCAATCAGAAAATCAAGTAAAAAATAAGTGTCAACAAATATACAGTAGTGTCCATAAAAAAAGTCCTTTTGTTCAAAGAGTCTCCACTCAAGAGCAATCCACTCCATGAACTGTGCATGTCGGACCATTCAATTATAAATGGTCATAGAGCAGTCAATGTATCCGGTTTAGGAACGATTCCACCGTGCCAGCAGCTCCCAGCATCAAGGTCATCAATGAGAAAATATACAAACTCCCATAGTGAAGTATGTAAAGATTGACTCATTTAATAAAACCACAACTATAAACGTGACAGTAAGAAAATAATCATTCATTCCATGGATAAAACATTGTATAGCAGGCTGATGGCTCGGTAGAAAAGTGACACAAAGTTGTTTGCGAGCCCGACTCGGCATCTCTTTGCAACCAAGCCATCTGGTAAGAGGCGCTTTTGTCTATATCTCATAGTGGTGGATTCTTTTTCCACAGCCGATTGGAAGGAATTTATGCACAGTTCAGGGAGTGGATTTTTCTTGAGTGGAGACTCGATGAACAATAGGACTTCCTTTATGGATACAGTGCATCCAGAAAAGTATTCACAGCACTTCACTGTTTCCACATTTTGTTATGGACAAAGAATTAGGAGTTTTCAGTGCTGGAATTAGAAAAGAGTGCCAACATTTATAAACATTTATTTTTACAAATATTTTAAGGGATTCTATGTGAATTGGAAAATGTAACAAAATATAAAAAAGTAAATGTTCGCTCAATCTGGCTGCAAAAAATGAAAATACACCTTAAAATAACAGAAACAAGCTGCCAACACAAGGACAGACTAAGCACCATGCCAGATGAGCGCACCTGACACTTACCCATTCTTATGGAGTCATTTGCTGACAGAAAGATTCAGAAGCACTCCGAGCCAGCAAAGGAGCTATTCCATTATGATAATGTGCGTCAGTCGCCTGCCTGACATTACTCCAACACTGCAGTTTGTGAATCGCCGCAAAATCTAATTTGCTGTACTGGCAAAATAGGAGGCTCGATGGTTAACATAATTAGGATTTTGACTTGCATAAAATTCTTTCATGGAGTACATTATGGGGATAGGGCGAGTATCCAGGTAGATTGGGTTATGCTGCTGCCTACAGAAGACTAGACTAGGGCCGAAACAACTAATCGATTAATTTCATAATCGATTACTATTTTCATAATCGATTAATCGGCCAGTAACATAATGGGGTTAAAAAAACAAAAATTAGCCCTTTATAGTACAAAAAGAGCAAATAATCACTACTGTTAAAATTAATACAAAAAATCTTTGTACATTCGCTGAATGAAAGAATGTTTGAAATTTTCTCTTGCTTTTAACATTCAGTTTTAAAATGAATGATTTCTGAACGAAAACCACATACATGGTCTGAAAATTCCTTTCACCAAGAAGTTTTCTATTTCTAAATTTTCCCATCACTGTGGTTAAAAAAAAGAACGTCGATTTGACCCCACTAACGATTAGCAAATCAAACGAACGTTCTTAAAATTAATTGTTTTTGAAGGAAGACATTGTAGTATGGCCAGCATATAATATATTATGGTTTTGTTTGAAAGTTTGCAAAACAGTCTAAAAAATTTGATCCGAGTCTATTTACCAGATTCAACCTCTAATGCTATATACAGTATATCTCCTCCAATAGTATATACAGTATACTTATCTTCAGTCTGTTATGCTCAGAGTGGATTAGAGATTTTGCTCCCTAACCATATAGTTGGTTATTTTTATTTACCACTTTATAGAGATATTTAAGAAAAAATTGCCTTTTTTTTAAACTTTACATATTAACTAAAATTATACACCACACTTTAAGGTAATTAACCGATTAATCGATTATTCGAAACAATAAATCGGCCAACTAATCGATTATGAAAATCATCGTTAGTTGCAGCCCTACACTAGACACTATGGACTTAAGCCAAATGAAGCTCTAAGGACAGATAAGTATATCCCCTGCAACAGTAGAGTGGAGCATAAGTACAGAGTGGTGTCCCGTAATGAAGTCAAACTGGGGGATGAGCAACAAAGAAAACAAAAGCCAGCAGTCCTCCTTCCCCTCCCCTTAAGAAAAATACAAAGACAGGTAGTCAGCAGAGCCACCTAAAGAACCTTTCTGGCCCAGGCCAGCATCAGCTACAACATCAACCAATTGAATCTTTGACGGATGACCTCACCGACAAGAGGTCCGGCACTGAAGGGATAACAGAATCGTCCCCAGTACCAAGAGGATCCCTAGGACTCCTCCCCAGCCCGACAGGCATCGCCAGAACTTTCCAAAGCATTGGAAGGAAGGTTTTTCTTAAATTTTAGCAATTAACTTGCGACCTCCCATGCCAAAGCAACCTTGGTCCTGCTGATCAGGCATACAAGATGATGCAGAGACTGCAACCTCTTACCCCATACTGCCAGAATGTGGAAGTACAACAGTCTGGAATGAAATTGGACACATGAAACTACCTTGAAGGTGGAACCAAGTAGGTTAAGACCCTTGTGCAAAAAACAAAATGTTGGGTGGTTCCTGGACTACAGTCAAACTGTGGGCACAGAGAGAATGGAGTCTGTCCAGGGGAAGTAAAACCTTGGACAGGGCCTATGTCCAAGATCAGGCCCGGATTCTTGAAAATGATGAGGCTAGGATACCAAATCACTGGAGGGTCTGCATTAGTCTGTTGAATATTGGCTGACAGAGCCTGAGCTGACTGTTGCCTCAAAAGAAGGTTGACCAGATATTCAATTATGGGGATGCCCTGAGAGAGAACATGAGCTAGTACCGTGGCACAAGGTGCAGTGGAGACAGGCCAAAGCAAATGGCAACAAATTAATAATGTTGTATGCCACAACAAAACATCTCCCCCACAGCACAACACATCTGACAAGTGGGAGCAACCCCTCATTCTGAGGACTTGTTCAAGAAAGGTTTTCCCGGGGCAAAAAGGAAACATATAAAAGATCTTGAACCTTTGATTTAAAAAAGGCCAGACATTTAGACCAGCGGACAAAAAGGGCTTAAAAGCAACTTAGTTAAGATCCAAACTAAAGGGTCCTGTGTACAGGCTCTATGGCCCAAAAATACAAAGGAAGAAAAGAGCAAGTGTCTAAACCTTACCAATTATGTACGTTTATATACCATTTTGTATGGCATTGCAGAAATATGAGTGTAACAAGTTTACTTATATTATACTGTCCTACAAGTAAAAAAAAAAAAAATTATATAAAATCCCAGCATATCAAAAGCTGAAAAGAAATTAAAAGAATGATACTTACCGAATTTGTTCAGTCTGCACAATGCCTTCTTTATGGCCTTCCAATCTTGCAGCCAATCTCTCTTTGTCTAGACGTACACGTTCTTCATCCTACGAAAACCATTACAGAATTAAAACCCAAAATTACCTTTATTCTGTAGTCTATAAAGCAAAAAGAGAATATATACAGTTGTGCTCATAAGTTTACATACCCTGGCAGAATTTATGATTTCTTGGCCATTTTTCAGAGACTATGAATAACACAAACTTTTTTTATGCATGGTTAGTGTTTGGCTGAAGCCATTTCTTATCAACTGGGTTTTACTCTTTTTAAATCCTCCTAAGCAACATAAACTACCCAAATGACCCGGATCAAAAGTTTACATAGCCCAGTCCTTAATACCATGTATTGCCCCCTTTAACATCAATGACAGCTTGAAGTCTTTTGTGGAATTTGCGGATGAGGCTTTTTATCTTCTCAGATGGTAAAGCTGCCCATTCCTCTTGACAAAAAGCCTCCAGTTCCTGTAAATTCTTGGGCCGTCTTGCATAAACTGCATGTTTGAGATCGTTTGAGTGGCTCAATGATATCGAGGTCAGGAAACTGAGATGGCCACTCCAGAACCTTCACTTTATTTTGCTGTAGCCCATGACAGGTCGACTTGGCCTTGTGTTTTGAATCATTGTCATGGTGGAATGTCCAAGTACGTCCCATGCGCAGCTTCCCGGCCGATGAATGCAAATGTTTCTCCAGTATTTTTTGATAAAATACTGCATTCATCCTGCCATCAATTTTGACCAAATTTCCTGCACATTTGTAGCTCACACATCCCCAAAACATCAGCGATCCAACTATGTACCTTTCATCATAGGTATTGTTGACACCTCTCCAAATGTAGCGGGTGTGGCCAAAAAGCTAACATTTTGGTCTCATTACTCCAAATAACTTTGTGCCAGAATGTTTGAGGCTTGTCTCTGTGCCGTTTGGCATATTGTAAGTGGGATACTTTGTGGCATTTGCGTAATAATGGCTTTCTTCTGACAACTTGACCATGCAGCCCATCTTTCTTCAAGTGCCTTCATATTGTGCATCTTGAAACAGCCACACCACATGTTTTCAGAGAGTCCTGTATTTCACCTGCAGTTATTTGTGGGTTTTCCTTTGCATCCCGAACAATTTTCCTGGCAGTTTGTGGCTGAAATTTTAGTTGGTCTACCCGACCGTGGTTTGGTTTCAACAGAACCCCTCATTTTCCACTTCTTGATTAGAGTTTGAACACTGCCGATTGGCTCAATTCCTTGGATATCTTTTTATATCCCGTTCCTGTTTTATACAGTTCAACTACCTTTTCCCCGCAGATCCTTTGACAATTCATTTGCTTTCTCCATGACTCAGCATCCAGAAACCTCAGTGCAGCACTGCATGAAAGATGCAAGGGTCTGTCAGGAGAGATATATTATTATATATATTTATGTTTGGAGTTATAAGAGGGGATGCTACTCTATAGCAAACCTGGCTTTGACCTAACTTTAGAATTAGGAACGCACTTTGCCAGTTTTTTTTTTGCCCTGTTCCAACTTTGAGATGTTTTGCTGCCATCAATTTCAAAATTACCCTTTTTTTCTTAAAGCTGTACATTTTTTTAGTTTAAACATTTGATCCGTTTTCTATTTTTTTATTGTGGATAAAAGAAAAAATAAGATTTGAGATTTGCAGATCATTACAATATGTATTTATGTAGATTTTACACAGCGTCCCATCTTTTTTAGAACTGGGGCTGTAGTATAGGAACAGTAGTAATAGTGTTAATTTTGATGTCAAAATTTGATTTAGTTTTAGTAAATGCAATTTTAGTTTTAGATGTATTTTAGTCAACTGAATTGGTTACGTTTTAGTCATATTTTAGTCAACTAAAATAGTGTTAATTTAGTCAAAAATATTTTAGTTGACCAAATTAACACTGGTAATAAAACTGTCGTTTATGAAACTTGGTAGTTGTGGTCCTCTAACAAAAAAAAAAAAACACGTGGCCCTTTGCAAGTTTAGTCCATACAGTTAGGCCCACTGTTTTACTGAATTTCCTATGCCTCCTCTCAATCTTCTGCCAAGATAAAACTGTGCATTATATATTAAAAAATCACAGTAATAGCATCTTTCCTGTTAGATATTCAATATAAAAATACAGACTTTTCAAACAGAATACCAATCTGATGTTCTGAATTTGTCAGCAAACAACATTGTGTGTTCCAAAAACCTTCTTAACTAATGCTTCTGAAATCATGTAGAGAGAATTTTCTAGCATTTCATTATCAATCACAGCACAAGCCAAAAGCGCCAACATATTATGCCTAAAGGAGTTATTTCTCCTCTTTTCAAAAACCCCTGGATATGCTTCTGAAGAACCGTTTTTATTTTTTTTTATTTTAGCAACCAGTCCTCTTCACGGTGATACCGATATTCTAAAAAGCCACAGTTCATTGTTGAGACGTATTCTCGGTACCCGTTATAAAGGAAACTTGGCATAGCAGAACTGCCACTCAACCAGGTAAGAAAGACCTGTTCTGTACAGTTACCCAAGAGCATGTCATCAAAGAGCAAAGACCAAACTCACCTCTATCCTTGGCTTCTTTGCTTCAGCTGAACTTTCTTCTGTAGCTCTTTTAGCTGAAACAGCAATGTAATGAATACTTTAAACATTTAATGTTTTTTTTTTTTTTTAGCATATTTGCAGATGCAAAGAAAGTGCTTCAATATTTACCTTGCGAGGATCTCTGAAGTCCAATTTCCAAGGGTGCACTTCTGTCTATACTGGCAGATGTGGCTAGAGAAGGATAAATAGAATTGTGAGTTAGCAGAAATACAAAAATACACAGTGATGAAAGCACTTAAATGGACCTACGTTCAAACAATAAAGAAATGCTGATCCTTTAACTGGAAAGTCTGAACTACTTTTCCTTTCATAAAAGAATAAAAAGGGACGAAGGGGATTTTGACCGACGTGTACATTTTATAATTACCGTATCCATCGGCCCCACTACAGTTCTCGAATCAGCAGATGACCATGATCAAGAGCACCCAAGGGTGATCAGAACAACCCCCAAGCATTGCCACTCATCCCATCCTAACCCCCCCACCACCAAGGAGTAAGAGAAGGAATAAAAATAGAGAATACATGGAAGGGAGAGGAAAAGAGGGGAGGAAGAAAGAAAGAGAAAAAAAAAAAAAGCTAGAGAGAGATGGGGGAAAGATAAGAAATTTGGATAGCGAGAGATAAAGGGGAAAGAAAGGAGAGCAAAGAGAAAGAGTGGTACATCCTAAAATGTACCATATGAGGTTTTAATAGTGTACGAGTGGAGGGGGCTCAGGACGCTAAATTTCCATGGTTTAGGGGTGCAAATTACTTGTCTTGCCTTGGGTGCTGACAACCCAGGCTACGGAAATAATTTTACCGTTAGGGGACCCACAACTTGGGAAATTTCATCAAGGGGTCACGGGACTAAAAGGTTGAGAACCACTGCCTTAGATGGACATCCTTTACTATTTACATTAGTCACCAAGTCACTACAACACAATGTTTAGGCTCTGTTCAATTGTAGGCGTTTTTTTTGCTGTAAGCCTCAGCTCTAAAAAAACACCCAAGACAAATCCCATTCATTTCAATAGTCCCTGTTCACATCTGAGCATTTTGTCATCTGAAGCAAAATGCCCAAAGCTGAAAAAAAGTACAGGAGCTTATTTTTTGGTATTTTTCTGCTTTTTATATTGGTGACCTTTTGACCTGTACAAAAACATTCCAAAAAACTTGCGGCTTTCTGCCTGAAAACAAAACGCCTAGGTGTAAACAGAGCCTTAAAGGGGTTGTAAAGGTTCGTCTTTTATTTTCTAAATGGGTTCCTTTAAGCTAGTGCATTGTTGGTTCACTTACCTTTTCCTTCGATTTTCCTTCTAAATGTTTTTTTTTCATTGTCTGAATTTCTCACTTCTGGTTTCTCCTCACTTGGCTTTCCACCATCACTCATCCAAGCGGTGGAAAGTCATTTAGAACAGCTTACTGAACACCTTACTGAGGTGGAACAGGAAGTGAGAAATTCAGACAAAGAAAAAAAAACAATTTAGAAGGGAAATTGAAGGAAAAGGGTAAGTGAACCAACAATGCACTAGCTTAAAGTAACCTATTTAGAAAATAAAAAACCTTTACAACCCCTTTAATGTCTTCGGATAACCATGACTTTTTAGTGACGTTGGTCACAATTCAGATGTGGATATGCCATTCCCGGGTTAATATTTAATGCTTTAGCTTTATGTAAATAAAGTTTTTAACAAGGGAATTAAAATACAAAAAGGTTTACAGAACAGAATGGATAAGGCCGAAACCTGTCCCTAATGAGTACCCCCTAAATGTGAGGGAAACTAGTCTCTGGGGTTAAAAAGCCTGGGCTCACACCAGGTGAATTTTTTTAAATATATATATATATATATATATATATATATATATATATATATATATATATATATATATATATATATATATATATATATATATATATATATATATATATACACATATATATATACACACATATATATATATATACACATATACATATACATATACATATATACATACACACACACACACACACACACACACACACATACATACATACACACAACCCGGTGCTATTCTAAAATTTAGGGGGGATGAGAGAGTTAGGTCTCATCCAGTTGAGAAAATCCCAAGCAAGATAGCTGTTCGGTGGGGAGTCCCCCTGAGGAGAGCCAAGAGAGGCTGGCGATCCAACAGCCGGACACTGAGAGGTTGGATGTCGGCAACCTGTCAGTCGGTAACCTGAGTGAAAACACTACCCGGGGGCGATTATAACACAAATTCAACCAAGAAGGATTGTCTCCATGCTCTAGGGAGGGTCTGTGGCAGAGATTTTTTCCCTCAAAGTTCCGAGTAATACTCTGGCTGCCAGGTGGGTGTGAGAGGCCTGTCCAGGTACACTGTACCCACTCCGGCTGGAGTGGCGACGAAAGTAAAGTATCGTTGGAAGCAGGACTGTTTCCGCATTGTTAAGTCTGAATCTGCTATTTCTCCTCCTCATCCTTCTTTGCCATCTACCTCAAGTTTATATATATATATATATATATATATATATATATATATATATATATATATATATATATATATATATATATATATATATATGTATATATATATATATATATATATATATATATATACACATATATATATATACACATACACATACACATACACATACATACACACACACACACTATAATATACACACATACAGTGAGGAAAATAAGTATTTGAACACCCTGCTATTTTGCAAGTTCTCCCACTTGGAAATCATGGAGGGGTCTGAAATTGTTATCGTAGGTGCATGTCCACTGTGAGAGACAAAAAAAAAAAAAAAAAAAAAAAATCCAGAAATCACAATGTTTGATTTTTTTAACTATTTATTTGTATGATACAGCTGCAAATAAGTATTTGAACACCTGAGAAAATCAATGTTAATATTTGGTACAGTAGCCTTTGTTTGCAATTACAGAGGTCAAACGTTTCTTGTAGTTTTTCACCAGGTTTGCACACACTGGAGGAGGGATTTTGGCCCACTCCTCCACACAGATCTTCTCTAGATCAGTCAGGTTTCTGGGCCGTCGCTGAGAAACACTGAGTTTGAGCTCCCTCCAAAGATTCTCTATTGGGTTTAGGTCTGGAGACTGGCTAGGCCACGCCAGAACCTTGATATGCTTCTTACAGAGCCACTCCTTGGTTATCCTGGCTGTGTGCTTCGGGTCATTGTCATGTTGAAAGACCCAGCCTCGACCCATCTTCAAAGCTCTAACTGAGGGAAGGAGGTTGTTGCCCAAAATCTCGCAATACATGGCCCCGGTCATCCTCTCCTTAATACAGTGCAGTCGCCCTGTCCCATGTGCAGAAAAACACCCCCAAAGCATGATGCTACCACCCCCATGCTTCACAGTAGGGATGGTGTTCTTGGGATGGTACTCATCATTCTTCTTCCTCCAAACACGGTTAGTTCTATTTTGGTCTCATCTGACCACATGACTTTCTCCCATGACTCCTCTGGATCATCCAAATGGTCATTAGCCAACTTAAGACGGGCCTTGACATGTGCTGGTTTAAGCAGGGGAACCTTCCGTGCCATGCATGATTTCAAACCATGACGTCTTAGTGTATTACCAACAGTAACCTTGGAAACGGTGGTCCCAGCTCTTTTCAGGTCATTGACCAGCTCCTCCCGTGTAGTCCTGGGCTGATTTCTCACCTTTTAGGATTATTGAGACCCCCACGAGGTGAGATTTTGCATGGAGCCCCAGTCCGAGGGAGATTGACAGTCATGTTTAGCTTCTTCCATTTTCTAATGATTGCTCCAACAGTGCACCTTTTTTCACCAAGCTGCTTGGCAATTTCCCCGTAGCCCTTTCCAGCCTTGTGGAGGTGTACAATTTTGTCTCTAGTGTCTTTGGACAGCTCTTTGGTCTTGGCCATGTTAGTAGTTGGATTCTTACTGATTGTATGGGGTGGACAGGTGTCTTTATGCAGCTAATGACCTCAAACAGGTGCATCTAATTTAGGATAAATGGAGTGGAGGTGGACATTTTAAAGGCAGACTAACAGGTCTTTGAGGGAATTCTAGCTGATAGACAGGTGTTCAAATACTTATTTGCAGCTGTATCATACAAATAAATAGTTAAAAAATCATAAATTGTGATTTCTGGAATTTTTTTTTTTTATTATGTCTCACAGTGGACATGCACCTACGATGACAATTTCAGACCCCTCCATGATTTCCAAGTGGGAGAACTTGCAAAATAGCAGGGTGTTCAAATACTTATTTTCCTCAGTGAGTGTGTGTGTGTGTGTATGTGTATGTGTATGTGTATGTGTATGTGTATGTGTATGTGTGTATATATATATATATATATATCACACACACACACACACACACACACACACACACACACATATATATATATATATACACACACACACTTTATTTTTTTCAAAGTGGCTTATCTGGCTCTAAGTAAGGTGGGAATGACTCACTGATCACCCTGTCCCTCCAAGACCCACATTTCAACAGCCATGCAAATGGATCAGGGGTCCATGAGACAGCAGGTCTGGCCTGTTGGAGAGGCCAGGGGGTCAAATCCCAGGAGGTTTAAAGCTGAACTCCAGTTTTTGTAAAACTTTGCATAGTTTGTTTGGGCCAAGCTGACCAAAAACAAACTATGTCCCTCACAAACATGTGAAGCCACTGGATGTGCTGTATAAACTGTATGTAGCTGAGGCTCCAGACAGCACTGTGTTCTGGATACAAGCTGAGACCTACCTGTCTCATACCCTAAAAACAATATAGTCTGTCTTAGTGGTGCTCAGCAATTCATAGAAAGCAATGTATTCTAGCAATAAATACAAAGCTTTCTCTGATTGGCCGAGTCGGTGGGCTGATGTCATAACCTATGACAAAGCAAATCCGTTATTTCCAACGTATGTTATCCTATACATACCACAGCTTGTCTAGGTTGGGTCATTTTGATATGGGCATTTATACTATACACAGGGCTGAGACCGGCAGAACACAGACCGTACTTCCTTCATCTGTACTATTGTAAGCAAAACAAAGCTGTGTGGACCTCAGGATATGTACATAACAACCGATGACCTCATCGGTTGGTAGGAAGACGAGCAGCTTTTCGTTTTGCTGGCAATAGTATAGATAGCAGCAGGGAGGAGGAACCCGGGAGGAGGTGCGGGCTGTGCTGTTCTCTTCTCTGTACACAGGAGTTAAAAACGGGATCGTGCTCAGACTCTGCTGTTGCTGCGACACCCCTTATGGCGATTTGTGGCAACCTGGTTGGAAAAATACTGTACAGTGCTACAGTTGTGCTCAAAAGTTTGCATACCCTGGCAGAAATCATGAATTTTGACAGCAATATGGAAAACATGACTGATCATGCCAAAAAAAAAAAAAAAAAAAAAAAAAAAAGTATTTTAAAGGATAGTGATTACACAAAGCCATCTATCACCACATGTTTTTTGGCCTCTTTAAATCATAACGAAATTTAAACCCAAATGTCCCTGATCAAAGTTTACATACCCTGAAATGTTTGGCCTTGATACATACACACACACACACACGTAAAAATGGCAATTAAAAAGGTTCATTTCCCACATCTGCGGCTTTTTAAATTGCAATTATTGCCTGGGTAGTCAATGAGTTTATTAGCTCTCATGTGAAGGCACTGAGCAGGTTAGACACTGAGCCATGGGTAGCAGAAAAGAACTGTCAAAAAGCCTGCGTAACAAGGTAGAGGAACTTTAGATAGCCAAGGTCTTGAATATGCAAGTCAGTACTGTTCACTCAAGACGTAAAATATTCAGGAAGCTCTTGATATCAAGCCACGGTCAGGTAGATCAAAAAAAATTGCAGCCACGATTGGCAGAAGAATTGTTTGCGATACAAAGAAAAACCCACAGGTAACCTCAGAAGAAATACAGGCTGGAGCACAATACGATGATAATTGAACAAAAATTTGATGCATTATCAAGCTGCCAAAAAGAAGCCTTTACTGCACCAATGTCACAAAAAAAGCCTGGTGAGGCATGTCAAGGTGTTGGGGGCATATTGTAACCAGTCTTTTTTGTAGCACAACTGTATATGAGAAGGGGAGACTTATTCTGCTCAGAGCTGGATGTACCCCATAGTCAGGATGATATAAAATTCTTCCTATGTCCCTAAAAGGGTAAAAAATTGTCACACTGCCATTTTTTTTAGAGGCTGCTTAGACAAATAGAACTGTATTAAATTTAGTAAAATGCACTGTTAAAATGACATCTAAAAACCAAAAATAAAAAGGCAGAGTTATAACCTTTGTCAGACTTTAATTCTAGGACTTAAATCACCTAATAGTTCTACTTACAAGTTTCTCCATTTAGGTAGGCCAGTAGATCCTTTCTATCAGGTCTTCTGACAACAGGGATGTTTTCAGTCTGGAAAAATAAAAATACCAGCATATCCATTAAAAAATAAATTCTAGATACTTTGTTAAAAACAAGCTTGCAGAAACCAAGGAATTCTGACTTGCCTGTAAAGTTCACCCAACATAGGCTTGACATTCAGAGACATTTGATTATATATTATATTCTGTGTAACACAAATCGGAACCATTTTGAAGGTTTGTGTGATAACTTGTTCTAGGACATTCACACAAAAGAACAAGGCAGATATTGGCATCTTGAAAGGGGAAATAGTCTGATCCAGCCACCAATCAGGGATTTGTGCTAAAGCGCTGTATGATCTCCAAATATTGGGTCTATTGCTCTGGTAAGCAGTTCTGTGTGCAGGTGGAGAAGCACTGTATGGATTATTTTGCACTGAAATATCACAACTGAAGCATGTTTTTTGTTTTGTTTTTTTAACACGTGAATGAACTTTTAATCACTGATAAATATGGAGCACTGATTCATATTGACTGGATATTACTGTTTTTAATATAGTAGATGGTGTGTAACAAACTATCTGGCATTTTATGTGCATTTGTTGAATTTATATTTGTAAAAAGACAGTGCACAACATTTTTGCCGATTAAAAAAAAAAAAAAAAAAAAAAAAAAAATCGGGTGTATAGGAGCATGGGGGTGAGAAATCTTATGCACCTTTTTAACACCATTCCCAAGTCCTCTTCATTCTCCTCTACGTTTACCTCTTCCCCAGCAGGCATATCAAGATCAGACTTGGGTAGAGATGGTGAGGGTGGAGAAGGAGCCTGGCACGGCTGATCACTGTATTAACATTAGTTGTCTAAAGGAATTTTGACAGTTACTGAAAAGTGTGCTTTATTCAGGTAGGGTGTTTGTTGTGGGTCTGAGACCAAGCAAAATTGGATGCAAAGACCAATGATAAAATAGTGCCCTGCTCAGGTGCAAAGGAAGCGTCATCATTCTGAACATTGAGTATTTTTCAGTGTTACCCTGAACTACAGCCGTGGTTCCCTTGCACCTGGTTTTCGTCATCAATATCAACAAGGGTATTCCTCTATGAGGCACTCATTGAGTACAGTGCGAAAATGAGGCAAGTATGTCCTGGGATTAGCCTGCAATGGTGGACATAACTCCCAAAGAGGTCTTCAGGGTCTAGGGTCCACAGAAATGGACCAAAACCCTGGATCTGCATAGCACCCAGTGGCCAACTTAATATAATGCAAAAAGTGCAGAGGCGAGTGCCCATGCAGAATACAGTACCTAAAGCAATAGGCCATCCCCATAGAGTGGGGTCCAGATATGGCACCAAAGGCTTTACATAGTTTACAGCAATCCAGGTTGCAATGCTTCTAAAGTTGATATGACAGGGAAGAGTTAATTGGAGTGCAAAAATAAAAGATTAACTCCTTGACACAGAGCGCGTGCAAATATGCAGCCTCTCGGTGGCTGGGCCTTGGTGTCGAGCAGACACATATTTGTGTGCAGTAGCGCCATAGTGCTGTGCCGAAAGCATTTGCGTTCCCAGCACAGTTGCCAGGGGCTAAATGAAAGCTACCATTTACATCTTGTGATTGGGAGCTTTCCAATCATGTGACCGCCAACCACCGTGGTCACATGACGATAAGCCTCGCCTCCCCAGCCAAGGACCACTTGTGGAGAGCTTCATAAAGACCTGGAATTAGCAAGTACAATTGTTTCAAAGAAAACAATAAGTAATGCATTCAGCTGCCATGTCCTATATGCACGCTTACCATGCAAGACTCCATTGCTGAAGAAAAAGCATGTTGAAGCTTGTTTAAAGTTTGCTGCACAACATTTAGACAAGCCTGTAAAAATACTGCAAGAATATTGTCTGGTCAGATGAGACCAAAATTGAACTCTTTGGATGCTATACATACACCATGTTTGGAGGTTAAATGGCACTGCACATCTCCCCAAAAACACCATACCAACAGGGAAGTTTGTAGGTGGGAACATTATGGTGTGGGGCTATTTTTCAGCATACGGTACTGGCAAACTTTATTTCGTGGAAGGAAGGATGAATAGAAAAAAAATGTACCAAGACATTCTTGATAAAAATCTGCTGCCTTCTGCCAGGATGATGAAGATGAAACGAGGGTGGACATTTCAGCAAGAAAATTATCCAAAAACTCAAAGCCAAGGAAAATTAATTGGTTTAAAAGAAAAGAAAGCTTCTAGAATGGCCAAGCCAATTACCTGACTTGAATCCAATAGAAAATCTAAGGAAGAACTAAAGATCAGAAGGAGGCTCACATAGCCTCCTTCAAGATTTGAAGACTGTGTGCGGAAGAATGGGCAGTGCAGTGCTTCTGATCAGCTTTCCCCCCCCTCCAGCTGCTGCTGGAGCAGGATATCTGTGAAAAGATGGAGAGCATGTGTTCACCAGCCACTTTCCTATCCTGAATGAACACAGCGAGTGATCAGTACTAATCGCTTATGTGTTCATTCATCACTGAAGCATAGTAAAATTCAGTTTGTGAATGAATAGGAGTCTACAACCAGGCATCTAGGTAATCCGTGTATCCCTGGGCAGGCAGTCCCATTGATATAATTTAGGATGTGGCAACTGCACGACAGCTATTGCTCCCAATTTAACATCCATGTCAGTCCAGGTGCATTTCCCTGAGCTCACATTAAAAAAAAAAAAAAAAAAGAAGGGAAAAATGTGAAAGCAATGGAAACATTTTAAAAAGTCAAGTTAGGCTTACTAGTAACTTGTTTTCCATGAGTCCTTCAGGACAGGACCTTGAGAGCGTGGCTCCACCCACTTGACAGGAAACACACCTCCACCAAACTTCTTAAAAGGGAGGCTCCTTCCACTTAGTAGTAGAGAAACCTCCGGCCCAAGCTAGAACACATAATCAGAGTATGGTTAGTCACAGCATAATTATTCATAACATTAAGGGCGGGTTGCTGCTGTCCTGAAAGACTCATGGAAAACAAGTTACCGGTAAGCCTAACTTGACTTTTCCCTCATCGTCTTTCAGGACAGCACCTTGAGAGGATAATAGAGACTTACCCATATAGGGAGGGACCACAGCATGCAAGACCTTTCTGCCAAAAGCCTGATCGCTTGCTGACAGAAGATCTAGTCTATAATGACGGACAAACGTAAGGTAACTTGACCACATAGTCGCCTTGCAGATCTGATCTGGGGTGGCACCAGCTATTTCTGCCCATGTAGTGGCCTGAGCTCTAGTAGAGTGCTTTAATTCCCAACGGGGGAGATAGCCCTGCTTGGGAGTAGGCTTCCAGAATAGCGGTTCTCAGCCATCTAGCAATTGACCCCTTAGATGCTTGGTGGCCCTTCTTTTTCCCTGAAAACAGTATGAACAAGGAGTCTGAAGATCGAAAATTCTTGGTCACTTCAAGGTAATGTTGTAAGGTTCTTCTTACATCCAACATGTGAAATTGGCGTTCCTTCTCCCCTGATGGATTAGAGCAGAAGGTTGGAATGACAATTTCCTGCGCTCTATTGAGGGCTGACGCCACTTTTGGTAGAAAAGCTGGGTCAGTCTTTAGTACCACCCTGTCCGTATAGACAGATAGGAAGGGTTTCTTTATTGACAGGGCGTGTAGTTCGCCGATTCTTCTGGCTGTCCTGAGAGTAAGGTACTTCAGAGAAACGTCTTGTAACGGTTCAAAGGGTTCTTTAGATAATGACTGAAGAACTACTGACAAATCCCAACTGGGGAAGTGTTGCACGGGAGCTGGTCTACACCTAGAAAGTGCCCTGAAAAATCTTGCCACTAAAGGCTCTGAAGATGTAGGCTTTTCCAGAAAGACTCCTAATGCAGCTATCTGCACTTTTAGTGTACCGATTGACAGACCATTTTCTGCTCCATTCCCTTTTTGTCTCAATAACTGGCTCTCAGATACCACGCCGTGAGGCTTAGACAGGCCACCTTTGGATGGCATATCGGACCCTGTAGAATTAAGTCCTGCCAAGATGGCCTAACTGCCATTTGAAGATAATTGGTGGTAAACCAAGCCCTTTTTGGCCAGAATGGAGCAATTAGGATTACTTCCACCTTATCCTTCTGAATCTTCTTCAGTACCAACGGAATTATTTGAAACGGAGGGAAGGTGTAAGCCAGCTGGAAGTTCCAAGGCTGTATCAACGCATCTGTTCCCTGGGAACCGTCTTCTCTATGAATGGAGAAAAAAACTGGGAAGTTGCGTATTTTCTTCTGAAGCAAAAAGGTCTATTTGTGGTTGGCCCCAGGCATGGGTGATCAACCTGAAGACTTCCGGATTTAGGGTCCATTCTGCTTCCTGAATCCGTTTTCTGCTTAGAAAATCTGCCACTATGTTCAAAGTGCCTTTGAGGTGGACAGCAAATGATTTTCTGCCCATTTTAGGATGGTTAAGGCGAGAAGCTGAAGTGACCTTCTTCTTGTGCCTCCTTGCCTGTTTAAGTAGGCTATGGTAGTGGCATTGTCCGAGAAGACTTGAACATGGGCACCTTGAAGGTCTGCGGAGAAGGCATCCAAAGCTAAGGCTACTGCCCTTAGTTCTCTCCAATTGGAGGACTTTTCCGCTTCTGACCGGGACCAAACCCCCTGAGCATAGTTTTGACCCAGTTGTGCCCCCCATCCCCATAGGCTGGCGTCTGTTACCACTCTATTGGGAATGACCATAACAGGCCTGCTGAAAGGTTTGCCAGATTTCTCCACCACCACAGCGACCGTTTTACCCTGTTGGGGATTTTCACCTTTTTCTCCAGAGATTCTGTCCTGTGATCCCAAATTTTCAGAAGGAAAATCTGAAGCGGTCTGAAGTGAAGCCTTGCCCACTGCACCACTGGCATAGATGAGGTAAGGGTTCCCAGAGCCGACATTACTTGTCTGATTGATAGCTCTTGGTTTGTCTGTAAGGAGGCTACAACCCTTAGCATCTTTAGTTTTTTGTCTTCTGGGAGAAAAACGTTTTGCTCCACTGAGCTTATATGATACCCCAGAAATTGTGCTTCTTGGGTTGGATTGAAATTTGATTTCTCCAAATTTATGATCCAGCCCAATGCTTCTAGATGACTGCGAGCTCTCTCGAGATCCTACAACAATTTCTCCCTGGAGGGGGAAAAGAAGAGCAGGTCGTCCAGGTATGGAATTACCGCTACCCCCTGTAAGCGAAGGGGAGATAGGGCTTCTGCCATGACCATTGTAAATATTCTCGGAGCTGAGGAAAGGCCAAAAGAGAGGGCTTTGAATTGGAGATGCACGACCTCTTTTCCCATGTTTACCGCCAACCTTATACATTTTTGGGATTGGGGGGATATGCAGATAAGCATCTCGCAGGTCGATTGATGCCATAAAGCAATCCTTTGTCAAAAGATTTTTGACCGTGAAGATTGGAGTCCATACAGAATTTTTTGTATCGGACCGATCTGTTCAATGGCTTCAGGTTGAGAATGAGTCTGAAACTTCCGGACGGCTTTTTTACCATGAATACATGGGAATAAAACCCTTGATAAAGCTCCCCCTCTGGTACTAGTTACAACCCCCTGGTTCATCAGATCCTTCAAAAGGTTCTTCATTGCTAGGGATTTGACTATATCTCTTGGTAGTTTTGTCAATAGATACCTCTGGGGGAGGGTCCGAGAACTCTATTCTGTAACCTTGAGACAGCATAGAGAGAATATATGAGCAGGGCCCTTTGATCCCTCCTGTATTGTATTGTAACTGTACTGTCTTCCCTGATGTTGTAAAGCGCTGCGCAAACTGTTGGCGCTATATAAATCCTGTATAATATTATTATTATTATTATTATTATTATTATTATTAATAATAATAATAATAATAATAATAATAATAATAATAATAATAATAATAATGATTCTCTGTAATGCTTGCCCAAAAAGGGAGAAAACGCTGAAGTCTTCCCCCTACCTGCAACCGGTTGTCATTGCGTTTTGCTGGTTGCCGCAGGAGGATGGACAAGGACATTACTTTTGCCTTTTCCCTTTCCTGACCAACCTTTCTTCCTCTCTTGAGGCTTACTTTGTTGTTGAGCCTTTTGAGGACGAAAAAAACTTTGCCTGACTGATTTTTCTTTTTGACAGGGAAAGATTTTTTCTTGTCTGCAGTCCTGTCAAGCACTGCATCTAAATCTGACCAAAACAATAAATCCCCCTGAAAAGGTACTCCACACAGTTTGTTTTTAGATGCTGTGTCCCCTGGCCAGGTCTTTAACCACAGCGCCCTCCTAACCGAATTAGTAAGGGCCGCGGACCTTGCTGTCATTCTGATAGATTCTGCAGATGCATCCGAGACATAGGCTACAGCAGCTGACAGGGTTGAAAAGTTGTCTAGGATTTCTTGCTTTGGCGAATCAGCTATTATAGCATGCCTTACCATGGTTCTCCTCTTTTCTCGGAAACCGATCACAAACAGTGAAACTGGGATCCTTCACCTCAGAAAAACGCACGGTGCCATGTGGGGTCCCCCAAGGATCCCCCCTATCACCGGTGCTGTTTAATATCTATCTTCGTCCTCTCTTTGATATTATCGGTAGCCAAGAACTACTCTATCACTCTTATGCAGACGACACGCAGTTGTATTTTCGCATCTGCCATAAAAAGGATCATCATCTCAGATTAGAGAAATGTCTCTCTTCAATAGAAAACTGGATGACTAAGAGTTATCTCAAACTCAATAGCGCTAAAACTGAACTCTTTATCTTCGATGCCAGTTGGAAGAAACAACCGACAACAAACTGGACACCATCTCCCATCCTGGGACAAATCATCTCCCCTAGCTCCAAAGTCAAAAGTCTGGGAGTCACGTTTGACACCTTCATGACAATGGACGCACAAATAGGGTCAGTAGTCAGCGGGGCGCACCATTTGATGCGCCTACTACGCAGACTGATTCCATTTATCCCCAAAGAAGACGTAGCAGTCGTGGTGGGAACAATCGTGAATTCCAGACTGGACTATGCAAATGCCCTTTATCTCGGGCTACCCAAGTACCAAATCGCTCGTCTTCAAGTCGTACAGAATACGGCCGCTAGACTGGTGACTGGGAAAAAATCTTGGGAATCAATCTCACCTTCATTGAGATCCCTTCACTGGTTGCCAGTGAAAGACAGAATTGCATTTAAAGCACTCTGCCTGACACATAAGTGCATCCATGGGAAGGCTCCTAGATATCTATGCGACAAGATCAAACCGCACAATTGCAACCGCATTCTGCGATCCACCGACCAAAATCTGGTCAAGGTTCCTAAAACCAAATACAAGTCCAAAGGAGAAAGAAGGTTTGCTTTCCAGGGCCCCAGGCTTTGGAATGCTTTACCAACCAGCATTCGGTTGGAGCAAAACCACCTGTCCTTCAGAAGGCAGATCAAAACCCTGCTTTTCTGATAGGCATGAGACACAAACAACAAGCGCCCAGAGGCGATTCAGTTCGCATGTGCCGCGCTATATAAATTTTTTCATTCATTCATTATATGAGCCTTAAGCTGGGTCAGCCAATACTCCATGTTTCTGGAGACGCAAGTAGTCGCCATTGCTGGCTTAAGGTTGCCCATGATGGATTGCCAAGCCCTTTTTAACTGCTGATCCATCTTCTTATCCATGGGGTCTTTCAGAATCCCCATGTCCTCAAATGCTAGATCAGAAGATCTTGAGACTTGAGAAAAGGCTGCATCAAGTTTTGGAACTTTTTTCCATGGAGCTGCTGGGTCTTCATCAAAAGAAAACCTTCTTTTATGTGCTTTAGCAAAGAAAGGTTTCTTTTCAGGGTCAGTCCATTCCTTCTTGATTGCCTCAGAAATAACTGAATGGACTGGAAAGGTACGCAACTTGGGCTCAGAGTCCTGCATACATCCTTACATGTAAAGATAATTCCTTACGCTCCTCCTCTAATCCTAAAGTTGCATGGACAGCTTTTAGGAGGGCACCAACTTGTTCCAAAGACAATTTATATTTTGAAGACATGTTCCAGCTCGTCTTCCTCCTCTCCCGATTCCTGGGAATGTGAGGAGAAAGGACCTCCCTGGTTCAGAGGACTCTTTTGCCTCTACTGCAGGAACTAACAGTGAGTATTGTGAGGTAGAGGCTTGTCTCACAGATGGTTTTGTGAGTGAGGATTTAAATGACTTAATTGTAGCATCCAACTCTTTAACAGATGCGATTATGTCGCTGCAAGCAGTAGACGCTTTCTCTTTCACCAATAGGTCAATACATGACTGACAACGTTTTTTTCTTTTTATTTCCAGATTCAGAGCCTTTGGCCTGATAAGAAGGAAAAGAAAGAAGAAAAAACAAACCATCCATATGAGTCAGCCTGAAACCCATCAAGATGCTCACCACAGGTGCACAGTGAGAGATCCTTAAACACTCATGTGCCCAAACAGGCCCCTCGCCACCAGGGGGGGGGGAAACACACCCCCCCCCCCCTAAGGGAGAAGAGAGCTAGAGAGAGACCCCAAAGTAAATAAGGGTAGAACCTCAGTCTACCCCTTACCTGGGTCTTGCTGGTGCCAGTGCCTGTTCCACTCGATGCGGATCCTGCGTCCATGCTGAGGCAGCAGCGTGATGCTAGTGGTGAAATGCTGGTTCCGGACTCCACTAGTGCCGCTGCACAGGACCACAACCATCCAATAAGGCACCAGATCTGTTCCTCCCTCCTCCCTTAGCGCTTCCTGTGGAAATGACATCTATGCCCTGCGCCTGCTCGTAGGATACCGCCCCTTCCGGTTACCTCACTTCCGGGGGAAATAGCCTGGCTGACCTTCCCAAGAGGACGGCGGTGTTAGGCTGCTTGGACAGGAAAAAAAAAAAAAATGTCCGCGCCTGTAGCTTGCCAAGGAGCAGTATCCCTGAGCAGTCCTGGCTCACTGAGCACCGATGAGGGAGAAGGAGCCCATGCACGAGGCACTCTCTAACCAGTGAATGGGAGGACCAGACTCTCTGGAGGTAAGAAAAAACAGGTGGAGTAGGGAGACAAAAAAAGTCTCCAAGGAGAGCTCATAACCCCCACATGTGTTCCCGCCGGAGGAAACACAAAAACTGATAAGGGGGAAGGAGCCTCCCTTTTAAGAAGTTTGGTGGAGGTGTGTTTCCTGTCAAGTGGGTGGAGCCACGCTCTCAAGGTGCTGTCCTGAAAGACGATAAGGGAAAATGGTCTGGGCACGAGTTTAAAAGTGGAGCGGAGAGCCTGGCAGTGAAAGGGTTAAAGATTAAGTTCTTGACTAAATTTTAAACGTTCCTATAGCGTTTTTATGGCTTTAGTGTGGGCTTCAGACAGGCATCAATGAGCTTTAGTATGGGCATTAGACAGGGGTTCTACAAGCATTTGGGCAGTTTTGAAATGTTTGATGGGCATTAAAACTGCTCCACAAATGCCTATTCCATTACAGTAAACTGAGGTATCAGGGATAGCAACCACATCAGAGCAACTATCTGCCACTTCAATGCAACTATGTACTCGATTGGATGTGCTAGAGAAAATGCAAGCCCAGCAGCATCAAGCCCTTGTAGTTATCCAACTGAGAATGGAAGATGCAGAAAACCGCTCTAGGAGAAATGTCAGATTTTGTGGTATCCCTTAGGCTATTCATCCATTCATTATTTTCTTCAAAATTCTACAAACAATACCCCCATAATGACAAAGTGATATTCACAGCTTTTGCGCAAAACTTTGTTGAAGCACCTTTGGCACCAATTACAGCCTTAAGTCTTTTCGACTATGATGCCACAAGCTTGGCAAACCTATTTTTGGGCAGTTTCCCATTCGGGACCTCTCAAGCTCCATCAGGTGTTGGATAGAGAGCGTCAGTGCACAACCATATGAACATCTCTGAAGAGATCTAAAATCTGGTTGTCCCTTAGTGGCTCCTTTTTTATCTTGGCTGTGTGCTGAGGGTTGTTGTCCTGTTGGCAGATGAAACTATTTTTTTAACAGGTTTTCATCAAAGATGTCTCTGGAGATTGCTACATTCATCTTTCCCTCAATCCTGACTAGTCTCACAGTTCCTGCTGCTGAAAAACATTCGAACAATATGACGCTACCACCACCATGCTTCACTGTAGAGATGGTATTGGTGATTAACAATGCCTAGCTTCCTTCAGACATTACGCTTGCCATTCAGCGCAAAGAGCTCAATCTTTTTTATCAGACCAGAGAATTTTGTTTTTCATGGTCAGACTCCTTCAGGTGCCTTTTAGCAAACTCCAGATGGCCATATGCCTTTTACTGAGGAGTGACTTCTGTCTGGCCACTCTACCACACAAGCCTGATTGGTGAGTGATGCAGAGAGGGTTGTTCTTTTGGAAGGTTCTTACTCCACAAGGAAACACTGGAGCTCTGTCAGAGTGACCAACGGGTTCTTGGTCACCTACACGACTAAGGCCCATATACCCCGATCACAAGTTTGTAGGGGTGTCGAATTTAATCGATGCATCGCGACTCGGGTGTCCCCGATGCGATTTCGATGCAGGCGATCGTAATAATCGATGCCTAGCCCCGCCCCCTCGCGGGAGAGGGCTCCGTGCAGCCTATAGCTAATTTCCTACTGCTGTGTGACTTCCCGACCCACCTCTCTCCTTTTTGCTCTGAGCTCTCACGTCCCTCCAGCCCCGCCCACTGACTGTAGCTATCGAGCTCAGAGGAGAGGCGGGAGGGGCTGAAGCCAGGAGAGATGTGAGCCGTGAGAGATAGGAGAGAGAGAACGTCCACATCAAACAGATCAGGGGGCAGAGCCGAGTTTTTAACCATCAATCTGCTGGCTTCTTCCTGTATCCCGGGACAAGCCAAGAACAGAGCTGCATTTCAGCTACCTGCTCTCTCACTCCTCTCAGCTTTATGGCCATGTTCAGGCAGCATGACATAAGAAGAAAGAAAATATTGCTGGGTGTTTTGGTAGAAGCAAGAGCTAAGTTTTCAAGGTAATGAAAACGTTTAAAATAACATGTGGTAGGAATCACAGACCCAGGGAAAGTTTCTTCTACTGCAGTTTTTATTCAGAGACAAACTGTTTTTTTTAATGTCACTACAGACAAAATAGATGAAAATGATATTAAATATTTCATACATTCACTGTTGTGTAACACTTTCTGCTCCCCATGCTGTCTCCCAGCTCCACCATTAATAGAGTAACCATAGCCAAAGCAGACCATGCAATAGGGTTGGAGCTCAAAAGAACAGGGGTCCCAGTACTGTCTGGCTACACAGTGGTTTAAGCGGGTAGAAAACACATTCTAATATGGACAAATTTTTTTTTTTATATATATATATATATATATATATATATATATATATATATATATATATATATATATATATATATATATATATATATATATATATATATATATATATATATATATATATATATATATATATGGGTGCCGAATTGGCGGGCCGTTCTGGGCAGTCACATGAGCGCGGCATATACAAACACTGAGATCATCTCCTGTACTATGTCTGCAGTCTCTGACCATCTCCTATACTATGTCTGCAGTATCTGATCATCTCCCTGTACTATGTCTGCAGTCTCTGACCATCTCCTGTACTATGTCTGCAGTCTCTGACCATCTCCTGTACTATGTCTGCAGTATCTGATCATCTCCTGTACTATGTCTGCAGTCTCTGACCATCTCCTGTACTATGTCTGCAGTCTCTGACCATCTCCTGTACTATGTCTGCAGTCTCTGACCATCTCCTGTACTATGTCTGCAGTCTCTGATCATCTCCCTGTACTATGTCTGCAGTCTCTGATCATCTCCTATACTATGTCTGCAGTATCTGATCATCTCCTATACTATGTCTGCAGTCTCTGACCATCTCCTGTACTATGTCTGCAGTCTCTGACCATCTCCTGTACTATGTCTGCAGTCTCTGACCATCTCCTGTACTATGTCTGCAGTCTCTGACCATCTCCTGTACCATGTCTGCAGTCTCTGACCATCTCCTGTACTATGTCTGCAGTCTCTGACCATCTCCTGTACTATGTCTGCAGTCTCTGACCATCTCCTGTACTATGTCTGCAGTCTCTGACCATCTCCTGTACTATGTCTGCAGTCTCTGACCATCTCCTGTACTATGTCTGCAGTCTCTGACCATCTCCTGTACTATGTCTGCAGTCTCTGACCATCTCCTGTACTATGTCTGCAGTCTCTAACCATCTCCTGTACTATGTCTGCAGTCTCTGACCATCTCCTGTACTATGTCTGCAGTCTCTGACCATCTCCTGTACTATGTCTGCAGTCTCTGGCCATCTCCTGTACTATGTCTGCAGTCTCTGGCCATCTCCTGTACTATGTCTGCAGTCTCTGGCCATCTCCTGTACTATGTCTGCAGTCTCTGGCCATCTCCTGTACTATGTCTGCAGTCTCTGGCCATCTCCTGTACTATGTCTGCAGTCTCTGACCATCTCCTGTACTAGGTCTGCAGTCTCTGACCATCTCCTGTACTATGTCTGCAGTCTCTGGCCATCTCCTGTACTATGTCTGCAGTCTCTGGCCATCTCCTGTACTATGTCTGCAGTCTCTGGCCATCTCCTGTACTATGTCTGCAGTCTCTGGCCATCTCCTGTACTATGTCTGCAGTCTCTGACCATCTCCTGTACTAGGTCTGCAGTCTCTGATCATCTCCTGTATTATATCTGCAGTCTCTGATCATCTCCTGTACTATGTCTGCAGTCTTTGATCATCTCCTGTACCACGTCTGCAGTCTTTGATCATCTAATTTAGTATTTTGGGGGGAGAGCCATGCGCACTTGCACTGCAATCGTGATGCATCGCGGAATCGAATCGTGGACTTGATAATCGTAATCGCATCGAATCGTGAGACCGGTGAAGATGCGCAGCCCTACAAGTTTGGCTGGGCGGCCCACTATAGAAGTAGTCTTGATGGTTCCAAACTTCTTCTATTTACGGATGATTGAGGCCACTGTGCTCTTTGGGACCTTCAATTCTGCAGAACCGTTTCTGTACCCTTCCCCAGATCTGTGACTCAATACAAGCCTGTCTCAGGAGGTCTACAGACAATTCCTTGGACTTTATATCTTGGTTTGTGACCACATGCACTGTTAACTGTGGGATCTTATATAGACAGGTATGTGCCTTTCCAAATCATGTCCAATCAGCTGAATTTACCACAGGTGAACACCAGTCAAGTTGTAGAAACATCTCAAGGATGATTAGTGAAAACAGCATGCACCTGAGCAAAATTTTGAGCATTATGGCAAAGGCTGTGAATACGTATGTGCATGTGATTTTTCTAGTTTGTTTTACTTTATAAATTTGCAAATATTTCAAACACCTTTCACATTGTCAATATAGGGTATTGTTAGTAGAATAAAAAAAATAAAAAGAATTCCAATCTGGAATAAAGCTGTAAAATAACAAAATGTGGAAAAAAGTGAAGCGCTGTGAACACTTTTCGGAAACACTATATGCTGGGCAATTCTGAATAATGTATTGGAGAGATCCTCGGATGAGCCGATTAAACTGGATATGGTACATAAATTCACAGGACCCAGGAATCCCTCGGCTACCCAGCCACGTGACATATTGTGTGGAGTGCACTACTATAGTATCAAAGACGACATCTTAGGAAAAGCATGGCAAACTTGCAGGTGAAATATGATGGAGCTCAGATTTCTCTTTTATCCGATTTTTTGAAGGCCACACTTGCTATGCGGAGGATGGAAACCTCTTCTAGATTTGATTAGGGCATAGAGGGACCTATACAGCTGGGGACAACCATTTAGTGTCCAGGTAAGAAAAAAAGTGGGAGCCCTCTTTCAGTTGTTTTCCATAGATTAGCTGCCATCCTTTTTACCTTCCTGAGCACGGAGCCAATTTCTGTGCCCAACTGGTTGGACTCTCTTAAGAAAAAGATAGGACTATGAAAAATGGGCATATAAAATAAATGAAGACCCATCATAGCCACATCGCATTAGAGAATCGCAAGTTTGGACTCTAAGAATCTTCTGGTCGGACGCTTGTGAGTAATGGTCGGTAGCAGCACCCAGTACAGTGGTACACTGCAGTCTTATGATGCCTATATTGGGCGGCTCAGTGGTGTAGTGGGTAGCACTCTTGTGTAGTGGGTAGCACTCTCGCCTAGCAGTAAAAAGGGTCACTGGTTCGAATCCCAACCACGACACTACCTGCCTGGAGTTTGCATGTTCTCCCTGTGCCTGCGTGGGTTTCCCCCAGATACTCCGGTTTCTTCCCACACGCCAAACACATGCTGGTAGGTTAATCGGCTTCTGTCTAAATTGGCCCCAGTATATAAATGCGAGTTAGGGACTTAAGTTTGTAAGCTCCTTGAGGGTAGGGACTGATGTGAATGTATATTTGTAAAAGCGCTGCATAAATTGACGGCGCTATACAAGTACCTAAAAAGTAATAATTAAAAAAATAATAAATGAGAAGCGGAGAGAGGTTGGCATTTTTGAGTGGTCAATTCACATGGCTACCTAAAATGAAAATCATATGGAGTTTTATTTTTTTACATTTGGTAAATATGCAGGAAGTAATTGCACAATATATATGCGTGTGCTTCATGGTGCATTACTATTGTAATATTAACAAGCACAACCTCATCTTTTTATATATATTATGAAAAAAATTAAGTAATATAGTGCGTTTTTTGGGTCCTAAAATTAAAGCAGAGCTCTACCCAAAGGAGGAAGTTTTGCTTGTTTGCACCCTCCCCTCAAAACCCCCCACTGCCACATTTGCCATTTTTTTGGGGGGGGGTTGGGGGCAGATATCTGCTCCCACTTCCATTAAACTTGTGTCAGGAAAGGCACCTTGCGTTACACTCACTTTAGAACATGGATTTTGTTCTGAGAGGACATTGTACAAACATATCCTTACTTAGCCTATTTAGATAAGAGTTGAACAAATCCTAGAAACCAGGTAGCCAATCATTAATTTAGATCAGGGATATGCAATTAGCGGACCTCCAGCTGTTGCCAAACTACAAGTCCCATGAGGCATAGCTAGATTCTGACAGCATCAAGCATGACACCCAGAGGCATGATGGGACTTGTAGTTTGGCAACATCTGGAGGTCCGCTAATTGCATATCCCTGATTTAGATAAAACTATGCAAAGCTCAGGTTTGTGCAAAACACTTAAACTATTGTTAGCGATTATGCAGGAATAGAGAACAATCTACTGAAGTCAAAGCCATTAACACTGATGAAGCAACAACACAACTAGCAAGGGACATCATTACAGGGGCTATTTCACATAAAAGAATTTAACATGCCTATGCAAAAGTACACTTTAAAACACTTTTTACTGAATAGAAAACAGTGATTATTGGATTGAACACTCATAGAAAACTGACTTTGCACTTACCGCAGCACGTCTGACATATACAGGATGGGAAAGATGAACATTATTAAGCAAGAACAAGATGGAGTCAAGATTATAGTATTCTCTTGGTTGCCCTTCTTTTCCAGTTCTAAAAAGAAAAACAGAAAAATTATGATTGACAGATAAACCACATATCCGAATTTTAGAGGTGGCTTTCAAGATAATCACTTTTCAACATTTATAGGACAGTAAAATGCTCCACCCTAGACAGGCGACACTTTTATAGTTACACGAAGTCACAGGTTTTCATTGTGCACAATTACAACCTTCTAGCCGGTTCCCCAACAACCACTGACATCAATTGATGAGCTACACGGCATCTTTGTTTGCCCCTCTCCATCAGCCGAGTGAGTAGAGAAACATTGCAATACTAGTCAGTAGCAGTGTGAAAAGGTGTATATGCTTTGGAAGAATACGTCATGCAAGTCACATCGGGTGTCCTGCATGTGTGGAGGTTGCCATGTTATGTAACACTATTAGTTTCATTTTTTACATTTCAGAATGAGGAGTCTTGAAATTGTACATCATTTTAAAGGGTTGAGAAACACTGCTGTAGATAACTATTGGTCCTTGGGAGTTTAAGGTAATCAAGTGGAAAAACATTAAATTCATGCCAATAACACTTAGCGCCGGTTCACATCACTTGCAGTAGGTTTTTTTCTGCATCAGAAATGAATGCATAGTAGGTTATATGGTTTCTAATGGTATCGTTAACATCACTGTGGTCAGTTCCAGAAAACAAAAGTAGAACATGCTGCATTTTTTTCTACACTGTCTGGAACGCACATGTCCCTATTTTTCATGGGGAGAATAAAAAAAAAAAAAGAAGATTTAAATCATATATTTTTAAAGGAGCAACTGTCGTCTGTCCTGCAACGGCTCCTCCTCACTGTTGACTCACCGACCGTCCCATTCACTTTAATGGGGAGGTTGGTGATGTGGCAGTGACAGAAGGTGAGACGTGATGGCAGCCGGTGAGTGGATGCCCGCTAACAGGCGCTGCCATGATGGATCTGAAATGGCAGGTGCTCTTTAAAATGTAAGCACTTATTCTTGCTGGTAGTTAAAATCTTTAGCCACTTGCTACCCAGGCCAATTCTGACATTTCTCTCCTACATGTGTAAATCATAATTTTTTTGATAGAAAATTACATAAAAACATGGTTCCATGCTTTAAAAAGCAGTTTTCATATGTGGGCAGGACTTGCGTATGCGTTCGCTTCTGCGTGCGAGTGAATGGGGCAGGGGCACCTTCAAATTTATTTTATATATTGTTAATTGTAAACATCCCTTGTAATAGGAATACGCCATGATCGAACCGCTTTACAGTGAGATATGGGGTCAACAGGACCCCACAACTCATCTATAGGCTGGGGCTGCTAAAAAAAACAGACACGATCTCGGCTTCCCAGACGAGGCGCACCATTTGAATGCAGATGCTGGGCATGACGTCATAACATCGCACCCAGCCTCCGAACGATCATAGAGACTCCAGCGACCATCTGGTCTGCCGTAAATATCCAGGGCCGACAGATCCCAACCCACCGACAGCAATATCAGAACCGATTCAATCACACAATTTGTAGTGTACATATATTTGCAAAACAATGGGATAAAGGAATATTCCTGAACTTTGTTTTATCTCATAGTTACTGTGAAATTGTGTGAATGCATCAATGCAGTGCTTGTCATCTCAGCTTGCATTCACTGAATGAGTTTACCAAAAATGCAAGAATTAGCCTCATGCTACATATCTAAGCTTCATTTCACGCAGAATAAACTAAAATTACTCATTTATCAGAAATAGAATTTTACTCCAAAAGCATCTTATTAACCACTTAAGGACCGGACCAATATGCTGCTAAAGGACCCAAGGGGTTTTTACAATTCGGCACTGCGTCACTTTAACAGACAATTGCGCGGTCGTGCGACGTGGCTCCCAAACAAATTTGGCGTTGTTTTTTCCCCACAAATAGAGCTTTCTTTTGGTGGTATTTGATCACCTCTGCGGTTTTTATTTTTTGCGCGATAAACAAAAATAGAGCGACAATTTTGAAAAAAATGCAATATTTTTTACTTTTTGCTGTAATAAATATCCCCCAAAAACATAAAAAAAATTTTTTCCTCAGTTTAGGCCGATACGTATTCTTCTACCCATTTTTTTTTTTTTTTTTACCAAAAAAAAAAAAAAAAAAATCGCAATAAGCGTTTATCGATTGGTTTGCGCAAAATTTATAGCGTTTACAAAATAGGGGATAGTTATATATATATATTTTTTTTACTACTAATGGCGACGATCGGCGATTTTTTTCGTGACTGCGACATTATGGCGGACACTTCGGACAATTTTGACACATTTTTGGGACCATTGTCATTTTCACAGCAAAAAATGCATTTAAATTGCACGGTTTATTGTGAAAATGACAGTTGCAGTTTGGGAGTTAACCACAGGGGGCGCTGTAGGAGTTAGGGTTCACCTAGTGTATGTTTACAACTGTAGGGGGGTGTGGCTGTAGGTCTGACGTCATCGGTCGAGTCTCCCTATAAAAGGGATCACTCGATCGATGCAGCGCCATAGTGAAGCACGGGGAAGCCGTGTTTACATATGGCTCTCCCCGTTCTTCAGCTCCGGGGAGCGATCGCGACGGAGCGGCTATAAACAAATAGCCGCGCCGTCGTCCCGCATCGCTCCTGAAGCCACGGGAACCGCTGCATGTAGGGGGGGGGGGGTCCCGATCGGACCCCCAACCAACGTCTAGGCAGGCACGTACAGGTACGTTGATGTGCCTGTCCGTGCCATTCTGCCGACGTAAATGTACATGTCCGGAAGTGGTTAAAATACATTTGAAAAAAAACACAAACACACACACACACACACACACACACACACACACACACAAACACAAACACACACACACACAAACACACACACACACACACACACACACACACCAAAAATGCAAACGCAGAAAGACATCTGGAACACATCCAGACTGAGTTTCTTTGGTGTGAACTGCCCTTAGCACAACTACATATGTCCATCAGGTTTATTATGCCAGTGTTTCTCAGCTCCAGTTCTCAAGGCACCTTGCAGGTCATGTTTTCCATTATTTTGCACAGGTGATTTTATCAGTTTCACTGCCTTAGTAATTAGCACAGCTGTTTCATCCGAGTGAAAACATGACCTGTTGGGGCATCTTGAGCACTGGAGTTGAGAAACACTGCATTGTACGATGCAGATCTGTTGCCCAGATACTCCCAAAATGTGAACCGTCCCATTTTCCTCATCTGAGCACAAGGCTCAACCCTCTCTACCCAAGTCCAACAACTAGATAGTAGAGCCACCCATCACCGCAATAGAATATCGGTTAGGGCTCTTTCACACAGTAATGATCCGCCCCGTGAACCTCCGCTTGCTCAGCAGGGATCGCTCCGTTGATCCCCGCTGAGCCGGGACCGCCCTGTCTTTTCTTCGCTCTCCACTATGGGGGGGGGGGGGGGAATCGGATGAACACGGACCGTCTGTCCGTGTTCACCCGACGACGGATGGAAAAAATAGGGTTTTCCTCCGTCTGCAGAATCGGAGGATTGTGGCGCCGGGCGAGATCGGGTGTCAGCGGATGTTCATCCGCTGACACATTGGTCCCTATGAGATCGCGGGTATGTCCCTTTTTCATCCATACACGGACAGATGAAAAAGCGAACATACGGTCCGCCCATGTGAAAGAGCCCTAAGGTTTAGGAGGTTAGGCAAGCATTCAAACCTAGAAAAGGGTGTTAATGTGTATTTCCAACTGCCCAGTTTTAGTCAAAGTACAGAAGTGGCCAATGCACCCGACATGCAATCGAAGTGGGTTAAGTACTTTAATTTTCATTTCAAATCTGCTTTATGGATAGCTTTAGGAGCGACATGTTAAACCGCCTTTCTGTGCAGGCCATTTTTCAGTGTTAAACTTTGAATGACAATTACTCAGGTCATGCAACACTATAGCCAAATGAATTTTAGATTTTGGGCCCAAATGTATTCTGCTACAAATGCTAAAAATACATAAAAACAAACAGTGTATATTATTTAGTCAGTAAAGTAGTTATAGAACAGGGGTCAGCAACCCCCAGCACGCTTGCCAAAAGGTATCACACAGCCGCACTCGGAAGCGAACGCAATAGCAATCCTGGGAGACGCACCTCCCACACATGAAAGCCGGCCAGTGGCTGCATACAGGGAAAGCAGTGCAGCTAGTTAACAACCACCACTCTTTGGTTGGAGAGCATCAGGGTACACTTTTTTAAATGCGTTTCCTGGAGAAATGCAATCTGTACTCGACAGTGGTACAAGTCACATAGAATTTGATTATTTTGGAACACCGTCCACCTTGTGTAGAAATGGGTAATCTTGCGCTTTTCAAAAGGCACCCCCAACAAAAACGACTAGGACAGCTTAGTCAGTGTGAGAAAAGGAAGGGGAAAGGAAAAACATAAAAATGTTAAATATACTGTGTTTTTGTATTAGTATTAGTATATAGTGCTTAATCATCCAAAAATTAAAATGATTAAAGCGGGGTCCCACCCACGATTTTTTCAGTCAGCAGCTACAAACACTGTAGCTGCTGACTTTTAATAAGGACACTTAGCTGTCTTAGGCGCAAGCGATGTCGGCCACCCGAGGCCGATCCCTTGATCATGGCAGATGACGCGAGTCTCACGGCGCTGTATGAATGAGAAGCACGCCCGAGTACCCAGAGGACAACGTGAGGATGAAAACCAGCCGCGGACTAGGAAGACCTGCATAGCAACCGCAATTTCTGGTTAATTTAAAAAAAAAAAAAAATCTATTTTTTTGCAGCATCTTGGTGCAACTTATTTTTTTTAGGGTGTACCTCCACTTTAAGCATTTGTCAGAAGGCCAATATACTTAATCTGCTTGACTGCATCAGGCAAAGAAAGCCAAGTAGGTGTACCATGCATGCCAGCTACATTAAAAAAAAAAAAAAGACAATGCAGGTAGACAGGTGTACCACATGTCCCAGCAAGCCATTATAAAGCTGTTATCTACTGTATATAGATCAGTCATGAAATTATTATTAATAGATCTGTATGAATATATATGAGCAAATAAAAAAAAAAAAAAGGAGAAAAAGAAATAAACTGTGTGCTGCCAAACAAAGCCGTGTCAGCTGCTGCAATCACAAAAACGTGTGTTCTTTACATACAACGGAAATATAACATGACAAGCTGCCGTGAAGAAATCCTGCATATAAAATGTGAAAAATAATTGCTTTGTTATGTAGGATAGTGAAACCACCCTGATCAATATATAACCAAAATAATAAAAATACACATAAATGGGAATCGATCCCAATATAGTGACTGGCAATGAATTCCCAGCGCTGCACAAAATAAAAGTTCATTTATGTGAAACAGACAACTGCTACAATCAAAATACACCTCTGCGTGCCAATCATATAGTCCCACACAGTGGGATACTATCAATTGGGGCGAATTCTGCCAAAATGATATTGTCCTTCACCACAGAAAAGTAAAAGTGATATGATATATTGTTGGCAATTGAATCTCCAATCTCAGTTCTGTAAAACCAAAATAATCTCCAGTGCACCACCATGCAGTGAATATAGGGTGGGCCTGTACCCATTTCACAGACCCATGCAATAGGTCTAGGAACCCGTTATCCCCAACTTCAGGGTGACCAAGTGTTCAAGCCATCCAGGGATGGTACAGTGGACTTTCCCTTTATTGTACACCTCAGCTGTACCCTCTCCCTCTGCTCTAGCGCAGGCTGTGATATTTCTGTCACAAAAAACTCATCACCAAAAACCAACATAGTGTAGTAAATAAATGTCAATTACTTTATTCACACATTAAAAAAGCACTCACAAAAAAGGTGATAACTTGTTAAATGCATCCAAAAAAATTAAAACATCCAGCGTGTCAGTGTTGTACTTTTCGTCCCAGTCTGACATCAGCTGGCTCCTCCCCGATCACGTCTTCAATAGGGGAAGCTAGGCGTCTTGTGCAGCCAGCCGTCTGATACAGAACTCAGTTTCATTGCCAAACAGGATCGTCCGTCAGTCCAATTTATATGCATTTTTATTATTTTGGTTATATATTGATCAGTAATTTCACTATCGTACATAAAGTACTACATTAGTTATTTTTCACATTTATAAGCAGGATTTATTTACAGCAGCACAAAACATTGTCATATTACCGTATTTATCTGTGTATAACACGCACCCTAACTTTAAGAGGGAAGTTTCAGGAAAAAAACTTTCCACAGCCCCCTGCGTATAACACACAGGCACAGTTTACCCTCTATTTTTAGGGTAAAAAAAAAAAAATGTGTTATACGCCAATAAAAACAGTATATATCGGTCGCACACACCAGTTAAAAGAGTACATTCCAAAAACAGCACTATTGAAGCCATTATAAATTAAATGGAAAGAATATGCCATCAAGGCAACTCTGCTCACAGGAAGTTTTCTACCAAAAATTCACCGGTAAATCCACACAAATCTCAGATAATATGGAAGGAATTTCCAAGAAAGGGCTATAAAAAATAAAATAAACCACAGCTGCACACCATTTTAGAGCAGTGTTCTGCCAACAAGGGGGAAGCTTTTACAATAACACACATTAATAATTATTAATTTTTTTTTAAAGCCTGACTGCATAACATGTAAAAATTGTGACGCTTCATCTGGTTTTTAAAAATAGTGCATGCATATGTGAAAACATGTTAACTTTTGCTTTATCCATATGTTAATTACCTATCCTCGGCATTAGTGGAAGGCGATAAAGAAGGTGCAATTAATTGTCTAAGTGAAGTGATGCAATAATTTGCTCACAGGAAGTTTTTGTAGGAACTGGGCATATATTAGGGCAGATTAATGCCAACTCCATTCTTTCCTCTCCCATGTTCTTTTTTCAGCCTCCACTTTTCTTGTTTTACTAAGACCCCTTTCACACTGGGGCTTTGTTTGGGCGTTTTTCAGGCGCTTTGGTGTTAAACAAAAGCCTGTAAAGCGCCTGAAAGAAGTCTCATCTGCAACCCCAATGTGAAAGCCTGAGTGCTTTCAGAGCCCTTTCACACTGCCAGCGTCCAAAGAATGCTGGTAAAGCGCTTTGGTGTTAAAAAAAATAATCTCCCGTTTTTCAGGCGCTTTAGTGTGAAAGCACTCGGGCTTTCACATTGGAATTGCAGATGCAGCTTCTTTCAGGCACTTTACTGGCGCTTTTTTTTAACGCTAAAGTACCTGAAAAACGCCCAAGTGTGAAAGGGGTCTTAATGAAACCTGCAATATAATAAGAAGACAGAACACAGAAGACCTGTGGGGAGTAAAACTGTTCTATGCACGGATATGCTCGGCTCCTTATGCAAACACAGAGGTGGTGGGAAAGCCTATGACTTCTGAGCTGTGCAGCAATCAGAGATCGAGCCCACGGGTGTCAGAATGCTAAATTCTACAACTGTGTCAGCAAAACAGCTACAAAAACTAACCAGAAAAGCACAAGAAACTCAACGATGCAGGTATGCATGTGGGCACCATTTGTAAAGTTTAGGTTTAGTCCTTCACAGACTGCTGTGAGTGAATGATGGGCTGTGCAGGTGGAACCCTACACAGCTGCATTGATTTTGTGTGAAAGCAGCCAAACAAGCATGTCTAAAAGCAGGGGCAAGATCAGAATGGGACCCTTGTCGCCTGGCTAGCAAGCGGCAGTATATGGTCCAGGGCGGACACGAGCAATACCCGACGAAGGGCCTAGGTTAGATCTTTTCATATGAATTATCTGTGTTCCTGATCTAATTGGAGGTCATCCTGTGGATGCTGTAATGGAGATTATCAATGAAAAAATTTTGTAATTCATATACAAGGCTGTGAATTAATCGAACAAATTAAAATTAGTTCTGATAACAAACTGTATGTTTCATCAGTAGTTCAAAGCATCAAACTTTTTATTTTGATGTTACCTGGAGCTCTGCAGTCTTTGCGACATGCTCCTGTAGACAGACACCATTCCATCCTTGAAGAAAGCCAGTCTGCTCTCTAAAATTGTCCCACATTTGGTGTGGTGCCTATGTTTTCATATCCATGTTCCTTTCAACCATTTTGATGCCAACCCCCAGGATGAGCAATTTTCCTGACAAAAACCCACCTTAGACACCGCACAGTGAAATTTATTTTGCGGTATATATTTTGGTACATTGTTTTAAAACGCAGTAAGACCCTCCAGCTGCTGAACTGAAAACAATTAAAAGGGACATTTTTACCATTGCTAAATGACAGTTCAGCTCAGGGCTGCAGGTTACGACGCTGGCATTCGCCATGGTCCCAACAACCATGGCTTATCTCTGTCAGCGGAGACCTCCCTTAAAATACAAGGGATGACAGTAAAATAATAAAAAAAATCCTTAATGGTAACATGCAGCTCAGCAGTCCAGGAATGGGGGGGGGGGGGGGGGGGGGAATAGAATACAGAACCACTGAAGATTCCGGCTCAATTTTTAGCTCTAAAGCCCTGTACACACGGCCGGGATTCTCGTCGGGAAAAAAACGTATTTCTGCCCCCCCCCCCCCCCCCCGACGAGATTCCGTGCCATTCAAAAGAACCGCCGTTCTTTTGAATGGCACGAACGCTGAGACATCATCAACGAGCATGCGCTCATATTCGATGACGTCGCCGCCATCTTGCTTCACCCTACCTATGCCTTGGAAGCTACCACGCATGCGTCAAAGTCATTTCGAGCATGCGCGGGTTTCCATGGAGAGGTAGGTATACACACGCTCGGGTTTCTCGGCAGGAAAACACTGCAGAGAATCACGACAAGAAAAGAGAGCAGGTTCTCTATTTTTCTTGTCTAGATTCTGGGCAGTTTTCTCGACGAGAAACCTCAAAGCCTCGTACACGCGCTCAGTTTACTCGGCAAGAAAGCTCTGCCAGCAACTTTCTTGCCGTTTCTGGCCGAGAAAACCGTGCGTGTGTATGAGGCTTCAGATGAGCAAACATTTTTCTGTGGCCATAAGGACATCAAAAAAGTAGCAAGGAAGAGCTGCCTGCAATTCCAGTGATTAATAGAACAATTTTAACAAGTATATCTGAGCAAAAGCCCCCTGATAGCAGCAGCAGCCACTCTGCAATCAAATATTATGTAAGAAGAGGTTAGAACCTGTGTCTTGTTTTTATTTCTTAAATAATAAACTGATAGTAATTTGTATTCTCCCTCTAGGATGTAGCCAGCAAATACACCATCCCAAGTGTTACTTACACTCAAAAGAAGAGCAATCGCTTCCCAAACTGCCAAAGTAGTAACTATTCAGAAAAACCTCTTTACAATCCAATCTAGCCTCTGTAGTGTCTTTACTTTTCAAAGGAAATTTATTTCAGGATCGCAGCGCTCTCCTGTTCTCCACTACAATATTAGAGATATATTATCTCACTGCTTTTTCAACTTTAAAGCTTCAAAAGATACAATCCAAAAACAATGGTTCTCGTAATTTAGTACAAATACAGATCATCCAGCTATACATACAGTACATAGTATCATGGGATATGTAGTCCTTCAAAAGTAAACCGCAGAGAATTAGCTTTGAAGCATACAGGGAATACAGGAAGTTGTGGAAAGAGATGGCTAGCAGACAGGCAGAATTCACAACATGAATGGAGAGTTTTCAATTATAAGTGGTTGTACACCCTTACATACATCCAGTGAAGTGAGTGGCTTCAGGTGACACAGATGGAAAAAAAAATCATCCTACGTAAGTTGTACCCGTTTATCTACAGCTGTCTTTCTCCTACAGCCATTCAAAGATTAGAATTCACACAGGATTTTGCAAAAAGCAGGGGGCACGGAGCTGAAGTTGCATCAGCTCCTATCCAATCGGCTCTCAAAGAGACCCCCCTCCACACAGCAACAAAGCCAAGGCTGTCAATCTGCTGGAGCTTTCTCCCCTTTCACTTTTTTTTCTCTTGGTGTCAGGAAAACTTGTCAGAAGGGACTCAGGCTGATGGCAGAGGAAAGAAGCAGCAGACAGAAATTGCACTTCGAGCTCTGGATTGAGACAAGTACACATTATAGAGGGATAAGCTTTGTTTATATTTCATGTCTGAGGTTTACAATCACTTTAACAACTTCCCACCCAGCCACTGAACATGAAAGGCCAGGTTGGAGCTTCGCCGTTCTGAGTGGACGTACCCATACTTCCCTTCAAAACATGGGGCTGCGCAATCCTGTGATGGCAGTGTCCCTTGGACACAGCACATCACAAGTCAGGACATGGGCGCTGCGATTGGCCCACATGATGGCTGTGTCCAATCACAGTCTTCACACAGTGTAAACAAACACATTCCACTGTGTTAGCTCTCCCCGCTGAGCTCAGTTGAGGGGGGGGGGGGGGCAGGGGATGCTGCAGATGTGACAGTTCTCCGTATAACTGATAACTTTAGTTTTCAGTTACAGAGATCACACAGATTGCAGCCAGCCCCACACAGTACACCAAGCACCATTGTCCCTGTCAAAATTCCAAGTGTTGAGGTGGGTAAAGTGATATTAAAATGTTCAATTATTTATTTATTTTTTAAATAACAAACATGTCATACTTACCTCCACTGTGCAGTTCGTTTTGCACAAAGTGGCTCCAATCGTCCTCTTCTAGGGTCCCACGGTGGCTCTCGCAGCTCCTCCCCACAAGAGCTAACCTCCTCCTGGAAGCTCTCTCCCGAGGGGTTTACCTTGCGGGCGCGCTCCCATGTGATAGTCAGCAGCCATAGCCACCGAGTGTATGACTTGGCCCCGCCCCCAACATGCCGCTACATTAATTTTGATCAGCAGCAGCGCGAGACAATAAAGAGCCGAGAAGCCCGGGCAACGATCGAGCGCATTTGCGACGCAGGACTTTCCAGGGCTCGGGCAAGTAAAAAAGGGGGCCGGAAATCGTCTGATGTTTTTTCACCTTAATGCACAGAATGCAATAAAGCGAAAAAAAAAAATTAAAAGCCAGCAGCTACAAATACTGCAGCTGCTGACTTTTAATATTAGGACACTTACCTGTCCTGGAGTCCAGCGCCGTCCGCAGCACAGGACGAGCGTTCGCTCGTCACTCTGCTGCCCCCTGCCATCCTCGGTGAGGGAACCAGGAAGTGAAGCGCTCCCGGTTCCCTACGGCGCATGCGCGAGTTGCGCTGCGCCTGCTGATTAGCTCCCGCTGTGTACTGGGAGCCGAGTTTTCCCAGCACACAACGGGGGGGTGGGGGTGATGTAATGCCCACAGTCTGGCAGAGACACTGTGGCCGGAAGTGGGTAAAAATACCTGTCTTTAGACAGGTATCTGCACCCTCCTCCCCCCTGAAAGGTGTCAAATGTGACACCAGAGGGGGGGGGAGGGTTCCGATCAGCGGGAGTTCCACTTTAGGGTGGAGCTCTGCTTTAAGGTGAAAAAACATGAACCGTTACAACCCCTTTAAGCTTATATTGGTTTGTCGAAAATATCTAAAATGTATTGCTTATGGTTATGGTTATACCATAAAAGTGTATGCTGTGCCCGTAGATTTCCGTTAGAGGAAGTTTACTTCCTCTGCTGACATGTACCTATAGGTAAGCCTCAATTATAGGCTCACCTATAGGTAGTGAAAATATCTCCTAAACGTGCACCGTTTAGGAGATTTGTACATTACATGTAGCCAGTGACATCACTGGCGCATGCGCTCTGAAAGAACGGTCACTATTCCTTTCCGAGCGCCAATCACATCGCCAGAGGCCGCGACCCCCGAACTAACTCCAGGGAAAATGTCAGCCATCTCAGCAGTGTGCAGCCACAGCTTTGTTCTAAAGGTAAGTATTTCATAATGAGCTAGCAGATCACTGCAGTGGTGTCGCAATACTGTGGTTCCTGTTAGAATCCGATACACTGAATAAAGAAAATATTGCAAGAACTACTTTTTTCGAGCACACACCAAAAGAAACGCTGCGTGTGAGAACTCTCACAGACAGAAACACATCAATTTGCTCAGCCTATCCAATGCAGCTATGCTAGAAATATCTGACAGCATAGCCTAAACACAACTGGTGCAAAGAGATTCTAACAGCGTATACTGCGTCCAGCGCATACGATGTCTGAGGGCTGGAATGTGCAGTCCCTCACTTCCAGTGACAGCCCATTCATTAGAATGGACTGCAAAAAGCACTAGAACACAAACTGTGTTAACAATTAATTGGCACCCACAAGTCTTACAAGCACAGTGCGTTCAGAAGTGATGCAGGAAACGTGCACAAAACGCGTCGTTCCCACACCGTGTACTGCTGCGATTGTCCCCCGAGAGTAGGTTCTCATAAGTTTGAGCAAGAACCGCACTGGTACAGCAGCTCATTAATTTCAATTGGCTGCTGTACCTGCAGGTAATGTTCCAGAACCTTTCAGAAGTCCGCCGCAGGGGCCATATGGTGACCCAGCATCACAAGGTTTTCCAATGTGGGGGCATTAGGAATTAATGGCATCCCTGCGTGTACCAAAAAGCAGCACCTTTAGCATAAGGCCCCTTTCACACTGGTAAAGCGCCGCTATTTTTTAGCCGGGCTTTACCGCATATTTCGCTGCGCTATTGGGCCGCTAGTGGGGCAGTTTTACCCCCACTAGCGGCCTAGAAAGGGTTAAAACCACCGCAAAGCGCCTCTGCAGAGTGGTATAGCCGCGGTGTCCCATTGATTTCAATAGGCGGGAGCGGTATACACACGGCTACAAAGATGCGGCTAGCAGGACTTTTTTACCATACCGTTAGCATACCGTTCCAGTGTAAAAGCCCTCGGAGACACAGCAGCGGCTGTCTAGGGTCAGTTTGCAGGCGCTATTTTTGGGGCAATTGCACCTGCAAAACGACCCAGTGTGAAAGGGGTCTATGGGTCAAAGAAGCGCGATTTCGCACACGTTCCCAGCACGCACATACATTTTCCTAGCCTAAACTGCCATGTGCACGGCTCAAAGTGATCTTGATGACCTGCGCCCGGCGTGCGTTCCAAACCCACCTCCAACGCAGGAAAACAAGGAGCTGCTGATTGCATCTTTTAGAATCTAGATGGTTGTTACAGTCCTAGAAAGCAGAAGATAAACATGAGATCTCTGCTGAGCTCCAGGCTCCTCCATCATGTCCTACTAAGAGCAGAGGGAACCTTAGTCCCTACTGATCCCTACACACTGGAGCAGTCCCTGTGGGCGCTATAATCTCCATCCCATATCACAATAACACAACTACCACTCCTCATCCTTAGGAGACACATACTACACCACAAGTCACCGTCCATGCAGGTGGAGGAGTGCGAACCCCTCCGCCCTACTCACCCCCAGATAACATAATTGGTCTTGACGTTTTTAGGCCAGGAGAACTCCCCGAATATAACTTCATCGCCTTTCACGTTTATTTCTTTCTTCTGGATATTGTACTGACGCAGAACGCTCAGCACATCCGCCATGGTCGCCTCCTCCGGACTGCCTCGGCCACAGCAAAGATCCTACCAGATGAGCTGCCTAGCGACGCACGGCACGTCGCCCCGTGACGTTATTGCGTTACAATTAAAAACGTGGGTCGCCTAACGTGATGCCAGATTGTGCGAGGACCTCGTTAAAGGGCTGTCCTACACGGTGCCTGAGACATATGTTGTATAGTGTTCTGGCTGAACGCAAACCAGTGACGCACGGTACGTCATGCCGTGACGTCGACACGTTACAGGCTCTAAGAGAAGGATCTGGCTGCAGACTGGAGCTCCACGTTTGACAGGAAACACGTGGTCTCCACTTTTTTATTTTATTTATTTTCAACATTCAACAGATACTAGACACAACTCGTTGAAGTGGAGCCCACATGTTTCCTGTCACATCTGCATTTCCCTAATCTGGCTGCAGACTGGAGCTCCACTCTCCGCAGGAATCATGTGCCCTCCACAGATTGGATTTTTATCAATTTTAACCACTTGACCACCGGGCCTATTTTGGCACTTCTCTCCTTCATGTAAAAATCACAATTTTTTTGCTAGAAAATTAATCAGAACCCCCAAACATTATATATTTTTTTTAGCAGACACCCTAGGGAATAAAATGGCGGTCATTTCAACTTTTTTTATCGCACGGTATTTGCGCATTCATTTTTCAAACGCCTTTTTTTGGGAAAAAAATAACGGTTTCATGAATTAAAAAATAACAAAACAGTAAAGTTAGCCCAATTTTCTTGTATAGTGTGAAAGCTGATGTTACGCCGAGTAAATAGATACCTAACATGTCACGCTTTAAAATTGCGTACACTCATGGAATGGCGCCAAACTTCGGTACTTAAAAATCTCCATAGGCAACGCTTTAATTTTTTTTACAGGTTACTATTTTCAAGTTACAGAGGAGGTCTAGAGCTAGAATTGTTGCACACGCTCTAACGCACACGACGATACCTCACATGTGGGGTTTGAATGGCGTTTACATATGTGGGCGGGACTTGCATGCGTGTTCGCTTCTGCACGCGAGCTACCAGGGACAGGGGCATTTAAAAAAAAAAGTTATTTTACTTCATTTTTCTATTTTTACACTTTTTTTATACATTTTTTTGATCACTTTTATTCCTATTACAAGGAATGTAAACATCCCTTGTAATAGGAAATAGTGTGACAGGTTCTCTTTATGGAGAGATGTGGGGTCAATAAGACCCCACATCTCTCCTCCAGGCTTACAAGCATGAGATCGTGAAAAAAAATTACCGATCTCATGCCGACAGCCGCGATTGCGGCTTTGTTTACTTCCGGGTACCGGGCGTGACGTCATAACGTCGCGCCCAGGCCTCCGACAGTCATAGAGATGACTGGTGACCAGATGGTCACCAGTCATCTCTATGCTTCCCAGCCAGGGCCGGCCGATTCTCTCTCCGGGCCCCCGATGGCACGGGATCGCCCGGAGAAGCACCGGATGGTGGCGGGCGGACGTCCCCTCCTGCTGCCTATAAGAACGATCAAATGGTGGAACTGCCGATTTGATCGTTCTTATCGCGCAGAGAATCGGTGGCTGAAGACAGTGATATCTGAATGATGCCTGTAGCCTATGCCAGGCATCATTCAGATATCACAGCACAAATTCGAGGACGTCATATGACGTCCTCGGTTGTTAAGTGGTTAAAGAGAAAGTAAACCCTGATGGGTTTTACTTCCTCTTTATTCCCCTGCAAAGTAAAAGCGGGGGTGGTATTTGGGGGGGGGGGTTGGGGGTCTGTCAGTAGGGAGAGGGGTGGTATATGGGAGTTTGACGGTCTCCGAGTGGGGGAAGGGGTGGTTTTTGGGGGGTTTGGTGATCTGTGTGCGGGGAGCATGGGTGGTATTTGAGGGGTTGGTTAGTAGAGGGAGGGGTACCACTTAAAGACCCACACTCCTCCAACTACCAATCCCTGCCCCCAATGACAGACCCCCACCCTCTCCATTACTCTCCCCCACTCCCCACAGACATACCCCAACTACCTCCTTGCCCCCCAATGATACACCCCCCAACTACCAACCTCTCCCCCTACCACCAAACTACTGACCCACACCCCACCAACTGTAACCCCCCCCCCCCAACAGACCCCCACAGACAGACTATTCCAACCCCCATATACCACCTCATCCCTCCACTGACAGACCCCCAAGTCCCCAAATACCACCCTCTCCCTCCACTAAAAGACCCTCAAATACCACCCTCTAACCCGCTGACAGACCCCTATCCCCAAAATACCACTCCCTCTACTGACAGGCCGCCAAATACCACCCTCTCCCTCCACTGAAAACCCCCAAATACCACCCTCTCCCTCCACTGAAAACCCCCAAATACCACCCTCTCCCTCCATTGAAATACACCCAAATACCACCCTCTCCCCTGCTGACAGACCCCCAAGCCCCCCCAAATACCACTCCCTCCACTGACAGACCCCTATCCCCAAAATACCACTCTCTCCACTGACAGACCCCAACCCCCCAAATATCACCCCCTCCCTCCACTAAAAGACCCCCAAATACCACCCCTCCCCCCACTGACAGACCCCCTATCCCCAAAATACCACTCCTTCCCTCCACTGACAGACCCCCAACTACCACCCCCCTACTGACAGACCCCCTACTACCCCCTTCCCCCACTGACAGACCCCCAAGCCCTCTTTCTCCACTGAAAGTCCCCCAAATACCACCCTCTCCCTCCACTGAAAGACCTCCAAATACCACCCTCTCCCCCGCTGACAGACCCCAAAATCCCCCCAAATACCACCGACAGACCCCCAATCCCCCAAATACCACCCCTCCCTCCACTGAAAGACCCCCAAATACCACCCCTCCCCCCACTGACAGACCCCTAACCCCAAAATACAACTCCCTCCACTGACAGACCCCAACTCCCCAAATACCACTCCCCCCCCCCACTGACAGACCCCCTTCCCCCACTGACAGACCCCTATCCCCAAAATACCACTCCCTCCCTCAACTGACAGACCCCCAACTCCCCAAATACCACCCCCACACTGACAGACCCCCCTACTACCCTTTCACTCCACTGACAGACCCCCCCAACCCCCTCAAATACTACCCCTCCCCCCACTGACAGACCCCCAGGGGGTCTTGTTAAAGAGAACCTTTCAACAAATAATCATCACATAGGGGACTTTTTGTCCCCTATATGATGAAAAAAAAAGTTAAAGAGGAGTTACGCCCCCCACCCCCAAAACATTTTAAATCAGCAGCTACAAATACTGTTAGCTATAATAGCTGCTGACTTTCACTTATGGGGAGCTTACCTGCCCAGGCATCCAGCAGTGTCTTCACCCGAGCCGATTCTTGAATAGGCTCTTGGGTGCTGGTGCTGCCATCTTGGATAAGGGAAACCGGCAGTGAAGCCGCATGGCTTCACAGACAGTTTCCTACTGCGCAAATCGTGCTGGAAGTGGGAGTCAAAACCAGGTAACCACTTCCCCCACAATAGGTGCCAAATGAGGCGAACAATCAGGGCTTCCTCTTTCGGATGGAGCTCCGCTTTTTAGAGACCCCCCCACATATACGTATGCAAACACACACGTCAGGGATGGCTAAACTTGATTGCGATACACATTGATTGCGAAACACATGTTACATATCGCCGCACACACTTTAGAGAGAGCAATATTTCTATCACCAGACCTCCTCTGTAACACTAAACTAATGACATATGGGGGGCTTTTAAAGCCTCGCCTGTAGATAATACAGGGTGCAGAAGTTTGTCGTCATTTCATGGGCAATCACACATATTTAAGGTTTGAAATGTTGGGGTCAGGTTGCAACCTCGTCTTTTATGTTTTATCAAAAATTAGGGCAATTTATTGCATTTGTTTCCCTTTTAAAACCACTTTAGTTTTTTTTTTACAAATTTGGGGGGGGTTATGTAATCTTTAGGCCTAAAATTATTTTTTTAAACATGTCCACAAAAAAATAAAGCAAAAACAGCACTGGCACCGAAAGGGTTAAAGTTGATTAAAAAAACAAAACTGTGGAGGTCACATGATTCCTGCAGAGAATGGAGCTTCGGTTAGCAGTCAGATACCCTTAGGGAAATGCAAATCTGACAGGAAACATGTGCGCCCCAATTCCACAAGTTGTATCTAGTGTCTGTTGAATGTTTGTGACGTTAAAGTTCAAAAAAAAAAAGGGGGGGGGAGTGGAGGCCACATGTTTCCTGTCAAACGTGGAGCTCCAGTCTGCAGCCAGACCCTCTTGTGGAAATAATTGCCTGACTGTTCAAGGTCCCCCCAGTAGATGGGCTGTTCAAGAAACTGCCTGAGGCATTTGTTGCAGGTTGGGGTTATGGCTGGCTGACTGTTCATGTAAATAGTGGAATGGCTGGAAGGATGTTGGTTTGTGGTTGCAAAGTACAAAAGTTTGCTAGAAACCAGCAGTGATAACTATAATAAACTATTAACCACGTGGAGAAACTTTGACATTTTCACACGTGCATCTGCATTTTGGGTTGAAAATGACTTAACTACACAAAATAATATACAAACAATAAAAATTTCTTCAGAATCCAGCACTGGGGGATTTGTATGTGCAAACCACCTTGTGACGGGAGTCACTTTGGGTGGAGGGACCCATGGAATAGGGTGACGAGACATCCCCGGATTGGGGACACTGTCCCCGGTCCAAGTCTGTCCCCGGTTTTGTCCCTGAACTGGATTTGAACAGGGGCTGGGGCAATTTCAAAGACAGTCAGTGCAGAAATAAATGAAAACAAATCTGAATTACACACCCCCACTCCGCCACTCCTACTAGCTTAGGGGAGTGTATTTTTTTTTCCATTATCTGTGCCCCTTTCTGATGGTCGGAGCGGAGGGAATATTTCTTCCATTTCGGGTGCATGCCCATTCAGCTCCGCTCGCATGTTTTTCTGCCTTGGCTCAAGTCCCGGCCAGCCGCCTTGCCTCCCCTGGTGGAGTGATCCCAATCGGAGCTCGTCCCGGTTAATTTCCCGGGATTTTGCTTTTGTCCCAGGAAAATCGGGAATGTTTTAAGGAAAAAAACGGCAGATGGGCTACAAAAAAATGTCGGCCGTCGCCTCTACCAGTACATTTCCCCTTGTGTTCTGTGGAGAGAGGCGGGGCAGCCAATCAGCTTCTCTCTTCAGTGTACAAGGCTGCACTATTGGCTGCACGATCGATCGGAGGCCCCTCCTCTCTCCACTGAACACACGTGGAGGCCGGGAAACTGTGTAGCTGCCCCACTGCACACAAAGGAGATGATCACCGCTGCTGGGGACAGGGAGGGCTCTGCTACGCTGGGGACACGGATGTAAAGGAGGGGTCTGCTGCTCTGGGAACACAGATGTAAAGGAGGGCTCTGCTGCACTGGGGACACAGATGTAAAGGAGGGCTCTGCTGCTCTGGGGACACAGATGTAAAGGAGGGCTTTGCTGCACTGGGGACACAGATGTAAAGGAGGGCTCGGCTGCGCAGGGGACACAAATGTAAAGGAGGGCTCTGCTGCACTGGGGACACGGATATAAAGGAGGGCTCTGCTGCACTGGGGACACAGATGTAAAGGAGGGCTCTGCTGCACTGGGGACACGGATGTAAAGTAGGGCTCTGCTGCACTGGGGACACAGATGTAAAGAAGGGCTGGGCTGCGCTGGGAACACAGATGTAAATAAGGGCTTTGCTGCACTGGGGACACGTATGTAAAGTAGGGCTCTGCTGCACTGGGGACACAGATGTAAAGAAGGGCTGGGCTGCGCTGGGAACACAGATGTAAATAAGGGCTTTGCTGCACTGGGGACACGTATGTAAAGTAGGGCTCTGCTGCACTGGGGACACGGATGTAAAGAAGGGCTCTGCTGCACTGGGGACACGGATGTAAAGTAGGGCTCTGCTGCTCTGGGGACACGGATGTAAAGGAGGGCTCTGCTGCACTGGGGACACGGATGTTCTAAGTTATTTTCTAGCAAAAAAAAAGTTTTTTAACTTGTAAACACCAAATCTCAGAAAGAGGCTAGGTCCTTAAGTGGTTAATGGATACTGAGAATGTGGTTTGGATTACTTTAAATGGGACAGTAATATTTATCAACAATATCCCTCAAGAAATATATGAAGAGAAATGAATTCCACCTTTTCAGACTGAGAGAATCATAGCAAATGTTAATATAATCAGCAAGCCATCTGATGCTGGTAGTCTCCTGCTATTGATTTAGGGCCCTTTCACACGTGCAGACCGTTCAGATCCGCCTGTCAGTTTTTCAGGCGGACCTGAACGGATGCTCCATACATCTCTATGGAGCGACAGATGTCAGCGGTGACATGTTCAGACGGATGGAAACCCTATTTCCATCCGTCTGGCAGATCGGATCGGATGAAAACAGACAGAGGGTCCATTTTCATCTGATCCCCCCCATAGAAGAGATCTGACAGGTCCATTTCTGCACAGTGTACAGAGACGGACTAGTCATCCGCCGGCTCAGCGGGGATCAACGGAGCGATCCCCGCTGGACAAGCGGATGTCTAAAAACAAATCTACCCTTGTCAAAGGGCCCTAAGGTGTTATGTGTTTTCTGATAAGCATGTCTGTCCCAATTGTTAATTGGGTCACCTATTGTCTGATTAACCACTTGCCACCCGCCAATGAAAGATTGACGGCGGCAAAGTGGTTGTAGAATCCTGACTGAACGTCATATGACGTCCTCAGGATTCTGAGCCGCTGCGCGCCCCCGGGGGGCGCGCATCGCTGCGATCGTTGTTGCAGGGTGTCAGTCTGACACCCCGCAACACCGAACTCGGTAAAGAGTCTCTCATAGAGACTCTTTACCACGTGATCAGCTGTGTCCAACCACGGCTGATCACGATGTAAACAGGAAGAGCCGTTGATGGCTCTTCCTCACTCGCGTCTGACAGACGCGAGTAGAGGAGAGCCGATCGGCGGCTCTCCTGACAGGGGGGGTTCGCGCTGATTGTTTGTCAGTGCAGCCCCCCCTCGGATCGCCACACTGGACCACCAGGGAAGCCCACCCTGGACCAGTCGGGGCAAAAAAAAAAAAAGCATTAAAAAAAAAAAGATGCCAATCAGTGCCCACAAATGGGCACTGCTTGGCACACATGGGTAAATCAGTGCCGCCCCACAGTGTCCATCAGTGCCACCCCACAGTGTCCATCAGTGCAACCCCATAGTGTCCATCAGTGCCACCCCACAGTGCCCATCCATGCCCAGTGCCCACCTATCAGTGCCCATCTGTGCCACCCATAAGTATCCATCAGTGCCGCCCATGAGTGCCCATCTGTGCCGCCTATGAGTGCCCATCAGTGCCGCCCATGAGTGCCCATCAGTGCCGCCCATGAGTGCCCATCAGTGCCGCCTATGTGTACCCATCAGTGCCGCCTATGTGTGCCCATCAGTGCCGCATACCAGCGCCGCCAATCAGTGCCACCTCATCTGTGCCCGTCAGTACTACCTCATCGATGTCCATCGATGAGGTAGTACTCATCGATGGACAAAAAAATTATTTATTTACAAAAAAATTAACAGAAAAAAATAAAAACGTAATTGTTTTTCAAAATTTTCAGTCTTTTTTTAGTTGTTGCGCAAAAAAAAAAATCGCAGAGGTGATCAAATACCACCAAAAGAAAGCTTTATTTGTGGGGAAAAAAGGATGCCAATTTTGTTTGGGAACAGTGTAGCATGACCGCGCAATAGCCATTCAAAGTGCGACAGTGCTGAAAGCTGAAAATTGGCTTGGGCGGGAAGGTGTGTAAGTGCCCTGTATGGAAGTGGTTAATCACAACAATGTCTGGGTGGCCATTGAGTCACCTAGAGTAATAACTCTATATAAAAAACAGCGCTTGCTAAATAAAAATTATATATATACAAAGTGACATGTGCTAATGTGCTTAGAAATCCAATATCTTATGCAATCTAGACAAAAGGAACAATGACCAGGTAACTTACTGTATGTTACTGAATATAGCCTATATCATCAATTGTGCACTGCCCATGATACTTTTTTATTTGCACTAACATCCGATTTTTCAGCACAAACTTTTGGGGTGTGCCCCCCCTTCTTCAAGTTCTAAGCAGTACACCTCCTCAATCATGAATATAGTCTTGAATTTGAGAATATAAAAGGAATAATACAAAGGTATATGGGGATCCTGTGTATTCTGGAATTTTAACAAATAGTGTTAAATCATTGTCTTTTTTGAGCACTTATAAAAGTTGGTAAATAATTTTTGATTGCATCTCTAAATAAGTCTTTCCTCCAAAAATATTTGAATAATTTTAACACACATTATATTGTATATCTGATAATGTGAGGAATGCAATGTTAAGTATTTATAACACACTACCAGGTGACTAAGAGACAGGTTGAATAACTATTCCGGTAATGTAATGAGTGGTAAAAGAACTAATGGCATATATTGTGTGACAGCAGGCAAGTAAAATCCCCTGGTTGCATCCAGGATGGCAAATGTGTCCCAGATTCAGGCTCTATGCCGATTTGTACCACTAGAGGGAAGTGCTGAGAGATAGAGGTAATGAGCCCAGCTGAATTAAAGTGGCTGTAAGGTTGGATTCACACCTATGCATTATTAGTGCTTGTTGCATTCTGCAGATTTTCACTACAGAACGTGTTCCATAGGAAACCATGTTAAATGGACTGTAGTGCAAATCTGCGAAATGCAAAAAGCACTCAAGATGCATAGGTGTGAATCCAGCCTAAACCCTTGTGTTTTTTCACCTATGAAAAAACTTCTGGCAGTCACCGCTTCCCCCCCCCCCCATTTTACTTACCTGAGCCATGGAATTCGCTCGGCGGTGATGCGCTCTGCCTCTCTCCACGGGGTCCTGGCTCTTGATTGGATAGTTTGATAGCAGCGCTGATATTGGCTCCTGCTGCTGTCAATCACATCCAATGATGCATCTTTGGACGCCGAATGAATGACTCAGGAGTGCGCCTGCAAGGTAACCCCCGGGAGAGCTCTTCTCCTAGGGGGTTATCTGATGCAAGGAGGAGCCGCGAGAGAAGTCGGTGTTTGGGGTCACTCTATGCAAAACGAGCTGCACAGTGGAGTTAGGCATGACATATGTGTTATTAAAAAAAAAATCCATTAGTATCACTTTAAGTTAGCTCATTAACCACTTAAAGGGATTGTAAGCCTTCGTTTTAGGCTACTTTCACACTGAAGTGCTTTACAGGCGTTATAACGCAAAAAATATCGCCTGCAAAGCGCCTTGAAGGAGCCTCTCCTCTCATTCCAATGTGAAAGCCTGAGGGTAGCTAGCGGCCGAAAATTGGCACAAAAAAAGATGGTAAAGGAGATGGCTTGGGACAAGTCCTTTTTTAAACAAAAAAAAAAAAAAAGAAAAAAACTATTCCAGCAATGTCAGTCTCAATATCCAGTATTGTAACCCTATCTCGATGTCCAGCGATGATCCATTCCTCCAGCAATGCTCTCTCCAGCGAGGAACAACGCACGATCCTGCCTCGACCAAAGTCACCCGGCCAAATGTCGCGCAAGCTCTTTTGTGGTGTCCCAGTACAGGTATTTGCTGCAGGCCCTGTCAGATTGAGGCCCTCGGCTTGTGGGGTCTCCCCTGCAGGGACTCAGCTAGTCATGATGTGATTTACACTGTTATGGCTGATAATACGTTTATTAGGTGTGTATAGCTTTAAGAGGTTTAGTCAGCCATCTCATGTTCAGTCAGAGTGTATTACCATCTCATGTTCAGTCAGAGTGTATTAGAGTCGGGAGGACTAAGTGCTAGACAAGACCTTATTGTGTTGTGTTATACTACAGGTCAGTCTCTATGATCCACAGCTCTCAACCAATGGGCTTCAGTCTGATCAGGCCCTTATAAGGGATTGTACTTCCTGTTTAAGCCAGTCTAGTGCTTCACACAGTTCCTTGCAGAGCAGAGCAAAACACAGTCAGAGTAGAAGCAGTGCAGGCCTGAGGCCTCCAGTTCAGGAGAAAGTACAGCAAAGCGTGGAGTATCCCTAAACACTACAGAACCAGTACTTCAGCTCATTTATCGGATCAATCCGTTATTCCAGCGAAAAGCCTCAAGTCTACCGACACTTCAGTAAGTGTATCTATTTTTCAGCCTAGTTAAGCATAGGCCCTGAATTACTAATCCGGCCTCAGCAGCCGAGTATATATGTGATCAGCCAAGCTCAAGCATTATCAGCTGTGTGCTCCTCTAGAGACTGTCTGCAGAACCTTTGTGACACTCTGTATAAACGCTCTGAAGATTTTGACACCTGCCTTCATGCCAGTAAAGCCTTCGTTGTTTTACCCCTGTTGTGGACTGTGTTATTACCATCCTAACTAGCGGGGATACGGAGGCCCCCGGAGCTGTAGTTTCCCGGGGTATTCCAAGACTACAGTGGCGTCACGTGACAGAGAGGGTTAATACCATCTGGCCCTCACTAAGGGTTAATACCACCTGACCCTGGGCTCCTAGCCCCAAGAACCAAGTAGCTAACCATCAAGCGCATGTGTGTGGCCGTGGGGCTCACCCTCCTCGGTCACCACATCGTTTTCTGGCGTCACAAACAGGATACGGGTGTACGCCTTAACCATTCAGCCACTAAAGCAAGTCCCCCCCCCCCCCAGAATCTGAACTGTGTCATTGAAAGTAATTTACTCAGCGAGGCGCATATACAAGTGGTGGGGGAGGTGAAGGAAAGACTGTTAGCTGCCATTGTTAAGTGGAGAAAGTCTGTACCTGAAGGGGTTAAATTGTTTCCAGCATTTCCCGCGCGCGGGAGCGGTCGCAGCTCCGCCTAGTCAAGCCCCGGCGGTGACGCCTCTTCAGTGTACAAGCCGGAACTAGAGAATCCACTCTGTGTTGCACGGAGGAAACAATTGCTGACCTGAAAGAAAAAAAAAGGAAGTTGCTGGGCGCAGCCATAGCAACGTGTCCGGCAATAAAAGACAGCGCACTCAAAGACGTCGCACTCAAAGACAGCGCACTCAACGACATCGCACTCAAAGACAGCGCTCTCAAAGTTTCTTAAAGTGACAGCGCACTCAAAGTTTCTTAAAGTGACAGCGCACTCAAACAAGGCTACAACATGTCAGCCCCAAGATCACCAGATGCAGGTGATATACCAGATCCTCTTGCGGCTCCTGCACAAGATACCCCTCCGGGATCACCTCCAGTACGACGTCATGACAGTGGGGCCCCCCCATTCTACCTGGGGAAGCCTGTGTTGCCTAACTACAGAGGGGATCCCTTTTCCCTCAAGGATTTCCAGGAGAGCTTCCAAAGCATTTTCTCTCTCTACTCTCTCCCCCCCTAACCAACAGGTGCTGTTGCTCATGGGACAGTTGCAGGGACCTGCACGTGAGGAAGTCCGTACCTGGCCCACTTCTGAGAAGACTACAGTAGATCAGATCTTCGAGGGATTACATCAGGTATTTGAGTCCCACTCACCCTCAGAGGTCCGCCTCAGGCTGTACGAGAGGCGACAAAAGCCGGGGGAAACACTAAGGGCATATGCAGTAGCCTTGCAGAATGCCCTGGAGGCAGTCCAGAAACTGGACAATATCACCCCTGACCAGGGTAACAAACTATTGATGGATAGATTCATAGAAGGGGTCCAAAATAAATGGGACAAGGCGCAATTAAAGATGTTAGCTGTACAGAACCCCAATATGTCTTTTTCTGCCTTTAAGCGCCTAGCCCTTCAAGTTATAGAGCAGGGGGCAAGCCCCGAGGAGCATCCTGACCCTAAAACGGAACCCATGGGTGCGGCGGCGTGCCCTGCACCACTGTTGCCACCAGCCCCCGCACCCGTGGCTGTCCCCCCGGCCTCCACTACAATTACTGAGATTCGAGGTTAGACAAGATATTGCCCAGCTTACCCAAGTGGTAAAGGAGTTGGCTAATCACACCACTCGGGTACTTAGAGAGCCTCCAGAGACTAGGAGACCTACTCCTGCCCCTCCTCCCCGTTCTAGCGGGCCTCGCTCGGGACCCTCTAGTAGGCCTTACTGTGATTTCTGTGACAAACCCGGTCATTGGAAGATGCAATGCTCGGCTTTAAACGGGCGTCCCCTGAGGTCGAGGACCGGCCCTCAGGAAAACGAATCACAGGTCCAGCAGAAGAGCCAATATACTCAGGACAGTCCTTATACATTGCATCCTGCCCCTATGTAAATGTTACCATAGACGGTGTCCAACTGCAGGCCCCGATTTATACAGGCTCGCAGGTGTCTACCATCTCTAAGGGCCTGTGACGATATCGGTGAAAATCACCCCAATATTCCACGAGGAGGGATATCCCTGGAATCGCCCAGAAAGCCACACATGCCAAGCTTACTGCTAGAACAAGACACTTTATTGACACAAAAACTCAGCTTATATGTGGTTACAACCTGTTAGGAACGCCCCCCCTCACACAGTGGGGTTTCCCATACAGATTATAGGAGACAAGTCGGAGCCGACCATGCAGACACATTTCTTTAGATAAAGACATCAGGGGAGTTAATTAATACACTGAAGCAATCAGAATAATTAACATCCCACTTCTCTAATCATTTAGCCTGAGGATACAATACACATCTTTTAAGGGTAAACACAGATCTTCTTCACACAACACAATAGATCAATTAACGTTTAGAATAGTGAGGGGACATTAGCACGTCAATAACCTGTCAGAGGAATGAATCACACATGAAATTCCTTTCTACCTCTACCCATGGCTAGCAGGGAGCAGTAAACTGAGACATATAGGCAAATGTATCACAATGGCCCCCCTTTTGCTCCCTGCTCTGGCAAACCCGGTTGGACCTTCCCTGGTCCAGTAGGGTTGACGGGTTCAGAGCTTTTAGTCCGAGGTTAACTCCATTGGCATGACTGACCTCCCTTGACAACTGCTTCAGACTCAGGTATGTCACCGGGTCGTCAGATCACACGCCGTTCAGTCCCCAAGTCTTTGTGCGATCTGCAAAGTCACCAGAAGTCAGTGTGAAGACAGCGAATGGGTCTGTGCGCCACCATCTAGGTGTCCCGCTATGGGAGGGGGCAGGTTATGGCTCTGAAGTGACAATCACAGGAGATTCATAAAAAGAAAAAGTTATATTTGTTGAAATGCTGTAGCACTGGTGCTCAGAGTCCGGGGGGGGGGGAGGGGAATCAGAGCCCCATAAGATCAGCCACCCCCTGCTCCCTCCGCAGCCGCCGGTTCTCCTCTTGGAGCTTCTCCAGCTCCATCTCCAGTTCATTGAGCCTGGGGGGGTCAGCCTGCTGTGACCTCAGGTGGTTGTTCTCCTCCTCCATGCGGCTTATGCATTCCTCCAGCTCTATGTACTCACGGATCAGCTCCTGCTTGCTCATGTCCTGCAGGCTCTCCACGTGGTCCTTCATCATCAGGAACTGGGTGGTGGTGTAAGGGGCCACCGGTGGGCCCTTGGTGAACATCTCGGCCCGCATCTGGGATGCCCGCTGCGACTCCCTCTCCTCCAGTCGCTTCTTCTCCTCCCAGGTCAGCTTGTTATACGGCTTCCAGGACCTCTTCTTCTTGAAGGGTGGCTGGCGGTGCCTCTTTCTGCCCAGCTCCCTCCAGGGCCCCTCCGTCTCATGGCTGTCGCCCATGACCAGCTGACAATGGTGTTCCCTGTTGTCCGTAATACCAGATTGTACCGTGAGGACTTCGTAAACGGTGTCCGATGGTTCTTCCGGACCCAGCTCCTGGAGATCCCAAGCCGAGTCTACACAATGGGCTGCTGCTGGTGGGCGGTACCCAGGTTGAGACCAATTTGACCTGGTGTTGTCAATCATGGGGCAATTCTGCTTGAAGTGACCCAGCTGTTTGCACCGGAATCAGCGTTGTTCGTTGTCCTCCTGGCGTGGATAGCGAGGGCTAGATGTCATCGGTCTGTTAGGAGGTTGGTATCTAGCGGCTGGTGGGTGTGAGGGCACCGTTTGTGGTGGAGGTTGTACCCGTGGTGTGACCTGGTTTGTCTTGCGAGTATCCGCATATTCATCCGCCAACTTCGCGGCCTCTGGTAGAGTCATGGGCCTGCGATCTCTCACCCAGTCTTTGACGTCCGTCTGGATGTGATTGTAAAATTGCTCCAGGAGCATTAGTTGCAAAATGTCCTCTGCGGTGGTGGCCTGGCTGCTGTTAGCCCAGTTAGAGGCCGACCGGGACAACTGGCATGCCCATTCCGCATAAGAGTCTTTCGTGGTTTTGCGTGAGTCCCTGAACTTCTGTCGGTGGGACACTGGGGTTACTGCATAACGAGCCAGGAGCGCTTCTTTAACCCGGGCGTAGCTATGCATATCTTGATCTGGCACGGTCCGGAAAGCATCAGAAGCTTTGCCTGACAGTTTGCCTGACAATATTGCGACCCACTCTCCTCTAGCTATTCGGTGCAGGTTACATTGTCGCTCAAAATCCGCCAGGAAGTTATCAATCTCACAGTCCTTTTCATCAAAAGCTTTAAAAGCGCTAAACGGAATCTTCCTTGCGTCTGCTGTGCTGTACTCACTGTTTGGAGAATGTGCGGCTGCTGGTTGGACTGCTGCCAGTTTTAACTGTAGCTCTGCGTCTCTTATTTGTTTAGCCTCCTCCGCTAACAGGTCCATCACTTTCAGCACCACATCCGGCGTTGGGTTCGGGCCGAACCAAGCTAGCTTCTCTCTCATTAGCTTGTTGGCTGGTGATTCCTCTTCCTGAATCACTGGTGTCTCCATCTCTTGTACTGCTGGCGTTGCTGCAATCACGTTCTCCTGGTCTAGCTCCATTAATTCTGCTATGATGACCCGCTTGGTTTTGTTGCTAGCAATCCTTCCACGAACTTCCAGTAGTTCTTCCAGTAGTTCTTCCAGTGTCTGCTTGGAATCCGGGTGTAAAGGGGAATAGAAGGGAAGATCCCGCTGCTACCAACCAATTGTGACGATATCGGTATGATATCCCCGTCAACGTTCCCTTCTTCCCATAACGAAAATCACCCCAATATTCCACGAGGAGGGATATCCCTGGAATCGCCCAGAAAGCCACACATGCCAAGCTTACTGCTAGAACAAGACACTTTATTGACACAAAAACTCAGCTTATATGTGGTTACAACCTGTTAGGAACGCCCCCCCTCACACAGTGGGGTTTCCCATACAGATTATAGGAGACAAGTCGGAGCCGACCATGCAGACACATTTCTTTAGATAAAGACATCAGGGGAGTTAATTAATACACTGAAGCAATCAGAATAATTAACATCCCACTTCTCTAATCATTTAGCCTGAGGATACAATACACATCTTTTAAGGGTAAACACAGATCTTCTTCACACAACACAATAGATCAATTAACGTTTAGAATAGTGAGGGGACATTAGCACGTCAATAACCTGTCAGAGGAATGAATCACACATGAAATTCCTTTCTACCTCTACCCATGGCTAGCAGGGAGCAGTAAACTGAGACATATAGGCAAATGTATCACAGGGCCTATTCTATAGGCACTGGAATGTCGATTCATTGTGTGAACCAGATGATATGGATTTTAGTGTCCTGGCAGGGGACGGGAAACCAATTCCCAGACATGGGTACTGGGAGCCCACTATTCAGCTGAGAGGTCACACACTTAGAGGTCAAGGTATAATTGTCACTAATGTCACGGTACCAGGGGCCACAGAGTTTATATTGGGGATGAATATAATAAGACATTGCTTCAGTGATATTTTGGATGCCTTGCATGCCTCTCTCCCCCACATGTCTTCCTCAGGTCAGAGGACTGCGCAACACCATCTCAAAATTCTGAAAGCAGAACAGAAGTTCGCAAACCGGAGAGGAGAAATAGGTAAAGTTCGGATCCAAGTGATGAGGCCCGTGACCCTGCAGCCGAATACAGAGACAATTTTGTGGTGTCGGGTGCGCCCTGGTGTAAGGAATCAGGACTATCAGGCCTTACTGGAGCCCATACAATCTGAAGATTTTCCTTTGGTCCGAGCTGCAAGGAGCCTAGTGACGGTGGTGAATGGACGGGTCCCAGTCCGCCTAGTTAATTTGTCCGGCGTAGCCACCACCCTACCAAAGTACACTCCAGTGGCCCAACTTGTTTTCTTGGACTCCAGTGACATACTCTCTTCACGGAAGGCGGCCCAACAGCTGAGTGCCCAAACCGTGTCAGGGGCTACCGAAAATTCTCCAGAACCTTGGTGGCGCCAACTGCAAATAGGAGGATCTCTCACCCCACCAGAACAAGTCGAAGGGGTCATCGAGGTGGTGAAGGAGTGCCAGAGTGCCTTCAGCAAACACCCAACCGATTTTGGAAAAACCTCCATGATTAAGCATCGAATCCTGACCAGCGATAAACCCCCCATCAAGGAAAGGCATCGGCCTGTGGCACCAGGCATGTACCAAACCGTCAAGAAACTGTTAACCGACATGAAGGAGGCAGATGTAATACAAGAGAGCCAGAGTCCCTGGGCAGCACCCATGGTGTTAGTTAAGAAGAAGGATGGGGAACAGGGATAGACGTGCTCCAGAGGAGCTCTGCCAAGCCTGGCACTAATCTGATGCCATCCCGGGTCAATTCGGCTCTTTTGGCCCAAAAAACACCCCATCCTGACTCCTGGACTTACCGTGCTCTTCCCGGCTGCTGAATTGGGCCTCACGCCCTGCGATACGGGCCGATACAGGCTGCGCTCCACTCCCGGGGTCCGCCGCCATCTTGAGGCCTGTGCTGCCTGAAAAGCCTCGGAGCGCACCGGACTCGAGTGAGGCGGCCGCGGAACGGGCATCCACCCCTACCCGACCTGGTTTCCACTACTCACCGGCAGTCGAGGCCCCGGATCAGCCGACCACCCAGGGATTTGGGCCCCTCCCGGAGGTTCCGCCGCCATCTTGAGGCCTGTGAGGCCTCCGGAGTCGCCGCGCTGGAGTGCCGCGATTGCGGGAGGAACAGTGCCCCGCTCTGTGCATAAACGCCGCTGCCCCCCGGACCGAGGGATCACCGAGGAGGTCCCACGGCCAGGACACCCAGAGGAGAGCTTCACTGTACAGAGGTGAGCGGCGGCCATCTTTGGACACCCACTGCCCTTCCAGCGGCCCTGATCCCCCCCTCCTCCCCAGACTCAGGCCCTGCACCCTACAGACAATCCCCCACCCGCTAGTGGGGAGACCTGGGTACCAGACCAGGGGGTCTCCCTGTCCACAACGCTACCAGCGGCCATCTTGCTACTCCCATACTGGAGGGGGCTGCCATCTTCCCTCCCTGTCCCCCTGGGGCCCTCCTAGATGCTCGGCCCAGCCACAACATAGTGACACCCTCTGCCCCCTAGGCCGCCTGACGGTCAGGCCGTGGCCACGGCTCCAACGCAAGGCACGGTGGCCATCTTGCTACTCCCGAACTTGGCTGACACTCGCCCCCTGACCTGGCCTTGACGCACCTCATCTTTGGCCGCAGGCCCTACCTGGTCTACCACGTCACTGCCTAGACTGTTTACACAGGCAGTCTCCTACCCGTCAAATGTCTGGGTGGTGCAACTGCGTCACCGTTTCACCTATGGGGGCGTGCGGCTGAGGATGGTCGGCTGACAACATGCACCGCTGAGCTCTGTGCTCTCCCGACAACTGCAGGCTGTGCTCATATCAACTCGCACCCGATCCTCTGATGGCGGCTTCCAGTTTTGCATCCAAAGACCATACTGAACTGCAACAGGGCACTATCCAACGGTACATGCTGCGCACAACATCACAAGACCCTCGTACGGGAAAAGACAAACTCTCGGCAAGCCGAACGCCGGGTAAAACTAAGCCACCTACCCCGCCTGCAGCGACTTCATCGGCCAGTGGGGACGGCTTGGGCCCACAACCGTCTCATCTGATGGACCCTTTGGATCCACTCTCTGGACCCGCGCTGCCCCCTTCCACTAACGTTGGCCCTGCCCCAGAGGAGATGCCTTTCCCGGCCTCGGGGGGCCCTCCGGTCTCCACAACCACTGCCCTGCTCTCTGCCTTCCGGTCTGATTTTGACGCCTGGGCCTCTAAATTGGAGGCTTCTCTACACGTTGAAATGACTGCCCTTAAACGACGGGTCTCGGCATCGGAGGTCACAGTCTCTGCAATGGCTACCACCCAGGACGATCACTCGGCCCGTATAACGGCGCTTGAACATGCTTCTACAGTCCACCTTTCCCGTTTACGACAGCACCAGCTCCGAATTGAAGACGGTGAAAACCGGAGCCGCAGGAACAACATCCGGTTGCAGGGGGTCCCGGAGGCCACCTCGGGTACTGATCTCAAACCCACTGTCATCGCTATCCTCAATCAAGTCCTGGGCAGGGAGGTTATATCCCCTATCGAATTGGACAGAGTGCATAGGGTGGGGGGCATGGGGGGCGACCGCAGGGACCGTCCTCGGGACGTCCTCTGCCGGGTGCACTACTATACCCTGAAAGAGGAGATCCTACGCAAGGCCTGGCGCTTGGGCTCGTTAGACTTTCACGGATCCTCCATTCACCTATACCCAGATCTCTCCCGTAACACGCTATACATGCGACGAGTGGTCCGCCCACTACTAGAAGTGATTCGCCAAGTTGGTGCTTCATACTCCTGGGGCCACCCCTTCAGCATCAAAGTGACCCGAGATGATAATCACAAATTTGTCCTGTCAGATCCGGAACAACTTCCTGCCTTCTTCCTCTTTCTGGACCAGGACCCTATCACCGTCCCGAACTGGTTGGACCCTCCAGATGACCGCCAGCGGCTACCGGGCCCTCCTCTTCAGCGTCGAAGGTACCCACAATCTAAATCGGCGCCTTCCAGCACTCGAGAGCGGCGAGCCACGTCACCTGAGGACTGATCCGAACTCTTCCAGTCGAACCCTGCACTGACTTCTCCTCCTTATCCCCCCCCCTTTTTTTTTTTTTTTTTTATATGACTTTTATCCACTAGGAGGGTACAGCTCCTATCCAGGACTTCGACCAGGTTTGCCTTGAATATGTCTCCATTGCTATGTTTTACGAACTTATTATTATTATTATTTTATTATTATTTTTTTTTTTCCTTTCCTCTTCCTCCCCCCCCCCCTTTTTTTTTTTTTTTTTATATATATATATATACTTTTTTATATATGACTTTTATCCACTAGGAAGGTACAGCTCCTATCCAGGACTTCGATCAGGTTCGCCTTGAATATGTCTCCATTGCTATGTTTTACGAACTTATTATTATTATTATTTTTTTTTTTTTTTTTTTTTACCTTTACCCTTTTTTTTTTTTTTTATTTACCTCTGGTCCCCTCCCGTGATATATTGATCGTTGCCCACTGTGAATGCTATCACTGGTTTGACTGTATTGCTTGTCTTGAAGATCCTCCTGCGGCCCCAGACTGGTGCAGTTGTGCTGGCTGGGGCCCCGGTGGGACAGATAGTAACGCTAATGTTGCCTTTTGGTCAGTGATGGGCCTGCTCCCCTGATCTAATTATACACTCCCGGGGCCGTGGGCCTGCAGGTGGGCTCGGGGTTCCTGGACGCAGTCCGCTGGATCGCCAGGGGGCTCCCGGGGGTCCCCTTTTTACCGGTCTCATGGGCTCCGGTGGCTCGGGACTCATGGACCATGTCAGGTGCGGCTAGCGTGCGTCCGCATCGCTGTCTGGGCTCAGCCGGGACGGTGATCGGGGGCTACGCTGTCGTAGATATTGCGGTTGGCCTGTTGGTCCTTGAGGGACCCCCTGGGACCACCTGTGCCTCTATTTTGTTAACTAGTTTTCACCTTGTTGTTCCTCTACATATACTTCTTTATTGCTTAGGATGGCCAAAAATGCCAATGATATTAGCTATATAATCTGTTCTTTAATAACTGGAAGTTGTGCATTAATTGTCATGGTTATTGGGTGTGTTACATTTATGTTTTGTATGCCTGCTAAGTTGCCGGGATCACAACTCGGCTGTTCTAACCCTGTTCTCTCTCCCTAAATAGGATTGGCACAGTTCGTGCCTAACACGTGATTTTTCACGAGGTGTCCCGCTCTCTCGGGCACTAGTAGTTTTTTTTGAGACACTATTCCAAGGTGCTCTCTTTGATCACTCTCTCCCTCATCTCTTTTCTTTTCGTCTCTCCCTTCCTTACTGTATTCCTTTTCCCTCCTTTCTCTCCCGCTCCCTATTCCTCCACTCTAACCCTCCTCTCTCTCCACCCCCTCCCTCCCTCTTTGTCACTCCATCATGGCCCACACAATGGTTGCTCACCCCAGGCTGCAATTCTGCTCCTACAACGTTAACGGCCTCAATGTTGCCTCTAAAAGAGGCCAAATCCTTTATCAAATGCACAAACGCCAGGTCAATGTGCTTCTTCTCCAAGAGACGCATTTTCACTCTGCCTCCACCCCTTCCTGCTCCAACAGATATTTCAATAGGTGGTTCCACAGCACTAACCCAACACAGAAGGCTAAGGGAGTGTCTGTTGCCTTTCATAAAACGCTCCCCATAGAGGTGCTTGACCAGCTTTCTGACCCTCATGGACGGTATGTTTTCGTGAAATTCCTGCTGTGGGGCACCAAATTTACGGTAGCTAACATCTATCTTCCCAATGTCAATCAAGTATCGGCCGCGCTGAAATACTTGAAGATTCTGTCCGGATTCATGGAGGGTAAGCTCGTATTGGGAGGTGATTTTAACACCCCTCTAGAGCCACTTTTAGATTCCTCCACCTCGCGATCGAGTGTCTCTTACTCTAAGCTGAGGGCTCTGAAGCGGGCATTTTTCGATATGCGTCTTGTTGACGTTTGGAGAGTGCTACACCCTACCTCCCGTGATTATACCCACTTCTCTCATGTACACCACACTTATAGTCGCATAGACTTTCTGATGAGTGACCACAGCTGTCTAGATTGGTCTCCTGAATGTAGCATAGACCCGATGGTCTGGTCTGATCACTCTCCTATCCACATGACGTTCTCAATCCCCTCCACTCCGGTTAGGGAGTGGACGTGGCGCTTGAATGATTCGTTACTCATAACTCCGGAGTGTATGCAGAGGGTCTCTGATACAGTTTCTAACTTTCTTGCTGATCACGCCTCAGATACGACTGCTGTGCCCTTCCAATGGGAGGCACTAAAGGCCGTACTTCGCGGAACCTTTATCCAAATAGGTGCGCGTCTGAAAAGGGAACGCTCGGCCGCCATAGAGGCAGCAGTCCGAACACTTAGAGACCTAGAAATTGAACACAAACAATCCCCGACGGTGTCGACCCTATCGGATGTGTCTAGGGCGCGATCACAACTCAGGGAACTGTATGAGACCTCCGCACGCACGTATGCGGATAAGCTAGCTTTCCATCAATACAAGTTCCAAGATAAATGCGGTCGTTCGCTGGCACGCTCCCTACACCCAAAGGGATCTTCCGCCTTTGTGCCCCACATTCGGGGGGCGCGGGGAGAGTTGATCTCCTCACCGACCAAGATGGCTGAGGAATTCAGGTACTTTTATCAATCCCTGTACAATATTCCTGTGACCCGGCCGACAGATTCCCCTTGTGCTGGGGAGACTGAGCAATTGTCCTACATCTCGGATACGGCACTTCCTACATTAAATGCTGACACCATTGCTGATCTAGAAACCCCTATTACGGAAGATGAAGTCGCCAACGCCATAGCAGGTACGCCAAGTGGAAAAAGCCCGGGCCCAGATGGCTTCACTCCCAAGTTCTATAAACTATTTTCGGCCCTCCTCGCGCCCTTTCTTACTAAGGTCTTCAACTCTCTGACAGGGGGCTCAGTGTTTCCTCCCCAAACACTTGAGGCCCACATCTCCCTCATTCCAAAACCGGACAAAGATCCAACTCTTTGCGCTAACTATAGGCCGATCTCCTTGATTGGAGTCGACCTGAAAGTCTTTGCTAAAATACTGGCCAATAGGCTACAGCCACTGTTGCCAGGGATAATACACCTAGATCAGGTTGGCTTTGTGAGTGGCCGTGAAGCTAGGGACAATACCCTAAAGACCCTTCTCTTAACCGACTATGCCCGGTCTCATGATGTCCCATTATGCCTCTTAACGGTCGATGCTGAAAAGGCATTCGACCGAGTAGACTGGCAGTTCCTTCGACTATCCCTGCAACAAATAGGCTTGGGACCTAATATGATAGCGAGGATAATGTCCCTTTACTCTTCCCCATCTGCTAGGGTTAGGCTGAATGGCTCGCTATCTCCGACCTTCTCTATATCTAACGGGACTAGACAGGGGTGCCCACTGTCCCCCCTCCTCTACGTTCTCACAATGGAACATCTAGCCATTGCTATACGCAATAATCCCTCGATACAGGGCATTACAATCGGGCCCACCCATACTAAACTCGCCCTTTTCGCGGATGATCTGCTCCTGTTTGTGACGCACCCACATACATCCTTGCCCTCAGTGCTTCAGGAGTTTCGGAAATTCGGAGCAGTTAGCAATTTTAAGGTAAACTACACTAAATCGGAACTCCTTAACATATCTTTGTCCAAGTCAGACCTATGGAGACTGTCAAATGCCTTTTCATTCAAAACTGGCTCTACCTCCATCAGATATCTCGGAATTCAAATTCCGACAGACCCATCCCAACTCTTTTCTCTGAATTTTACCCCCCTGCTTCTTAGGACCCAAGTAGATTTAACCACCTATGCATCCAAACGGCTCTCATGGTTGGGTAGAGTGAATGCCCTGAAAATGGATGTTCTCCCCAGGTTCCTATATCTGTTCCAAACCATCCCTATCCATATCCCTAATTCGTACTTCAAAAAGTTGCGCCGGATGTTCTCCAAATTCATTTGGAATGCTGCCCGTCCCAGGATACGATATGAAACATTATCTCTTCCGAAGGTTAGGGGGGGAGCTGGAGCCCCAGACGCCTCCTTGTACCATAAGGCTGCGGTGCTCACTCGTATATTAGACTGGTTCCATCACTCTTCAACCAAACTCTGGGTTCAGTTGGAAAGCCACATGAACACTGTTGATCTCTCCGCTCTCCCGTGGACCTCACCCATGGTTCGGGGGAGTTCGGGCCCTTTCGGCGACCTTACCCTTCAAACGCTCCGGATTTGGGATCGCCTACGATCTAGGAGGGGCCTATCGGACCACATGGGGCCCATGACTCCCTTCTTCGGGACCCCTGCCTTTCCGCCGGCCATGTCCGTAACGAGACTCGGACCGTGGCGAAAGGAGGACCATGGGAGACTTGCCCAGGTCCTCCGTGCAGACCCCACCTTGAGGACTGATACCCCGACCGATCTGACCTCCCGACACCCCATGCAATGGCTTCTGAGGCAACAGATTACTTCTTACATTCGGACTTTCCCATCCATTCCGGGCATCCTTGCTGAACCAACGGAGTTTGAGGCGCTGCTTCTGCAGGCGGATCCTCCAACACATGTGGTATCTCAGCTCTACTCCCTGTTGCTTAATACCTTCTCCCCTGACCCCCCGCCGTTTACAGCGGCCTGGGAAACGGACCTTCGCCACTCTATCTCCCTTATTGACTGGAAGAAGTGTTTTGTCCTGACACACAAACTATCCTTGGCCACTAAGACCCAAGAGAAGGGGTTCAAGTTGCTAACGAGATGGTACAGATGCCCGACAATTATCCATCATTTCAATCCGGCAGTGCCGGATACCTGCTGGCGGTGTCTTGAATCCCAGGGAACCATGCTCCACATCTGGTGGGACTGCCCTCCTGTGAGGGGATTCTGGCAGCGGATTTTCGAACTATACTGCAAATTGATGGCGACCTCTATCCACCCTTCCCCTGAGATGGCCCTCTTATCTATACTTCCTGGCACGCTCAAATCCATCAAAAATGATGTACTACGTCACTTCCTGGCGGCGGCCAGAGTGGTGATCCCCCGTCATTGGAGATCGGCAATCATGCCTTCCCTGGGGGACTGGGCTGTGGAAGTGGACCGCATAAGGGACCTTGAGCGTCTGTTGGCAGAGGAGGGTGGTAAGAGTGAGCAGTTTTCTCTCACCTGGACCTCGTGGTCCATGTTCCGATACTCTTCTGAGTTTGCATCTTGGGCCGAGTGTGGCATGAAAGATGTGACCCTGAAGCCATGATGGAGTGACCCTTGCCTCTTGATTCCTGTCCCCGATCTCTTTGCCCCCCTTTTTACCTGCCCCTGCTTCTTGTCCTTTTCTTGATCTCTAAATGCTTCCCTAAGACCTCATGGAGCTAACGTATCGTGGCCCCGACCTGCCTATGGCTAGCTACCCATTGTGAGACCCCACGGGTCTTATTTTACTTCCAGATCCGTGTATAATCTCTCCTAATATACCGCGTGTGATTCAAAGTTGAACCCCTCACTAAAGTGAGGTTGATAGACACAACTACTTACTACTCCATATAACGGGAGAATGCACATTCACACGGACATATAATAGTTCACACAAACATGCTCCTATTCCCCCTTTTTTTTTTTTTTTTCTCCCCTCTTTTCCCTTTTATCACATAACTTAGACATGGTTTCTCTACGGCAAACAAGATGCTTACTGTTGTTATATTTGCTTTTACTGTATGTAATGTTTGAGACGATATTTGTCCCTCTATCTTTTTCTCTTTTACCTCTGAATAAAATAAGATTGAATTAAGAAGAAGGATGGGACCATCCGTTTCTGTGTTGATTACAGGAAATTAAACGACATCACCCATAAAGACGCATACCCTCTCCCCCGGATTGAGGAGTCACTCACCGCGCTGGGTTCTGCGGCCTACTTCTCTACATTGGATCTGACCAGCGGATACTGGCAGGTGCCCATGGCCGTCAAAGACAGGGAGAAAACAGCCTTTGTCACTCCCATGGGTCTTTTCGAATTTAAAAGTATGCCCTTTGGGCTGTGCAATGCCCCAGCTACCTTTCAACGGCTGATGGAGAGATGTCTGGGACACCTTAACTTCCAGAGTGTCCTACTCTACCTGGATGACGTGATTGTGTATTCCAAATCCTATCAGGAACATTTGACTCACCTGTCCGACGTCTTCCAAGTACTGATCCAGCATGGTCTGAAAGTCAAACCCTCCAAGTGCCACCTACTCAAGCCAGTACATTACCTGGGCCACGTCGTCAGTGCCGAAGGGGTCCAACCTGATCCAGCTAAAGTCGAAGTTGTCAAGAATTGGCCTATCCCACACACCGTTAAGGATATTCGGAGCTTCTTAGGATTTTCAGGATATTACCGCCGCTTTATTCCTCATTTTGCACAAATTGCCGAGCCATTGACCTCTCTCCTGCGAGGCACGGCGAAGGGGAACTATAATGGCAAGCTGCCTGTGGAATGGGCCAAAGAGCAAGAGGTGGCCTTCCAGGCTCTAAAACATCTATTGACAGAGCCTCCCATCCTGGCCTATCCGGATTATACTCAGCCTTTCCGACTGTATACAGATGCCAGCTTTGAAGGACTCGGGGCAGTGTTGTCCCAGATGCAGGGAAAACAAGAGAGGGTGATAGCTTATGCCAGCCGGAATCTGCGAGGGGCTGAGAAGAATGATTCTAACTACAGTTCCTTCAAGTTAGAGCTCCTGGCCCTCGTGTGGGCAGTCACCAAAAAATTTAAGGACTATTTGTCAGCCACCTCATTCACGGTCTACACCGATAACAACCCCCTGGCTCACCTGAACATCGCTAAACTAGGTGCCCTTGAGCAAAGATGGGCCTCCAGACTGGCCAACTATGACTTCTCTATCAAGTACCGAAGTGGCAAGTCTAATATTAATGCGGATGTGCTATCACGCATGGCTCCTGGCGAAGATCCCCCAGTGGAGGACAAGTGGGAAGATGTGGAGATGCCTCCCTTCTATCAAAGATTTGTGAATCAGGATGTGGTCGTCACCCGCGAGGGGAGTGAATCTGGGTCTAAAGCAATCCAGGAAGACCTGTATACCTGGAGGACCCTACAGGAAGAAAGTCAGACTATGGGAGATCTGCAGGAGTATTTATTGACCAGGAGGGTACCTCCCCGGTTGCGACGGGGCCAGAATGACTACGAATTGAAGCGATTGTGGCGTCAGAGCAAAAGACTAATGGTGTACAGGAACTTCTTGGACCCAGTGTCGGGTGAAAGGCTACACCAAATTCTGATCCCTCGGAGAGATGCCGCCATGGTATTGAATGCCTACCATGACCAGTCAGGACACTTTGGGGTCCATAAAACAGAAGCCACCATCCGACGCCGGTTCTACTGGATTGGAATGAGGAGCGACGTTGAAAAGTGGTGCAGTGAGTGTGCAGTCTGCAATATCACCAAGAATGGTCGCAAGAATGCGCAAGCGCCTCTCCATTCCATTCAGAGCGAGAGGCCCAACCAATTGGTCGCCTTGGATCATGTCAAGCTGTCACCTACCCGGTCCGGGTATTCATATGCTCTCACCATGGTGGATCACTATTCCAAGTGGGTAGTGTTTGTGCCAGTCAAAGACTTAACAGCCAAGACAACAGCCCAGATGTTCTATACCCATTGGGTACAGATACTTGGATGTCCTGAAACTGTCTTGTCCGACCGAGGTCCGGCCTTTGAGGCCCAACTGTTTCAAGAATTGTGCCAGTTCCATGCTTGTAAGAAACTCAGGACCACTGCCTATCATCCGCAAGGGAATGGACTCTGTGAGAGGATCAACCAGGTGTTTATCCACATGCTGAGAGCGGCTTCTGTATCCCGACCTGAAGAGTGGCCTCAACTAATGCCCGAACTGTTGGAAATCTACAACAATACCATCCACTGTTCCACTGGTTATACTCCATTTTACCTCATGATGGGCCGACACGGTCAACTGCCTAAAGACAGGGTCTTTGGACTTCAAGCACCTTTCAATCACTTCCCGCAAGCCTCTTCGGAGTGGGTCTCGGAACATCAGAAAAGGATTCAGGAAGCGAGAGAGATAGTCAACAAAAAGATGGGCGAGGCACACTATAGGCAGCAACAGGACTACAACCGCCATGCCTCTGCCCAGCCGTTGCAAGTTGGTGATAAAGTCTGGCTGAAGAAGCATCCTAGAACCCATAAGTTGGACTCCCTTTGGGAAACTGAACCATACACAGTGATTTCCATCCCTTATCCGGACTCTGATGTCTACTCAGTTCAAAAAGCCGGATATGCACCACAAGTTGTCCACCGAAACCGGATCAAGCTGTGTCACAAAGGGAACCTGCCTGTGTTGGTGCCTCCTTCTGCACCACCAAGTCTTCCACCTCCAGTTCAGCCAGCACAAGTCCAGCCCACCAAGCCAGTTGAGCCTGAGAGGCCACTCCTGATGTTCGAAGATGATCCTCTCTTCCCTTCTGATCAAAACGTCTTCTTTGGTTATGTGCCAATCAGTTCCATTCCATCCACCTCAGTCTTGGCACCAGAAGCTCCAGAGTTTACTCCAGCCATCCGCTCACCTGCTGCAGTCCCATCAGAACCTTCTAATGTGGGAGAAAGCTCCATAAGTCAAGAGCCATCACTGGCCCCCATTGTCCAAGATGAAGGTGCAGCTGTCAGTCCAGAAGAAGCAAGTGTTCAAAGAGAAAACAGTGCTCCAGAAAACTCAGAAATGGTGTTGTGTAGATCCACCAGATCTAATTTCGGATATCCCCCAGCAAGATATAGGGATTAATCCATTAATTATACCTACAATATATGTAGATAGACTACATACACCTCAGTTAGTATACCTATCAAGTCTACGTCATTACTAACTAATATGTCACTAGTTACCTACTTACCTTATTTAGTGTATAGGAACATACCTGGCCAGTAAGTCTCCTATCCACTGGCAAGGACGACAAAACCTGCATATATGTGGAGATCACCACACAGGTGAATGCCCTTGGCGTGGCGGCTAGGGAGCCAAAACATATCCGAAAAAAGATTAACGATCTGCGGAGACTGGTCAAGGAGAAGCTTGTGGCGATCAGGAGGCATGCCACTGGCACAGGAGGAGGACCAGCCGCAAACATCTCCCTGACGGCAGAGGAGATGGTCGTTGCCAGGTGCCTGGATAGGCAGCTGGTGGAGGGCCTGGAGGGCTTTGATTCTGGGGAACAGCCCTTGAGGACAGGTAAGTGTGTTTTATCTTCTTTCTGGTGTGTAGCATGTGTGGGGGGGGGGGGGCAAGGGAACATGTGACAAGTGTGTGGGTCCACCAACATGTGAATGTTTTGTGTCATCCACAGATGTGCAGGAGGTAGCTGGGCCCTCATCGGCTGATGGGCGACCCACGCCATCCGCGGTGGAGAGTGACCCCTCCTCACCTGTTGAGGAAGTGGAGGAGGAGCACGTCGGGATAGAGGAGGATACATTCTATCTTGTGGAGGAGACCGCCATACCTGGTCCCTCCCAAACACCCTCCCCCATCAGAGATAGCCCCTCAAGGGACACCATACCTATCAGGGATACCCCCTCAAGGGACACCATCCCTATCAGGGATACCCCCTCAAGGGCCCTCCCCTACAGCCGGCCCCAAGCCTCTCCTGCCCCTAGGAAGGCTACCCGAAAAACCAGGGGAGTTCCTGAGGAATTTGAGGATCATCTGGCGAGGGACCAGACGAGGCAGACCCGCCATATGGGTTCCCTAGTGGGTGATCTGCACCGAGTTGCAGATAGCCTGGCCTCCTCGGCCGAGAGCCAGGCTGCCTGCACTGTGGCTGTCCAGAACGCAACCATCAATGAAAGCCTGCAGGATGTGGTTGGCAACGGGTCAGCCCTTGTGACCTGTATGGTGGACCTGCAGGCCACCACATCTGGCCTTGTTACTGAGGTCCGGAGCCTGGCAGCTGCTGTCCATGAGGAGGGGAGGCAGACAAGGCGCCAACAGTGCAGCAACACCACCCGCCGGCTGCGGATGCAGGCTGCCCCCAATAGCTACCTCCACCGGATAGCCGTGGCATTGGAGGGCAGCCAGGCAGCCAGGGAGAGACCGGGGGATGTTCCACAACCAGACGCCCCACCACCCCCCCCCTCGACCTGAGGCTCACCCCAGGCAACTGCGCCCCAGGAGCCTAGGGACCAGACGGAGCCCACGACAGGGCAGATTAATTTTTTTATTATGTTAATTTATACTCAAGTGCTGAGTTATTTTTTTATTTTATACTCAGGTGATGAGTGTTTTTATTATTTTCACTCAGATTATGAGTTTTTTTTTAATCCCTGCACACGGGGAGTAGTGCAGGCTACAGTGTGACTGGTGTGTGAATGTGGGGGGGGTGACACTCCTGCCGGCAAAGGGGTGTCACCCTCGGTCGTTGGGGAGAAGTTATCCCCACGACCCGTGTGAATGGTGTATGAATGTACAGCAACATAATTGGAGCCTTGGCGTGGCGTTGCTGCTCCCAAGTCCTGAAGGGTGGACTTGGGCTAATCCAACATGATGTGGATGTGGGGTGTGTGTGCTAGGGACCACAGTGGTGTGCTTGCGTGCATTCTCCTTGTGCCATGATGAATGTGTGTGTTTAACTTGTAAAGAAGCCTACCACGAGGCATCTCCTGACTGCTCTTCCCTTAGCAGACGGGGTACCCTCGGGCAGGGGGGGACTGTGTGGTTGGGGGGTCAGGTCATCACGTAGGTCAATCTCCAGGCCCTTTCTCATGGCGTAGTTGTGCAGAATGCAACATGCCCCGATGATCTGGCACACAAAGTTTGGGGAATACAACAGGGTCCCCCTGGACTTATCTAGGCATCGGAAACGGGACTTCAGGAGGCCAAATGTGCGTTCCACCACTCCACGGGTACGTGCGTGTGCATCATTGTATCTTCTCTCTCCTCTGGTTTGGGGATTCCGGAATGGAGTCATTAGATGGGGTCCAAGTGCATATGCCACGTCACCTGGAAGGGAAAAGACAGGAGGATGTTAGTCGTGCATGTGCCCCTCGTGATGTCTGCATCATGGGGGGCGGACAGTCATGCCTCACTCCCATGTCACTCACCAACCAGCCAGCCGTTCCCATACACATTCTGTTCAAATTCTGTTGGGATGTTGCTTTGACGGTATATGAAGCTGTCGTGGCTGGCCCCGGGTTGTTTGGCACGGACGTGCCATATGAGGCATTGGGCATCGGCTATCACCTGTACATTGATGGAATGCCAATGCTTCCGATTGCAGTATATGTGCTCTGTGTCATGGGGGGGGGGCGTAGTGCCACATGGGTGCAATCAAGGGCCCCCGCGGTGCGTGGGAATCCTGCAATTCTGTAGAAATCTGCCATTGCCTTCTGCCGCAGATGCTCCTAGGTGGGTTTGATGAAGTGGTGTGACATGCATCTGAGGATTGCGGGGACAACCTGGTGCTCGCATCTGCTCATGGTGGATTGTGACAAACCAGCCACTACTCCACTTGTTCTTTGAAAAGATCCACTGGCGAGGAAATGCAGTGTTGTCAGTACCTTGACCAGTGGCTGCACTGCATGTACGCGGTGTGTCTTGCTGGTGATGTCATCATGCAGGGTTCTGGCTAATTCCATGATGGCATCAGGGCTAAATCTGAAGATGCGATACACCTCTGATTCACCCATGCCAAAGACGTCAATGCGCGTTCGGTATATCCTCTCCCGTGCCTACCTACGTGCCCGTCGACGCAGTAGTGCTATGACCACGGCTGCCTCTGGCATGTTGGCAAACAGATGTGTTGTCCTGCAAGTGTTGGTGCTCAGGTCGTCTGTAACGGTGCTGCTGTAGCTGCTCTCCAGCTGACCTGTGCAACTCTGGTGCAAAGTTACCCCAGCTTTATGAGGGGTAACTTTCCGCCGGACTTTCCACTTACGCGCACCGCGCGTAGCCTGCGCCGGCCAAACGTACGTTTCTGAATCGGCGTATCTCACTCATTTGCACATTTGAATACAAAATCCATGGGAGCGGAAGATCCGTCCAGCGTAAATATGTGCCTACGCGCGCCGGCGTAGAAAAGTTACGCCAGTAGGAAGAAGCCTATTGTGAGGCGTATCTGGTTCTGTGGGTACGGCGCATAGATACGACGGCGCAAATTTACACTTACGCCGCGCATCTCGAGATACGCCGGCATAAGTGCTATCTGAATCCGGGCCCATGTCTGCATTTAAGGTGCTTGCTTGTATTTATTTGTTATTATTTTGACAAGTAAGAAATTATTTTGTTTAATATTGTAGCAGGCTGTATTTTAGCAGTTCTGCCATTAGATGGAGTGCTGTGAAACTGAGCAAGTTGCATTGGTTAAAGTGGCTGTATAGTGATTTTTTTACTTTTACCTACAGGTAAGCCTATAATAAGGCTTACCTGTAGGTAAAAAAAATATTTCCTAAACCTTTACGGTTTAGGAGATATTCCCCTCGCAATGAGCCGCTGAATGCGTAAGTGTTACTAAACCCAGTAATATGAAAATAGTTCATCCGCTTTCCACTTCAGCCTGTATAGTAACAGTTTAAATGTATTTCCTTTCTTGTATTGCTACATTTTATTTCTGCATTTATTAGATTTTTGTTTGATGTAGTAAAATACAGTAAAACCTTGGATTGCAAGCATAATTAGTTCCAGAAACATGCTTGTAATCCAAATCACTTGGATATCAAAGCAAATTTCCCTATAAGAAATAATGAAAACTCAGATGATTCATTCTACAACCATTTACTCATAAATCCTCCCACAGTGCTGCTGTGCTAATGTGTTCATTACTCCAGAGAGGGGGCACTCTAATACAGGAGGTGTGTTACTGGCCAGATCACTGGTGAAAGCATAGGGAAAAGTGATGTAGCCACCACATGTGATTGATAAGCGGAAATATATTATATTTTTTGTTTTGGGTTTAGTACCGCTTTAATATACTAGGACAAACCCTGTCAGAAGGTGGCCATAAGGGCCTTGTTACACCGCAAACTGAAACTGAAGTGAAACATGGAAGAGAAGGGCACTTACCACAGCGAAGGCTTCCTTAAAGATTCTCTATAAGAGAGACAGACATAGGCGTGCGCACAGGGTGTGCCAGGTGTGCCCAGGCACACCCTATACACCCTGTGTAGAACAGATTCCCCCTACTGACCTGGCTCCCCCTCCTCCCCACCTCAGCACTGCCTGCTTCCCCCTCTCCCACCGGTTGTTGTGGATGTTTTTGGATGAGTGGGGGAAGGGGCCACTAAATATGCCATTTACCGAACCCTTACCTTTCTGAATAAACATTGTGAGTGATCAGTAGAGTGTGTTTGAGCTTTGGGGTGCACACCCTAATGCCAAAGGCTGCGCACACCTATGGAGACAGAAAACCAATGTTTTGGTCACAGGATCATCTTTTTGCCAGAGCGGGAATACCAAGGCCAAAGCTTCCCCAGAGTACAGGGAAATTACATACACCACTTTAATGCAGTCCGTGTCTCAAAATCTCTGAGCTAGAAGCTCTAATGAGTGGGCAGCTGTGGTACATCAGACAAGTTTGTGGTTTGAGAAAACTGTTGAATAGGGGGTAAAGCCTGGTACAAATGATCAGATTGTTGGCCAACCGAGCATCTGATTTTTGTCCAAAGGGCGTGTGCCAGGAACTTGTCTTGCATACTAACGGCACACAATTATCGGCCAGCAAACACGAACGTAGTGACGAACTACGTGGAATTTCAGCTCTTGAGCGCCACCCTTTGGGCACCTTCTGCTAATGTCGTGTTTGATGAGCATTGATTCCGAGCATGCGTGTTTGTACTTTTGTGTGACAGACTTTTGTACAGACATTACGAAAATCTGACAACAGACCGTTGTCAGCCGAAAATTTACTAGCCTGCCATCCAACTTTTTTTTGGCCGAAAGTTGGACAAAAATTGTCTGTATGAGCGTACTAACGGTCAGATTTTAGGCCAACAGTCTGTCATCAGACAGTCCCCTGACAATAATCGGATTGCGTGTACAAGGCTTTAGTATCCACAGGGAAAGAGCCTGTCCAGAGGATTACAAGAGTCTGAGGTGTGTGCACCCTGTGTGGTGCAGATTCCACCTCTTTAGACCACTTATATTTCACCATAGCCCCCTAATGGGACTCCTAAAAAAATAATAATAATAACAAAAAAATTGTAAACATTTAAAAAATAAAAAACTACTGACACCATCAATATATATACACAAGCACTCGCATGCATGTATGTTTGAGCTTTGGGGGGCACACCTATGCCCAAAGTATACATGAACAAAAAGACAAATGGCATAAAATGAGGGTGGATATGCTTGGAGGTAGCCCATTTCTCCTTAAACCCAGGTTCACACTGACTGCTGGTTAGAAACCGTGCGAGTTCAGCTGAACTCGCACAATTTCAAACCGGCATTGCAGTCTGACTTCAGACTCGAACAGGAGCTAGGAGAGACAGTTGATCTGCACATCCAGAGTAGGTCCTTTCAGGAAGGAGTCAGGGCAGGTGTCAGTGAGTAGAAGCACAGTGAGAGATCTGGAAGAGGCATGCCGCCATGAGGGCAGGCAGGATTTGCAAGTCGGACCAGTAGTCCATCACCATTAAATCTACTAAAATAACAGGATTTTTAAAAACCGCTTACCTTTAAAATCCTTTTCTTGGAGTACACCACGAGACACAGAGCCTTAGTCATTACATAATGGGTTAAGAGTCACCAGCGGTGATTGGACACTGGCACAACCAATTAAAGACAGTTCCCCTCCATATAACCCCTCCCATCAGGGAAGCACTTCAGTTTTGTAGCAAGCAATAATGTTCCTATAAGGGGGGGACCTCTGTGTCCCGTGGTGTACTCAAAGAAAAGGATTTTACAAGTAAGCTGTTTTAAAAATCCTGTTTTCTTTCTTGTACACCACGGGACACAGAGCCTTAGTCATTACATAAAGGGACGTCCCAGAGCAATGCTCCATATGAAGGGTGGGAGACACAGATCAAGCAGGCCGCCACGGACAAGACGCTTTATACCGCTGCCTGCAGCACACTTCGCCCAAAGGCGGCATTCTCTTGTCCTTTCACGTCCACTTGATAGAATTTGGAAAATAGGTGGACTGAGGACCAAGTTGCAGCTTTGCAGGTCTGAGCCAACGAAGCCTGGTGGTGCACTGCCCATGAAGCACTTATCGCCCTGGTAGAGTGTGCCCTAACAGAAAAAAGAGGAGTCCTGTTCTTTAAATCATAGGCTTGAATAAAGATCTGTCGAATCCACCTGGAGATAGTGGATTTCAATGCTGCTTGTACCTTCTTGGGACTATCTGGCAAAAGAAACAAAACATCTGTTTTATGTATCTGAGTGGTTGCCTGCAGATACACCTTTACTGCTCTCACTAGATCTAGAGAGTGTAATCATTTTTCCTCCGCTGTCTGTGGATCCGTAAAAAAAAGAAGGCAGAACAATGTCCTGATTTAAATGAAAAGCCGACACCACCTTAGGTAAAAACAAAGACAATTTTGTCTTTATGACAAACTAAATGAGGCTCTTTGTAAGAAAGAGCTGCCAATTCAATTACTCTTCTAGCAGAAGAGATAGCAATCAAAAAGGCCAATTTCCTGCTTAAAAGAATCAGCGGTATCTGGCGAATAGGTTCAAAAGGTTGCTTCTGCAACACTGACAATACTAGATTCAGATCCCATGGGCACAAGGGAGACTTGACTGGTGGATTGATCCGCAGTACCCCCTGAATGAAATGCCAAAGGTCTTTGAAAGAAGACTGATAGAGCTGATATTTGACCCTTAAATGGTACTAAGGGCTAATTTCATATCCACTCCTAGCTGGTAAAAGGCGAGAATCCTACTTATGTCATATCTTTGAGGATTCCATTTGTTAATTTCACACCATGAAACATATGCTTTTCAGACTCTATAGTAGATAATCCTGGAAGCAGGCTTTCTGGCATTAAGTGTAGAAAGCACTGGTCCCGAGATCCCTCGCTTCCTCAGAATGTGGGTCTCAGCACCCAACCAGTCAAATTTAGCTTTTGTAAGGAAGGATGGAACACTGGACCTTGCAACAGCAGGTCGTGACGGGGTGGACGTTTCCAAGGTTTTCCTACCACCATCTTTATGATTTCAGCCTACCAGGGTCTTCTGGGCCAATTTGGGGCCACTAAGATTACAGGAATTATTTTCTTCTTGATCCTGCAAAGTAGCCCTTGTAAGAGAGTGATCGGAGGAAACACATAGATCAGTGAGAACTGATTCCACTGAATTATTAAAGCATCCGATCCATAGCCCAGAGGATCTCTTTTCCTGGACACAAAGTTGTCCAACTTCCTGTTGAACCTGGAAGCTAGCAGGTCTACATCCGGGGTCCCCCATCTCTGGCGTATGGCCTGAAAGATCTCACAGTGGAGAGACCACTCTCCTGGTGACAGCTGCTGGCTACTACTCCTACTCAGATAGTCCGCTTGCCGTTTTTTTACCCCTGGAATGAAGATTGCAGAGAGACAGGGAACATGTTCTTCTGCCCATGTCAAAATCCGATTCACCTCCTTCTGAGCGCCCTGACTGCGGGTGCCTTGTCTGGATGTAGCCAGTCTGCATAGATTAACTTCTTTAATAACGGATGAACCGGAAAAGAGCAAGCACCCTGCAGGGATTTTAATGAGCCCAGGGAGGAGACAGGTGATTAAGTTAACTCCGAAGAGGGCAACCTGAATGCAGTATGAACTGTTTCTGTACCTGTGACCTTAGCATCTGGGAAGCAGAGAAGGGTTCCTCTGATATCCCTGATCCATCCGGCTCCTAAATCCTGTCCTCTGTAGGTGTTACCTCATCCTTCTCTTCAGATTTTTCTGAAAGAAGATCTAAAACCACCGAAGGAGATTTGCTTCGCTTTTTGTCCTTTTGCGAGGACTTTGCGATTATCGTAGCGATCTTACCTTCTAATTTTTCCAGGGCTGCGGTAAAAGTGTCCTCAGTGACATATGCAGGCCCAGGTGCCACTGGAGAAACTGTTACTCCTGATAGTGGCAATGGCTCCTCCTGTATAGGTATGTCAAAATTCACAGGGGAGGAAGGTCCCAAGCAGGCTCGGCTAGAGCCCCCTGTCTCAGGCGGCGGTGCTTGCTTGTCTTTCTTAGTCCCTGAATTTCTTCTAAGGGAAGACATATTACCAAGCAACAAGCCGAGGTACCAAAATGCATATACTACTGTGCTCAGTTTAGCAATCTACATTAAGTATGCAGCTTACACCTACTCTCTAGCATGAAACTGTGTGTTTATCTTTTGGTAGTGCCCCACCAACCACATAGAGCTTACGTGCCCCCTGAATGCTGCTGTGTGCCAAAGGAAGAGCTGACGGCCTCCGAGATCCTTTTATGGCTCCTGTTTGAGCGCCATCTTTAAAATCGGTGTGCCTGTGCCCGCGCGCACACTTGTAATCCGCCCTCCTCCTCCGCCCCCACCGCCGATAAAGCGCACGCGCGACCTAGGGCAATATGGCGGCTGTCCTGGGACAAGGGGGAGCCTCCCCCTGCTTATACGGGCTATGCTGGACTCCTTTCCCAGCGTTTGGAGGAGAGAAGTGGTGGCCGTCCTTATGCAGAGCTCTGCAGCGGAGGAAGTGTGCTTGTCCTGTGGATCTGACACTGTATAGAGTGTGGTAAGTAAAAACTCAGCTCTTTACTCCCTCTAGTGGCCAAAAAAGATAAGGCACCCTACTCACAATTGAAAAGGTCCTTAAGATTGTTCTTAGGATTCCTTTTCCTCTTACCTTTATCCCCGCCGCAGGTTTTTCTGCTAAAAAAATTCAGACAGTACCAATCTTCACCCATCTCGGCGGGCTTTGTGTGCCAACCTTCAGGGATATGGGTTCCTATTTAAAGGAGACCTATCCCCTGGGGCATGTAAAAGACTCTTACAAGAATTTTTTGCGTATATAGCGAAAGTGCTGGACCCTAGAGCCCAGTCCTCTGAACAGAGACATTACAGGAGACGCCTTGTGCATGAGGCCCGGATCCCATCCAATTTCAGCGTAATTATTTGGCGTCTTGGATGGATCCAAAATAGCTCCCTTTACCCCCAGAGGGTCTCTTTGGCAGAGCTTTCCTTTACATCCTACACGCGTCCAACACTTTTAGACACTGGTGAGGTGCTTCCCTGATAGGAGGGGTTATATGGAGGGGAACTGTCTTCAATTGGTTGTGCTGGTGACCCTTAACCCATTATATTATGACTAGGGCTCTGTGTCCTGTGGTGTACGAGAAAGAAAACCAGTTACTGCCATGAGGGTTACTGCAGGCCCCAGCCTTCAACGCTTTCATATTCTACTTAAACTGGGACTTATTCAGAGTGAGGCCTAGTCATATTTGATGGCGTGACAGAAATACTAAGACTGCGACAGGAGGAGATGTTTTGAGGTAAAAGTTTGTCAGGCTGTGTACAGGAGGAAGAGGAGTTCCGAGGTAAAAGTCTGTCAAGTTTAGTGTCAATCATCTTGTCCTACCTCAAGAGTGTGATGCATTCATTTCTATATCCTATCTGAAAAAGTGTAACGCGTCTATTGCTATAACATTTCAGCTATTCATCTCTTTCTGTGGGCATCCCATATCCCTTCCCCAACCAAGTTCAATCCCCTAATAAAATAACAAATAAAACAAGCAAGAGACTGTTCATTGACTAAAGGAGTGTGTCTGGGCAGGAGGGTGAAATGTGTGGATGTAGTAACTCGTAGCAACCACCCACTACATCAGGAATATGAAATGTTGGGTTTACATATTCTTTAATAAATTTTTGTCTCTGAACTCTAATTCCAAAACCACTTTCTTGAGGACTTTCCTGAGGACTGGTGACCAAAACTGAACCTCATATTCAAGATGAGGCTTAAACCAGTGTTTTTTGAAGGGGTAGAATTATTGATTTATCTCTGTGACGTTTTCTCTTTGCTAGCTTTGTTAGCTGTGGCTTGACATTAAGTTATTGCCAAGTCTTGTGATCTACATGCAATCCCAGATCCTTTTCCATCATGGATTCTTCCAGGGGACTCCACCGAATGTCTATTTTGTATTTATTTATTTTTGGCACTCATGTGCTTAACTTTAAATTTTCTCAATTTTGAACCTCATCAGCCATGTAGCTGTACAACCCCCTATTTTGTCAAGGGGGACTGTAATAATGCTACATCCTGTGCCGACCTGATTTCCCTACCTCATCAACAAACACGGAACTTAAGCTTTTAATTCCAACCTCTATATCATTCATAAACACATTGAACAGCTTCGGGCCCAAGGTAGAACACTGGGGCACACCATTCACAACTTTTAATCATTCAGAGAATGGGTAATTTCTCACTACACTCTGGACCCACTCTTGTAACCAGTTTTCTATCCGCGTAGATACAATTCCATCAACACCATCCAACCTTATTTATAGCTCATTTATGAGGTACAGTAACAAATGTATTAGCAAAAGCTAGGTAAACTACGCCCACTGGACATTCATCATCTGATTTCTCACTTACTTCATCATAGAAAGAGAACAGGTTGTTTTGACAAGAAATCCATGCTGTTTGTCGCTAATGATATCTTTATTGCAGACAGATTTTCCTTACCATTCCCTCAAATACCTTACATACTGTTAATGTTAAGCTGATCTGCAGTTTTCTGACATACATTCTGATCCTTTTTTGTAAATTGGTACCACATTTGCTCCATGCCAATAGGTTGGCACCATTTCAATCATTAAGGGGTCTTTAAAAATTAGCGGCTAAACAACATTAAAGGAAAGTAGTAATATTCCCATGGCACCTTTGTATAAAAACAGGATGGGTCTCCAAGTTGCACAGGAGGACCCCAATATCTGGAAAACTGTGCACAATCTTCTCTAAAACCCTGTATTTTCTGGTCCTGCAGCATGCCAGTGAATTTTAAACATTTTAGTTACAGATCCTCAAATAATTTGCATACGGAGGGCAAAACCCTACCATCATATTAACATATATTTGGACATTAGATTTATGGAAGTGTTAACTCTTATTGTATATACCCTTTTAAAAGGTTATGTCCCAGTTGCATACCAAAAATTACCCATGACTGATAGCTTGGGCATGGGAAAAATGGAATCTCTAAAGTGCAGGGGAAAGAGTAGTATGTATTCTGCAATCATGCACAACTGCAGTGCTACTTAATTGTACAATTAATGAAGGGGATACGTACAGTGGAACCTCGGATTGCGAGTAACGCAGTTAACAAGCGTTTCGCAATACGAACACTGTATTTCCTATAATCCTAACTCTGTTTGAGATTGTTGTCTCGCAATATGAGCAGGATTTAGGCCAAAGCGGTGTGCAGTACCGCGTTTGGCCCAGGTGGGAGGGCGCCGGAGCTGATCGGAAACGTTCCGGAAAGGCCCGAGGACAGTTCGGCTGACCTTGGCAAACCTCGAAAAGGCTTTTGACTTCAATGGGGAAACTTGCTTTGATATGCGAGTACTTTGGATTACGAGCATTCTCCTGGAACCGATTATGCTCGTTAACCAAGGTTCCACTGTAATTGTGTAGCTTTCACCTTAGAGTTCTCATTGTACCATAGCAAACAATCATGTCTAACAACTCCTTTAAATAAATTTTAGTAAGCACACGAGGGACTAAAAGTCAACATAGTACTTAGGCTGTAAACAAGCCCTTGTAAAGTAATTTAAGGCAAAAACAAATAAAAAATCAGTTATAACCATGCATACTAGTATAATAATAATGATGATGTACATCTTTGTGGTCAACTCTGCGTAGCTGTGAGGTTACATTGTTGGACAAGTTGAAGTAACTTTCCCTCTTGATTTAGTTTCCTGGTTTCAGTCCCACCTCCTATACAGGTTCCATTGACAAAAACCCTTGGTACCTGCAGACAAAAAGAGAGCTTGTTATTTAAGTATATCTATCTTTAACAACTGAGACCAAGCCTAAGCATGTTTTGGATCTAATTTTGCATTAAAATAAAGCAAAACGTCTCTATATGGCTGAAAAGCATAGAAGGCCTTTCAGGTTGAGTTATGAAAACTGGAGCAAAAGAAAAAATAGGCTTGACAGAACTGGACCTAGCAACAACTGAAGGGGATTGAACAATGGCAGCACCAATATTTCTCAGATTTCTCCCATTTCATTAGAACAGTAAACCCCTATGTATTAACAGAAATGAGAGTATTCAAAAGCAACTACACTTCAGGCAGGCAGGCTTCATTCCTGGCAGGGAAGTAAGGGATAATATATTAAGGACAACCCTTTTAATGCATAAAGCAAAAAAAAAAAAGGAAAGAAATCTGCTCTTTTCCTATCAGCAATGCCGAAAAGGCCTTTGATAGGGTAGATTGGGAATATATGTTGCAGACACTATATGAATTTGGCCTTGGTCCACGAATGCTTAGGTGGATAGAGACTTTATATTCCAACCCCACGACCCAAATTCAGGTGAATGAAACTCTGTCAGAGACATTTAGGCTCTATAATGGGACGTGTCAGGGATGCCCACTCTCTCCCCTACTTTTTGTATTTTACTTAGAACCCTTCCTAGCTTCCATAAGAGCGAATTATGAAATCGAAGATATAGAGGTCTCTGGGCAAGAGCACACAATATCTGCGCTTGCAGACGATATTATGCTATATATAACGAACCCCAGTCAATCACTTCCAAAGATCCTGGAAGAATTGGGTGAATACGGGGGGTTTCGAACCTTAAGTTTAATATGGAGAAAATGGATATACTAAATGTTTGTGTCCCCCCAAATGAGAGAAGAGAACTTAGAGCTCCTTTCCCCTTTGTGTGGAAGGAAAAAGGACTAAAGTATTTAGGAGTATTTCTATCAGCACTAACAGCAGATCTATACCAGGATAACTATCTACCTCTTTTGAACAAAATTAGACAAGACCTGAAAGGATATCCAGCACATAGATTGTCATGGCTGGGTAGGATACGTTTAATTAAAAAGAATGATACTCCTGAAAGCCCTATATATCTTTCAAAGCCTTCTGATTAATATCCCAGGGGCTTATTTTAAAATTATAAGATCCCTACTGCAGAAATGTGTATGGCATAGAAGAGGAAGCTGCATTTCCTATAAGATAATGAGTAGATCTAAAGATAATAGGGGGAGGTGCTCCTCCCAGATATTCAGAAATACCATGTAGCAGCAGTATTGAAGAGAATTATAGATTGGGTTCATAATGTTGCACATAAGAAATGGGTATCACTGGAAGACAATATGAGTAAAGTTTCCCTAGGCCAGATTATCTGGATTCCAAGAGAATATAGAGGTCTCCCTAGAGAAATGGCCCCAATTACAATTAAAACATTAAGAGCATGGGATATGGTACTCAAGGGTAAGACAGGGCAATATAATAGCCCCCTGATCCCTTGATGGGAATTAATTATTTTCACCTTATAACACCCTGGGATGGGTGGAGATATAGACAGCTCCAACACTTCATAGAGTCCCTTCCAAAACCCCTTCGCTGGGCTAGCAAGTTAAATCCTTGGGAAAGATTAGTTGACCAAGGGGGGACAAACAAACAGGGGATCTCCAGAATATATAGGATGTTAATAACCTCTATGGACGATGGGTTGATGTGCCCCTTGGAGAGGTGGGAAACAGAACTGAACCAATTAGTACTGGAGACGTTGAAGGGAAAGGTTATGGACTATGTCCACTCCACCTCAATGGACACAAGGATTAAATAAATAAATGATAAATTATTGACGAAGTGGTACTATGTTCCATCTAAAATGCATTAAATGAACCATGAGCTATCACCTTTATGTCAGAGGGAATGTGGGAAGGAAGGAACCCATGCCCATTTATGGTGGCAGTGTAGTATGATCCAGCCATATTGGGTGGAAGTATTGGACATAAATAGAATTAGATTCCTGGAAATGTTTGTTCCATGTGATTGGGGGCTCTAGTAAGAAGTATCGACCAGCACTCACTCCATTTCTGCTGAATACAGTGAAAGCACTAATCCTGAAACATTGGAATACAAACAAAACACCAATGATAAAGGATTGGCTTAGAGAAATAGATAGAATGAGGATAATGGAAGAACTAATATGTTGCCAAAGGGATATAGAAATACTTGGAAAAAATGGTTAGAATTTAAAACAGTGCCCGATTAATCTGGGAATTATGGGGGATGGAGGGAGTACTTAGGGGCCTGCCCCCGGACGTTCTCCACCCATACCTCCCTTCCCATGAAGGAGGAAGGAATATGATTCCCCTACCCCTCTCCTCTTTGCGAAAAAAAAAAATTGAAAGACGATAGTAATGGAGATAGAGAGATGAGAATCTCCTCCCCTCGAAATTAAAGATAAAAAGGCACATGTAAGGCCCCGTACACACGACCGGATCGATCCGCTGGGATTGATCCATGGATCAGTTCCAGCAGATAGATCCGGTCGTGTGTACGGCCTAGCGGACATTTTCAGACGGATAAAAATCCAGCCGACGGATTTTCAGCGGATAAACATTTCTTAGCATGCTAAGAAATCTATCCGCTGGAATCCTGTCCGCCGGACTTATCCGGTCGTCTGTACAGACTCACCGGATAAGTCCGTCCGATCCCATCCCTCGCATGCGTCGTAATGATTCGACGCATGCGTGGAAGTATTTACGTTCCAGGGTCGCGCACGTCATCGGCGCGGCGACGGCGCGGCCACGTCACCGCGGATGTATTCCGCTGGGATTTTGATCTGATGGTGTGTACAGCCATCAGATCAAAATCCGCCAGGCGGACCGTTTCCAGCGGAAATCCTCTCGTGTGTACAAGGCCTCAGAGGAGACACAGATTTGTCTATATTGGAGTAACTTTGTCCAATATATTTATATAAAAAAAAAATGTTTTCCCCATCTGGGGAGGGAAAGGGGAACGGGCCTGCTACTATGCCTCTCTTATTCCCTCCCCCCCTTTTGTTATTTGAATGACCCAGGAGAATTAAGAGTATATGCTGCGGTATAGATTCATAATTATTTTTGTACTTAACTGCATGTTAGAGGATAGATCCATTCGTGTACCCATTATGTATTTTTTTTATGTACTTTGAGATTGTTTTGTAGTTTTATGAACTATTTGCAAAGTGTTTTGCAAAGTATGTAAGCTTTTTTTTTTCTTATCTGTAATTTCTTTTTATAAAAATCATTTAAAAACACAAAAGCAACTACACTTAAGCCGCGTACACACGATCAGTGCATCCGATGAGAATGGACCAATTTCATCGGTTAACCGATGAAGCTGACTGATGGTCCGTCGCGTCTACACACCATTGGTTAAAAAAACAATCGTGTCAGAACGCGGTGACGTAAAACACAACGACGTGCTGAAAAAAATGAAGTTCAATGCTTACAAGCATGCGTCGACTTGATTCTGAGCATGCGTGGATTTTTAACCGATGGTTGTGCCTACTAACGATCGTTTTTTTCCCCATCGGTTAAGAATCCATTGGTTAAATTTCAAGCAAGTTAGGTTATTTAACCATCGGTTAAAAAAAAGCCATGGGGCCCACACACAATCGGTTTTGACCGATGAAAACGGTCCATCAGACCGTTGTCCTCTGTTTAACCTATCGTGTGTACGAGGCCTTAATCAACAAAACCCATGTCCTAGTAGTGCTTTGGGCGATTAAAGAGGAGCTCCAGTCATTTTTGTGTTATGTAAAATTCAGCAGCTACAAAAACTATAGCTGTTGACTTAACAGACGATCTCCTGACCCAGGATCCAGCAATGTGCTCACTCGAGCTGTTCCTTCCTCTGTATTCTGTCCCTGGGAATCTTAACTGTGGGCACCTGACTGATAGCCTGCAGCTTCACAGCTGGGTGTCTACTGTGAATGTGAGCTGTCCATTGTGAATGATCCTCCAGTCCTCTGGGACCTGTGACGTGTCCCAGAAGACTGAGGGAAGGGGAGAGAACTACTACCACTCAGATCACCTAGGGTCCACCCCCCCCCTAAAAAGTGCCATTTGGTGAAGAGGAGGGGGGCTTGGCGTTAAAGCGGAACTTCCCTTTTTGGGTGCAGCTTCGCTTTAAGCATGTTTATCTAGACGCATCAATTACAGAGCCCCATTATATCCTAATCAATTCATTTGTATATCAGTTTCAAGTCTGACTTGTCCTAAAGAAAAAAAAAAAAAGAAAGGGTACTTGTACTCTGTGTTGCCACACACTTGTTTCACACAAATAGACACTTTTCGACTGGGTTCTCATACCCTGAATTTACCTAGAACCAAGCACCATGTGTTTGATGATGTGAGTGATGGTGCTTAGTGTGCATTCCGTGTTCATGCTTACTTTGGCACTCATGTACTATGCCAAATAGAAAATAGGATTTGTTATCATTTATGGGTCAATAACCACACACAATGCTTGAAATACTCCCTGGGGGAAACATTTGAAAATTTAAGGCTAGGCTAGCAGACTTGGTAAACTGAACTTAAGTTAAGGGAGGGACTATAGCGATAAACAGACTGGTGTAGGAACATGAGCCTTGCTAGATGATATATCAACACTAACACAGGTTTTGAACAGTTCTAAAATAGTGTAAATCTGCATTTCACAATAGGAACATAAAATATATGATATGAAAGAGGAAACGAATAGTTTCTCTAAAGTGAATGAAACGAGTAGTTGTATCTGTACATAAACATACTATGGCAATGATGTTCCCAATTTATGAATCAATCAGCCTCTGAAAGAGCTAAGAACTTTGAGAAAAAAAAGTTCCCATTTGATATTCAGTACTAGAGGTAAACTTTTTGTGTTTGACCCTGACTGGTCACTTGGATACACTGCTGTGTATAATATGTATTCCCTCATTTGGGGGGAGGGTGTCCAGATTACCATCGTACACGTTCCTGGAATAAGCTCTTTAGGCTGCTGGGTGCTTTAGATATTCGCCAGCACATCAAGGATCATCAATTTCGTCCAAAGTTTTTTTTTATTCAAGAAAGATCATATCACAAAGTGTAGTGCAACATTTCGGAGCCACGCAGGACCCCCTTGTCAGGTTACAGCACCAAAAACATTAAGTATGTGTAAAGGCTCGACACAAGATCCGAAAATCGTACGAAAAATACTGCTTCGAACCGATTGTACGATTATCGAATTGTTAGCACACCTCTTTGAGAGCTGATCACGACAGTTCATCTGATCTTATCCGATTTGACAAGCATGAAAATGTTTCTCGTACGATAATAGATTGCATGATTTTCATTTATTTAGTACAGTTGTCGTTCTAAAAAATACACATTTGAAAACCTCCGTTAGACTTACCGGTAACGGTATTTCCAGGAACCTTCCAGGACAGCTACTTGAGATGATTGGCTTTGCCCTCTACAGCAAACACAAATCAGATACACTTTAAAAGGCCCCTCCCTTTCCTCTGACCCTCAGTTGTTAGAAGATCAAGTAAACCTCCACCAAAAGTGCACCTGGCAGAGAAAAAAAAAAAACACACACACAGCAACTCATAAAAACACCACCACCAGGTAAACAAGGTCGATCAGTGAAAAAACAGAATAGGGTGGGAATATAGACGCTGTCCTGGAAGGTTCCTGGAAATACCGTTGCTGGCAAGTCTAACGGGGGTTTTCCCCTCTCACCTTTCAGGACAGCTACTTGAGAGGATAAGCAAGATTCTATACCTTAGGGAGGGACAACAGCCTGAAGCACTTTGCTACCAAAAGAGAGGTCCTGGCTGGAAAGCATCTGAATGCTATAATGTTTGACAAATACATGAGAGGAGGACCAGACGGCAGCTTTTGAAATTTCTTCCCATGATGTCCCCGCTCTTTCTGCCCATGACGTGGTCATGGATCTCGTTGAATTAGCCCTAATTCTAGAAGGAGGGGTATGACCTGATGCTTTGTACGCTTCACAACTGGCTTCCCTAATCCACCTAGCAATAGAACTTTTAGACGCTTTGGAACCCTTCTTGGGACCACTGAACAAAACCAACAGTTGGGAGTAACTCCTAAAACCACTGAATTTTTCTAGTTAAAAGCAGAAGACATCTCTTCACGTCTAAAAGACTAAAACTTTCCTCCTCTGCATTCTTGGGAGAGGTACAGAATCTAGGAAGGACTAAGTTCGAAGATACTTTGGGCAAATAGAAAGGATCAGGCCTAATCACTACCCTGTCCTCTAGAATCCTCAGGAAGGGGTCTTTACAGGAAAGAGGCTAAATCAGAAAAAATTCTCCCTGACGCAATAGCTAAAAAAGGAAAGAAATCTTCAAAGAAATTCATTTCAGGGAAGCCTCATGCAAAGGCTCAAAAGGAGCCCTTGTTAGAGCATTTAATACCAATGACAGATCCCAGGGAGGAACATGTTTGACGACCTTGGATGCATGTCTAGATCTAGCTGAAGGGGACCTTCTGACTAAAGGATCTTCCGCTAGTCTCCTTTCTGCAAAGATAGGGCAAGAACCTGAACCCTAAGGGTGCTGACAGAGTCCTTTTTCTATTTCCCTCTGCAAAAAGTCCAATATACAGAGAGTGGAGAAAGAATCTAAACCAGATTTCCTTTGCCAGGAAATAAAAGTTTTTCAAACTTTCACATAGATCCTTCGAGACTTACGGTTGTCCAGGATAGTTTTAATAACCCTCTCTAAACACCACCTCAACTGCAGGATGCGCCGCCCAGCCTCCAGGCCGTCAAATGGAAGGTCCAAAGGTTTGGATGCAACACTGGTCCCTGATAGAGTAGATCTTTTCCGATCTGGTAGGGGCCAGGGAGGATCTACAGAGAGGGCCTTCAGAGAGGAAAACCAACTCCTCCTGGGCCACCATGAGGCAATCAGAACCACTTCTGCCCAGTCCTGAATAATTTTCCGAACTACTAGAGGCAAAAGGGGAAAAGGGAAGTCGTAGGCCAGAGTGAAATCCCATGGGAAGGAGAGAGCATCCCTCCTCGAGAACTCCATCTGTCATGATCAGGCGTCGGGCTTGAAGACCAGTAGCTATAGCAGTTGCAGGACTACCACCGACCAGCAGCATATAAATATATATATATACACACAGGCAGTCACTCTGGTGGAGATGGATTTAGTTGCGTGCTAGTACCAGGTTGCAGTCCTCAGGTTTGCCCCACCAGTGTGAGAGCAAGCCGGGGTACAGTAGCAGATGAGAAGATGAGGGTTAAACAGCACTGTGGTCAGTAAACAAGCCAAAAGGTCGGTAATGAGTAGTTGCAGGTTGGGATCAGGCAGTAGAGTAGTCAAGGAACAAGCCATGGGTAAATCACGAGTGGTAGCAAAATACAGATGGCAGCAGAGAAGTCAAGAGCAAGGCACTGGCTGAGAAGGCACAATAACCTGGCAAAGAGGAAGTGTTGAGACAAGGCTTTTATAGGAAGTTCATGGGAGGAGCAAGGAGTTCAAGGTTTAACAGCAATCAAGACACAAGGCAGGGTTGTCCACTGGATCAGATAGGATTGTCCAATAGATCAGGCAGGGAGCTGTCCAGCATCCCAGATAGCTCAGTGGGAAGAGACACAGAAGAGGTCCCAGGTTCAAGCCCAGGTCCTGACACTGTCTCTCTCTCCAGTGAGAAGAATGCCGGCAGTTTTCTGTTGAGACTGGAGGCAAAAATATCCACTGTGGGAAGCCCCCTTCTTAGCATAACCTCCCGTTACGTGCCCTGATGAAGTTCCCAACCACTGGAACTGATGCTCACCCTGCTCAGATCGCCCGCCAGCGCATTCTCTGGCCCCTTGATGTGGACTGCCCTGACTGAAGTGACATTGATCTCTGCCCAGGACAGAATCTGCTGTGTTAACGTTAGAAGCAACTTTGAACGAGTGCCCCCTTGCTTGTTCAGGTATGTCACAGTTGTGGCATTGTCTGAGAAAATAAATAGGCCCTCCCTTTCAGAGACATAAGAGCTTTCCCCACAGCTAGTAGTTCCCTGAAATTTGAGGAGTGGCCTGCCTCCTCTGGCAACCAGGCTCCCTGGGCCTGCCAGTTCTGAGAGTGCGCATCCCAGCCCCACAGACTGGCATCTGTGGTAATTTTTACCAGAGCATGTTGTGCCCAGTTCTTCCCTCCATGCAGGTGTTCCCGCTGCTCCCACCAGGAGAGATTGAGAAAATCCTCTCTTGGCAGCTGCACCAGCTGATCTAGAGAATTTTTTCCTGCAATCCCAATGGAGTAAAAGAAATGCCTGAAGGGGTCTGGATTGTAATTGGGCCCAAGGCACCCCTGGGATGGCCGCAGTCATCAACACTAATAACTGCATAGCAAAAAAACAAAAGAACAAAAGCTGGACAGCCGCACTCCAAAATTTTCTTTAAAAGAGATGTCTTTATTTTCAACTGTGCATACAGTCACTGCAAACCCACAAAAATCAGTATGGCCAACGTTTCGCACTGGCGTCAGTGCTTAGTCATGGCTAGCAAGGTTCACACTACAAATGAAATATATACACAAAACATACAATCATGTGATGAAAAGCCCTGCCTACAGCAGGGAGGAATCAATTAAGTTAATCAAGCAGTAAATCAAACGGCACTTTAAACAGCTGAAATATGGGTTAAACCTCCCTCAAGTGTGTCCCTTTGTAAAAAAGGGAGAAAGCGTGAAAAACACATATTGATTTGTGAAAAACCTGTGTATAAATGAAAATCAAAATGAAATGACAATGAAGATAAACAAATATATAAAAATAGAAATACCCATAAAATTACTTATAAAGTTTCTCAAAATCAGACCACAACATATATGTATAGGTATAGTCTCACTTAAAAAATAAGAAATAATTATAATAATAAAAAAATTCTCTATTATGTGTATACATGTACATATATATATATATATGTACATGTATACACATAATAGAGAATTTTTTTATTATTATAATTATTTCTTATTTTTTAAGTGAGACTATACCTATACATATATGTTGTGGTCTGATTTTGAGAAACTTTATAAGTAATTTTATGGGTATTTCTATTTTTATATATTTGTTTATCTTCATTGTCATTTCATTTTGATTTTCATTTATACACAGGTTTTTCACAAATCAATATGTGTTTTTCACGCTTTCTCCCTTTTTTACAAAGGGACACACTTGAGGGAGGTTTAACCCATATTTCAGCTGTTTAAAGTGCCGTTTGATTTACTGCTTGATTAACTTAATTGATTCCTCCCTGCTGTAGGCAGGGCTTTTCATCACATGATTGTATGTTTTGTGTATATATTTCATTTGTAGTGTGAACCTTGCTAGCCATGACTAAGCACTGACGCCAGTGCGAAACGTTGGCCATACTGATTTTTGTGGGTTTGCAGTGACTGTATGCACAGTTGAAAATAAAGACATCTCTTTTAAAGAAAATTTTGGAGTGCGGCTGTCCAGCTTTTGTTCTTTTGTTTTTTTGCTATTACCGCATTGCCAGCACCCTGGTGGTTCAACAACCCCTGATCATCACGAGGCTCACCTGGAGCGGTGAGAATTCTGTCTGTGTGTCTACTAATAACTGCATGATCCGCCGAAGGGAGGTCTGCAGGAGCAGCTTGAAGGCCTGCGCGGAGAGAAGAATTTTCAAAATCTTCTCTTCGGGAAGAAAAATCTTTTGGACAACAGAGTCTATAAGATAACCTAGGAAAAGTATGCTCTGGGAGGGCACAATGCAAGACTTCCACTGGTTGTTTTTCCACCCCAATTTCTGAAAGGTACATAAAACCAACTGCAGATCCTGAACAAGGGACTCTTTGTCTCGAGCAAAGATCAAAAAATCACCTAGATATGGGATGATCGATACACTCTGTATCCGAAAAAAGGCCATGACTTCGGCCATGATCTTCATAAAAATTCTGGGTGCTGCCGAGAGACCAAAAGTAAGGGCATTGAACTGCCAATGACATGGCCTGTTTTCCATTAGAACAGCAAATCTGAGGAACCTTTGGTGACTGGAGATCCAGAGTCGTCATGAAGACCCCTGGAAACAACAGATTTCTTACAGAATAAATATTTTCCATCTGGAAATGTCTGTAGACTATGAAATTTTTCAGGACGTTTAAATTGATGACCATACGAAAGCCGCTGGTAGCTTTCTTGACCTGAAAGACGTGGGTATAAAATCCCCGGAATTTTTGAATCTCCAGAACAAGAGAAATAAATCCCTCTGTTTCCCACACAGAAATTTGATTGATCATGGCTTGCCATCTCCCTTAGTCTCTTGGCATATGGGTAAGAAAAAATCTCTGGGGGGGGGGGGGGGGGGGGGAATTCAAAAGACTTTTGAATTCCAACCTGTAACCCCTTTCCAATGTTTGAAGAATAAAGGAATTGTCGAAAATCTCTGCCCATTCTTTGACGAAATGGGACAAACTTCCCCCTACCCCTATTCTGGCGTCACTGGGGATTTTTGGAAGGGGCTGAAGGAGCAAAGAGAATCCCCCCTTTGTGCTTGTCTTTGTTAAAAGACCACTTTTTCTTTGCCTGTTGGTTTTAAAATGAACCTTGTTTTGAAAACAGCAAAAAGGCCTCTTATTCTGGGGCGTATTTCTTTGGGAAGAAGGGAACCGTTTACTCTTCTCAGAGGAATGAGCTAGGACCTCCACTAAGGAGGAACCGAATAAGAGCTTGCCTTCTAAGGGTATGCCGCAGAGTTTATTCTTGGAGGTAAGGTCACCCTCCTAAGACTTAAGCCAGATAGCCCACCCAGCTGAATTAATGAGAGCTGAAGACCTGGCTGCAGCTTTTACGGAATCTGCTGCTGCATCAGCTAAAAAGGCCACTGACTTAGCAACGAGTGGGAGAGACTCCCTAATCTCTTTGGGGGTGTCAGATGAAAGAAGATCATCCAGACGCTGAACCCAGAGGTGATTCAGTTCGCATGTGTTGCGCTATATAAGTTTCTCACTCACTCATCCCAGGCCTTACGTAGCAACGAGTTGGTCTTTGTCTATTTGATCCCTAAGGCCCCCAGAGTCCTCAAAATAAACATCTGACCTCTTGGACACCTGCGACATAGGGGCATCTAATCTAGGAGACCTGAAGAAAACCTCCTCGAACTCAGACTGAAAAGGAAACCTTTTTTGCCCTCTAGACTGGAACAACCTTTTTTCAGGTTCTTTTCACTCAGAATCATGTCCTTAAATGACTGGTGTACCGGAAAAGATCTCGACTTCCGCCCCTGTAGACCCCTATACATCCTATCCTGTACAGATTGGGCTTGCTGTGGCATTTCAATCTGCTCGGAGGTATATGTTGACTTTAATAGTTCGTCAATATCTTTGATCGGGAAAAGATACTTAGAGCTACCCATATCTTCCTCTGATGCAGACTCCTCATCAGATGAAGAACCCGGATTCTCACCTTCTTCTAGATCAGAAGCATTGCATGAACGAATGGTCTCAGACACTAATGGAGGAAGGGATCTAGCCGAGGCCGAAGGCTCTTGAGCTACGGATCTAGACAAGGAAGGTCCTAGTCCAGCTACCCTGTCATTAAACGACCGAAAGAAGGCCACTACCTCCTTCATAAAAGACATTAACTCTTTAAAAGAGGAAGTCTCTGAACTAGCTCTGGATGGAATACAATCCTTACAAAATAGTTTCTAATAACTATCAGAAAGCCTGACCCTACAGTTCCCACATTTATTTTTCACTGGTTTGGCCTAGAAAAAAAGCATAAAGAACCATAAACAAAAAAAAGGTCCATACAAAAAAGTCCCCTGCTGTAGAAGCTATCCACAGACAAGGGCTTACCTTGGGGGCAGTATGGGACCCGGATGCTGCCGCTGGTTCAATCCGAGCGGGTGCTCCATCCTCAGTACTGTCCTCAAGCGCCATCAGGCAAGCAGGGATCGGCCAGAGAGATAGGCTGCTATTGTCCTAAATGCGCCTGTCCGGTGTTCAACAGACTGTTCCCCCAGATAGCATATCCTCAGTGTATCACGCGGTGCTTCCTTTAAGCAAACGAACGGCGCCCGGAAATGCGTCACGTGACTTCTAAATCTGGCTTCGTCTTGTCGCGTCAATTGAAGGCCTCCGACGTCATCTGGGTACACCTCGGCAAAGCACGAGGACACAGTTCCACACAGCCAGAGCTGGGGGGAAAAAACAAAAAGGGAGTTGCCACCACTCACACCACCAGGTAGGCAAGTAACCTCAGATATAGGGAACCCTTCTGGATAAAAAGTACAGGACTATCACCCAGGACTTGGCCACAACTAGTCCTGGATGATACCAGAGAAGGGGCGTCCACCAACTACAGTTACCAGACCTAAGAAAACAAAAAAACATGTCGGTGCTCCTGGAGGGTCTGGAAACACAAAACAACTGAGGGTCAGAGGAAAGGGAGGAGCCTTTTAAATTGTATCTGATTTGGGTTTTCTGTAGAGGGCGGAGTCAATCATCTCTCAAGTAGCTGTCCTGGAATGTGAGAAAGGAAATACACTAAAACACATGCCATCACTTCCGATTTTTTCATTCTGTCATATGAGAATTTTCTTAACTGTAGTAAACTCTTCATATGCGACTAGCATGCAAAAAAAAACTGACAATCTGTCGTCCGATTTTCGGATAGTGGATACGAGGCTTTAGGATGTGTATCCAATTACGTGCAGGTGTCTGCTTCTGCTAAACATCATCTCTGCAATGTCTCCTTCACAGTCACAGGATACTGCTCTGAGCGTCTGTCTTCCGGCACTGCGGAGGGTAACAGCAGCTGCTGCTTCAGAGAATAGTTGCACTGCTCACCCATCTGTTTCTGCCCCTTCTGCCATTCCTGTTACATTCCCACAATGCATTGCTTTCTGTGAATGGGCAGGGGAGATACTGTCATTCAACTGCTCCTCCTCCATTTATAGGATGTGATGCAAAGTGCAACAACAATAGGTAAGGGCAATAAATAATGGCTAGGGAAAAGGGGGCAGGCGAGTGGTGCAACCTTTCTCAGTAGCAGCTGCCGCTAATAATATCCACAGACACTCAGGGCAATATCTGGAAGCTGTGAAGGAGATACTGCTGGGATGATTTTTTTTTTCTCCAAAAAGCAGCCACCTGCAGGTAGTGGGATACACACTATTACACATAAGTAATAGGTTTGGTGCTGTATACCAAACAAAATACAAAACTTCAGCTTTTAATGATGTATATGTAGAGGCATTGATTTTCCTTTACTAATCTTGTCTTATGAGCTTTTTATGCAGTAATAATTACATTGCGGCAACCTTTATGTTTCCACTATATAAAAACACAACACTGTTTGTAACCTAGAGAACATGTTGAGGGGTTGGTGTGAATGCAGTACTTACTGTTCTGGCTCCAGTCATCCCATGAAGTGCTGATTGTAGATGGCTTCCATTCTCTATTTGATCCAATTCAATTGCCTTATAACTAACACTTATGTCATCAAATGCCTCTTTTGCCATTGTGCAATATGGACAGGAAGTCTTAGAGAAAATTACGACGCAGTTATTGGAGATGGTCTCCTGAAATAAAAAAAAACAATTTTTTTTTCCATATCATTATGTTACTAAGCAGGCTAATGAATAGAACTAGGCTGCCTTCTAGTTGGGGTGTGTGTACTGTATATGCACACGCACATATAAATAAAAACAATTAAAAAAAGGGGATCTCTACAATCCTTACCTCTATTAACTTCACAGCATTTCCATTTTGCTGATCTGTGGCATTTGAGATATAGTTCCCCATTCTGGAAAATAATTGTTTAGCATTGTTAACTGTTTAGTTTGAAAATGAAATATTTCTGCTATACATTTGCCTGTTTTCTATTTGAATTCATTATTTGAACTATAAATTCTCCTTTCCCATGCTACTCAGTCCCAACAGCGTAGTATTGTAAAGTGACTGGACAATTTTAAAGAGGAACTGCAGTCTGTTCACATAAATGTTTTAATAAAAACATCTTTGTCATTCTGAAGCTTCCCTCCAACCACTTTTCATATTATTTTATATATATTGTGATTCTGTACTTGCCAAATATGCTGCAGAAATCTCCCTCCACTGAGTCTGGCTGCAGCCATTTTAACTGTGGGCAGCTGAAGCTGCTGCCTGTTCACTTCCTGGATTTACACAGAGGCACACCTCCAGCTCTGAAACATTTGCCCTCTCATGGGTCTGTAGGGTTCAATATTGAGTTGGCCGACCCTTTGCAGCTATAACAGCAGCTATAACAGCTTCAACCCTTCTGGAAAGGCTGTCCACAAGGTTAAGAAGTGTGTCTTCTGGAATGTTTAACCATTCTTCCATAAACGCATTTGTGAGGTCAGCACTGATGTGGATGAGAAGTTTGGGGTGGAGGAACTTGACTGGCCTGCACAGAGTCCTGACCTTAACCCAATGGAACACCTTTGGGATGAATTAGAGTGGAGACTGTGAGCCAGTACTTCTCTTCCAACATCAGTGACTGACCTCACAAATGCGCTTCCGGAAGAATGGTCAAACATTCCCATAGACACAATTCTAAACCTTGAGGACAGCCTTCCCAGAAGAGTTGAAGCTGTTATAGCTGCAAAGGGTGGGCCAACTCAATATTGAACCCTACAGACTAAGACTGGGATGCCACTAACCTTGCTGCCGGTATTCCAGAGTGTGGCTCGGGGTAGAATTTCAGTGCCATTAGCGGTAACCACGAGCTGCATTGCTGGATCCTGGAAGAGGTTACTTACTTTGTCCCCGGGATCCCGCGATGTATTCCCGTTGTGTACAGCGGCTGAATCTTCGGACGATGCACTGTGCCCTGGGTTCCGTTCCCTGTGAGCGTTGCGTCGCAGGGGGGGGCGACAAATTCAGAAAGTATAAAACAAATACACCGATACATTACTAAATAAAATAAATTGACCTTAGTTTGCCCCCCAGTGCCCTTGCCTGAAGTTTTACTGTACTTTGTGTCTGGAAACTGCAGAATGACCATGGCATCAAAAAAGCATGCCTCCACCTGAAAACCGGTATATGACCTGCTGGAAAACAGCGACAGCGATACAGAATCGCTTGCAGAAGTGATAGCGACTCGTGGGGAAGTTCGTCATCAGACACAGAAAGCGATTTCAGCGATGATCCTGCGACTGTGCCCAGTGATGTGCAGACTTGGTGCTCGATTGACTGTGGTACAGAGCACGTAGCACCCCCATTTACAGGAGCACCTGGTATCAAAGTGGATGTTGAGGATGACAACCCCTTGGCATACCTCCATCTCTTTTTGACCGATGAGGTTATTGAAAAAATTGTTACGGAGACAAATCGGTACCAGGAGCAACAAGCTGCTACGCATCAGAGGTTTTTAAGGAGCAGAAAGTGGGAACCAGTAATCAAAGAGGACATCTGGAAGTTTCTGGGCCTAATAATTCTTCAGGGAGGGGTGGGGAAACCCCTGCAGAAGTGGTATTTGTCAACCAACAAATTACTAGCCACTCCTTTTTTTGGCACGGTCATGTCAGAATACAAATTTTCTCTGATAATGAAATATTTGCACTTTGCAAATAATGAAGAATTTGATGAGACTTCTCATCCAGCTCCAAAACTCAAAAAGTTTTGGGAGGTATATCAAATTATTCTGAAAAAATTTCCAGCAGACCTATGTACCAGATAGAGACATCAGTATTGCCAAAAATCCAATGGCCTACAAAGGAAGACTCAGCATATGGCGTCAAAGAGAGCACGATTTGGCATAAAATCATTTATGCTATTTGAATTGAGCATCGGTTACATATGAAATTCGGTCCTATACACCGGGAAAGTAAGCAAATTCAACAATTGATTCACTAATTATGGAATGGCAACCGCTTTAGTTCTTACTTTGATTGAGCCATTGCTGAATCAGGGCTATTGTGTAACAGACAAGTCTGTGGTTCATGCGGACTTTGTTTGGAAAGTTGCCGAACTTATATTTCTCAAGCACCAACGACTGTAAACAGATCTGGACGTCGTGCTGCTGGCGTTGTGAACCCGGAACGCCTGACTGGTCGGCACTTTATGGACCACATCCCACCAATGGAAAATAAGTCAGCACCCACAAGGATGTGTGTGGTTTGTTGTTCTAAGCGTGATGACACTGGAAGAAAAATGTAGAAAATAAACCAGGTTCTATTGTCCTGATTGTGACGTAGGACTTTGTGCTGTACCACGTTTTACAATTTTACAAACCCGAGACGTTTGCTGAAGCAATATGACTACTAATATTGCACCCATGTTTGGCCAAAAAAAAAAAAAGTGTTTTTGATTACTGGTAATTTTTATTCAATACATTTTAGTAAAAAATATATTATTTGATATTTATTATATTATAATTTATGATTTTGTATTTCAAACTTTATCATACCCGAGATGTCTACTAGACTCTGGTTTGGACAGATTTAAAAGCGGTGGTTCACCCTGCTGAACAACATTTCAGCATACAATTCGGCATCGTAGCGCGAGCTACAGTATGCCGGTCTTACATTTTTTATCCCCGTACTCACAGTTTAATCGTACCTAGACGATTCCGTCTGCCGCGGGGAATGGGCGTTCCTAGCAAGAGGGAGGGTGATTGACGGCCGACTCTGGCACGTCACGCTCCCCGAAGACAGCCGGAGTAGGTCTCGGCTCTTCACGGCGCCTGCGCACAGGCTATGCGCAGGCGCCGTGAAGAGCCAAGCCTATTTCGGCTATTTCCGGAGAAGCGTGGCGCGCCAGAGCCGGCCGTCAATCACTTTCCGTCTGGATTGGAACGCCCATTCCCCGTGGGCAGTCGGAATCGTCAGTGAGTACGGGGATAAAAAATGTAAGACCGGCATACTGTAGCTCGCGCTACGATGCTGAATTTTATGCTAGAATAAAAAAAATTTTTTTTTTTTTTTAATAGGGTGAACCCCCGCTTTAAGTAAGTTATTCCTAAGAATTACAGACCTACAATATAAAACACCAAATTTCCATGCAAAAATTCAAGTTGGACTTACCGGTAATTTGTTTTCCAGAAGTCTTTCAGGACAGCACATTGAGAGATAGTGACTCCTCCCTCATCCTTAGGAAACACCTTTTTCCAATCTTTAAATGGAGGCCACTCCCCAGCACATTCAGTTGTCACAGAGAAACCTCCGGCCCCGGCTGGAACACATAAACACATACGTTAGTCACAGCATGGCACATCAAAAACCAATAGGGCGGGTCGTTGCTGTCCTAAAAGACTTCTGGAAAACAAGTTACCGGTAAGTCTAACTTGAATTTTCCCAAAGCGTCTTTCAGGACAGCACCTTGAGAGGATAACAGAGACTTACCACCTTAGGGCGGGATGACAGCTTGTAGGACCTTCCTGCCGAATGCCTGATCACTGGCAGAAGTGAGGTCCAACCTGTAATGGCGCACAAACGTGCGAAAGCTTGACCACGTCGCCGCTTTGCAGATTTGCTCCGGAGTGGCACCAGCTCTTTCTGCCCATGAGACTGCCAGCGCTCTCGTTGAGTGAGCCCGGATCCCTTCTGGTGGGATCTCGTCTGCGTGTAAGTAAGCCTCCCGAATAGCTAACTTCAGCCATCTAGCCAAAGTATCCTTTGATGCTTGGTACCCTTTTTTGTTACCCCCAAATAAAACAAATAAAGAATCTGCACGTCTGAAGCACTTTGTTATTTCAAGGTAACATAACAAAGTCCTTCTTACGTCTAGCATGTGAAAAAAAGTATTTTTCCCCTGAAGGGTTTGCACAAAAAGTAAGTAGCACAATATCCTGTGAACGATTAACCACTGAAGCTACCTTTGGTAAGAACTTAGGATCTGTTCTAAGCACAACCCTATCTTCAAGCAAAACTAAATAAGGTTCCCTTACTGACAGGGCATGCAATTCGCTAATCCTGCGTGCTGAGGTTATAGCGACTAAGAATAACGTCTTAAAGGTAAGATCTCAGAAAGATATCCTTTAAAAGGTTCAAATGGCTTGCCAGCCAGGGTTTGACAAATTTGCTTGGAATCTAGGAGCCAGCTAAAAAAGTTAGGAGCCAGAAAACGCACCCCGTCCCAACGAGTTTGCGCGCAGAAGCGAACACATATGTGAGCAGCGCCCGCATATGTAAACGGTGTTCAAACCACACATGTGCGGTATCGCTGCGATTGGTAGAGCGAGAGCAATAATTCTAGCCCTAGACCTCCTCTGTAACTCAAAACATGCAACCTGTAGATTTTTTTAAACGTCGCCTATGAAGATTTTAAAGGGTAAAAGTCTGACTGCATTCCACGAGCGGACGCAATTTTGAAGCGCGACATGTTGGATATGAATTTACTCGGCGTAACATTATCTTTCATAATATAAAAAAAAAATGGGGATAACTTTACTGTTGTCTTATTTTAAATTAAAAAAAAGTTTTTTTTCCCCAAAAAAGTGCGCTTGTAAGAGTGCAAATACGGCGTGACAAAAAGTATTGCAACGATCGCCATTTTATTCTCTAGGGTGTTAGGATAAAAAATATATATAATGTTTGTTCTAATTAGAGGGAAGAAGATGGCAGTGAAAATAGTGAAAAATGACATTAGAATTGCTGTTTAACTTGTAATGCTTAACTTGTAATACCAACGGCCACCACCAGATGGCGCCAGCTCACAAAAAAAAAAAAGCCACTATTTCTAGTCACCATGGCGACCTGGCGACCGGGATTTGTCGAGCCCTGTTGCCAGCCATAGATTTTAGCACCACCGAGAGATTCCATTTCGGGAAACCCCTAACTTTGGTCGGTCTAGATCTTGTGAGGGCTCTAAAAAATCTGGCTACCAAGGGTTCTGAGGCTACCGGCCTTTCTAGGAACACTGCCAAAGCGGAGACCTGAACCTTTAGGGTGTTGATTGCCAGTCCCTTATCCGCCCCCTCCTGAAGAAACTCCAGAATGGATTTGAGGTCATTCGGAGGTGCACCAGGTTGAAAAAACTTCCCACACCTTTGTGTAGATAGCCCTTTTCACTTCCTTCCTACTATTTTGCAGGGTAGCAACTAACCGATCCGGGAAAAAAAATTTCTTCAGCAGTTGCCTTTCAGAAACCATGCCGTAAGGAAGAGACTGGCAACATTTGGATGAACACACAGGACCCTGCACTAACAGATCCTGCCTGAGGGGTAGATGCCAACATTGCCCGGCTGCCATACCTAGGACCGTTGAGAACCACGCTCTCTTGGGCCAGTATGGAGCGATCAGAATCACTGGTGCTTTTTCCCTCTGAATTTTTCTCAACACTAAAGGGAATCAACTGGAACGGGGGAAAAGCAAAGCACAGGCGAAATCCCCAAGGATGTGCCAAAACATCTATGCCTAGGGACCCGTCCAGTCTGCTTAGGGAAAAGAAATGAGGCACCTGGGAGTTCTCCCTCCAGGCAAAGATGTCTACCTCTGGGAGACCCCACCTGTTGCAGATTTCCCCAAAGACCTCCGGATTCAGAGACCACTCTGACTCCTGAACCTGATGTCTGCTTAGATAATCTGCCATCCTGTTCAGAGACCCCTTTAGATGTAAGGCCGACAGGGACCGAAAATTATTTTCTGCCCCCAGCATAATGTCTGTAACAAGAGCCTGCAGGGCCCTGCTCCTCGTGCCCCCTGCTTGTTCAGGTATGCTACTGCTGTAGCATTGTCTGTTATCACCTGGACATGGTGACCCTGGAGAACTGGTGAAAACTTCCTTAAGGCCAGGGCAACCGCCTTTAGCTCTCTCCAGTTTGAGGACTGTACAGACTCCTCCTTCCTCCAGGAACCCTGGATGAAGTCTCTCTCCAAGTGGGCTCCCCAACCCCAAGCACTGGCGTCCGTGGTCAGTCTTTTTTCCACTGGGAAAGACCACACTAAGCCCCTTGAAAGGACCTCCTGATCCTTCCACCAGTAGAGAGATCTCTTCACTCAGGCCGGGACCTTTATCTGAGTGTCTAGGGAGTTGAGACTGTGATCCCAAGACCTCAGAAGAAAGGTCTGCAGGCACCTGAAGTGCAACCTTGCCCACTGAATGGCCGGCATGGTTGAGGTCAAAACCCCTAGTGCTGACATCACCTGCCTTATAATTAACGGCTGGTTGGACTGCAGTTGTCTTACCATGTCCTGCACCCTGACCTTTTTCTCTAGGGGAAGAGAAATCTTTTGATTTAGCGAATCTACCTGGTAGCCCAAGAAACTGACTTCTTGAGAAGACACTAGGGACGACTTCTGAAGATTCAGGATCCAGCCTAGTGTCTCCAGGTGACCTCGCGCCCTGGCTAGGTCCTCTAACAGTCTTTCCTGTGAGGGGGCGAAGAACAAAAGGTCGTCCAGATAAGGTACGACAGCTATACCCTGTAGACCAGGGATATGCAATTAGCAGACCTCCAGATGTTGAAAAACTACAAATGCCTCTGGGTGTCATGCTTGTGGCTGTCAGAGCCTTGCTATGCCTCACGGGATTTGTAGTTCTGCAACAGCTGGAGGTCCGCTAATTGCATATCCCCGCTGTAGACGAAGGGGGGCTAATGCTTCCGCCATCACCTTGGTGAAAATTCGAGGTGAAGACAAAAGGCCGAATGGAAGGGCTCTGAATTGGAGGTGATGTACCACTCCCTCCATTCTCACTAGCCTGAGGTACTGCGGAGAGATCAGGATATGGAGATGCGCATCCCTCAAATCTATTGATGCCATGTAACAACCTGGCGTCAACAGATTCCTGACTGAAAAAATAGAGTCCATCTTGAACTTCTTGTAACTGACGGACTTGTTCAGAGGTTTTAGATTCAGGATCATCCTGAACTTCCCTGTGTTTTTTTTTTACCAGGAAGATGTGGGAATAAAATCCTAGCCCTTGCTCTTCTGGTGGAACCCGAATCACCACTCCCTGTTGCATGAGTTCTTTTAAGGAGGACCTCATGGCCAGGGATTTTACTGGATCTCTTGGTGCATTTGTAATTAAAAATCTCTCCGGAGGAACCTCCGAGAATTCTATGGCATAACCCCGGGCCAGGGTGGTCAGAATATAAATGGTTGGTTGTTATTGCTGACCACTGCGGAAGTAAGCTTTGCAGCCTTCCGCCTACACGTACGGCTGAGTCATTGGGACTTTTCGATTTGCGCAGGAGGATGGAAAAGGATTCCCCTTTTCCTTTACCCTTCTGTGCCGCCCAATTTTTCCTGCCTCCCTGGGGTCTGATACCTTTTCCCTGACCTTTTGGGGGTGGAAAATAGCGCCTGGGGGGTTGCTGCTTCTTTTTAATTGGAAAGGACTTCTTCCCATCAGCAGTCCTGTCCAGGATGCTCTCTAGCTCCGGTCCAAAAAGAAGGTCTCCCGAAAAAGGAATCCTGCATAACTTGTTCTTAGAAGCTGTATATCCAGGCCATGTCTTTTACCATAATGCCCTTCTAGTGGAATTAGTTAGAACTGCGGACCTAGCCAACATCTTAATAGCTTCCACCGAAGCATCCGCTATATAAGCCATTGCCGAGGACAATGTGGAGAAAGAGTCTAGAATCTCTTGTTTAGGAGAATCTGCTACAATATGGGATTTTAACTGGTTAAACCAAAACTCCAAATTCCTGGCAACAGACGTAGTGGCCATAGTAGGTTTTAAATTAGTCATGATCGACTGCCATGACCTTTTGAGAAGGAGATCCATGCGCTTGTCCATCGGGTCTTTAAGAACCCCCATGTCCTCAAAAGGACAGATCCGTAGATCTGGACACTTGGGAAAAAGACGCATGCAAATTGGGGACTTTATTCCACACCGCTGCAGGGTCCTCCTCAAAAGGATAGCGGAGTGTACCGGAAAGGTACGTCCTTTAGGTTCACTCAGGCCGGCATACATACGATCATGCAGACTTAGATCCCTACTCTCCTCATTAAGCCCAAGTGTAGCATAAATGGCTTTGAGTAAACCATCCACTTCCTCCAGGGACAATTTGAATTTTGAAGGAGAAATAACTGCCTCTTCCCCTGACTCCTCTGACTCCTCACTAGAAGGTACATGAGAGAGACTTTCCCTGATCCTCAGCTCTTCAGCTAAGTGGTCCAAAACTGGTAAAGCTACCCAATCCTGAGAAGACTGCGAAGTGGAGGACGGTGGAAGTGGTGGAAGAGGCATCTAATGAGTCACGAAAAGTTTGAATCGTGGCAAATAGCTAATCTTTTACAGAAGCAACCAATTCTTCACGTACTGAGGCTGATTCCTCTCTCACTAAAGCAGCAATACATGCACTGCACAGAGCTTTCTTCCAGCTCTCCCTCATCTTAGTCCTACATGAGGGACGCTTTCTTTTTGTGTCCGTCTTGACCTGGGGAGAAGGAAGAGAAAAAAAACAAAAGACAGGGGAATCCCTAATGAGACCTCGTCCCAACAGATGGACCCCTTCACCGAGGTGCACTAGGAAAAAAAAGTGTGCCATTCCAGTGCCCAGACAGGCCCCATGCCAATAGGGGGGAAAAGAAAGGAGACCATTGTAAAAAAAATTACCCTTTAGGGAAAAACGCAGACTTACATTGCTGCCTCCCGCCGGGGTCTTGCTGGTGCCATGTGCCTGTCCTCACCGCTGAAACTTCTGCTCCTTCCATAGCAGATGACAGCATCCACCTGTGGCTTGCAGCATGCTTCCGGACTCCTATAGCGCCGCTGCGCCGGACCGGAAGCGGAAATAGGCCCCAGCCTCCATCCTGCCCCTTCCACCTGCGGACGCGCCGGAAATGACGCCCCATCTCGGCGACCGCTTCATCCTGGCTACACCAAAATGGTGGCGGAACAGGCGGGCGCGCGCCCACCAAGCGAATCGCCGAGCGCATACTGGCTCTCACCGAGCACTATAGAGGACAAAGGGGAACCCGAATACTACCACTCCCGGTTGAGGTCAAAACCCCTAGTGCTGACATCACGGACGGTCTCCATGGCAGATAACGCCATAAAAAGAAAGGTAAGAGGGAAGCCGTCTTCCAGGCGCATCCAAGATATAGACTCCCCCCCCTAAGAAGATGTTCCCTCCGGGCCGGAGGAAACAAAAAAAACTGGATGTGCTGGGGAGTGGCCTCCATTTAAAGATTGGAAGAAGGTGTTTCCTAAGGATGATGGAGGAGTCACTATCTCTCAAGGTGCTGTCCTGAAAGACGCTTTGGGAAATAATGGTACCACTTTCAGCACCAAAAATCTGAAATAATCATTCCGCCAGGAAGGTTAAAGTTCATGTGCATGTAAAGGCAGGTGCCCCAAAACTTTCTGTAATATTGTGTATCTTAGATGCTACGTGTAACGCACCCAGTGATGACACAGAAATGTCAAGTATTGCAAACTTTCTGCTGGATGGGAGCACCTTCTACATGAGGAAATATGCACATCGTGCTCAGGCAGTTCCAGGTGCATCAACAGTGCATTAAAACTTAGGTAAAGATACCTTGTGCTTCTGATAATGACTAAGGCCCCTTTCACATGTACGGATCCCATGAGGATCCGTACATGTGTATCCGCTTGCTCAGAGGGGATCGCTCCGTTGATTCCCGCTAAGCCGGCAGATGACAGGGCGGTCCCCGCACACCGATGAGATCAGATGTCAGCAGATGTTCATCCGCTGACACCCACTATCTCATAGGGATTAATGTATGTCCCTTTTTCATCCATAAACGGATGGATGAAAAAGCGGACATACGATCCGCATGTGTGAAAGGGCCCTTATTGGTGTAAAGCCCATCTGCAGGGAAAACAAAACAAACACATTTAGTTAGTTAATCTCCTGCTCCCCTAGCAGCTAGCCCTCCTACACTCTGCCAATTGACTATCCCTCAAGATCCCCACATCCAATGAAGGCCTTTGGCCACTGCACTGTTCTTGATGACATTACAAGACCTGTGACCACAGGAGCATAGGGGAGAAGAGCCACTACACTACTGACCACTACACTAACCTACCTGATTTCTACACTGTCCACTACACTGACCCACCTGATTTCTATACTAACCACTAAACTACCTAATTCCTACATTGTCCACTACACACATTATTATTGCTCACTGATTGATTGCTAGATGTTACTGTACATCATTACTACTAGCTGATTGATTGCTAGATGTTACTGCACATCATTACCACTCACTGGTTGATAGAGGTTACTGCACATTAATAATGCTCCTTAATTGGTTGCTGGAGGATACAGCACATCATTACAACCAACCGATTGGTTGCTTAAGGTTACAACACATAATCTAACTGCCTGCACACCACAGACTGCGGAGGTGACGGAACCCACCAATAGACAAAAGATTTGAGAACTAGTCATTAGCAATGAGGGTTGAGGGGAGCGCTGTGTACGGCGTGCAGGGTTGAGGGGTGTGCTGTGACGTTACTGCACACAATTACCGCTTACACATTGATTGCTAGAGGTTACTATACATTATTACTACTAACCAATTGGTTGCTAGAGGTTACTGCAAATTATTATTGCTCACTGGTTGCTTGAGATTACAGCAGATCATTATTGTTCACCGATTGGTTGTTAATGGTTACTGCACATCATTTCTCCTCACTGGTTGCTACACATTATTAATGCTTCCTAATTGGTTGCTAGAGGTCACAGCACATAATTACAACCAACTGATTGGTTGCTTAAGGTTACAGCACATCTCACTGCCTGCACACCACAGACTGCAGAGGTGATGGGACCCACCAATTCTAGAACTAGTTATTAGCAATGAGGGTTGAGGGGTGTGCTCTGTGCAGAGTTGAGAGGGTGCGCTGTGTGCAGGGTTGAGAGGGTGCGCTGTGTGCAGGGTTGAGAGGGTGCGCTGTGTGCAGAGTGCAGGGTTGAGAGGGTGTGCAGAGTGCAGGGTTGAGAGGGTGCGCTGTGTGCAGAGTGCTGGGTTGAGAGGGTGCGCTATGTACAGAGTGCTGGGTTGAGAGGGTGCGCTATGTACAGAGTGCTGGGTTGAGAGGGTGCGCTATGTACAGAGTGCTGGGTTGAGAGGGTGCGCTATGTACAGAGTGCTGGGTTGAGAGGGTGCGCTATGTACAGAGTGCTGGGTTGAGAGGGTGCGCTATGTACAGAGTGCTGGGTTGAGAGGGTGCGCTATGTACAGAGTGCTGGGTTGAGAGGGTGGGCTATGTACAGAGTGCTGGGTTGAGAGGGTGCACTATGTACGGAGTGCAGGGTTGGAGGGGAAAAGAATACTGTTATTAAAGGTAAGTTTATTACTTAAATCACAGTGTATATATAGGCATATCTGTTCTGCAGTGGTTACTGGGCTGCTTTGAAACTGATCCACAGGTGCAGAGCAGTGCACCTGAGGGTTACCTGTACTGAGCCATAGGCCCCTTTCACATGGTCAGTCTGACCCAATTGGACCCTCCATTCACCTCTAGGAGTAGCGGATGCAAATGGACTTGTGTTCGTTTCCAAACGTCTACCTCCAAATCCGCAAAAAAAGTTCTGCTTATTGTGGTTGGCGACCGGTTACCAAGTCGCTTAGGTGGCCCTCGCTTTTCAAAAGGCTGGGCACCCCTGCCCTAAGACGAATTGTTACCAGCCGGATCACAAGGGGAAAAAAGCCACAACATCTAAGAACTGGTACATAGATGCAAACTGTCCATAAGAGCAATGTTTACGTCACCTTGTTAAAAAATAAGCTGTTCTCTTTTGTGGATAATGAAATGAGGCCTCCCTTGATTTCAGCAAGCAGATTTTCCTGAAAACAATAAAGATTGAATTAGATACTAGAAAATGTGTGAATGTGCTCAGTATAAATACAGAGTGATTTCTATTAAAATGAAACAATAGCAAGGGTAATTTGCAAAAAAAATAAAAAAAAAAATCACAGCAATATAGTATATTTCACTCTACAGTCTCTCGAGTTGAAATTGAACCTGACTTGCCCCAAAAATTGTCTAAGATAACATTACTTCTGAAGTAGCCAGCAAGTATACTGTGTGGGAACGAAATTTTTCTGCATCCCCAAACTATTCCCACAAAGTTGGGAGCATGAAATTGTCCAAAATGTCTTGGTATGCTGACGCCTTAAGGCGTTCCCTTTACTGGAACTAATGGGCAAAGCCCAACCCCTGAAAAACGACCCCAAGCCATAATCTCCCTCCACCAATGATTTGGACCAGTGCACAAAGCAAGGTCCATAAAAACATGGATCAACGAGTTTGGGGTGGAGGAACTTGACTGGCCTGCACAGTCCTGACTTCAACCCGATAAAATACCTTTGGGATTAATTAGAGTGGAGACTGCGAGCCAGGCCTTCTTGTCCAACATCAGTGCCTGACCTCACAAATGTGCTTCTGGAAGAATGGTCAAACATTCCCATAGACACACTCCTAAACCTTGTGGACAGCCTTCCCAGAAGCGTTGAAGCTCTTATAGCTGCAAAGGGTGGGCCAACTCAAAATTGAACCCTATGGGCGAAGGCTGGGATGGCATTAAAGTTCATGTGCGAGTATAGGCAGGTGTCCCAATACTTTTGGTAATATAGTGTGTGTATATAATGTAACCTGGGGGTAGCTCTGGCATAACAGCCAGCCAGTTTGGTGAAAGCAAACAGTTCATTTATTTTAATCACGGCTAAACAAAAAAGACAGCTTACTTCAGCCAAAGTAAATAAACAGTCCAAATCCTGGTATTTTCAACAAAACAGCAGGCCCACCGCTAGTCTTGTGTCCCATACAAGGGTTTAGGCTCCACCAAAGTAAGGCCGAGGCAGGCCTCACAGGGGGTTAGCATAGCTCCCAACTGTCCCTGATTTTGAGGGACTGTCCCTGATTTGGAGAATTGTCCCTCATTCCTCTTCATTTGTCCCTCATTTTGGTCTGATCTATATAGATGTATATAAAATGCACTTTTTATCTATTAAAAGGTGTTTTCCAGCACTAAACCTTTCATCCGAGTTCTAAATTGCTGCATTTGTAAATTTCAACAGCCAATATAAAGGAATAGTAGTGGTAAAAAAAGCACTTGTGGGTTTAACCAACCTATTTTTTTTTTTTTGTGCAATTCTCCTTTAAGGGGGCACGGCAAAAGGGTGTGTCTTAAGCCTGCATACTTTTGCTGATAGGTGTCCCTCATTCCCATCTCAAAAAGTTGAGAGGTATGGGTTAGCAGCCCGTGTCTCATTTTGTCTGAGAGCTCACCCTTGCTGCACAGCTTGTGAGACTCTTTCATTCACTTCATTGACACAGGTGTGGATTTCCCTCTGCTGCCTTTCAAGCCTCCCTCACCTGGAACTTAATCCCTTTGGGACCAAAGTACTGGTAGTCGGGGTTTGAAGGCTCTTCCCTTCCAAGTCTCTGAACCTTCGAAATCCGGGCATTTTGTGCGTTTATTCTGTCTCATCAAGGTCAATGGGGCATGGTCTGACACCAGGCAAAACTTCTTAGCTTTACTCCCCTGTTTTAAACTATGTAACTGAACAGTAAAAATCACAGTAATGCAGAAAATCCCCAGAAAGGGGCTTTTCTACGTCGATCTGGCAAGTGGACCATTGCTAGAAAAGACCGCCTCTGAGTGCTCTGGGAACAAAAATGGTGGTCCTGGATACAGTGGCTTATTAGGGATATAATGATATACTGTAACAATACTTTATTTTTGCTGGAGATAATGTAATTTGCTTTAAAAAAAAAACTGCAATAGGAAGCTATATGAACTTTTTATATCCAAGAAATCGGAAGCATTTTAAACCCTACCATAAATCCGTAAACTGCACCCTAGTAATTTTATCCATTTAATTATGGTTTAATATATTTCAACACTGCTAATTAGCTTTGAATGATGACAATAAAACAGACTGAACCAGTATTCCTACTACTTGGGAATGAATCCACATTGAATTGTTAACTCAAATTAAATTCAGAAACATGCATGGTATACTTCAACTGTTTGTTTGGACTTAAAAGTGGTTTTAAAGGCTTAATGTTTTTTACCTTAACGCATTCTCTGCATTAAGATAAAAAAAAACTTCTGTGTGACAGGACCACCCCCTGCCCCCCCTGCCATTATACTTATCGTACCTGAGCAAGATATCGATCCACTGCTGTGCACAAAAAGCAGCATCTCTCTCAGGTCTCTCCCTGCTCACAGGGCAGATTAATAGAAGTGGATGCCATTGGCTCCTGCTGCTTTCATTCAAACCCTGTTAGGAGGAAGAGTGGGACTGAGCCCTGCTGTCTGTGACTATAGACACGGGCAGTGCAGCTCGGGATTAGGCTGTATAAGTGCCCTCATGGGAAGAGGGTTTCTATGGGGGAACACCAAAGAGGTAGAGCCAGGAGCGCCGGCTGGAGACCCCAGAAAAGAAGGCAAGTATGACGCGTTCATTTTAAAAATTAGGTTTAGAATCTAATATTCATCATGAGCAACATTTTGACAAAAACCATGAATGTGAAACTGACCTATTACCCACTGCTACCAGTTGGGTGAAAAACTATGACATACAAAACAGACAGTTGGAACATTTATTTTATTGTGAGCAACACAGACAGTTCTTATTCAATCACTTAAAAGGAAAGGAGGGCTAAGGACTAGTCACCAATAGTGCCTGCAGAGTCCCTATCCCCAAAGGTGTACCTAGTGTAGTTGACACCTGTGGTAGATTCTTTTAAACAACCTCTCGCCCTCTTTTGTTTGTCAACTTATTTTCAGCAGTAATAATGAAATAAAATAAATACTAATAAAATGAACTGGCAACTGTCCTAGTCCACACCCCTTCATTTGTCACACTAAGCTGTATGTTCCCAGCCCGGGACGCAGAATAAGATGATGAGGAATAGGAAACTGACAGGGAGACATGCAGAATGACATGTTGTAGAATAGTGAACGTACAGTGTAACATGTAAAATGATGCGGTGTGGAATAGAAATTATACAGTGCGACATGCAGAATGATGCAGAGTGGTACATCATAGTACAGTGTTGCGCTCAGAATGTCATTGTGTTTTAATTTGGTTTATGATCCATATTTTTACGCAGTTTTAGATTATGTTAGCACTGGTTAATTATAGAAAGTTGTGCAATATTTGCTTTTGTAGTTTGATTCTAGATTCTCACTGGTGTGGTGCGGGGAACTGCATGTGATTCAGAAAGGAATCGCACCGCATTCCTGTTCAAATCACTTACGATAATTGTTGTGCAGTTTCAGCCTATTCATTTTGTATGGCTCAAATCGCATCCCGCCCACACGAAAAAGGTGCATGCACCTTTTTTTGTTGCCACTCCGGAATCGGATCGCATGGGTGTTTGGTTTAACCACTTGCCGACTAGCTGCCTTTATTATAACGGCAGCAGGTCGGCACGTTCCCGCGAACAGTTGTAGCTGTACGTTGGCTCCTTTAAGCAGGATAGCAGGCGCACACTGCACTGTGGGGGTGATAATGCGCGTGGCCGGCAGTCACGATGACTGCCTGCCACGTGTGATCACGGGCACGAGAGCCAGAACGGGGATGTGTGTGTAAACAAAAATATGTAGAAGACTACATATCGGCCAAAACGGAGGAAAAAAAATCGCTTTTTAAAAAAAAATTATAAAAAATTGGAGAGGTTTATTATAGCAAAAGTTTTTTTTTTTTTTCAAAATTGTTGCTCTTTTTTTTGTTTATAGCACAAAAAATAAAAACTGCAGTGATGATAAAATACCACCAAAAGAAAGCTCCATTTGTGGGAAAAAAAGGACGTTGACTTTGTTTGGGTACAACATCACACGATCGCTCAAAATGGCCTGGTCATTGAGCAGCCAAATCTTCCGGGGCATAACAGCGGGTAGACAAGAAATTGGCACTGTAATACCTAAACTTCAGCATAACAGCAGTAGAGCCAGTGTATATCAAATAACAGTAAACCAGAAAACAGACAGTAGAGGGTCTTTGCTGGTTCCATATGAAAACGTATAAGAAAGAAAAAAAAGAGAAAGAGAAAGAGAAAAAAAAAAAAGAAAGAGAAAAAGAGAAAAAAAAGAGAAAGAGAGAAAGAGAGAAAGAGAGAAAGAGAGAAAGAGAGAAAGAGAACACGTCTAAGCAATTTTTTGGATTGTTTGGGAATCTGCAGAGGTGAAACTCCTAAGAGGAATGATTTTGGGGTCCTGGGAACCTGTACTCCCAAAAGGCGGGACAATAAAAGCTGTGTTTTTGTCCAAAAAGGCACTATCTTGGGGCAGGTCCAGTAGATGTGATACAGGGTCACCTTAGCGCCAACACCTATCCAAGCCGGAGGGATAGATAGCGTGGAGAACATCTGGTGTCAGGTACCAAAAAAAAGAGATTTTTAATACAGCTTACCTGTAAAATCTGTTTCTTGGAGTACATCACTGGACACAGAGCGGCATATTCATTACTATGTGGGTTATATGGAGTACCTTCAGGTGATGGACACTGGCAATCTCAAACAGGAAATGCCCCTCCCTATATAACCCCCTCCCATAGGAGGAGTACCTCAGTTTTGTAGCAAGCAGTATGCCTCCCAAAATGGTCCCCATAAGAGGGGTGGGAGCTCTGTGTCCCGTGATGTACTCCAAGAAAAAGATTTTACAGGTAAGCTGTATTAAAAATCTCTTTTTCTTTATCGTACATCACGGGACACAGAGCGGCATATTCATTACTATGTGGGATGTCCCAAAGCAATGCTTACAATGAGGGGAGGGAGAACATCTTCCAAAGACAAAAGGATTTAATTTAGAGATATACTCAAATCATAATAAATCCAACTTAGTTGAGAAAAAATTATTTTAAATTTAACTCAAAGGGGAGCCCCCCGGAATCCGAGGGTCTCAAACTGCAGCCTGCAGCACTGCCTGCCCAAACGCTGTATCAGTATTCCTTCTTACGTCCAACTGGTAGAATTTTGTAAACGTGTGGACAGAAGACCAGGTTGCCACCTTGCAAACTTGAGCCATAGAGATCTGGTGGTGTGCTGCCCAGGAGCGCGCCCATGGCCCTAGTAGAATGAGCCTTTAATGATAACGGAGGAGGCAACCCCTTCAAGCCGTAGGCCTGAGTGATTAACTGTTTAATCCACCTCGAGATGGTGGATTTTGCAGCTGCCTGCCCCTTCTTGGGCCCATCCGGTAAAATGAACAACACATCTGTTTTCCGGATCTTCTCTGTAGCTTTAAGATAGGCCTTCATGGCCCTGACAATATCCAAGGTATGCAGCAACCCTTCCTTTCTGGAAGTAGGTTTAGGAAAGAAGGATGGTAATACCAAATCCTGGTTTAGATGAAAACTGGATATAACCTTCGGTAGGAAGGAAGGATGAGGGCGGAGAACGACCTTGTCCTTATGTAAAATAAGATATGGTTCCTTACAGGATAAGGCTGCCAGTTCCGATACTCTTCTGGCGGAAACTATGGCGACCAAAAATACTAACTTCCTTGTCAGTAAAACCAAAGGAATTTCAGCCAACGGCTCAAAAGGTTGTTTCTGTAAACTTGACAGAACAAGATTTAAATCCCACGGACAAAGCGGGGATTTAACTGGAGGATTAATACGTAAGACCCCTTGAAGGAAGGTCTTAACTAGCGAGTGGGTGGCCAGCGGCCGCTGAAACCACACTGACAAAGCTGAAATCTGTCCTTTGATTGTGCTTAATGCCAGTCCTTTGTCCACTCCTAGCTGGAGAAAACTTAATACTCTATCGATGGTAAACTTGCGAGAAAGCCATCGCTTGGACTCACACCAGCCTACATAGGCCTTCCAGACCCTGTAATAAATCACCCTAGAGACCGGTTTCCTGGCTCTGATTAGGGTAGAGATTACTTTTTGAGACAGACCTCTACCCCTGAGAATCAGGGATTCAGCCTCCAGGCCGTCAAATTTAGATGCCGTAAGGCAGGGTGGAGGATCGGACCCTGCGATAGCAGGTCTGGCCGTAGAGGAAGAGTCCAAGGGTCTCCCACTACCATCTTCAGGATTAGTGAATACCATGCCCTTCTGGGCCATGCTGGAGCTACCAGGATGACTGGTATGTGCTCCACCCTGATCCTGCGCAGCAGGCGGGGTAGTAACTGGAGCGGGGGAAATACATAAAGAAGTTTGAACTGATGCCAAGGGCAAACCAGCGCATCGGTTCCGCAGGCCATCGGATCCCTTGAGCGGGATATGAACCTGTCTAGCTTCTTGTTGAGTCTCGATGCCATGACATCCACGTCCGGCACTCCCCATCTTTGGCAGAGTGCTTGAAAGATTTGTGGATGTAGAGACCATTCCCCCGGCAACAGAGTCTGGCGACTTAAGAAGTCCGCCTGAAGGTTGTCCACTCCTGGAATAAATATTGCTGATATGCAGGGCACATGAGCCTCTGCCCACAGGAGAATCAAGCTCACCTCTCTCTGAGTGGCTTGACTCTTGGTTCCCCCTTGGTGATTTATGTATGCCACGGCCGTGGCATTGTCTGATTGAATTCTCACCGGGAACCCCTGCAATTTGGACGTCCAAGCCCTGAGGGCTAGTCGAGCAGCTCTGAGCTCCAAGATGTTGATGGGCAACTGCCTCTCTGGCTTTGCCCAAGTACCCTGGCGAGTGCAACCATCCAAAATTGCTCCCCAGCCCGTCAGGCTGGCGTCCGTGGTTACCATCTTCCAAGCCACTGGGCTGAAAGACTTCCCCTTCACTAGATTCTGAGGGTCTAACCACCAACATAGACTCTGTCGGACTCTTGATGAGAGCGGCAAAGGGATATCTAAGGCCTGTGGCCTCCTGCTCCATGCTGACAGGATGGCTGCCTGCAGGATGCGAGTGTGGCTCTGGGCGTACGGTACCACCTCGAATGTGGCCACCATCTTGCCTAGTAACCGCATACATAGGCGAATAGTCAGTTCTTTCTTGCTTAGAACCAGTAGGATTAAAACCTTGATGGCTTTGACCTTTATCAGAGGTAGAAACACCCTTTGTTGTTCTGTGTCTAACCTCATGCCGAGATATTCCAACTGCCTTGTGGGCTGGAATGCTGACTTTTCTCGATTTAGGACCCAGCCGAACCTCTCGAGGTACTGGACCGTGAGGGCCACTGCTCGTTCCAAGCCAGGAGACGAGTGATCTATGACTAGGAGGTCGACCAGGTACGCTAGGATCGTGACCCCTTGGATCCTTAGCCTGGCTAGGATTGGAGCTAGGACCTTCGTGAACACCCGGGGGGCCGTAGCCAACCCAAAGGGAAGCGCCACGAATTGGAAATGACGCAAAGCCACCATAAAGCGTAGAAATCTTTGATGTGGCTGATAAATTGGAACATGAAGGTAGGCATCCTTTATGTCTATGGATGCCATGAAGTCGTCCTTCTGGAGTGTGGCAGCTGCTGACCGCACGGATTCCATCCGAAATGAGCGGACCTTTAGGTATGCATTTACCATCTTTAGGTCCAAAATTGGCCTGACATCTCCGTTGGACTTTGGGGTGATGAATAGGTTGGAGTAGAAACCCAGCCCTTGTTCTAGGACTGGTACCTCTACTATTACTTCCTGGGAGAGTAGATGATTCAATGCCGTCATTAATGCGGCTCCCTTCTCCGGATCGTTTGGAACCCTTGACTCCTGGAAATGAGGAGGAGGAAACTTTAGGAAGTCTAGTTTGTAGCCCGTAGCCACGGAAGACCGTACCCATCTGTCGGGAATGCTGGCTTCCCAAACCTCTGAAAAGAGACGCAGCCTTCCCCCCACCCTCGTGGGTGGGGGCGCCCCTTCATAAGGTCGGCTTGGGGGCTGGTTTTGCTGGTTTGCGAAACCACTGCTTCTTGCCTCTAGCGGCCTGTCCCTGCGATTTGTTGTTGAAGTTAAAGTTTGATCTTGCAGGAGGCCGTCGATACTGTTTGGCATTAGAGGGCCCCTGCCCAGGGGAGTGCTGTCGTTTAAACGCAGGCCCCTGCAATTTTTTCTTGGTTGGCAAAAGAGTACTTTTGCCGCTTGAAATGGTCTGAATGTATTTATCTAGGTCTTCTCCGAAGAGTCGTCCTCCATGGAAGGGGAACCCTACCAGGAGCTTCTTGCATGGGGGCTCGGCCTCCCAGCTCTTTAACCATAAGAGTCTTCTCATATGGATAAGGGATAACGATAAACGTGACGCTTGCTGGATAGAATCCTTAATCGCATCTACCGTAAAGCGTATGGCCCTAGGGACATCCGAAAATTCTTCTGCCTGCTGGGCAGGAATAAGTTTAAGCATCTGCTTAGTTTGATCCGATAATGCTTGTGCAACCCCAATCGCAGCCACAGCTGGCTGCACTACTGCCCCTGCAGTAGTGAAGGAGCTTTTAAGTAGTGCTTCCAAGCGTTTATCAACCGGATCCTTGAACACCTGTATGTTTTCTACAGGGCAGGTTAAAGATTTGTTAACACATGAGATGGCTGCGTCCACCGCCGGGGTTGCCCATCTCTTGGAAAATTTATCTTCCATAGGATATAAGGCAGAGAATCTTTTAGGTGGTAAAAAGATTCTATCTGGCTTGGTCCAATCTTGGAACATAACTTCCTCTAGCAGAGGATGGATCGGAAAAACTGCGTTGTTTTGAGGCGCCTTTAGTGAGCCCAAAGCTGAAACAGTCGATACTTGGAGATCTGGTACTGGCAAGTTGAATGCACTATGGACCAAGTCCGTTAAGGCTTGAACCCACCAGCTCTCCCCTTGGGAGGCTGCCCCAGACTCCCCTGTATCCGGATCCTCGATCCCCGAACCTGCTTGGTCCTTGTCCAAGAGGTCGTCCAATTCCCCTGCGGAAAGGACCTCCTCCTCTGAGGGTCCACGCTCGGGCGACGAAGATCTATTCCGTTTTCTGCCCCGCATAGCCTTGGCTATCATCTTTTCCATTCTTTTTTCCATCTCCTTTAAGGAGGTGGACAGTACCTCGTCCGTGACCACCCTAGGGTTGGACTGACCCGTGCCAGCTCCAGCCCCAGATCCCGATGGTCCCATCAAGGCTCCCTCTCGGGAAAGCAGCGGCATAACTTTGTCCGAGACCTCAGACTCTCTGGGGGAATCCCCACCTCTTGTACCCTCTGAACCAGACGCCATGGTACAATACCGAGGTACGCCCGCTAACTTATTGGTGTTTGGAACTATAAATAGTTATTGCCCAAAAACCTGTTTGGGGGATAAAAAATGCCTTCTTTCCCTTTAATGTTTTTTTTTTTTTTTTTTTTCTTTTTTTTTTTTTTTTTCAAACCCAAGAGAGAAAAAACATTCTGTCCCCCTTAGTAGTATTGCCAAAAAACTGCTGAGATAGAAAAGAACAGCCTAACTCTAGGCTCCAGGACAGTCTTATTGAAGACTGTAATATCTGTTTCGGCCACTGTGTGTCCTCGGCGCCCCGTGCTGCCGCTCTGGTCTCTTCCTCTCTCAGTTCCAGCATACACTGAGCTGGGAACAAATGGAAGGGCCGCCCCTTCCTTTAACATGCTGGCCCGCCCTTCCTCCCTCAGCTAACGGCGCGAAATTGCGCCCATATCACGGGGACGCGCCCGCCGGCGGGGGGGGGGGGGGGGGGGGGGGGGAAGGAGACCACACGAGGAGGCAGTTTGTCCTGTCTCCAGGCTAGGAGGAAAAACCATGGCAGCAATCGCCTGGAGGCTTTGCAGGTAAGCACAGCTCTCTTTACACACACACACACACACACACACAGGCTTCTTTCTCAATGTTTACAATACTACCAGGGAGTTCACCTTTTATGGGGAATACACATAGAGCCATCCTATCTTTAAGACATGTGACTTACTTTGCCAGATGCAGCGCATAACTTTAGGCATGTCCCCTGTGAACCCCCCAGAAAAACCTGCTAAGAACCAAGTTCCGCAAGTTTCCCCTCACTTACCTGCTCCATGCCGCAGGACTTTGCAAAGCAAGAGGCCCAATCTTCCCCCATCTCCGTGGGGCATTGACCTTCAGGCCCTGGGTTCCTATGAAGGATCCACTGTCCTGGGCCCATATAGCACTCTGGCAACAGAAACATTAGGCCCCCAAAGGTTTCTAAGTTCTGGGCCCAGGGTCCAGCTCTCTAAAAAGAAAAGCATTATGGGCTATACCCCTTTGGTTTGGGGTCCGGTTACTGACCACTTTAGCGCTGAGGCCTTTGGACAGAACCGGTTAGCCCACCTAATCCCAAGGATGTGGAGGCGAGCTAAACCATGACCAACACCTAAGACACTGGCGTAAAAACTGAGGTACTCCTCCTATGGGAGGGGGTTATATAGGGAGGGGCATTTCCTGTTTGAGATTGCCAGTGTCCATCACCTGAAGGTACTCCATATAACCCACATAGTAATGAATATGCCGCTCTGTGTCCCGTGATGTACGATAAAGAAATTGAGAATTTTATAAGCGTTCTCCTTGTAGAGAGTGCATAGAGCAGTATATGTCTAAAATCGAACCTCGGCGTGCGGATCCCTCCAACACCAGTCTCTTAAAGGGGGTTGGCGCAGAGAATTGGAGATTCAGGGTGAAAGATTGGGCATAGTGTCGTATTTGCAAGTACCCATAAAACACCTGGCAAGGTAGATCAAATTTTTTTTAGAGTAATGAGAGCAAATGGCCAAAGTAGAATAAGTCCTGTGTCGCCCAGGGCAAAGACATCTGATGCGTGAGACCAGCAGGCATCCTGGGGTTATAAAGGAAGGAGGTCAAAAGAGACCTTTTCGAGCCCAGTGCATGAGATAATCTGAGCCAAAGCGACCTTTGATGGAGCATAGGTCCCAAAAGCCGACCCGAGTCCACCTCCACATTCCAGAGCAAGCCGTTTGGGTACGTGGGTGCAAGCCATATCTTTCTATTTCTGTCCACTTGTTGTACGAACGTTGGGGAAACCAGGAGGTCACAGCGCACAGCTGAGCTGCTTGGTAATATTTAATTAAGTCAGGAAACGCCAGTCCCCCGTTGGAGCGAGACAGCGTCAGGACTGTTCAGGGTATTCTATGCCTCCTATAGTTCCAGACAAAGCGCACCAAGTCCACCTGGAGTCTCAAGTCTGCATATGGGATTGGAATGGGCAGTGTCTGGAAGAGATAAAAGGAGTTTGGGGAGGATGGTCATCTTCACAGAGGCGACTCTCCCCAGGAGAGAGATATGTTGGACTTCCATTTCTGTAGAAGGTCTCTTATGGATTGGAACAGGGTGGGAAAGATAGCCTGGTATAAAGTGGTATAATAAATGGTGAAAAAAAAAGAAAATATACGTGCCCTTCTACCTTCTCATACCCCACTGCGCCAAAAAACAAACTAAAAAATACCTAAAGCATCTACCTAAAATAAATAGTGATGTGTAATGATTCTGAGTGAACAAAATAGTAGCGCTATGTTCAGTGAATGAACAATTCTAAATGAGTGTATAAATATATCACCCTGTGAAATGTATATCACACATATACTAAAATATATATTATATATAAATATTAGGTGAAAACTAAAATAATTTAATAAATGTAAAATAAATGTTCAAAACGTTCATCCAGTGGTCAAAAATAGGTAATAACAAGCCAAGTCCATAAGTGATAACATTTCAAGTGATTAAACTTAGGGTGTCCACTTAATCTTCTTAAGCAACGTGGCGAACAGAAAAGGCCAGCTAAGGCGGGTCAAATACCTTTTCCGCGTCCTGACCAAGAGCTAGAGATTCTAGGCCTTCCCCGTTTGCCACGTCTATTAGGTCAATAACCCGTTTCATGTTGTCCCCTGCTTGGAGGGGCACAAAGCCCACCTGATCATTATGTATCAAGGAGGGCAGTATCAGGGTTAGACACATCGAGAGGAGCTTGGTTAAGATTTTCAGGTCAGAGTTTAAGAGTGCAAATCGGCCTGTAACTAGCGCACAGGGAAGGATATTTGTCAGGTTTGGGTGATCATCGTAAGAAACGACCTCTGCATATCTGAGGGAATAGGGGTCAACTGCAGAAAGGGATTAAACAATTTACACATATGTGGTAGGAGAATGGGGAGGAATGACTTATAATATTCATAAGGAAAGTCATCCGGGACAGGGGATTTACGTGTAGGCAGGGTCTTGATGGTAGCCGTCAGTTCGACTGGGCAGGGGGCTAAGGGGATTGCAAATGAGGCTGGTGGATGGATCAGGAGAGTCAGGGTAAACGGGTGTACACGCCATAGCTATGGCTGATAAGGAAGAAGAGACTGACGGTCGTCAGCCATGTTTAGGTTTAGCAGGCCTGCGGGGGGGGGGGGCTGGGGAGTCCTGGCCTCGGGAGCGTTTGGTTGGAGGGACCTTCTGCTAGACCGTGGGTGGTGGCGGTGGTGTGGCCACCAAGTCCCATACGGCGGAGGCGGGGGACAGGGATCTCCATGGTTTTACAGGAAGTGTCCAAGTCCTCAGGGTAGCGTAGCACCTTGCCGGGGGCTGAAAGAGAAACCCCACCGGTAGACTATGTCGTTTTCCTGTAGCAAGAGGAGGATGGGTTGGAGGAGTCTGCAATTATGCAAGGTGATCCATCCCCTCCATATGGGCCAAGGCTAGAGAGCTGGCTGCCTGGGCATAAGAAATTGTGCAGTCCCCCTCTGTTCATTAGACCTGGAGTCTCTGGGGCAAGATTGCTGTAGGGGAGCAAGGGCAAGGTGATATGCCTGCTGAGGTGTATGTCCTCCATGTTGTCCCATCTGTGAGGGTCCCGGGGCCCAGGTGTGCTCAGGATCAGGCAGGAGGGAAACTATTTAGAGTTCACAGATGGGGTTGGGGAAGCAGGGCCCCCAGCAGACAGGTGCCATCTTGTCCGCCCAGCCGAGTGGCATGGGGGGCAGCAAGAAATACCTTCGGAAGTTCGCAGAGGAGCCGGGAGGAGGCTGGGACGATCCTCAGGCTTTAGAGGAGCGGGTTCTCATATACTGGCTAGTTAAATCCCCCGAAAAAGCAGCAGAGCTGTGGGCTGATGGAGAGCAAAGAGCTCAGGCTTCCATCCAGGGCAACTTACGGTCACGCTCCCAAATTTGCTTTTTATTAACCTGCCTAGAAACAAATTGGCAAAAAAAAATAAAAAATCACTGGAAAACGTGTGTGTAGAAACGCATAATGCAACACAAAAAAGCACTGCGGAAACAGATCCAAAGCAAACTGCATAGGTGTGAACCAGGCCTTACCTACCTTTTTTTTTCTGACCCACGTCTGTGTGGAAGCTGCCATTATGGTAAAGACTTTGCTTTGTCATGTCAGCCTCCAGCAAGGAGAACAACGAGCAGCCTAGTAGTATAATCACAAAATCTTACTCCAAATCTCATAAGACTAGCAGTCGTAGACAGCATTGGCTTTGAACTTGCAATGCAGATATAGGACTATGAGGATGTAAGCACACTCGCATACTGAGAAGCAGTGTTTCCAACCTACCAGACTGAAATTTACTGGCACAGCCATGTTTATAATGGTATTTCTAAAAGCTACATAAATTACAGTTTCAAGCGAAATTGTCAGTATTTAGGCTACAAACAAATATAATATGCAATGGGTTTTAGGGCAGATATTTTTATACAATATACTATGGAACCTCGGATTGCGAGTAACGAGCGTTTCGCAATACGAGCAATTTTTTTTTTTACAAAAATCCTGACTCGGTTTGTGAGACGATTCAAGCCTCTGCGGTGTGCAGTACCGTATTTGGCCAGAGGTGCATGGGTACCAAAGCCGTTAGGAAATACTCGTATATTTTAATACTTAATACTGCGAGTATTTCTGAGTTTCTCCGGCCCCCGCCACCTCTAGCCACATGTGGAATTGCATGCCATAGAAGTCAATGAGGAACAAATTATTTTCGTTTCCATTGACTTCTATGGGGAAACTTGCTTTGATATGCAAGTGCTTTGGATTACAAGCATTCTCCTGGAACGGATAATGCTCGTTATCCAAGGTTCTGTAGTAAGTAGCTCAGGGACAGGAGGGAAAGAAATTAGAATAGACGGCACACACACATGAAATTGATTCTCACAGTGACACTGACAGCAGTGTGCAGCAGCACAGATAATGAAGACACCTTACCAACATAACACGTCCCCTCCTGAGTCACAGTGACAGTCTCTCCCAAATTCAAAACGTATATGTCCCCCAAAAATTATGTCTAATACATTAGCATTAACCACAAGGTATGAGGTGCAGTGCATGTCTTAACCACTTGCCGCCCGCCAATGACATATTGACGTCGGCAAAGTGGTTGTAGAATCCTGACTGGACGTCATATGACGTCCTCAGGATTCTGAGCCGCTGCGCGCCCCCGGGGGCGCGCATCGTGGCGATCGTTGTTGCAGGGTGTCAGTCTGACCCCCCGCAACACCAATCAAGGTAAAGAGTCTCTCACAGAGACTCTTTACCACATGATCAGCCGTGTCCAATCACGGCTGATCACGATGTAAACAGGAAAAGCCGGTAATCGGCTTTTCCTCACTCACGTCTGTCAGACACGAGTAGAGGAGAGCCGATCGGCTGCTCCTGTGACAGGGGGGGTTTGTGCTGATCGATTATCAGCACAGCCCCCCCCCGAGAATGCCCACTGGACCACCAGGGATTATAAAAATAAAAGGTATGCCACCCTAGACCACCAGGGATGAGGACACAAAAAATGGATGCCAATCAGTGCCGCAATGGATGCCAATCAGTGCCCACAATGGGCATCACTGATTGGCAGGCATTGTTTGGCACTGATTGGCATCCATTAATAAAACACATACAATAGTGCCCATCTATGCCCATCCGTGCCACCTATCAGTGCCCAGCCGTGCCGCCTATCAGTGCCCAGCCGTGCCGCCTATCCGTGCCCATCAATGCCACCACATCAGTGCCACCTCATCAGTACCCATCAGTGCCGCCTTATCAGTGCCCGTCAGTGCAGTACCATCAGTGTCCATCAGTGAAGGAGAAAACGTACTTATTTACAATGTTTTATAATAGAAAAAAAAAAACTTTTTTTTTTCTAAATTTTCGGTCATTTTTTATTTATTTTTTGCAGAAAATAAATATCCCAGAGGTGATCAAATACCACCAAAAGAAAGCTCTATTTGTGGGTACAAAATGATAAAAATTTGGTTTGAGTACAGTGTAGCATGACCGCGCAATTGTCATCCAAAGTGCAACAGCGCTGAAAGCTAAAAATTGGTCTGGGCGGGAAGGTGTATAAGTGCCCAGTATGGAAGTGGTTAAATCCTTAAAGTAAAGAGAAATTTTAGGACTCCTGGGGGGTACAGGGAGCAAAAAGGCAGCACAAAGGGAGCAGAGAGCACAACGATGCAAATGGTATTCCCGAGCATACTATGTATATAGAAGCATGCAATTATTTCTATGGATTCACCAGTCAAACTACCCTACCAAAAATTTTGAATGTCCATACTCCAGGATCTCTAACCTCTCCTGAGAATTCCAAAGTTACAACTTACCTATACTGCCCTTTGCCAAGCTTTCTTTCCAGTGTACTCACCTGAAGAGATTACAGTACAGTGCTGGCAGAATCCGCATCTCCTGCAATCATATTCTCAGCTGTTCTCTGTTTATCCTGTGATGACACACATTGTTAAGACTGACATTAAAATACACGGGGTGTACAAAAAGATGCAATAAAAATGATAGAATCATTACATAAACATAGTGTCCTTGTGCTTAAACGTATTCTCATTTTGCTTACAGGAAGCTGTCATCTTCTTAAAGGACAACTGTACTTTGATGATTTATACAATAGAGAATACCTATGAAATCCACAGTCAGTGTGTCTCTGACCTAATTCACCACCCAAAGTCTGCCATATACCTTGTATGTCAGCGGAGACATGCTCCAGGAAATGCTCTGTCCTGCAGAAAAGGATTCCCCCCCCTGACCTCATGATTACCAGCTGCAGCTACTTGCTTCCTGTTGTGTGAGACTACATTTCCCATGATACTTGAGACGGCTGTGGCCAGGTGTTACATCAGATTAGGCGACTCGTCAGATTTTGTAATGGAAGTGACGACCAGGCAATGGCATGCATGTGAAAGGACTCAGGAGTGTTCATTCTTGCTGTATTACAGATGCCAATAGCTGCAGTCTGTGGTTGGGAAATTATAGTCATGAAGCTTCTGCCATGAAGCACAATGTATATTGCTTGATAAATGCAGCTGATGTGCTGTATATTATGGAACTCCAAATTTGCCGTTTGTGTTATCATTTCATACAACTTTATAAACGATAACAAATCCATATTGTTTAATTGCGTGTAGCCTTGTATTAACACCACCTGCAGTGTGTCTAGAGTGTGCTGATGTGCGTAAGGTTTTATTCACACCATACGCCCATAAAAACTCAGAAATGTTCTTATATAATCTATGCATTTTTCCATATGTACCCCATTCACACCACAACCTTTTCTCTGAGTTCATGGACAGACACAGCAGCAATCTTGACAAAGTGGGTATTCAGCCTTCAATCAGGAGAGGACTAGGCAGAAACAGATTAAATGTTTAAACACATAAAAAAAATGTACAGTACCGCCCCGGGGGTGGTCCCTCTAGGTACAACCCCTCTCCCTGCATCATGCAGCTCAGTTCGTCAAAAAGCAGTACAAACATAAAAAGGAGGGGTGTGTGCTGTGTCCGTCCATGAACTCAGAGAAAAGGATTTTACGGTGAGTACAAAAATCCTATTTTCTCTTTCGTTCATGGACAGACACAGCAGCAATCTTGACAAAGTGGTACGTCCCAAAGCAGTGTAAAAAAAAAAACGAGGGGTGGGAACAGCATTAACCACTTGCTTACTGGGCACATATACCCCCCTCCTGCCCAGGCGAAATTTCAGCTTCCGGCACTGCATCGCTTTAATTTTTATTAATTTTTTTACTAGTAATGGCGGCGATCTGAGAATTTTTTATTGGGACTGCGACATTATGGCACCTTTGACACATTTTTGGGACCATTCACATTTATACAGCGATTAATGCTATAAATACGGACTAATTACTGTATAAATGTGACTGGCAGGGAAGGGGTTAACACTAGGGGGCGAGGAAGGAGTTAAATGTGTACCCTAGGTAAATAATGGAGAACCTGCGCTTAGGAGTGGCTTATTGTAAGACTGCAGCCCCCTATACTATGTTCCCCCTAAGAAGAGCATATAAGTAAAATAATGAAAAGAAAGGGTAGTGGCGCTGTCTCATCTTTCCCCTATCGCTAGGGTGTATTATCTGAGCTGACCACTTGCATGAGAAATACCAATATATACTACTAAGAGAGCTACTTCCAAGCTAGGGTCATGCAATAAGTGTAGCTGGTAGTTGTACCCGTAATATTATACACAAGGATAAGTGAATTATATATATATATATATATATATATATATATATATATATATATATATATATATATATATATATATATAAATATATATATAAATAAAACGCATAGATGTGCGTTTATTACAGTGTAAATGTGTGCAGAATTAGAAAATGCCCCAGGGGCTATTAATTAGCCAAATAATATATATAAGAACTATACATAGTAATCTTAAAATGTGAATGTGACTGCACAAACTATGCGCTGTTGAACTTTGATAGTAGGTGTAATACTTGTGTGTGTGTGTGAATCAGTGGCGGCTGGTGCTCAAAATTTTTGGGGGGGCGCAAACGAAAAAAAAAAAATTGCAGCCTCACTGTGCCCATCACATGCATCCACTGTGCCATCAAACGCAGCCACTGTGCCATGCCACCAAATGCAGCCACTGTGCCATGCAACACAGCAACTGTGCCATCAATTGCAGTCACTGTGCCATCAATTGTCACCACTGTGCCATGTCATCAAACAGCAACTGTGCCATCAATTGTCACCACTGTGCCATGCCATCAAACGGTGCCACTGTGCCATCAATTGTCACCACTGTGCCATGCAACACAGCAACTGTGCCATCAATTGTCACCACTGTGCCATGCCACCAAATGCAGCCACTGTGCCATCAATTGTCACCACTGTGCCATGCCATCAAACGCAGCCACTGTGCCATCAATTGTCACCACTGTGCCATGCAACACAGCAACTGTGCCATCAATTGTCACCACTGTGCCATGCCACCAAATGCAGCCACTGTGCCATCAATTGTCACCACTGTGCCATGCCATCAAACACAGCAACTGTGCCATCTATTGTAACCACTGTGCCATGCCATCAAATGCAGTCACTGTGCCATCAATTGTCACCACTGTGCCATGCAACACAGCAACTGTGCCATCAATTGTCACCACTGTGCCATGCCATCAAATGCAGTCACTGTGCCATCAATTGTCACCACTGTGCCATGCCATCAAACAGCAACTGTGCCATCAATTGTCACCACTGTGCCACGCAACACAGCAACTGTGCCATCAATTGTCACCACTGTGCCATGCCATCAAACGCAGCTACTGTGCCATCAATTGTCACCACTGTGCCATGCCATCAAATGCAGTCACTGTGCCATCAATTGTCACCACTGTGCCATGCCATCAAACGCAGCCACTGTGCCCCTCAATTGTTGCCACTGTGCCAATTGTCACCACTGTGCCACTGTGCCATCAATTGTGCCATCAATTGTGCCATCAATTGTAACCACTGTGCCATGCCATCAAATGCAGTCACTGTGCCATCAATTGTCACCACTGTGCCATGCAACACAGCAACTGTGCCATCAATTGTCACCACTGTGCCATGCCATCAAATGCAGTCACTGTGCCATCAATTGTCACCACTGTGCCATGCCATCAAACAGCAACTGTGCCATCAATTGTCACCACTGTGCCACGCAACACAGCAACTGTGCCATCAATTGTCACCACTGTGCCATGCCATCAAACGCAGCTACTGTGCCATCAATTGTCACCACTGTGCCATGCCATCAAATGCAGTCACTGTGCCATCAATTGTCACCACTGTGCCATGCCATCAAACGCAGCCACTGTGCCCCTCAATTGTTGCCACTGTGCCAATTGTCACCACTGTGTCCTTTAATTGTCACCACTGTGCCCCATGATGCCACTGTGCCCTATGATGCCACTGTGCCCATTGTCACCACTGTGCCCCATGATGCCACTGTGCCCATTGTCACTCACCACTGTGCCCCATGATGCCACTGTGCCAATTGTCACCTCTGTGCCCTTTGTCACCACTGTGCCCCATGATGCCACTGTGCCAATTGTCACCTCTGTGCCCTTTGTCACCACTGTGCCCCATGATGCCACTGTGCCCATTGTCACTCACCACTGTGCCCCATGATGCCACTGTGCCAATTGTCACCTCTGTGCCCTTTGTCACCACTGTGCCCCATGATGCCACTGTGCCAATTGTCACCTCTGTGCCAATTGTCACCTCTGTGCCAATTGTCACCACTGTGCCCCATGATGCCACTGTGCCCATTGTCACTCACCACTGTGCCCCATGATGCCACTGTGCCAATTGTCACCTCTGTGCCCTTTGTCACCACTGTGCCCCATGATGCCACTGTGCCAATTGTCACCTCTGTGCCCCATGATGTCACTGTGCCCCTTTCCCTGTAAAAAGCACTTACCTGAGGATTCCATGTCCTCCCTCGATGTCTTCTGCCGCTGTGGTGAAGCTTCAGCCAATCAGGTTCCTGATAACCAGAATCCAGGAACCTGATTGGCTGAAACGGCCGTTTGTCTTATGCAAGGAGCGCAGATTGCCTGCGCTCCGAGTATAGACATCTGAGAGCCGGAGAAAAGCCTATCAGAGCCGCTGGCTTTGATAGGCAGTTCCCCTCAGCCAACCAGCTGCCGCTATTCAGGTAACCCGCGTCCGGTTATATGAATAGACAAGGCAGCTGGCAACCAACCAATAACATACATTTGTGCATTTATGCACGAATGTGTGTTATTTGCGAGAGGGGGTGGCGCTGCAGCGCCCTCTATAGACGGCCGCCAGAACTGCGGTTAAAATGTCAAAATGACATTTTAGCCGAATAAAAGTTCTTAAAGGGCCCGCTTTTTTTTTGTTTGTTTTTTGTGACTGTGGGAGGGGGGGGGGGGGCGGCGCCTGTGCATCCCTATGGACGGGCCGCCACTGGTGTGAATACACAAAATACATAAAAAATATAATAAAATATAGATGTATCAACACAAGGTGTATCAATTACAAGTGTACCACCAATATAGAACAGGTAAACCTGTGAAATTATAAACATAGAATTCTAATCAAATTAAATAAACAAATAAAATTGCATATAGAATAGCATATATTAGCAACAGCATTGGGAATATAACAGTCCAAAGCCGCATATTTACTTATATGCTCTGGTCTGAAAGAGTGACTCCTCCCCAGGGCGAGAACTGAGCTCCAGTAGTAATCGGCGTGCGAATCCTAGCAGTAGGACGTACGGCTCCTGGAGTCAGACAGGCAGGGCTTCCACCCCCAGCCTTCAGCCTCTGTTCACCCCCTGTCACCGCTGTCTACTCTCCAGCTCTCCACCGCAGACTGACTACCTGGCTTCCCCCAGGCCTACCCTGATGCCCTCTGGCTCCCTCCTTCGTCCCCTCTCCAGGGCAGCCAACAGGTAAGCCTGTTCTCAGGGCCATCTACTGGATTCGCTGGCGGCAGTCCTTTTCAGGATAAGCCGCCGCAGAAGCCCGACTAGTACGGCTCTCCCCTTCTCTTCATTTTACAATACGATTTAGACTGTCTATTTATTACAGAAAGCTGGCTCACAGCCGACTGTAACACCATTCTCGGAGAACTGGTGCCTGAAAACTATCGTATAATAACCGAAAACAGAATAGGGCAAAGAGGAGGAGGCCTGGCAGTGATCCATAAGACTCACCTTGCAATCACTAAACCAGTCCTTCAAAACCCTCTTCCATTTATGGAAACCCTTACTCTTCAACTGCAAACAAATTCCCAGGAGACCGTCCGTATTCTACTCTGCTACAGACCACCTGGCCCAAAATCACAGCTTCTGTCATCATTAACGGAGTTTATCTCCACTTACACCCTTAACAGCAAACACCTTTTGCTGCTCGGGGATTTCAACCTTTGGGCCAACTCCGCACAGGATCCCGTTGCCGACGCCTGCATTGACCACCTGGAAGGATTAGGGCTACAGCAACTAGTATGTGGGCCCACACATGCTTCAGGTCACACACTCGATCTTATTTTCAGACAAGATCTGGAAATAAACGTCTTGGAAAATGAACCGTTGCCATGGACAGATCACCATGCAATTAAATTCATAATTTCCAAAATCCCCCCTTAACAAAAACATCAAAACCAGTGACAGCACACTGGACTAGATGTCAGAAGAAGCTCCACTCGGAACTCTTCAAAACCACATTAAGGGAAAAAATAAAAACAATCCAACCACACCAAACGGCCTCAGAAACACTGGATGCCATAAACACAGCCCTATTACAGTCAGCCGACTAAATAGCGCCGAAACATAAAACCTGCATCCGGAAAAACACCTCTAGCTGGTTTAACAACCAGCTATCGTTATTGAAGCAAGAGCGCAGAAGGGCGGAAGCCGCCTGGAAAAGAAGCGCTTCAGAAGAAAACCTCACTATCTACAAGGCAACAACAAGAAAATACCACAAAGAAATTTTCAAAGCCAAGAGAAATTATTTTTCCAAGGCTATCAACAGTTCCCTAAACCGCCCCCGCAAACTCTTCAAGATGGTCACCCAGACCATGAATCCCGTCTGTCTTGAAGCCCCCAATTCAGACACTCAAGAGTTCTGCAATGAATTGTCGGATTACTTCATTAATAAAATTGAGGGAAGGCATTTAACAAAACAATACCCCCCTCAACCCCCCCCGCAATTATTCACACAACACCCACAGAAATTCACCAGAATTAGGAAAGTTCACTCTAGAATACATCTCTATCGATGTCACTAAAAATATCATTGGTACTTTGCGAAACAGCACAGCGCCCAATGATATCATTCCCACTAAACTGCTGAAGGAATGCGCCGACATCATGGCACCTCCCATCACGCAGCTTATAAACCAGTCTTTCAAGGAAGGTATAGTGCCCTCCCAGTTGAAGGAGGGCATAATTCAACCCATCTTGAAGAAACCCACCCTAGACCCCAAGGACCCACTTAACCGCCGTCCCATAACAGGCCTAAATGTCCTCTCCAAGGTAATGGAGAAAGTAGTGGTAAAACAGCTGCAACAGCATCTAGATACCCATAACCTACTTGATCCATTTCAATCGGATTTCCGCCCCGGACACGGTACGGAAACAGCATTGCTCAAAATATGGGACGACGCTCTCGAGGCCGCAGACGAAGGAGAATCTTGTCTCCTGGTTCTGCTGGACCTAAGTGCTGCCTTCGACACTGTAGACCACAAACTGTTACTGACTCGGCTAGCTGACGTATCCAAAGTCACAGAAGGTGATTTACCTTGGTTCTCCTCTTTTTTGGAAAACCGATCACAAACAGTGAAATTGGGACCTTTTACTTCTGAGAAACGCACGGTATCATACGGAGTCCCTCAAGGATCGCCTCTGTCGCCGGTGCTGTTCAACATCTATCTTCGTCCTCTTTTTGAAATCATTAGCAGCCAAAAACTGCTTTATCACTCATATGCAGACGACACGCAACTGTATTTCCGCATTTGCAACAAAAAGGATCACCATCTCAATCTAGAGACATGCCTCTCTTCGATAGAGAACTGGATGACAAATAGTTATCTTAAACTCAATGGAGCGAAAACAGAACTTCTCCTGTTTCACGCCAACCAGCAACATTGTGGACACCCCCGCCCATTCTGGGCAAAATCATCGCCCCTAGCGCCAAAGTCAAAAGTCTCGGGGTCATCTTCGACTCCTACATGACAATGGACGCACAAATAGGGTCAGTGGTCAGCGGATCTCACCATCTGCTGCGCCTACTATGAAAACTCACTCCTTTTATTCCAAAAGAAGACAAAGCGGCCGTGGTGGGAGCGATTGTAAACTCCAGATTGGACTATGCAAACGCCCTTTACCTCGGTCTGCCAAAGTACCAAATCGCCCGTCTGCAAGTCGTTCAAAACACGGCCGCCAGACTAGTGACTGGGAAAAAACCATGGGAATCAATCTCACCTTCATTGAGATCCCTTCATTGGTTGCCAGTTAAAGACAGAATTGATTTTAAAGCAATCTGTCTAACGCATAGATGTATCCATGGGAATGCTCTCCATTATCTATGCGAAAAAATAAAAGCCCATAATCCCAATCGCATTCTGCGATCCACCAACCAAAATCTGCTCCAAATCTCAAAAGCCAATTTCAAGTCCAAAGGAGAAAGAAGATTTGCGGTCCAGGGTCCCAGACTATGAAACGCTTTACCAACCAGCATTCGGTTGGAGGAAAATCATCTAACGTTCAGGAGAAAGATCAAGACCCATCTCTTTTGATATCAAAGGAGACAGGAACAACAAGCGCCCAGAGGCGATTTGGTTCGCATGTGCCGCGCTATATAATTTTTTTTCATTCATTCATATACGATCCATCCAAACGGTTATCTTGGTGCAAAATATATCACAATATCCGTGACTGATGAGTGCTCAAAAAACGATCAATGGTGCTTCCACGCGTGATTCCAGTGCTCCCTCACCTAGGTCCCCACTCACCAGATATCACAACCCCTGCAGGGGTAGATAGTGTAGTATAATTTTTACTCTGGAGTCTGGGTGTCCTTTATCTCTCCTTCCAATCTCCTGAGATGTGCTGTTCAGGTCAGGTTATCCACAGCTGCCAGTAATCCGCACTCCTCAAATAAGACAAAAAGAGACAGGCTTCCATGGTATAGTAAAAAATATAAAAAGTTTTTATTTGCAATACCCCTGCTGCTCAGGGAAATGCAAGACAGAGTTGGCTTAACAAAAAATAGCCAGATAACACAATACTTAAAACAAATAAAATAAAATGAAATAAAATAAGGCTAGCATCCAACTTCCAGCTGACTTCCAGCACAGGCGTCTCAGCTGACTTCCTGGAAAGGATGCAGTAGCAAGTGTGAGTGCTACCCGCCTGACGTACGTTTTGGTTGACGTTTTCAAAGGCGGTAGCATGCACACCACAATACAATTCTTAAATACAGCAGCCAGCACGGGGTGCCTCCCATTTCTATGGCTTAATCCAATCGAGTGTAAGGATTAGAATTACATATCCCCAATTCGTGCGGTATATTTTGAGAGACCCTTGGCCCGCCTACCCACTACGTGGTGGTATATCTGTATTTAATAATATCTTTCAACAATAAAACCGTGACAAATCCTATAATCATATTTTACATATAGATGTATATCCCCGCGGATGCACAGCACCCGAACGGGCCACGTACATGATAGAAAACATTTGGTCAAGAATAATATTAATACTTATAAATAAAATCCATTGAATGAGAGTGGCCATTCATTTGAAAGTGTAGAATATATATAAACTAGATATAAGTATAATAAGTGTATTATGTGAAAGTCAGCAAACTAATAGTTAGCTCCTCGTAAGTTTATTAAAGGGAAGAGGGCATACATATAAGATAATTTTAAACTAAATGGGTATAATAAATATATTATGTGATTGGTCAGCGAACTATTAATTAACCCCTCGTAGGTTTATTAAAGGAGGAGATGCATACATGCATCCAAATTATGCATGAGTGCAATATATATATGTTTATGTTGGAGACCGGGAAAATGTAAAAATAGCCCCTCGTCTATTTATTATGATGAGATGCGCAAGAAAGCAACTGGTATGTAACCACATCAGTGAGTGGTATCTGTTAACCCGCTGGGACTGCCAATGCGCGACAATCGTAAGCAGGAGATAAGCCTATTAAGACTTATGGTAAAAGGAGAGGAATTATTACATTAGAAGTGATATACAGAGCATCAAAACAGATAATAACATGGCATAAGTTTGCACCACGTCTATCTGATGGTAAAGGAAAAACTGGTATGTAACCCTGTCAATGAGTGGTATCTGTTATCCTGCAGAGTCTGTCACTGTGCGGTGATCATATGCAGGAGGTGTACCTATTATTATATATAGCATAAAGGGGGGGGGATTATTACCTTGGGAGTGATAAAAGAGCATCAAACCAGGTAGCAATGTAACATTGGTTTGCACCTCATCTATCTGATGATAAAGGATGAGTCCTTATAAGAATGACCTGACATGTAACTAGGTAATAGAAGCCACCCATATCTATGTGCTAGCATCCAGCAAATAACATACACATAATCTAGGTTCCATACCCGCCAAGGGCATGCTGTGACCCCAACATTGTGCCGGCATAGAAAAATAGTGGAGGGCAGGATTACTAACAAATGATGTAGTAGCTCCTAATCATACAGATAGAATGAAAATATATCCCAGATAGGGTGGTTAAATGTGTAGGGAACGCTCCCTTACATTTAAAATAATATAGTTCCCCATCATGCCTGTCACTGAATAGTTCTCTAGACTGATGCGACCTATACAAAAACGAGTACAGAAACTAGTACATTAGGGGTTGGATAGGAAACAGTTGAGATCTATATCTACATTGAGTCCGTAAGGCTTAAAGGACTCCAGCCGGTATATCCAACTGGTCTCATTCTGGGAGATGGCTATGGTTTTATTACCCCCCCTCCAACTGTCTTTCACCATATCTATACCGAAAAAGATTAACCCCCTGGGGTCACGTTGATAGAATTCTTTAAAATGGCGGGACAGATTATGTTTGGGGAATCCTTTTCTGATGTTGTCAATATGTTCCCGGATACGGACATGGAGTGGTCTGGTAGTTCTACCCACATATTGCAGATGACACGGGCATTCGATTATGTAGGTGACATGGGTGGTCTGGCACGTGATAAGTTCTCTAATGTTGTACTCTCTATGGTCTGTTCTTGTCTTAAAGCTGTTTTTTCTCCTAGGTTGTTTCTTGCTAACTCTGCACGCTAAACATCTCTGGCATTTATAGAATCCCTTTAGCTCCGGGCAGAGGCTGATAGCTTTCGGTGGGTCTATAACATTGTGTACCAGATGATGTCGCAGTGATGGTGCACGCTTGTAGACAAAGATTGTTTCTTTTTGGCAATATGCTATTAAGGGCGGAGTCCTCTTTAAGAATAGGCCAGTATTTTTTAACTATATGTTCAAACTCCTTGAACTAGGTGTTAAAGCCAGTGACGAAGACCAATCCTTGTTTCTTCCTATTGGTTTTATCTTTCTGTTGTAGCAGAGTATTTCTATCCGTGTTACGTACTTCTGCTTTCATTTTGGCCAAGACTTCATCCTTATATCCCTTGTCTTTGAACCTGTTTATAATTACGTCAGCTTGGGTGTCAAAGTCCTCAGTTGTGTTACAATTTCTGCGCAGCCGCAGGAGTTTTCCTTTGGGTATGTTGGATTTCCATCTAGGATGATGGAAACTTGAGGTTGGAATATACCCATTCCTATCTGTGACTTTGAAAAATGTTTTAGTATGTAAGGATGAGCCATGTTTGAAAATCTCCAAATCTAGATTCTATATGTGTTGTATCACATTTTCCCGTAAATGTGAGTCCATATCTGTTACTATTTAGTTGTTGTAGAAACTGTTGGAATGTTGGAATGTATCGGCTGTACCGTCCCAAAGTATGAATAAGTCATCGATGTACCTACGGTACATTTTGATCTGGGGTACATTTCTGCTGTAGATGTACTCTTCCTCCCAGCAATCCATATGTCAGGAACGTTACTTACCGAGGCCGAGATGCCAAGGGCGGCTCACCTTTGCGACTAGATGCGATCCACCCGCTGGAGTTTGAGACAGAGGGAAGGACGCACCAAAAGGCACCGGGTCCAGTGGCAGGAGGGAATCCAAGGTGGACCGGGAACTGGATAGCCGAAGCTCACTGGAGGCTGTTCAGAAGCACACAGGAAATAGTCTAAACAGAAGGTGCCCACGGGAAACAAGGTTGAAGATAATACCAGGAACGAGCCGGGGTCAGGGGCTGAAGCAAGCAGAATATCCAAAGTCCAAAGCCAAAGGTCAGGGAATAAAGAGATCAGGTAGTCCAAGTCCGAGCCGGGGTCAAAGGGTTACAGAAAGCGACAATCCAAAAGCAGGCCAAGGGTCAGGTAAACAAGATATCCAAACAAGGTTTTCAGCAGCAAGGTAAATCCAGAAGCTGTAACGAACCAGCAATTTGCAAAGAGGAAGGGGCTGGCTTAAATAGGCCGCTCAGGCCACCGATTGGTCCAAAGTAGCACAAGTTCAGAACCAGGCTCCGACGGACAGCAAGAAGAATAACACTGAGCAGTGGCTCAGAGGCAAAGACCTGGACCAGCAATGGAGAGGTCCTGGGTTCAATTCCACCCAGAGCCAACTGGGGGACGACCACGCCTCGCTGTCTGTTTGGCACGGTAGAGATCCTGACACCATAAGGAGATTTGCAACACTGGGGGCATACCGAGCCCCCATGGCAACGCCTTTTGTTTGCACATAGTATGATTTATTGTACCAAAAATAATTACACTGCATCGCCATTTCTAATCCTTCTAGGATGAATTGAATCTGTTGCTGTTTTAGCCTGTTTTTTTTTCATGTAGTGCTTTTTCTACTCCTATTAGGCCATCTTGTTGGGCTATGCTGGTGTATAATGAGTTAACATCTCCTGTCGCCAACAGAAGATTTTCTGCTCCATCAACTAGTTGTAACTCATTGATGAGTTGTAAACTATCTCGAAGATAGGACTTCCCCTCTTTTACTATAGGTTTGAGAAATGTGTCCAGATATTCACCCAGCCGGGAAAAGATAGAATTAATTCCGCTGACGATCGGTCTGCCTGGAGGATTTTCCATCCTTTTATGTATTTTCGGGGTATAATAGATAACTGGTGTATTTGTCGAGTTTGCCTCTTTGGCATTCAAGATGCCCCGTTTCTTGAGTACCCTGCATAGTGTTTCTAACTGTGGGGGGAGGGGACTGACTGGGGGAGGTGACCGATCTGTGTCCCTATGTTAAGGTGACCAGATTTTTTAAATGAAATCCGGGGACATATTTTTTCTTTACTAGTAATTGCAACAATCAGCAACTCTCTGCCTATCGCCGCCTGCCTCACAGCCTGTCAAAACTTACTCTTCGGGCCCCGGCTACTACTGGATGGGGAGCAGAGGAAGATCACTCTGCCAGGGAAGGCAAGGAGATAGGCAGGTGGGTGGCCAGGATTTGAGCCAAGAAGAACATGCGAGCGAAGCTAAATGAGCATGCGCCCGAAACTGAAGAAATATTCCCTCCGTTCCGACCAGCACATGATCATCAGAAAGGGGCACAGATAATGGGAAAAATACAACCCCCCTATGCTAGTAGGCAAGGCGGAGCGGGGGTGTGTAATTCAAATGTTTTTATTTTAATTCTGCACTGACTTTCTTTGAAATTGCCCCTGCCCCCTATTAAATCCAATCTGGGGACAAAACCAGGGACAGATTTGGTCTGGGGACATTGTCCTCAATCAGGGGACTGTCCCCTGAAACTGGGGATGTCTGGTCACCCTACCCTATGTACAAGGGACACAGCATCAGTCTCCTCTCTCCCTGACAGGACGTGGATCTGTGTGTTTACACGCATCGGCATCTCAGTGATGCGACGGGCACATGCGCACACCGCCGGCGGCGCTCGCGCGCCCCCCAGTGGCCGGAGGAGCCGAGGACGTCTAAAGACGTCCTCCCGGCAATTGAGAGCCACCTTGTGGCTGTCATTTGTTAATAGACAGGATGCCAGGTGGTAAAAAAAAACTTCCCCCCAAAACAAAACAGAGCGCCTTAACAGAGGAGTTGCAAGTTTTAAACAGCCGCCCGCAAAAACCCTGCGGCCGAAGGAAGCATCCAAAGAAGCACTCACATCAATCATGTACAATTTCGAGAAAGAGAGAGCGGACGACCAGGTCACCGCCTAACACACCAGGGAAACAGACACTAGGTGTCGGAAAACCCAAAAGGCACCTATGGCCCTGGTTGACTGCGCCGTGATCGGAAAAGGGAGGCGCCCGCCCCTTATGGGCATAAGCCTGGATCATGACCTGCCTGATCCACCTAGAAATGGTAGCCGAAGGGGCGGACTGACAACTCATGTGGCCCCCGGGCAACAGGAGATCATGGGGCCCCCTGTATCCCTGCCCACACTTAAGCCACACCCACACACATCATGGGGGCACACAGCAGGGCATGGGGGCACGGAGCAGGGCATGGGGCAGACATTAGGGCAAGGGGGGCACGGAGCAGGGCATGGGGCAGACATCAGGGCATGAGGGCACAGAGCAGGGCATGGGGCAGACAGCAGGGCATGGGGAAGACAGCAGGGCATGGGGGCACACATCAGAGCATGGGGCAGAAAGCTGGGCATGGGGCACAGAGCAGGGTGTGGGGCACATATCAGGGCATGGGGGCACAGAGAAGGGCATGGGGCAGACATCAGGGCATGGGGCACACAGCAGGGCATGGGGGCACAGCAGGGCATAGGGTAGACGGCAGAGCAAGGGGGCACAGAGCATGGCATGGGGTAGACATCAGAGCATGGGGCAGACATCAGGGCATACAGCAGGGCATGGGGGCACACAGCAGGGAATAGGGTAGATAGCAGTGCATGGTGGCACAGAGCAGGGCAGGGGGGCACAGAATATGGCATGGGGTAGACATCAGAGCATGGGGAAGACATCAGGGCATGGGGCATAGAGCGGGGCATGAAGCAGACAGCAGGGCATGGGGGCACACATCAGAGCATGGGGGCAGACATTAGGGCATGAGGGCACAGAGCAGGGCATAGGGTAGACAGCAGGGCATGGGGGTAAAGAGCAGGGCATTGGGCAGACAGCAGAGCGTGGGGCAGACAGCAGGGCATGGGGGTTAAGAAAATATCACAGGGCCAAAAGGAGGGAATGGGGCACACAGTAGAGCACATCATAGGGCACACAGTAGGGCACATCACAGGGCACACAGTAGGTCATGGGACACATCACAGGGAACATCATGGGAACAGAAGAGCATGGGGGCAGGCAGCAGGGAATGGGGCACGGAGCAGGGCATGGGGGGCACACATCGGGGCATGGGGGCACAGAGCAGGGCAAGGGGGCAGACAGCAGGGCAAGGGGGCAGACAGCAGGGCATAGGGGCACATATCAGAGCATGAGCTCATACCAGAACATACCTCTCGTGATGCGCTCCTCCTCGCCGGCCCCTCCTCTCTTCTCGTCCATCCGAGGTGATAACAAATACAAGCACCTGGGGTGGACGGAAGGGAAGGAGGGGCCGGCGGGAGGCGCGCATCACGAGAGGTCTGTTTACACGGCAGTCTCTTAACAGGAAGCAGTGATTTGGGACCTGATCTACCCATCAGCTAGCTGTGATTGACGGTTAGATCGAAGGGGAAGCTGTCATGGGGCCCTCTACTGGTCACGGGCCCTCGGTCCGTGCCCGAAGTGCCCAATGGTCAGTCCGCCCCTGGCTGGCCGACGAGACCGCCAGGCCCTTCTTAGGACCAGCTACCGAGACAAAAAGTGAGTCTGACCTCCGGAACGGAGCAGTAGCAAACAAGTACACCCGCAGAGCCCGGACAACGTCCAAGGAATGCAACGTCGCGTCCTTATGACGCGACAGACGAGGACACCAGGATGGAAGTACAACGTCCTCATTAAGATGAAAAGCCAAAACGACCTTAGGAAGAAAAGAAGGCTGCGGACGCAGCACCACCGTATCTCCGTGGAAGACCAGATATAGAGCCTTGCAAGACAAGGCTGCCAGCTCAGAAACACTTCTAACTGACGTGAGAACCACCAGGAAGACCGCTTCCTGAGAAAGTGTCAGTGAGGGAATCCCCCTAAAGTTCTCAAAACGGTGGATTCTGAAGCAACGAGAGGACCAGGGTCAAGTCCCATGGATGAAGTGGAAGACGGACCGGAGGGGACACATGTTGAACCCCGGTACAAACATACTCACAAGCGAATGAGCCACCAAGGGTCTATGAAGGAAGACAGCCAAAGCAGAAATCTGCCCCTTAAACGTACTTAAGGCAAGCTTTTGGTCCACCCCACGCCGTAAGCACAGCAGGACCCTGGAAACCAAATTAGTACGCGGATGCCACTTCATCTCTTCACACATAGAGATGTGAGCCTTCCAGGTGCGATGGTAAATCTTTCCGAGAAGACGACATTCGTGCCCTTAGCATGGTAGAAATCACCGAAACCGACAAGTCACGGTCCCGGAACACCTGCCTTGCACCAGCCATGCTGTTAAAAACCAGCGACTGCAAAGCAGGATGAAGCATGGGACCTTGCGACAGAAGGTCCTCCCACAGTGGAAGACACCAGGGAACGTCTGCCACCAGACGCACTAAGTCAGCGCACCAGAGACGCCAAGGCCAATCCGGAGCAATCAGGATCATTGGGATCCCTTCGACCTCTGCTCTACGAAGCAGATGTGGAAAAAGTTTTAGAAGAGAAAGCCGATACCGACCCCCACGGTGCCACCAATGCATCTGTCGCGTCTGCCCAGGGGTCCTTGACCTGGCCACAAACCGCAATACCTTCCGATTGAGACGAGAAGCCATGATGTCCACGTCTGGTGTGCCCCATCTCTGGTGAATGAGATGAAAACAAATACGGGTGTAGAGACCATCCTCCTTGGTCCAGCATCTAGCGATTCAGGTACTCCACTTGCCAGTTTTCCAAGCTCGCTACGATTCTGGCCCTGCTGAAGCAACGTGGCTTCGCTATTGGGGACTAGTTGGACTATCTTCTTCGAAGGGCCACTCCAAACTCGGAGTCAGAGGGGGGTGTCTATAACCTGCCAGACCCTCCGAGACTATGGTTGGGTGTTGCACACCCTGAAGTCGGTTTTGGTACCGACTCAACGTCTGGGATTCCTGGGGGTAATTCTGGACTCCTTAGTGGTGAGGGTGTTTTCTCCTGGTGACTAAGCTACAGACTCTTCGGCCTGCGGTGCAGCAGTTGACAATCCAGGGACGATGGTCACTTGTCCCATCTGGACAGAGATTCCTTCTGCAACACTCGCGTGTGAAACTGAGCATATGATACTGCCTCAAAGGAGGCAACCATGAGGCCCAGAACCGCATGCAAAAACGGAGTGACAACCAACTCTGGGATGCCAACCGCCGCACCGCAGGCCGAAAAGTCTGTAGCTTAGTCACCAGGGGAAAACACCCTCGCCACTAAGGAGTCCAGAATCACCCCCAGGAATCCCAGACGTTGAGTCGGTACCAAAACCGACTTCAGGGTGTGCAACACCCAACCAGAGTCTCGGAGGGTCTGGCAGGTTATAGATACCCCCCTCTGACTCCGAGCTCGGAGCGGCCCTCCGAAGAAGATCCTCCAAGTAGTCCCCAATAGCGAAGCAACAGATTTTGGGAGCCATTGAGAGAGCAAAGCCACTGAATGTTCCAAAACTAAATTCCATTATTCACCTTCACCATCAGCTACCGACCTGGTAAGCAAGATGGCAATGCTGATGGGTTAGTTCCGGACATCCCCAAGTTGACCCGAAAAGGATCAAGCCGGGTCTGCCGGAGTGTCCCACAAGGAGAGAGCCATGTAACGGGAGTCCCTTTTTGGGCATAGGGTGACTGAGAACTGATATCTCGGATTACATGAGATGGGACATTAATGATAATTCATATATTGCAGGATATCTTGAGATGTTACAAGTTGGTTATTCTGACCCCACCAGGTCAGTGGAGTGTTTGTCTGAAGGGTCAGATGTCTCCTTTCAGGGGTAGGGAATTAGCATGTCAATTATGTTTAGTAAAGGAATGTGACTTGTCAAGCTGTAGTAATTACCTCCTCTAATTGCGGAGACGGGACGTCTGGGGGATGACTAATGATTAGCTCAACTGGATGTCATTATCTAAAAGAATGTGATTGAAGCCCCATTGTGTGATGTGTGGGTGGAGAGTTCATTGTCCCTGTAACTGCATAAAAAGCTGAGAGTGTACCATTAAAGTGCGTTCATACATTTTGAAACCAGTACCAGAGCTGTGTGAGTCTCGGTTATTCTGGGGAATGGAATGGATCGTGTCTGTTGGATGGTTGGAGTGTCAGATAATCTGTCGTGGCTGATGGAATGGGAATATCGTAAACGGTGGTGACCGTTACAGTACTCAATTCATGAGTTATCTTACTTTCAAAGTCTATTTCCCCTTCATCAGTCAAAGTTTCCTGGAAAACCTCTGCTCAGCAGAGTGCAGATTGATTCATGAGAAGTATAAGACGCAACGGAAAAACTTTATTTGTCTTTATTTGGATTGTGAAATTTTCTAAGCCTTTTTCATAGCGCAGTAAAGCGAAAGATAAAAAAAACGTTTTCACGGGTTATACTGTATCCTCTAGCTGACTATATAAACACAGCTTTGTTATTTCCTTGCCATCGGTGGACGTTTCTACCAATAAGCTAGCAAGGAGTACGACGCTGCCTTCAGAAAGGCAGCTTTGTTTAAAACGTTACCGGTTAAGATTGAGGCTGGTCCTTAAAACTGTGATCAGGCACATAATGAAGCACGTATTCCGGCAGCTGCCTTGGCGTCGCTTCCGATACGGCAGAGACATGGGCTAATGATTTCGGCCCAGAAACAGGGCGTCAAGTCAATCAAAGTTATTAACACCCTGGAGGAACTGAAATTGACTTCAGACTTTATGCTTGATACGTTAAGATATTCCACACGGGCACTACAGTATGCAGTTACCACCATGAAATATAGAAAAAGCCGGGGGACTTCCAGGTTGCCCTCTTAAACATGGGAAAACAGAAGGCCACATCTACTTCTCCAGTAAGTTAAAAGTCCTTTTAACGTCCCTTCCACCCGAAACGGTCCAGGAGAGCCCCATCTACTGGGTGGTACCTATGGTGGGGTGTTCACTCTGGTTTGGGTGAGGATCCTATGCAGTTCAATGGGTGACTTCTAAAATCCTCCACAGCCACTCCTGGAGTTTCAAGCACAGTTTACCCTATATTTTGTTTCTAACCCACCAAAATCCAGAGGAAAGACAGAAATTTATTATCCGGATTATACAAGAGTTGAAACATCAGAGGAAGGTATCATCGGCTTCAGAATCAAAAGGGATTTGGTGGCTTTGTTGCCCAATCCCTTGGAGTACCTTTTTAAAAGTAAACAGGTAGTTGAATTAGAGTTGAGTGCAGTTGGTTCTGGATCTAAGGCATTTGATTCATATCCATCGGGCCGGAACCTTGCAGGATGGAATTTCCAAAATACAGTAATCCTACCAATTCATCCAGAGGATTAGATCCTCCACCAAGGTTACAAAGGGCCTCTTACCGGATGGAATTGATCTCCAGATAATAAGAGATCACACACAGCATGATAAGAGGTACTGGGATGGTATCACATAGGCAGCCACAACAATGGAATCCTTATCAGAATATATCCTCATTTAGCCAGGAACTCCCATTAGAACATCCACAGGTATGCAAAAAACAGAAGGGCTCACATAGTGTAAAATCCTTTTTTAATCGTTCAAAGTAAATGAAATTGCACTTACATGAATTGTATTAAAAACGAGCACATAAAAGCCGGCCAGCTTAGGAAAACAGTCCGTATCCGGGTAGAAGGTACGCGGTGACGTCAGCACGCCGCCTCCCAACGTTTCGTCGCGATAGGACTTGATCACGGGATACGGGCGGCGCTCTGAGTCACCGCGTATATACAGAAACAGACGGATGCAGCCTCGATGTGGAAAGGCACCCAAGATCGAATCCGCCATCTTAGTTGCTGGAAAAAATCCTTACTGCTGCCAAAAGCACACACATTGTAAGGGCAACCAGACAGACATACATAACTACGCTGACGCGAAGGATGCAATTACCTGGTTCAAAATCACGTTGCAGGGACATCTGAACACATGCAATATATGTTAAATATATAAAAACCAAGTCGCTGACAGATGTCAAACCACTGCAGGACAACTGCCCGCAACGGCGCACTAACACTGCCAGACGACTGCCCTCAACGGCACACTAATGCACTGGGCTGTAAACAATATTTATAAAAGGTTGCATCAATCAAATCAAAAATTATTAATTATTCCACAGCCATATAGACTATGTAATATCTTACAATGTCTTTTAATTCATAGAGTGAATGTAAGAACCATAATAATTGATTATATAAGTAGCTTTAAAAAAACGGACAAAAACCTTTGTACCCGAAAGGTACTGCACCATAATGGTTGGGCATCAAACACATAAAGTTATTTCAAAAATTACTGGAAGGGGGCCATAAATTAAAAATGATGAATCCACTGTTCACTCATAAGCCACCTCATCGAGCTCACAACCATCTGTGTATTAATACAAACTAATTATAAAGGTTAAAAACATTTAACCTCCCTGGCGGTATGATTCTGTCTGGAATTACGTACCAAAAGCGGTACATTTTTTTTCATGGAAATTTGGTGATATGTATTATAGGCCTGCAATTCTTAGTAATTACTTACTTAAACCTGACCAAAACAAGACTCTAGTAGACATTCCAGATGTGATAAATTTGAAACACAAAACACATGAATTATAATTAATCAATAATATAATTTTATTCAACAAAGCAATGAAAAATAAAGAAATTAGTCAAAGAAAGAAATTCAATACACATCCATAGTGTGAAACACTTTGAAGCAAGGAAATAGACAAAGTCCGACATTGCAATCTGGACAATAGTACCTTGATTCTTTTCGGACTTTTTTCCCATTTTCATCCCTCTTGGCGCAGCAAACGACGCACATCCTGGTAGGCGCTAACTTTCGTGCGGTTGGCGGTACAGGTTCCAAAAAATGACGACCTGTCAGGCGCTCTGGATTCCCAACGTCAACAGAGCGTCGTCCGTGTCTGTTAGCAGACACTGATGCCGTCGGGTGATTGATAAAGATCTGCTCAGCCAACTTCCATATAAAGTCCGAATGAACAAGAGGTATGTTCGTGTTTTCTTTGTAAAGGATATAGGCGTTCCAAAGACATTGTTCAAGGAGATGCCTAAAAATCTTTTTATAGTACTTCTTTTGTTGTTTTCGCATCGCCGGGTAAAAAGTCATCGCCTGATCGGCTCGGTCGACACCTCCCATTGTGTGGTTATAGTCGATCACGACTTGTGGTTTCAGCACTTCGTTTCCGTATTTTGTGCGGACCATGGCAGTGGAGGTGCTGTGCACGGTGCTCATGAGACACACGTCCTTTTTGTCTCGCCAGCACATTGCCATCATTTTGCCCTTTTGAAAGGCAACCATCTCTCCTTTTTTTATTTTTTTATTGCCAAACGTAGATGGCATGTCACGCCGGTTTGGCCTCACGGTACCATACCCGTCCGTTTTATTGAGGAGCAAAACCTCATAAAGTTCTGGTGACGTGTAAAAATTGTCTGTTGTCACGCAGTATCCCTGGTTCAGCAATGGGTCCAGCAGTGACAGGACAGAAGACGTGGCCATCCCATAGCGGCTGTACCTGGGATTGAATTTGGTACCTTTCCCGGTGTAAATTACCGAATTCCATATATAGCCGGTGGATGATTCACATAGCATGTAAAATTTTATCCCAAAGCGCGCTCTTTTGGACGCAATATATTGGATCCAACTCAGGCGTCCCTTGTAGGCCATCAGACTTTCGTCCACACTTAAGTCCCTTTCTGGCACATAGGTCCGCTGAAAGTTGGCAACAATCATCTGGCACACCTCCCAGATTTTTTTCAGCTTTGGCGCAGGATGTGTGGCCTCGTCAAATTCTTCGTTGTTGGCGAAGTGCAGGTTTTTCATTATTAGTGAAAAGCGATACTCAGACATCACAGTGCCAAAAAACGGAGTGGCCAGCATCTTATTGGTGGTCCAGTACCACTTCTGGAGCGGTTTGCCCACCACCCCCTGAAGGATGATGAGTCCCAAAAAATTCCAAATGTCCTCCTCGGTGACCGGTTCCCATTTTCTGGACCTGGAAAATCTGCCACGCAGCGTAGCAGATTGCTGATCGTGGTAGCGATTGGTCTCCGTCACAATTTGTAAAATGACCTCCTCAGATAAAAAGAGTTTCAAATACGCCATAGGGTTGTCGGCCTCCACATTTACCTTCATCCCAGGAGATCCAGTAAATCGGAACCTCGGGGGCGCTGTCTGGTCCGCATCACTGTCTATAGGGCACCAAGTGCGCACATCACTCAGGTCAGGTGCGGGATCATCTGCGGCGTCACTTTCTATATCAGTGTCAGTGTCAGATCCAGATGATAAATCTCCATATGATTCACTGTCGCTCTGATCTGCGAGCAACTCCATGTCGCTGCCGCTATCGCTGTCGCTCAGCTGGTCCAAAAGCGCATTTGGAGGACAGCGCTTTTTTGATGCCATTTTTTATATGGTTTATAAGGTTTTATATGTCAGCAATGACAATGGCAAGGGGCAATGAAAGGGCACTGTGTCAGTTTTCAAAGTGATACAGTGTAATCCTCTCAGATTACATTGTATCACCACCTTTTTATGTGTTTGTGTTGGTGCAACATTTGAATTTCCCTCCCAGTTCCGTTCCCATGCACCATTGCGGTGCAGGGAACGGAACCAGGAAGTCAGATGACTGATGGACGGCGCGGTGTGTGTCTCGGCGGCGATCACAGCAATGATAGATCATCGCTGGATCGCCTGGACAAGGTAAGGAACACCGCTGCGCTCTCTGCACATTCACCCCGAGCGCGACTCGGACTAACCGATAGTAACATAAAAAAACAGCCCCGAGTTGCGCTCGGGTTTACCGTCAGGGGGGTTAATATACATTTTAAAATAATGCAAAAAAAGGAAGATGTGAGGAATAAACACTAATAAAAAAGTCAATCATGAGTTAGCTATAAAACAATTGACATCTACTTCGATGTTTAGGCCGAAAGGTGTATAGCATTTCAACCTATTAACCCACGACATCTCTAATTGAGAGATGGTTCTCACCAAATGGCTACCTCTCCAGTGGGGGCTAAATTTATCAATTCCCAGAAAGATGGTATTATTTGGGTTTCCATTGTGGGCTGTTAAATAATGTTTGGACACAGAGTGTTTAGTGTAACCTAATCGGATGTTATTGATATGTTCGTTAAGACGAACCTGTAGGGGTCTCTTGGTCCTGCCCACATACTGTAGCCCACATGGGCACTGGAGTAAATAGACTACCCCCGTTGTGGAGCATGTAATAAACAGCTTGATATCATGGCTGTTAGACAAACACGTGGAAGTAAAGGTTGTAGTTCTTCTAGAGTGACAGCCATACAAAGAACAGACCTGGCATTTGCCACATTTATAGTATCCCGTGAGGCCCGAAAAGAATTTTGATTCCATATTGGGGGGATTTAGGATGTTGGGAGCCAGTTTGTCTTTTAGGGAGGGCGCCCCTCTGAAGACCACCTGTGGCCTGTCTGGTAGTAGGCCCCCCAAGATTTTATCATTTTTTAAGATGTGCCAATGTTTACCCATTAAATGCTTCACATTTGCATGTTGGCATGAATAGTTGGTAATAAAGGGGTTACGAAACGTATTGTCTTGTTCTTTACTTTTAACGGTCAGCAGATCAAATCTATTTACATTTTGGACCAAAGACATAGTGTTGGACAAGAACTCTTTTGAATAGCCTTTTTCCAAGAAGCGTTGAGTAAGAACATCCTCTTGTTCAACAAATGTAGCATCCTCTGTACAGTTTCGCTTCAATCTTAAATATTGGCTTTTGGGTACCGACTTTAACCATGATGCATGGTGGCAACTATTCTTAGGAATAAAAGCATTCCTGTCGGTGGCCTTAAAGTAAGTTGATGTGACAAAAACGCCATCAACGACAGAAATGGTCAGGTCCAAGAAGTTAACCTTCTCTTGACTCACCTCATGGCTTAAATGAATGCCTCTGTCATTCATATTCAGAGAATCCAAAAATAACATTAAGTCAGACCTGGTTCCATCCCAAAGGAGGAGGATGTCGTCTATGTACCTAGCCCACAGAACAATCTGTGGCATGGCATCCACACAGACGACATCCTCCTCCCACTTGGCCATGAATAGGTTCGCCAGACTGGGGGCATATTTGGCCCCCATGGCGACACCCCTATCTTGTCTGAAAAACTGGCCATTGAACCAAAAAAAGTTGTGGGATGCTGCATATTCCAACAACTCCATGATGAATAAAACCTGCTTATTTGGCAACTCAGAGTCCCTTTTTAAAAAATGTAGGATTGCCTCCAAGCCTAATTCGTGTGGGATCACTGTATATAATGAGGTGACGTCAGCCGTAACCATCCACAGATTGGCAGAAGGAGTGAGGTCGTTAAGCAGGTTAATGACATGTCTGGTGTCTTTGACAAACGATGGCATATTCCGTACCAGGGGTTGTAAATAAAAATCAATGTACTTGCCCACCCGGGAGGTGATAGAATCTATCCCACTGACTATGGGCCTTCCCGGGGGGCAAGTAGGATTTTTATGAACCTTCGGGAGATAGTATATAATTGGAGTCCGAGGGGACTCGGGAATCAAAAAGGCCTTTTCTTTTTTATTTAAAATTTTAAGACCGAAACCCTTAGAGACAAGTTTAACCAGCCTCTTTTTGTATTTTTCACCTGGATCCAATGGTAGGGGGGTATAGGTGTTAGTATCCGCCAAGATACGACCCATCTCTTTCATGTAGTCCTCCTTGTTGAGGACCACAATCCCTCCTCCCTTATCCGCCGGGCGGATAACCACTTGCTTGTTAGCACACAGGTTTTTGATTGTGACGGTATTGGTATGATATCCCCGTCAAAGATTCCCTTCTTCCATAAGAACGTCACCCAATATTCCACTAGGAGGAATATTCCTGAGATCGCCCATTAAGCCACACATTAGTCCAGGCTTACTGCTAGAACAAGACAGACTTTAATGTTATAACACACAGCTTATATGTAATCTCCAAAACTGTTACAATGACAAATCTCCGCCCCCCTCACACTGGGGCTTCCATACAGATGATTAGGCAGACACGACGGAGCCGAGCCTGAAAACACATTTTCTTTAGATAATGACATCAGTGGAGTTAAATACTAGTTGTAACAGCCTGACCACAATGAAGCAATCAGAATAATTAACATACCACTTATCTAATCATTGTAAACAGTAAGGCCGGTCTCCTTCACACACACAATAAATCAATTACCATTTGAACTAGGGAGCTGGCTGGAGAAGGGTCATTAACATATCAATCAGCCTGTAACACATGAACCCTTTTTACCTCTAATACACACAATATAACTAAAACAAGCAGGGAGAATTACACTGAAGCATATGCTTCACAATGGCCCCCCTTTTTCTCCCTGCTCCGGCAAACCCGGTTGGACCTTCCCTGGTCCAGTAGGGTTGACGGGTTCAGAGCTTTTAGTCCGAGGTTAACTCCGTTTGGCGTGACTGACCTCCCTTGGCAACTGCTTCAGACTCAGGTATGTCACCGGGTCGTCAGATCACACGCCGGTCAGTCCCCAAGTCTCTGTGCGATCTACAGAGTCACCAGCAGTCAGTGTGAAGACGGCGAATGGGTCTGCGCGCCGCCGTCCAGGCGCCCCGCCACGGGAGGGGGCAGGTTATGGCTCTGAAGTGACAATCACAGGAGATTCACAAAAAGAAAAAGTTATATCTGCCGAAACGCTGCAGCACTGGTGCTCAGAGTCCGGGGGGGGGATCAGTGCCCCATAGGGTCAGCCACTCTCTGCTCCCTCCGCAGCCGCCGGTTCTCCTCTTTGAGCTTCTCCAGCTCCATCTCCAGTTCATGGAGCCTGGGGGGGTCAGCCTGCTGTGACCTCAGGTGGTTGTTCTCCTCCTCCATGCGGCTTATGCACTCCTCGAGCTCTATGTACTCACGGATCAGATCCTGCTTGCTCATGTCCTGCAGGCTCTCCACGTGGTCCTTCATCATCAGGAACTGGGTGGTGGTTTAAGGGACCACCGGTGGGCCCTTGGCGAACATCTCGGCCCGTATCTGGGACGCCCGCTGCGACTCCCTCTCCTCCAGTCGCTTCTTCTCCTCCCAGGTCAGCTTGTTATACGGCTTCCAGGACCTCTTCTTCTTGGAGGGTAGCTGGCGGTGCCTCTTTCTGCCCAGCTCCCTCCAGGGCCCCTCCGGCTCATGGCTGTCACTCATGACCAGCTGACAATGGTGTTCCCTGTTGTCCGTAATAACAGATTGTACCGTGAGGACTTCGTAAAGGGTGTCCAATGGTTCTTCCTGACCCAGCTCCTGGAGATCCCAAGCCGAGTCTACACAATGGGCTGCTGCTGGTGGGCGGTACCCAGGTTGAGACCAATTTGACCTGGTGTTGTCATTCATGTGGCAATTCTGCTTGAGGTGACCCAGCTGTTTGCACCGGAAGCAGCGTTGTTCGTTATCCTCCTGGCGTGGATAGCGAGGGCTAGATGTCATCGGTCTGTTAGGAGGTTGGTATCTATCGGCTGGTGGGTGTGAGGGCGCCGTTGGTCGTGGAGGTTGTACCCGTGGTGTGACCTGGTTTGTCTTGCGAGTATCCGCATATTCATCCGCCAACTTCGCGGCCTCTGGTAGAGTCATGGGCCTGCGATCTCTCACCCAATCTTTGACATCTGTCTGGATGTGATTGTAAAATTGCTCCAGGAGCATTAGTTGCAAAATGTCCTCTGCGGTGGTGGCCTGGCTGCTGTTAACCCAGTTAGAGGCCGACAGGGATAACTGGCATGCCCATTCCGCGTAAGAGTCTTTCGTGGTTTTGCGTGAGTCCCTGAACTTCTGTCGGTGGGACTCTGGGGTTACTGCATAACGAGCCAGGAGCACTTCTTTAACCCGAGTGTAGCTATGGATATCCTGATCTGGCACGGTCCGGAAAGCATCAGAAGCTTTGCCTGACAGTTTGCCTGACAATATTGCAACCCACTCTCCTCTAGCTATTCGGTGCAGGTTACATTGTCGCTCAAAGTCTGCCAGGTAGTTATCAATCTCACAGTCCTTTTCATCAAAAGCTTTAAAAGCGCTAAACCGAATCTTCCTTGCGTCTGCTGTGCTGTACTCACTGTTTGGAGAATGTGCGGCTGCTTGTTGGACTGCTGCCAGTTTTAACTGTAGTTCTGCGTCTCTTATTTGTTTATCCTTCTGTAGTTCTGCATCTCTTATTTCTTTAGCCTTCTGTAGTTCTGCGTCTCTTATTTCTTTAGCCTTCTGTAGTTCTGCGTCTCTTATTTCTTTAGCCTTCTGTAGCTCTGCGTTTACCAACAGGTCCATCACTTTCAGCACCACATCCGGCGTTGGGTTCGGGCCGAACCATGCTAGCTTCTCTCTCATTAGCTTGTTGGCTGGCGATTCCTCTTCCTGAATCACTGGTCTCTCCATCTCTTGTACTGCTGGCGTTGCTGCAATCCCGTCCTCCTGGTCTAGCTCCATTAATTCTACTATGATGACCCGCTTGGTTTTGTTGCTAGCAATCCTTCCACGAACTTCCAGTAGTTCTTCCAGTGTCTGCTTGGAATCCGGGTGTAAAGGAGAGTAGAAGGGAAAATCCCGCTGCTGCCAACCAATTGTGACGGTATTGGTATGATATCCCCGTCAAAGATTCCCTTCTTCCAAAAGAACGTCACCCAATATTCCACTAGGAGGAATATTCCTGAGATCGCCCATTAAGCCACACATTAGTCCAGGCTTACTGCTAGAACAAGACAGACTTTAATGTTATAACACACAGCTTATATGTAATCTCCAAAACTGTTACAATGACAAATCTCCGCCCCCCTCACACTGGGGCTTCCATACAGATGATTAGGCAGACACGACGGAGCCGAGTCTGAAAACACATTTTCTTTAGATAATGACATCAGTGGAGTTAAATACTAGTTGTAACAGCCTGACCACAATGAAGCAATCAGAATAATTAACATACCACTTATCTAATCATTGTAAACAGTAAGGCCGGTCTCCTTCACACACACAATAAATCAATTACCATTTGAACTAGGGAGCTGGCTGGAGAAGGGTCATTAACATATCAATCAGCCTGTAACACGTGAACCCTTTTTACCTCTAATACACACAATATAACTAAAACAAGCAGGGAGAATTACACTGAAGCATATGCTTCACAGATACCCAACTCTATATTTTGTTTATTCCTCACATTTTTTACCTGGATGTCATCAAGGTCCTTTAAAGTAAGATCTCTGAACACCTTAAGTGCAGGTGCTAGATGACTGGGGGGATTGTAGGTAGAGGCATTAGATAGGCCTGAATGGACATAGTTTTGAAGGACAGTTTGAGAGGGATTAAAAGGGTTAGAAGCTATGTAACGTTGGACATTCAACTTCCGGACATATTTATGTATGTCCATGTACGTAGCAAATTTGTTTAGATTTTTGGGAGGGGCGTACTTTAGACCTTTATCCAAAACTGCTAGTTCCGGGCCAGAAAGGGGATGGGCACTAAGATTGAAAATGCCCCCACCCACTATATTCTCGCTCTTTTGGGACTGAATACGCCACCCCCCTCTGGTCCCTCTTTTAGTTCTCCTAGCCTTTTTAGGCCTTGTCCCACACGGGGAAAACCCCATTGTGGTTGTCCCTGTCCATCTAACTGAATATCATCGAAAGAATAATGTCCTCCACTAGCACCATTGTCACCATAGGCTGCTACTGGATTTTGATAGACAGTTCCTTCCGAATCTGCAATATTTCCCAACGGTAGGAAACTATTGTGCGTTAACACATTATAGCTGGTGTCATAGTCTCCTGTATAATGGACAACGCCATTATCTCCATAGGGAGGTATTGCATGGTGTGAAGATGCTCTACTTTGTGCCTGACCTTGGTAATCTTGGCAATGATTACCCAGCTGGTTACCAGCTATATAATTGGTAGGCATTGGTGGACGAAACTGACCTCCTCTTCCACGAGCACCCGTACCTCCTGGACGCGGATAGGTCCCACCACGGGGCCTAAAACCGGGAGGAGGGTAGGGAATACCTCTTTGTCCCCCTCCAATATTGGCCACACTATTGGGATAGGCGACAAAAGGTCTTTTGCCTTTCTTCTGAGAACCACTTGGAGTGCCCCCTATTTTGGGTCGCCCCTGTGTCCCACTATTTACAGCCAGAGTACCTATCAGACAAGATAGGGGTGTCGCCATGGGGGCCAAATATGCCCCCAGTCTGGCGAACCTATTCATGGCCAAGTGGGAGGAGGATGTCGTCTGTGTGGATGCCATGCCACAGATTGTTCTGTGGGCTAGGTACATAGACGACATCCTCCTCCTTTGGGATGGCACCAGGTCTGACTTAATGTTATTTTTGGATTCTCTGAATATGAATGACAGAGGCATTCATTTAAGCCATGAGGTGAGTCAAGAGAAGGTTAACTTCTTGGACCTGACCATTTCTGTCGTTGATGGCGTTTTTGTCACATCAACTTACTTTAAGGCCACCGACAGGAATGCTTTTATTCCTAAGAATAGTTGCCACCATGCATCATGGTTAAAGTCGGTACCCAAAAGCCAATATTTAAGATTGAAGCGAAACTGTACAGAGGATGCTACATTTGTTGAACAAGCGGATGTTCTTACTCAACGCTTCTTGGAAAAAGGCTATTCAAAAGAGTTCTTGTCCAACACTATGTCTTTGGTCCAAAATGTAAATAGATTTGATCTGCTGACCGTTAAAAGTAAAGAACAAGACAATACGTTTCGTAACCCCTTTATTACCAACTATTCATGCCAACATGCAAATGTGAAGCATTTAATGGGTAAACATTGGCACATCTTAAAAAATGATAAAATCTTGGGGGGCCTACTACCAGACAGGCCACAGGTGGTCTTCAGAGGGGCGCCCTCCCTAAAAGACAAACTGGCTCCCAACATCCTAAATCCCCCCAATATGGAATCAAAATTCTTTTCGGGCCTCACGGGATACTATAAATGTGGCAAATGCCAGGTCTGTTCTTTGAATGGCTGTCACTCTAGAAGAACTACAACCTTTACTTCCACGTGTTTGTCTAACAGCCATGATATCAAGCCGTTTATTACATGCTCCACAACGGGGGTAGTCTATTTACTCCAGTGCCCATGTGGGCTACAGTATGTGGGCAGGACCAAGAGACCCCTACAGGTTCGTCTTAACAAACATATCAATAACATCCGATTAGGTTACACTAAACACTCTGTGTCCAAACATTATTTAACAGCCCACAATAGAAACCCAAATAATACCATCTTTCTGGGAATTGATAAATTTAGCCCCCACTGGAGAGGTAGCCTACACTAACAAGACGGTACACTATTCTTGCCTCATCACAATGAAGCATCCCAAACTCGCCTACAAAGGGTGGTGTACACTTTAGCATCTACAGATAGTCAGTAAACTACCCCAAAAAAAAGGGGGGGGGTCAGTTTTGCTAGTGCGGATTTTTTTTTTTCCTCTGAGCCTTGTTCGGTACCCCTAAGAGAGTGACGTCTCCCTCTACGGAGAAAATCCCTCTAATCATGGCTTAAATACAGTGACAAGCAGAATCATGTCAGCAGCAGAATGTCTGAATCTCCTGGGGTTATTCTCCTCCTGCATCTCAATAGTGCAGTGGGCACGGCAGCATCTCCGCATTTTTCAACAGGGACTTTCTCTTTATGAGAAAGAGAAAAATTCTTATCTCAGAAAACTCTGATTATGATGGAAGACAAGTCCTCACAACCTGTGGAGTCACTGCCAGCTTGGTTCCATCTTTTGGTTCACTCTTGCATCAGAGGACAAGATGGAGGTGTCCACTTCGGTATATTGGTTGTTCCAGGACAGGTGACAGTTCTGTACGGAGAGCTAGAAGTCCCAACATTGTGCAGTTAGGTGCAGCTTACATAGCAATGTCTCGCCTAGGCGTCTTCTTTGACAGGCGAATTCATCCCACTACAAATAATCAACAAGCCAGCCTTAACCTGTGTACAGAGCCAAGAAAAGGACACACATAACGGGTGATCGTCCAATGGATTAACCCTGTTAATACTCAGAGGTGGAAGGGGTTGCCCCAGCCTCAGAGCATCTTATAGTCCAATTCTCCAGAATTACCTGGCAGATCACCTTTCAAGGATTCAGCAACCCCAAAGCTACACAAGCTGGATATGACAAGGACTCTCAGACATTGCAGTAGTCCGACACAAGACTTCTCGTAAGATCATCAGGCTTCCTCTTGGATCCCTAAACAATATAAAAATATATAAACACGAAGGACAACTTTGGCATGTTGGATCAGTTATCTCATTCGGTGAACATATCAGGCTAGTGGTCCTTCTGGTCCAAAATCAATGAGTATTCACTCTACGCAGTGAATAGCTTTTTCCTGGGCAACTGTAGCGCATTTTTCCCCAGAAACTCTCTGTCAGGCGGCAAAATGGTTGTCTTTTACCTCATTCATGTTCTACTATGGTCTAATCCTGGGTACACTTGCTCCCCACGATATAAAAAAAAGAAAAAAAAAAGAGAAGCAGAGGGGCTTCATAAGCTATCTGATCTATAATCGAAAGTAAAAATATTTTGGCAGCTACCCTCCCTGTGAGCGAGTTATTAACCATATGTATGCTGCCATGGAAGGCACCAGGAAAACGGAAAATTGAATACTTACCTTTCCGTCATTTTCCTTTTCTGGTGCCTGACCATGGCAGCATACACCCTCCCTTGCCATAATCCTTAAATGTTTAAATCTAGTTACAAGAATAGTGTATGGGGGAGGCCGACACTCTTTTAAAGAGTTGTAATTGGTCCTGTGGGTTGGTTGGGGGCGGAGTAACCAACCATATGCATGCTGCCATGGTCAGGCACCAGGAAAGGAAAATTACGAAAAATTACATTTTGGCAAGATTGCTGCTGTGTCCCCTGTCCATCCATGAATGAAAGAGAAAACAAATTTACAAATCGCTGCCATTCATTAGTAATCTCGCACTACAAAAAATTGTTTTACTGATAAATTAATAGTGCACTTGTTCTCAACCTTCTGTGAATGAACCAACCAATTATGACACACCAAAAACAATCAAATGAGGGATAGCGATCATACACCACTCAACATCCATATCTTAATACCTGCCAGGATACAGTGTGGCAAGATAACACAGCAAATTGATATATAAAACAAATATATAAAATATATATATATATATATATATATATATATATATCCCAAATTGATTAAAAGTTAGAATTCATAAAAAATAAAGAGTGATAGTCCTATAATTAAAGAAGGTATTTTTTCCAGCCCCAAACTAACTTCTGCCCCAGTGTGTGCTCACAAAGTGCTTATTCCGTGATGGATAAACCTTCACCATCCACCCCAAGTGAACTGGCCGTTAACATTCAGGGTATGACCAGCTTAGGTCAAACAAATACTTTAGTTGGTTGCAGCTGTTCGTAAAACTCATTTTTTTTTCTAGTAAGTGTTTACTATACACATAGCAGTGCACAAGTACTTCATACACATACTTTATTTAATTTCTCTATTCCCACTTGAGCTGTAGCTATGGATATTTTTAAAGCAGAGTTCCACCCAAAAGTGGAAGCTCCACTTATCTGCTTCCTCCCCCCCTCTGGTGCCACATTTGGCACCCTTTACAGGGGGAGCAGATACCTGTCAGGTACCCACTTTCATGTAAGGGCTCCGAGATTACCTACGTCATTTTCGGCACCTCCTCCTTCCCCCCGCTGCCTTCTGGGAGACACACACAGGTCCCAGAAGACAGCGAGAACATTCAGAAAGCGCAACGCGACTCATGCATGCTCAGTAGAAAACAGGCTGTGAACCTGCAAGGCTTCACTTCCTGTTTCCCTTAGTAAGGATGTCGGCGCCTGTACCCAAAGCCGCTGGACAGATTGGCTTTAGGTGCCAACATCGCAGGCTCCCTGGACAGGTAAGTGTCCTTATATTAAAAGTCAGCAGCTACAGTATTTGTAGCTGCTGGCTTTTAATTTTCTTTAACACAGGCTGGACCTCCTTTTTAAGTTTATGGAGAATGGCACTGTAACGGTCACCACCGTTTACGACCTTCCATCAACCCACGACAGCTTATCCGACACACAGACAAACCAGCAGGCACGATCCATATCCATTCCCCAGAAAATGAGACTGACCACTCTATTTTCTGCTTCAAAATGTATGAACACTTTTAATGGTTAGCTCTCAAGTTTATATACAGTTTTCAAGGCATGTTTCAGTGATCACAGGAACAATCAAACTCTCCGCCCACCCATCACACCCTGGGGGGGCTTCAATACACCTTCAGATGGCTAATTGCTAAACATTCCAGACTTTTCGGTCTATAATTGACATGACCTAATCACTGCACCAGAGAAGTCACATTCCTTCATTAACAGAATTCAACAAAACACCATCACACAATGAATTCCCCTCAATCCACATCTTTAGACAGATGGTCTGTCTCTGCATACAGCTTGACAAGTTCCATTCCCCACACAAAAAAGTATTTAGCATACATAATGAGAGATCCTGGACCAGACTCAATTAGCATGTCAACAGTCTACACAGAGAGATGAGTCATAGAATATTCGTTGCAGACATTAAGGAATATATTGTAGATTACTGTCCATGCTAAAACAATCCAACATATGTCCCTTATCTCCTGGCTCAATCTGTGCCCAAAAGTCACTCCTGTTACAGGCACTATTAATTAAAATTATGTTTTCACTCAGAAAGATAATACTGATATAGAAGACAACACGTTTAGAAAATTCAGGCACCTGATGGAGAAAAATGTCAGCTTATGGTGGGACCTTGCCGTACATGAACAATATATTAAAGAAAATTTTGTACCGAGGAGACTGAGATGGGATGTTCCCATTAATGATGATCTGCTTGACAAAGATTCTATAGAAGAATGGTACAAGTTTTTAATAAAAAAAAGTCCTTCAGGTTCTGATTAAAAGAACAAATTGCAGAATGTAAGAAAAAATTAGACCCACACAAGGATTACACACAATTCACAACACTAACTAATCAATTGAATAGTATTCTTAATCGGCTGCAAAGGCTATGAATGTGGTTTTCAGTAGCACATGGCGCTCAATTCCCTGAAGAGATTATCCATACCAAATCACCTTTCAGATAGCTTACTCAGTCACAACTCACATGAAAGAAGATCTGGCGATGTTTATTCATCGTATGATCCGTAGAGTGTAAAGTTACAACAGGTAAAGGAACTAGGGCTGTTACTGATCAAAATTTTTGTGTTCGATTAATCTATTTTTTTTTAATCGATTAATCGACTAATTTCGATTAGTTATAATGCACATACAGATTCAACTACTTTTAGCTGATCTCCTCCTTGCAGGCTGATTCCCAATGCAGCTACCAACCACTGGAAAAATGGATAGCAGGATACAAAAAACACACAAAGGCAGCGCTCGATGGGAATAGCATTACAACTTTTATAGTCTATAAGTAGGTAACATAATAAATATTGCACTGGAGATAAAATCGATGTAGCTACATAAACTGTAAATATGGTGCGAGTAATACCAAACGGTAACAAAAGCAGTCATAAAAACATGTAGCTAAGTATGATACTGGTATAAAAATGTGTACAACGATGCCACTGCTGAATCCAGATGAGGAGAAGTTAACATCAGTCCGTCGGCATGTAGATGTCCCATGAAGGGAACAATCACAACTCCCAGTGGATGGTTGTAGAATCCCAGATTGATAGAGGGAAGTGTAACAGCCCTTGTGTGTGGCAGATAGTAAGGTCCCGCCGACATGCAGATATGAAGGCACAGCAAAGGAGCCCTTCAGATGGACACGGCAAGCCCTGCCGGTGGCCGTGACGTTACCGGATCTCCGACGGAACTCCCTGAAGCCGGCGGAGAGGTGAGTACAAATCAAAATAATTTTGATCGATCAAAAATTTTTTGATCGATCAAAAAAATTTTGGATCGATCAAAAAAATTAAAGATTAATCGATGAATTAAAAGTTAATTTCCACAGCCCTAAAAAGAACGATTCTACCATGCAGGTTTAGAAGATGCAACAGGTCACATAGAAAGTACAGCATAAAATGGCTGATACAGAGAAGAGGGGGAGGAGAAAACTCAGCAGCATGCAAACTACGGAGTGGCACAAGAGACAAACTAAGATGGACATTAAAGAGACAGTACATTATAATAAAACAATATCATGTAACATGACACTCCCCGCCTGAAATCTTTAGATTTCAAAGTCTATTACATATATAAAGATAAGTCCCAATGTCAAGAAGTCCAACTTAAACCTGTAGGGGAAGAAACATTGAAAGTAAAACTGGTGTGTAAACCATAGCTACGAGATACCCACAAACACAAGAAGGTATGCAGTAAATGAACAACGAAACATGAAGTCCAAAAATAGATGACTTAAGTCCTGTAGTCTACAGTTTATAGTCGTGGAACTTCAACAACAGCACAGTCAATAGTTATAGTGATATTCTCCCCTCCATAGCACGTACAGCCGATACTCCTGCATAAGTCACTCACTTGGGAAAAGAAGCACCAATTCCGTGATTGGTCGTGAGAAAGTCCGAGCAGAACCTCCTTTGGTTATCTTAATCTCAACCTTTCGAACCTTTCCGTCATCGCTGGGCATTACGCTTGTTACAAGACCCATAGGCCACTCATTGCGACAGACTTCTCTATCTTTCAGAAGAACAAGGGCACCTACTTTGAGGTTAGGCTTGGGAGTAAGGAGTGTGGTTGGGGTAAGAATCACTGGAGCATCAGAATCAGAAGATACTGGTACTAGAGGCCTTGCATTAATGATGGCGGATACTTCAGAGAGAAAGGTACTCAAAGTCTCATGAGTCTATAGTGAAGACTTGTGGTCCTGTAACATTGTAACACCTCTGCTGTTACTATGTGCAGAACGAGCGCAGCTGTACCTTATTCAAGCAGCTGCGCTCCGTTCTGTAAGACGTCTGCGTCACTTCCGGTTCTGGAACGCGGAAGCGCGACCCAGCGTTCTCCTCCTCTTTCCCCGCGAATTCGGGGCTATTTAAATCCCCCAGAGATGACGGCAGGGTGTTCCGTTATTTTGTCGGATGCCTGCCGTCACCTGGGAACCCTGACTGTGCACCCTGGAATCCACCAGCCACTGGAGATCTCGTTCCCCTGATCCTCCATCTGCCTCCGGACATCTCGTCCCCCTGATCCTCCATTCTGCAACCCTCCAGCTCTCTGCACCCTGTCAGACTCCAGGAAGGATCCACAGACACTGATTAACTGAGCCATACACGGAATCTCCAGAGTCCAGGACCCTGGGACTCTCCCACATGTTCCCTGCATCATCCAGACAGTGCACCACTGCACCCAGCAGAACCGCAAGTATCATGTTCTGATATATTACTAGCATTGATTACCTATACCCTGTCTGCATGCCAAAAGGGGAGATTGGAAGTCTGAGTCACCTCTCTCACTGAAAGGGTATCCCATACTCTTATGGACTGTGCCTAATAGTGTGAAGTAACATTATATAACTGCCATATACTAAGTACTCAGCCACATATAAACGTACCTCCTAAATACTGCCTAGCAAGTTTGCATACTTACGTCTCAACGTCTGAGAGAAATTATCAAGTAGTAATGAAAGTACACTTACCAAGGCCAAGATGCTGAGGGTGGCTCCCTTTGCGACCCGGCGCGGTCCGCCCCCTGGAGTGGGGACAGGGGAACAGACGCACCAGGAGGCACCGGTACCGATAGGAAGGTGAAGGTCAGGTGCGTGGAACAGGACCAACCAGGCAGAAGTCCGCTTTAAGCGCGGCGGGGAATTCCAGGAGGTCCGGGAAGCAGGATCAGTTGAAACAGAGGATAATCCAGGAAACAGACTGCGGTCAAGGAAGCACGGATAAACAGGGTAGTCCAAAGTTCAAGCCAAAAGGTCAATAAGTCCAATAAGTCCAATAAGCAAGCCAAGGTCAAGGTAGGAGAAAGCAGCAATCCGGTGGGTAGAGCCAAGGTCAGTTAAACAGGAACAAGACAGGATAAGTTTTTCCAAGATCCAGGAAACACTCCAAACGCTGTGACAAGCCAGCAACTAGCCACAGGAAGGGGGAGGTTTAAATAGCCCGCTTCAGGGCTCTGATTGGCCGGACGAACTACAGGTCTGTGTGCGCCCGCCCGCGCGCGCCAACACCACGCACGCGTGCGCGGCGCAAACAGCCGCAATTGCACCGTTCGGGGGGACAGGTAAGAATTGGTGCCCTGACAGTGCCCCCCCCCCTAGGGGCGGACTCCGGACGCCCAAACTGTCCATCAGTTCCGGATGGTCCCGGTGAAAAATTCGGATCAGGCGGGGAGCATGTAAATTTCTGGAAGGTTCCCATGAACTGTCTTCAGGCGGGTAACCCTTCCACTTGACAAGGTACTGGAGTTGCCTCCCTCTCTTCCAGCAACCTAAAATAGATTCGACCTCGAATTCTTTTTCACCTTCAATTTCCACTGGAGGAGGTGGAAGTTCCTCCCTTCCTGGAAAAGAGTCTGGGATAACGGGTTTGAGCAGAGATGCGTGGAATACAGGGTGGATCTTGTATGAATCTGGTAATGTTAGTTCAAAAGCCACAGGATTGATCACTCTTTTCATTTCGAATGGGCCTATGAACCTGGGACCTAGTTTCCGAGAAGGAATGGGTAACCTAAGGTTCGTGGCCGATAGCCATACCTTCTCCCCGACTTTAAAAGCTCGACACTCCTTCTTCCCCTTATCGTAGGACCTTTTGTAATTTTCCTGGGCTTGTCGCATGCCTTTTTGAAGTCTTTGAAAATTTTGTTGTAAAGAGACAGTGGGCCTGATTTACCAAGCCTTTACTCCATGACTCATGGAGTAAAAGCAGGAGTAGCAGCCGTTTGGCCATTTACTAAAGAAATACGCTGCTAGTGCAGTGTATTTCCCTAGTTACTAATGTGCTCCGTGCGCCCAGGAGAGGGTGCATTGTGCACCAGTACAGACCTGGCGCACGGCACATTGAAGTGTAAATTGCGGGGGTTTGGGCGGGAGTTTATTAGGGGGGGAGGTGGGGGGATGCAGGGGAAGTGAAGTGACATGTGTTTTAAAGTGTTTGGCAGGCCGAATTGAAAGGGAAAGTGTTTTTTGAAAACAGATCCCCGTACGCTTGCACAGTGCGCCTGAACCTCGGGAGGTTCATTTGCATACTGGGCATGCGCAGAGAGAAAAGTCAGGGATTCCCGTGCGCCTTGTCAGTACGCCGTGAAAATCTTGGTAAATACCAAGCGGCGTACCCGTGATTGCGCTGCGTGACGCGGCGCACGGGAATCTCCGAGCTGTTTTCAGCCCTGAAGGGGAACTCGGCGCCAAATTTCAAACTTGAAATCGGCGCGGGTCCCCCTTCAGGGCTACATTAGGCTCTTGGGCTTGGTCCGGAACGTGAGGGGTTAAACCCGCGCCGATTCGGCGCGGGGGTCCCCCCCAGATCCAAACCAAGCCCTCATCCCAAGCATGCAGTCTGGCCCGGACAGGAATGGGGGAGGGGACGAGCGAGCGCCCCCCCCCTCCTGAGCCGTACCAGACCGCATGCCCTCAACATGGGGGAGTGTGTGCTGTGGGGGAGGGGGGCACTGCCCCCCCACCCCACAGCACTCTTGCCCCCATGTCGATAGGGACAAGAGCCTCTTCCCGACAACCCTTGCCATTGGTTGTCGGGGTATGCGGGCGGGGCTAATCGGAATCTGCGAGCTCCCTTTAATAAGGGGGCCCCCAGATGCCGGCCCCCCACCCTATGTGAATGAGTATGGGGTACATCGTACCTCTACCCATTCACATGGGGGAAATGTAAAGTAAAAAAAACACACCACACAGAATAAAATATTTTATTAATCTGCTCCGGAGCCCCCCCTTTCTTCTTTAGCTCTCTTAGAAGGGGGGGTTTCTTCTCTCCCGATCTTCTGCCGTGACCCTGGGCTTCGGTGATTGCTGCCGGGGGAGGGCGCCATCCCTCGGTCCTCTCCGGAGCCTTCCGCCGGATGCCCCCACCCCATTTAAGCTCTTTTTCATTAGGGAGGGGCATCCGGACTTCGGGGTCTTCTGCCGGGGGATGGCGCCTATCCCCCGGTCTTTCCGGTGCCTTCCGCCAGGGTTCCGGTCTTCCTGGTCTTCTGCCGGGGGTGCGCCAACTCCCCGGTCTTTTCTCTTCTGTCTTCTCTGCTCCCTCTTCTGCCTGGCTCCACCGCGGAGCCAGGGCTTTCTTCCGTCTTCTTTCTTCTCTCTTCCTTCTTCTGCCTGTCTCCTCCGGGAGCACAGGGCTTGTCTCCGCTGTCTTCTTCCTTCTCTTCCATTGGATGTTGACACGACGAGGTCCGGCGCTGGAATGCCGTCTGAGCAGTGGGCATGGACTTATATAGGGCAATGCCACCATGTGACCTCAACCCATGTGACATCACATTCCCATCATGCCCAGGGAATGTGATGTCACATGGGTTGAGGTCACATGGTGGCATTACCCTATATAAGTCCATGCCCGCCGCTGACACGGCATGTCAGCGCGGAACCTCGTCGTGTCAACATCGAATGGAAGAGAAGGAAGAAGACAGCGGAGACAAGCCCTGGGCTCCCGGAGGAGACAGGCAGAAGAAGGAAGAGAGAAGAAAGAAGACGGAAGAAAGCCCTGGCTCCGCGGGGGAGCCAGGCAGAAGAGGGAGCAGAGAAGACAGAAGAGAAAAGACCGGGGAGTTGGCGCACCCCCGGCAGAAGACCAGGAAGACCGGAACCCTGGCGGAAGGCACCGGAAAGACCGGGGGATAGGCGCCATCCCCCGGCAGAAGACCCCGAAGTCCGGATGCCCCTCCCTAATGAAAAAGAGCTTAAATGGGGTGGGGGCATCCGGCGGAAGGCTCCGGAGAGGACCGAGGGATGGCGCCCTCCCCCGGCAGAAATCACCGAAGCCCAGGGTCCCGGCGGAAGATCGGGAGAGAAGAAACCCCCCCTTCTAAGAGAGCTAAAGAAGAAAGGGGGGGCTCCGGAGCAGATTAATAAAATATTTTATTCTGTGTGGTGTTTTTTTTTTACTTTACATTTCCCCCATGTGAATGGGTAGAGGTACGATGTACCCCATACTCATTCACATAGGGTGGGGGGCCGGAATCTGGGGACCCCTTTATTAAAGGGGTCTCTCAGATTCTGATAAGCTCTCCGCCCGCATACCCCGACAACCAACGGCCAGGGTTGTCGGGAAGAGGCTCTTGTCCCTATCGACATGGGGGCAAGAGTGCTTTGGGGTGGGGGGGCAGTGCCCCCCTCCCCCACAGCACACACTCCCCCATGTTGAGGGCATGTGGTCTGGTATGGCTCAGGAGGGAGGGGGGCGCTCGCTCGTCCCCACCCCCATTCCTGTCTGACCAGACTGCGTGCCTGGGATAAGGGCTTGGTTTGGATCTTGGGGGGGACCCCACGCTATTTTTTTGGGCCCCGGTTTAACCCCTTATGTTCCAGACCAAGCCTAAGAGCCTGGTATGCACCTGGAGGGAACCCACCTTATTTTTTTTTGGGGGGGTCTGGAGTTCCCCTTCATGAACAGCGATCTGTCATTTACACATGTCAGTCCCACCCCCCCTACAGTTAGAACACACCCAGGGAACATATTTAACCCCTCCCTCGCACCTAGTGTTAACCCCTTCCCTGCCAGTGGCATTTTTTGAGTAAGCAATGCATTTTTTACAGCACTGATCGCTAGAAAAATGCCAATGGTTCCAAAAAAGTGTTCGATGTGTCCACCATAATGTCGCAGTACCGATAAAAATCGCTGATCGCCCCAATAACTAGTTAAAACAACAAAAAAAAAAAATTTGTAGACGCTATAACTTTTGCAAAAACCAAACACTAAACGCTATTTGCGATTTTTTGGAACCAAAAAGATGTAGAATACGTATCGGCCTAAACTGAGGGTTTTTTTAGTTTTTTGAATATATATTTTTGGGGATATTTATTATAGCAAAAAGTAAAAATAATTTTTACATATGTGGGCGGGACTTACGCAAGTCCCGCCCACATATATAAACATCGTTCAAACCACACATGTGAGGTATTGACGCGTGCATTAGAGCGAGAGCAATACTTTTACCACTAGACCTTCTTTGTAACTATAAACTGGTAACCTGGAAAAAAAAGAAAAAGGTCGCCTATGGGGATATTCACGGAATTCATTTTGGCCCCATTGCAGGAGTGTTTCCAATAGTAAAGCGTGACATGTAAGGTATCTATTTACTCAGTGTAACATCATCTTTCACATTATCCCCAAAAATTGGGCTCACTTTTGTGTTTTGTTAATTTTTAACCACTTGAGCCCGGACCATATTTCTGGTCAATGACCGGGCAAGTTTTTGTGATTCGGCGCGGCGTCGCTTTAACTGACAATTGCGCAGTCGTGCGACGTGGCTCCCAAACAAAATTGGCAACCTTTTTTTTCCCACAAATAGATTATTAAATGTGCGTGTTTACTTCTGTCTTTAACACCTCCCCTTCAGGCTGGAAAGCATCAGATCAGGGGAAACCAAAAAAAAAAAGCTCTCATTCCATTGCAGCTTGGTTCCTACATGTGTGATGAACTGAGCATGCTCAAACACTTAGAAAAAAAATATCCTTTCTTTTTAAAAGGTGAAAAACACTCATTGGATGCTCATAGAGCGTGGTTTGGATTAATTGCAGGTGTGCCCAATTACAAGCTCACCCAAACTAGAGACTGCAATTTGTTCATGTGATTTTAATTGCTTCATTACTAGCACTGTTATAAAAAGCTTGGATCGATCAGTCCTCAGCTGCCCTCAGAAGGGGCAGGCTGGCAGAAATGCTGTTGCTAAACACAAATGTTGTTTGTTGCATGGGTTTTGTTTTATTTTGCCAATGGTTTTGGTTTATTTTTAAATGATGTTCACTTTGATGTATTTGTCTATGTGGCCTTATTTTATGAAAAATGTGTAAAGCTATGGTTAATTAGAATTTTGAAATGTATTTTTGTTTGTCTTTTTTTGCTTTCCTTGTTTTGTTGACCAATAAAAATTACTTTAAAATTGTTAAGTTTGTCTTTTGTTACTTTTTCATGCTACATATGTTGACAGCTGCAGCTGAACTAGGTTTGGGCCTAACAAATTATGTGTGATTTTTGTCTAAGCTTCTTTCCTGGTGTGTAATCATGAAATGTTTGCCATGTTTATTCTCCCTGACTTTAAAGACAAAAACTGGTAAGTATTTTATTTATTCTGCAGTGGTCCTCAGCCCTCAAGTACCCCCGACAGGACATGTTTTGGGGATTTCTCTTATCAAGAATTGCTGTCCAGACTATTTTAAAGCACATGTGCAAGATGAAGGAAAACCTGCAAACATGGCCTGTGGGGGGGGGGGTTTGCTATTGGTGGACAGGCTTGACGTGCTGATTTACAGCACTGTGCTTAAATCTAGCGCAAGGCAATCCTATTCAATTTTTGGGTGTTTGAGGGAAGCCAAGTGAGTGTTAGAACCCCTGCTTTGTGTTTTTTTATTTTTGTGTTGAGCTTTGTGTCCCTTTTCTTAAAATTGGCTTCACTTCCTGTCACACAGCTGAACAGGAAGTGAGGTTAAAACCCTACCAGTGTCATTTCTTGGGGACACCGGTCAATCTAACTAGTGTCCCCATTAAGCAAATTGCACTCCAGCACTGCTGTGTACACCCCAAATCATGGGTCTTCAAACTACGGCCCTCCAGTTGTTCAGGAACTACAATTCCCATCATGCCTAGTCATGTCTGTGAATGTCAGTGCATTACAAGGCCTCATGGGATGTGTAGTTCTACAACAGCTGGAGGGCCGTAGTTTGAGGATCCCTGCCCCAAATGATTATTTAGTTTGGGGTTTAGTAAAGGCAAAGCCACTCTGCAGTACAAGCATAGTTGCTGAAAATCAGAGAGGAAGCACTGATGGTTTTAACATCCAATCCTGTAGAAGCAAAGTTGTTTTGTTTTCTTCCTTGCTTTGCACTTGTAGGAGTGGATTTGCCTTTAGTAAATGGACCCCAAAGTCCAAGATCCCTAATAATTTGGGGTGTACACAGCAAAATGCTAGAGTGCAATTTACATAATGGGAAACTATTTAGATTGATCTCTGTGTCCACAAGAAAATATATTAGTAAGGTTTTACCCTCACTTCCTGTTTGGCTATGTGACAGGAAGTGAATGAATTAGAAAGGGTGAAGACACCTCACAAATGTTGTCACTATCAGGGGTGCAGACATCCCCAAAAAAATGAGCAGATAATACTTATTTGCAAATTAATAATTTTTTAGTTAACATTGGGTGGGGTGCTCTAACACACACATTCCTACATATTAGCAACGCTCTATCCTGGCCTATTGGCATGGTTATATTTTCTTAGGGCTCTCAATAAAACTCTATGAAATTTGTGCTTAAACTAGAACCAGGGGCGGACTGACAACTCATGGGGCCCCTGGGCAATAGAAGATTATGGGGCCCCTCTGGCTTACAGATGACCACCACGCCAGGAGGTAGTGCAGAGGCGGGCAGCTAAAATCTTGGGATATTCACATTAAAAGCATGTCATTTTCGGACATATCAGGGACAGATCTAAAAAAAACACAGATTTTTACATACTGTCCCTGGTTTTACTGAGCCTGGCAACCCGGATGGGGCCCCCTAGTGGCATGGGGCCCTCGGGCAGTGCCCGAGTGACTCAATGGTCAGTCCGCCCCTGACAAGAACTATAATCAACAAGTTTTATTTTCTTTCATTTTGGATAGAGTGAGGGAGGGTTATAGGCCCTGTCAGTTTATTTTGTATTATCTGTGTCCAATTGGGGAGATTTGCCTTCACTTCCTGCCCCATAGCCAAACAGGAAGTGAGAGAAAAACTATGCAAATTAACCACTTCCCGCCCAGCCTATGGCCGATTTACGTCCGGGAAGTGGTTACACAATCCTGACAGGACGTCCTGCAGGATTTCATGCCGCACGCGCCTGTGGGGGCACGCAGCGCGGCGATCGGTGATGCGGGGTGTCAGTCTGACACCCTGCATCTCCGATCTCGGTAAAGAGTCTCTCACGGAGACGGAGACTCTTTACCACGTGATCAGCCGTGTCCAATCACGGCTGATCACGATGTAAACAGGAAGAGCCATCGATGGCTCTTCCTCACTCGCGTCTTACAGACGCGAGTATAGGAGAGCCGATCGGCGGCTCTCCTGACAGGGGGCGTTCGCGCTGATTGTTTATCAGCGCAGCCCCCCCTCGGATCACCACACTGGACCACCAGGGATGCCCACCCTGGACCACCAGGGTGTGCAAAAACAAAAAAAATATAGAACAAAAAAACAAAAAGCATTAAAAAATAAGAAAAAATATGCCAATCAGTGCCCACAAATGGGCACTGACTGGGAAAATCAGTGCCACCCCACAGTGCCCATCCATGCACAGTGCCCACCTATCAGTGCCCACCTGTGCCACCCATAAGTATCCATCAGTGCCACCCATAAGTGCCGCCCATAAGTATCCATCAGTGCCACCCATAAGTGCCGCCCATCTGTGCCGCCCATGAGTGCCCATCAGTGCCGCCTATGAGTGCCCATCAGTGCCGCATAGCAGCGCCGCCAATCAATGCCACCTCATCTGTGCCGTCAGTACTACCTCATCGATGTCCATCAGTGCCATCTCATCGGGGCCCATCAGTGCCGCCATATCAGTGCCCGTAATTGAAAGAGAAAAACTTATTTACAAAAAAATTAACCTAAAAAAAGAAAAAGTTTTTTTTGTTTCAAAATTTGCAGTCTTTTTTTAGTTGTTGCGCAAAAAAAAAAACGCAGAGGTGATCAAATAACAACAAAAGAAAGCTCTATTTGTGGGGAAAAAAGGACGCCAATTTTGTTTGGGTACAGTGTTGTATGACCGCGCAATTGCCATTCAAAGTGCGACAGTGTTGAAAGCTGAAAATTGGCTTGGGCGGGAAGGTGCGTAAGTGCCTGGTATGGAAGTGGTTAAGGGAATCCAGTGCCCCCCCAGAACTAGTGTGTGGGTCCCCTGAAAATTACTGGGCGGGGTTATACAAAAACAGGTTGTGACCTTGACAGGAAGGGGTGGGTCATTTTTCTATTAGGAGGTGCAGATATGTAGTCAGGCCTAGGGCAGAACCAAACCTTAATATACTACTGCATATTAGGGCTTATTTAGACCGGAACCGATTTACAGCGTGTTTTTATATTGTGGGAGGAAACCCACGCAGGCACAGGGAGAACATGCAAACTCCATGCAGATGCTGTCACGGGCGGGATTCGAACCAACGACTCTTTTGCTGCTAGGTCAAAGTGCTATACACTACACCACTGTGGTGAACGAACATGATTGCAGCTGAAAGCATGAGATCTTTTTTTTTTTTTTTCAATACCATGCTTTCCAGCCTTATTGACCCCGCCTCTCTCCATAAAGAGGACCTGTCACACACTAGTCCTATTACAAGGGATGTTTACATTCCTTGTAATAGGAAGAAAACTGATCATTTTTTTTTTATTTTTTTATTTCAGTGTAAAACATTATAAAACTAAATAAAAATAAATAAGAAAACCCCAAAAAAATTTTTTAAAGCGCCCCGTCGCGACGAGCTCGCGCACAGAAGCAAACGCATACGCGAGTAGCGCCCGCATATGAAAACAGTATTCAAACCACACAAGTGAGGTATCGCCGCGATCGTTAGAGTGAGAGCAATAATTCTAGCCCTAGACCTACTCTGCAACTCAAAAAATGCAACCTGTAGAATTTTTTAAACGTCGCCTATCGAGTTTTTTAAAGGGTAAAAGTTTGACGCCATGCCACGAGCGGGCGCAATTTTTAAGCGTGACATGTTGGGTATCATTTTACTCGGCGTAACATTATCTTTCACAATATAGAAAAAAATTGGGCAAAATGTATTGTTGTCTTATTTTTTAATTCAAAAAAGTGATTTTTATCCAAAAAAAGTGCGCTTGTAAGACCGCTGCGCAAATACGGTGTGACAAAAAGTATTGCAATGACTGCCATTTTATTCCCTAGGATGTCTGCTAAAAAAAAATATATAATGTTTGGGGGTTCTGATTAATTTTCTAGCCAAAAAATTGTGATTTTCACATGAAGGAGAGAAGTGCCAGAATTAACCCGGTGGGCAAGTGGTTAAAGTACTCATGGCTATAAAGAATAGAGTCATTGCTCATTAAAAAAAAAAAAAAAAAAAAGGGGGTCCCTCCAAATTAAATTACCAGGCCCTTCAGGTCTGGAATGGATATTAAGGGGAACCCCGCCGTAAAAACCCAAAAAAAAAAAGACGTGCGGTTCCCGGCAAATATCCATTCCAGACCCTTCAGGTCTGGTGTGGATTTTAAGGGGAACTCCACCCCAAATTGAAAAAAAAAATGGCGTGGAGTCCCCCTAAAAATCCACACCAGACCCTTATCCGAGCACGTTGACCTGGCCGGCCGCAGAAAAGAGGGGGGGACAGAGTGCGGCCCCCCCCCTCTCCTGAACCGCACCAGGCCACATGCCCTCAACATGGGGAGGATGTCCCCATGTTGATGGGGACAAGGGTCTCATCCCCACAACCCTTGCCCGGTGGTTGTGGGGGTATGCGGGCGGGAGGTTTATCAGAATCTGGAAGACCCCTTTAACAAAGGGGACCCCCAGATCCTGACCCCCCCCCTGTGTGAAATGGTAATGGGGTACATTGTACCTCTACCATTTCACCCCAAAAAAAATGTCAAAGTGATAAAAATGACAGTAGCCGGTTTTTGACAAATCTTTTAATAAAATCTTCTTTTCTTCTTTCCTTCGGGTTTCTTCCGCTGCTTCTTTCTTCTAGTCCACATCTTGCCCGACGTCTTCTTCTATCTTCTCCGTCCGTCCTTCCGCCTTCTGGTCCCGCATCTTGCCCGTTGTCTTCTCCGTCCGCCTCCTCGTCCGCATCTTGGGTCTTCTGCGGTCTTCTTCTCGGTCCGCCGCCTTCTCGTCCCCTGCGTTTGAATTTGATTTGGCCGCCGTTTTCCCGCTCCTGGGACCCGCCCCCCTCTGACGCCACAAGTAAACTCCTTAGAAGGTCATGTGCGTCAGAGGGGGGCGGGGTCGCAGAGCGTCACACAGCGGGGGAATTCAATTTCAATCGCGCCGCCCGGAGAAGAAGTTCCCGCCGTGTCACACTCATGTGACCCCGCCCCCCTCTGACGCCACAAGTAAACTCCTTAGAAGGTCATGTGCGTCAGAGGGGGGCGGGGTCACATGAGTGTGACACGGCGGGAACTTCTTCTCCGGGCGGCGCGATTGAAATTGAATTCCCCCGCTGTGTGACGCTCTGCGACCCCGCCCCCCTCTGACGCACATGACCTTCTAAGGAGTTTACTTGTGGCGTCAGAGGGGGGCGGGTCCCAGGAGCGGGAAAACGGCGGCCAAATCAAATTCAAACGCAGGGGACGAGAAGGCGGCGGACCGAGAAGAAGACCGCAGAAGACCCAAGATGCGGACGAGGAGGCGGACGGAGAAGACAACGGGCAAGATGCGGGACCAGAAGGCGGAAGGACGGACGGAGAAGATAGAAGAAGACGTCGGGCAAGATGTGGACTAGAAGAAAGAAGCAGCGGAAGAAACCCGAAGGAAAGAAGAAAAGAAGATTTTATTAAAAGATTTGTCAAAAACCGGCTACTGTCATTTTTATCACTTTGACATTTTTTTTGGGGTGAAATGGTAGAGGTACAATGTACCCCATTACCATTTCACACAGGGGGGGGGTCAGGATCTGGGGGTCCCCTTTGTTAAAGGGGTCTTCCAGATTCTGATAAACCTCCCGCCCGCATACCCCCACAACCACCGGGCAAGGGTTGTGGGGATGAGACCCTTGTCCCCATCAACATGGGGACATCCTCCCCATGTTGAGGGCATGTGGCCTGGTGCGGTTCAGGAGAGGGGGGGGGCCGCACTCTGTCCCCCCCTCTTTTCTGCGGCCGGCCAGGTCAACGTGCTCGGATAAGGGTCTGGTGTGGATTTTTAGGGGGACTCCACGCCATTTTTTTTTTCAATTTGGGGTGGAGTTCCCCTTAAAATCCACACCAGACCTGAAGGGTCTGGAATGGATATTTGCCGGGAACCGCACGTCTTTTTTTTTTTTGGTTTTTACGGCGGGGTTCCCCTTAATATCCATTCCCGACCTGAAGGGCCTGGTAATTTAATTTGGGGGAACCCCTACACATTTTTTTGTTTGTTTTATGAATGAATCCCTTTAGAATTGTCAGAGCCGACAATTCATTATAGCCGCGTGTGAATTTTTAAATGACTTTTTTCCTTCAGAATGTCACTTTGTGCAGGGGGAGTTCTAAGTGCGGGAAAAATGCGCTATTTCACATGCTGACATTACACCCCCCCTAGGTACGAAATTTAAAGGAATATTTCACTTTTATTGTTTCACTTTAAGAATTATTAATTTCACTGCTCCCGAAAAAACGGCCGTTTTAAAAAATAAAAAAAGCATTGATACATGTTCCCTGGGGCAGGACTGAGGTCCCCAAACACTTTTTAGGACAAAACTTGCAGATTAGCCTTTAAAATGAACACTTTTGATTTCTCCCATAGACTTCTATAGGGAGTTCGGCGCGGCTTTACATATTAGTTTCAATGCGCCGGCTGCTACGCTGGTTCATGCGCCCAATTAAGCCTCCACCCGGAGTACTAATTAACGCATGAACCAGCGCAGCGCACAGAGCATAGTAAATCAGGCCCTATGTGTTCTTGAACAGCAGGTACAGGAATCTCGGGAATTGAACTTGGAAGGAAAGTAGGATGGTAACCATAGTTAGCCCAAAATGGAGTCTGGTTGGTGAATGAATGTAGAGAATTGTTATACGCAAATTCTGCGGATGGTAACAGGGACGACCAGTCATCTTGCAACGAGGAGCAGAAGCAACGGAGATACTGTTCCAACGTTTGGTTGGTCCTCTCCGTCTGGCCGTTGGACTGCGGGTGGTAAGCTGATGAAAGGCATGTTTTAATCTCCAGAGACTTACAAAGTTCTTTCCAGAATTTAGATGTAAATTGCACACCTCTATCCGAAACGATGCTCTTGGGTGTCCCATGGAGCTTCACGATCTCTTTGAAGAAAACTTTGGCGGTTTCTGCTGCAGAGGGTGTGCCAATCATGGGTACAAAGTGTGCGAATTTGGACAGCCGGTCGACCACTACTAGGATTGTGGTAAAGCCTCCGGAAGATGGTAAGTCTACAATAAAATCCATAGAAATGTCCGCCCAGGGGCGTTCACGAACAGGAAGGGGTCTAAGTAAACCCCAGGATTTGGTGTTTGGGCCTTTGTAACGCTGACACCGAGAACACGAAGTTACATAGTCCTTACAGTCCGACCTCCATTTTGGCCACCAGAAGGAGCGGCTAACTAACTCCGCGGTTTTCCGAGCTCCAAAGTGGCCTGCTAGTTTGTGGTCATGGAATATGCTCAATACTAGTTGTCTCGTTTGTTCAGGTACAAAAATTTTGCCTCGAGACCATAGCAAACCGTCTCGTTTTTCGAGAGAGAGTGAGGGTATGTTAGTGATTTGGCTGGAGGCCGTCTTCAAAGAGGAGAGTAGATCCAACTGAGAAATCAGAAAGAAATTTTGGGGCGTCAAGATGGTACTGGGTTCTGACTGGTCAGGGGTTTCGGTGAACATTCTGGATATGGCGTCAGCTTTTCCATTCTTAGATCCTGGTCTGAAGGTTATGTGAAAGTTGAAGCGGGCAAAGAACAAGGCCCAACGGGCTTGCCTAGGTCTCAGACGTTTGGCAGAGCGCAGGTATTCCAAGTTTTTATGATCTGTGAAGATCAAAATGTGGTGAAGAGCACCCTCTAGGAGGTACCTCCACTCCTCTAGGGCGAACTTAATGGCCAACAGTTCCCGGTCCCCAACATCATAGTTTTTTTCTGAGAGATTTAGTTTTCGTGAAGCGTAGGCTATGGGGTGCAGCAAGGATTTGGGTCCTTGCCTTTGTGACAGGATAGCACCGATGGCAGTTTCCGAAGCGTCGACCTCCAGAAAAAAAAGGGCAAGCTTGGATCTGGATGCCTAAGGATAGGGGCTGAAGAAAACAAGATTTTTAACTTTTTGAATGCTTCTTGAGCTTCCTGGGACCAATGGAAGCGATGACCTTGGTGAGTAAGACTGTTGATAGGAGCCACAATAGTTGAGAAGCCAACAATGAATCTTCGGTAAAAGTTGGCAAAGCCAATAAAACGCTGTACCCCTTTTTTGTCAACTGGCGCTGGCCAATCCTGAACTGCTTTGACCTTTTGCGGATCCATGGATATTCCGTCGGTCGAAATGATGAACCCCAAAAACTGAATTGTAGTCTTCTCAAATTCGCATTTTTCCGCTTTAAGATAAAGCTTGTGTTCTCTGAGGATAGTCAGGACCTTCTTAACATGGGTACGATGTAGTTCGAGTGATACTGAAAAAATGAGGATGTCGTCCAAGTAGACGACTAGAAAGTCATCCAGATATTGGCGAAAGATGTCATTTACCAGATGTTGGAAAGTGGCAGGGGCGTTGCAGAGGCCGAATGGCATTACTAGGTATTCGAAGTGCCCGAACCTTGATCTAAAAGCGGTCTTCCATTCGTCCCCGTGTCTGATCCGGATGAGGTTGTAGGCCCCGCAGAGATCGAGCTTAGAGAAAATCCGGGCTGATCGGAAGCGTTGAAAAAGTTCCGGAATGAGAGGCAGTGGATACCTATTTTTAACAGTGATTTTATTTAGCTCCCTGTAGTCAATACAGGGCCTGAGGGAACCATCTTTTTTTTCAACAAAAAAGATTCCAGCCCCGGCTGGGGAAGACGAAGGGCGGATGAATCTTTTTCCTAGATTTTCATCGATATAGGCCTTTAGGGCCACCAGTTCAGTCTCTGAGAGCGGGAAGATCCGACCAAAAGGGATTTTAGAACTGGGAAGTAAGTCAATGGGGCAATCGTATGGCCGATGTGGGGGAAGGCGGTCAGCTTGTTGCTTATCGAACACATCCTTAAAGTCTCAGTATGCAGCAGGAACGTGTTGAAGATCCGATGGTGCAGATATCAAGGTGGAGCAGGAGACTTTAAAGGGTGGAAGACAATGCTGAGAACAGAAAGCAGAAGGGAATGTGATGTCTTTTTTGAGCCAGTCTATAGAAGGCTGATGCGCTTGTAGCCAGGGTAAACCCAAAATAATAGGGAATAAAGGAGAAGGAATAAGGTCCAGGCACAGATACTCTCGATGGCCGGTGTCAGAGATGGCGTGAATAGGCAGAGTTTCCATGGTAACTAATCCAGAGCGGGGTAATGAGCCGTCTGCCAGATGGATCTGTAACTGAAAGTTCTTAGGCCGGTATGGGACATGCAGCTTCTGGGCCAGGGCAGAATCAAGGAAGCAGCTGCAAGCCCTGGAATCAACGATGGCTGGCAGCCGGATCGCCCCCTGCGGGAGCTGTAAAGAAAGAAAAAGTACAACATAAGTCTGTGGTAAGTTGGAAATATGGCAACTAAAAGAAGATGGTGGTCTTGACTTACTGGGTCTTATGGGACAGGTGCGAAGAAAATGTCCTGCAGCGCCACAATACAGGCAGAGGTTGGACTGCCGTCTACGTTGTCTCTCTTCAGTGGTGAGAAGTGCCCGGAGTAGACCGAGCTGCATTGGTTCTGGATCTGAAGGCGAAGCAACAGGTGGAACCGGGACAGGTGGAGGAGCTGGAGAGAATCTAGGCGGAATCCAATTAGGACGGGATGCCTGGAAGCGTCCCTGCCGACGTTCTCGAAGGCGTCGATCAAGCTGGGTGGCCGATTGGATTAGAGCTTCCAGAGTGGCAGGTGGGTCACCTCTAGCTAGCTCGTCCTTGAGGGATTCTGACAACCCTTGGCGAAACTGGTATTTCAGGGCAGTTTCATTCCACCCTGTATCAGCAGACCACTTACGGAAGTCAGCAACGTAGTCCTCTACGGGTCTCCTCCCCTGAGTTAGTTGATGAAGGGTAAGTTCCGCGGTGGCTGAACGGAGAGGGTCATCGTATAACTTAGATAAATGTTCAAAGAAAGTGTCAATAGTATCTAATATTGGGCTCCCTTGTTCCAACAAACTGTGGGCCAAAGCTTGTGGTTCGTCTGCAAAGAGGGAGATCACGAAACCAACCTTCACAGCTTCTGAACAGAAAGTCCTGGGTTGAAGAGTCAGATACAGGGAGCAAGCGTTTTTAAACGCCCGGAATTTCTTTCGGTCGCCAGCGAATCGCTCCGGAGTTGGCACACGTGGTTCAGAGTGAGTTACCAGCACTGGAGAAGCAGAAGAGGGTTGAGAAGTGGCAGGACCTGTAGCTAATGCCGCGGAGGCGGCCGAGGGTCCGGACGCGACATTCATCTGTGGCAAGCGACCGTCCATATGCAGATAGCCTTCCTGTAGCTTTTGTACCGCTTCGGTCAGGGCTGAGACCTATTGGCATAGCGTCTCAAAAGGCGAGCGCACCCTGTCGGCCTCGGACATCTGGCTGGCTTGTACTATCAAGTAGTAACGAAAGTACACTTACCAAGGCCAAGATGCTGAGGGTGGCTCCCTTTGCGACCCGGCGCGGTCCGCCCCCTGGAGTGGGGACAGGGGAACAGACGCACCAGGAGGCACCGGTACCGATAGGAAGGTGAAGGTCAGGTGCGTGGAACAGGACCAACCAGGCAGAAGTCCGCTTGAAGCGCGGCGGGGAATTCCAGGAGGTCCGGGAAGCAGGATCGGTTGAAACAGAGGATAATCCAGGAAACAGACTGCGGTCAAGGAAGCACGGATAAACAGGGTAGTCCAAAGTTCAAGCCAAAAGGTCAAGGGCAGGTGAGATCAGATAAGTCCAATAAGCAAGCCGAGGTCAAGGTAGGAGAAAGCAGCAATCCGGTGGGTAGAGCCAAGGTCAGGTAAACAGGAACAAGACAGGATAAGTTTTTCCAAGATCCAGGAAACACTCCAAACAAACGCTGTGACAAGCCAGCAACTAGCCACAGGAAGGGGGAGGTTTAAATAGCCCGCTTCAGGGCTCTGATTGGCCGGACGAACTACAGGTCTGTGCGCGCCCGTGCGCGCGCCCATGCACGCGCCCGTGCACGCCAACACCACGCACGCGCGCGCCAACACCACGCACACGCGCGCGGCGCAAACAGCCGCGATTGCACCGTTCGGGGGGACAGGTAAGAATTGGTGCCCTGACAGAAACTTTTATATTGTTTCCTTCAGTGGCCTCGCTTATGATGGAATAAGCTACCCCAAGCTTTATGTTGGTTATCAAATAGAGGTTGTGATGAGTTAACCCCAAAACTTTCTGATTGCATAGAGAGTGAACTGGTGGTTAGACCTGAGAAGCCTCTGCAGCTGAGATCCAACCATATTAATATATATTCACATAGCAGTGTCGTAACATAATAACGGAACCCATAACTAATGAAATGGATCCAGCAGAGCTTGCCAACCACCTAGTTGGACTATCACAAAGAGTGGATACCCTCACCGCCACTATCAACAATCTTCGTTTAGAAAATGACGCCCTACGCAACCAAAATTTTGCACAACCCAGGGAGAGACCTGAACCTAAGGTATGCCCCCCAGAACCCTTTTCAGGGGACCGAAAGCTTTTCCGCCAATTCATTAGTTCTTGCCGCCTCATGTTTGAATTGCGCCCCCGCACCTATTACTCTGACAGGGTCAGAATTCTCACCCTGATATTCTATCTTAAGGGAGAGTCTAGAGTCTGGGCTGATGCATACGTGGAAGAACATGGTGACTTACTGGGCGCATTTAATACTTTTCTGGATGAGATGTCACATCTCTATGAGGACCCTAATAAACAGCTTACAGCAGAGAACACCATTAGGAACCTCAAACAAGGGAAAAGACCTGTAGAGGACTATATTTCGGAATTTAAGTGTTGGAGCCGAGAGACCCAGTGGACGGATATTGCACTGCGTAATCAATTTCGACTAGGCCTATCAGAACCTATGAAGGATGAGATTGCTCGTGTAGAACTTCCTCCATCTCTAGAGGATCTTATGCACTTATCTCTCACCATTGACCAACGTCTCCGAGAAAGGAAGGCTGAACACTTACCTTCCTCCACCTTTCAGGAGGTCCAAGTCACCTCCTAAGGATGTTCCCATGGAACTCGGAGCTGTCGAAGGTCCTTTATCACCGGTCGAGAAACAACATCGCAGAGCTCATAACCTCTGTCTATACTGTTCCGCTCCAGACCACATTGTCTCCAGTTGTCCACTCCTCAAGAGGAACTCCAAAGGTAACATTTCTAACATATTTAAGACCAATCCACCTGGAACTACCACTAATCGCTTTGTCTTTATCACTCTTACCTTACAGTGGGATCAAGATAGAACTACCATTGTTGCGATGGTTGATACCGGTGCCTGCGGCAACTTTATTGATTTAGGAATTGTGAAATCTAATAAAATTCCATGTGTGGTTAAGCAAAATCCTCTGTCTGTCACTTCTATTGATGGCTCTAGTTTCACTTCTGGCCCAGTTTCCTCTCAAACCTCTCCCCTACTGGTCACTTGCGGGAACAGCCATACTAAGACCCTTGTCTTTGACATCATTCCTTCAAACCGTTTCATTGGGGTTACCACCTCCTTTAGGCAGTTACTCTCTCAGACTCTTTCCAGAGATCTCTCTTGCTTACCGAAAGATCTCATTAGGCAACCTGATGGCGTTTATACCTTCAACAACAGAATTTACGTTCCCCCCAATTTACAACTTTTACTTCTCAGACATCTTCATGACTCTCCCTTAGCCGGCCACCCTGGTATCAGCAAAACTATTCATCTTGTTAAAAGAGACTATTGGTGGCCCCATCTGGCTAAGACGATTCATGAGTACGTTAGTTCATGTGAAATTTGCGCCTGTAACAAGCATTCAAGGAAACCCCCTTTCGGTCTACTAGCCTCCATCCCAGTACCTAATAGACCCTGGGAGGTTGTCTCAATGGATTTTATAGTTGACCTCCCTAGGTCAAATACCATCATGGTCACGGTAGATCTCTTAACAAAAATGGCACACTTCATTCCCTTAAAGAAGTTGCCAACTTCTCTCGAGACAGCGAAGGCTTTCATTAACAACGTTCTCAAACTTCATGGAGTACCCTCCCAAATCATTTCGGATCGCGGATCTCAATTGATTTCTAGGTTTTGGAAAGCCCTATGTAATGCTTTACAAATTGACCACCGCATGTCCACTGCCTACCACCCTCAGATAAATGGACAGATAGAACGTGTCAACCAAATTCTCGAACAGTACCTACGGTGTTACTGCACACATCTTCAAGATGATTGGTTTCAATTGTTTCCCCCTGCTGAATTTGCCTATAACAACTCTACCAGTTCTTCATCCCGATTCACACCATTCTATGCCAACTATGGTTTCCACCCCAACAGTTTACCATCCACCTTCCTCCCAAAGAGTGTCCCAGCAGTTGATCATTATCTCTCTAATTTAAAAAACACACTGGGCATATTACGGTCCAACCTAGAAGTTGCTCAGCAAAGACAAAAACAATACTATGATGCTCACAGATCGGTACCTCCTGTATATAAGGTCGGGGACTTAGTTTGGCTTTCCACCCGAAATCTTCACCTTAAGATACCATCGAAAAAACTTGGCAGCCAATTCACTGGACCTTTCCCAATCTCGCATGTGATCAATCCTAACGCTGTTAAATTGCTTTTACCCCCAGATTGGAAAATACATCCCTCATTTCATTGTTTCACTCATTAAACCTTTCATTTCTAACCCATTTCCTAACAGGAAGCCATGCCCCCCTCCTCCTGTGGAGGTGCTTGGTGAAACTGAATACGAGGTTGAAAAGATCCTAGATTCCAGGAAGCGTGGTTCTACCCTTCAATACTTGATACGCTGGCAAGGTTATGATCAACTCGATGACTCCTGGGAAGATTCCTCAGACATACATGCCCCCCGCCTGATCAGACAATTTCATCGAAGGTACCCTAATCGGCCCTTTCTTACTGGGAGCACTGGAGGTGACCCCTTGAAGAGGGGAGTATGTAACACCTCTGCTGTTACTATGTGCAGAACGAGCGCAGCTGTACCTTATTCAAGCAGCTGCGCTCCGTTCTGTAAGACGTCCGCGTCACTTCCGGTGTGCGGACGTCTGCGCTCCACGCTGGAACGCGGAAGCGCGACCCAGCTTTCTCCTCCTCTTTCCCTGCGAATTCGGGGCTATTTAAATCCCCCAGAGATGACGGCAGGGTGTTCCGTTATTTTGTCGGATGCCTGCCGTCACCTGGGAACCCTGACTGTGCACCCTGGAATCCACCAGCCACTGGAGATCTCGTTCCCCTGATCCTCCATCTGCCTCCGGACATCTCGTCCCCTTGATCCTCCATGCTGCAACCCTCCAGCTCTCTGCAACCTGTCAGACTCCAGGAAGGATCCACAGACACTGATTAACTGATCCATACACGGAATCTCCAGCGTCCAGGACCCTGGGACTCTCCCACATGTTCCCTGCATCATCCAGACAGTGCACCACTGCACCCAGCAGAACCGCAAGTATCATGTTCTGATATATTACTAGCATTGATTATCTATACCCTGTCTGCATGCCAAAAGGGGAGATTGGAAGTCTGAGTCACCTCTCTCACTGAAAGGGTATCCCATACTCTTATGGACTGTGCCTGTATTACTATAGTGCCTAATAGTGTGAAGTAACATTATATAACTGCCATATACTAAGTACTCAGCCACATATAAACGTACCTCCTAAATACTGCCTAGTAAGTTTGCATACTTACGTTTCCACGTATCAGAGAGACTTTTATATTGTTTCCTTCAGTGGCCTCGCTTATGATGGAATAAGCTACCCCAAGCTTTATGTTGGTTATCAAATATAGGTTGTGATGAGTTAACCTCAAAACTTTCTGATTGCATAGAGAGTGAACTGGTGGTTAGACCTGAGAAGCCTCTGCAGCTGAGATCCAACCGTATTAATATATATTCACATAGCAGTGTCGTAACAAACATGGAATCGAGAATTCTTCTAGCGAATCCAATCATTGGCTCCCAGGATCCTCCCATATGTGAAGAATCAATTTTAATGTCCATTTCACTCTTTATGACTTTGGCTATTTCCACTGCTAGCACAGCTACACAAAGTTCAAGTCTGGGTATGGTGGGCCAGATTCACGTAGAGCGGGCGCAAGTTTACGTAACCGGTTTACGTTACACCGCAGCAATTTTTCCGATTTAGTGCCCGATCCACAGAGCACTTACCTGGAAATTTGCGGCGGTGTATCGTAAACAGGTCCGGCGCAAGGCAGCCCAATTCAAATGGGGCGGGTACCGGACATCCTGCGCATGCTCCCGTCGCAAATTTCCCGACGTGCTTTGTGCGAAATTACGACGTGCTGACGTTTTGTGAATCGCGACGTGAAAAAAGAGTTACGCCGGGAAAAGTAAAAAATTTAAAAATAATTCAAAAGCGACGCGGGAAAGACAGGCATACTTTAACATGGTGGAGTACTTTTACACAATGTTAAAGGTGCCCTATCTTTGCGACGAAAATCTAACACTCGCGACGACGTAACGACGGGAAAAAGCTTTGTGGATCGCCGTAACTCCTAATTTGCATACCCGACGCTGGTTTACGACACAAACTCCCCCCCAGCGGCGGCCGCGGTACTGCATCCTAAGATCCGACAGTGTAAGTCCATTACACCTGTCGGATCTTCTGCCTATCTATGCGTAACTGATTCTATGAATCAGTCGCATAGTTAGAAACAGAGATACGAGGGCGTATCAGGAGATACGCCGTCGTATCTCTTTTGTGAATCTGGCCCGGTATGTGCCATTTTTGGTGTTAGCTTTGTCTTGCCTAGAACAAAGTTGCAGTGTATGTCTCCGTTAACCCCTGAGGTCTTCAAATAGGCCACTGCAGCTATAGCTTCAACTGACCATCTGAGAAAATATGGATTTTCCTCTGGAGAGCGGCTGAGATGGAGACTGGGGCATAGCAACATGGAATTTTGAGCTGTTCTAGTGTCTTTAGAGAACCTCTCCATTTCTACCATCTTTGTTGTTTCTCAATAGGTAACAGAGTGTCCCAATCTATGTCATCAGTAGTAAGCTGTCTTAAAAGCATCTTACCTTGGGTGGTGCCTGGGGCTATAAATCCCAGTGGGTCGTAGATGCTGTTCACTATGGACAATACTCCTCTCTTGGTGAAGGGTTTGTCACAGGTTGACACTTGAAAGGTGAATGTGTCTTCTTTGATGTTCCACAGCAGACCTAGACTTCTCTGCATAGGGGGCGTGTCTGACCCAAGGTCAAGGTCTTTCACACTGGCAGCATAGTCCTCAGGGTGAAATACATTCATTAGCTCTTGGCTGTTAGATATAATTTTGTGAAGTCTCAAGTTTGCTACAGATAGGATCTCTTTTGTTTTTGTTCTGGTAAGAAGATCAATTGCTTCTTTAGCAGTAGGAAAGGATTTGAGCCCGTCGTCTACGTAAAAGTTCCTTTCAACAAATTGACGAGCGTCGGATCCATACTCAGCTTCTCCAAGCTGAGCTGTCTTTTTTAGTCCATAGATTGCTACAGCTGGGGAAGGGCTGTTCCCAAAGACATGCACCCTCATTCAGTAATCACCTTTATGTTGATGTCGTTGTCCATGTGCCATAGAAACCTGAGGTAGTTCCTGTTGTCTTCCTTGACGATGAAGCAGTGGAACGTTTGTTGAATGTCGGCCATCACTGCTACAGGTTCTTGTCTAAAGCGAATTAGGACTCCAATGAGGCTGTTGTTCAAGTTGGGCCCTGTGAGGAGCATGTTGTTAAGTGAGAAGCCTTCATGTTGGGCACTGGAGTCAAAGACAACTCTGATTTGGTCTGGCTTTCGTGGGTGATACACACCGAAGGAAGGGAGGTACCAGCATTCTTCTCCTTCTTTCAATGGGGGTGCGGGTTCTGCATGACCCCTATCAAAGATATTCTGTAAGTCCACAAAATGTCTTTCCATCTCTGGCTTCCTGCTTAAAGTGGTTGTAAACCCACTTTTTTGACTTTTACCTACAGGTAAGCCTATAACAAGGCTTACCTGTAGGTAGGGAGAATATCTCCTAAACCTGAACAGTTTAGGAGATATTCCCTTCGCAATGCACCACGGCGCATGCGCAGGGGGGATCTACGGCGAAAGGACCGGCAGCCGCCAGATCTTGCCAAGTTTTAAATCTCCCGCGCGCACGCGCGGGAGTGACGTCATCGCCGCTCCAGCCAATGACAGCGCTGGAGCTGCGATACCTGGAAGACACACCGAGGCAAGATGAAATCTCGCTCGGCGTGGACCTCGGCGTTTACTGCTACACACCTTGTTCCGAGGTAAGTATTTCATAATGAGCTAATATGCGGTGCATATTAGCTCATTATGACTTTTGCCTTACAGGAGAAAAAAAAATAAAAAATTTGATGCGGGTTTACAACCGCTTTAAGGTACACTTTAAGGAGAAGAATCTTTTAACGGCTTGATGTAGATTGTTCGGTAGCTTCTCTCTCGGGAGGCGAAAGGGTAGGGGTGCTACCCAGCTATTGGAATCTTCCTGAAAGAACTCATTGTCCATTACTTTAAGGAATTCTTTGGCTTCTGCTGAAGGAGCTAACATGTTGTCTTCACTGCTTACATTGAAAACTGTCGAACCAAAGCTGTTATCGTAGGTGCGGGAAAGGATTGTGTTGCAATGTTGCAGCTAGTTACCTTCTCTTTTACCCAGTAGTGATGTGGGCATGGCTCAAAGTGAGTATTGCGACCATTTGGCAATACATTTGTCTTGAATGAAGAAATGTTAGTAGGCCTTTTTATTTTGCCTATACTGACCCAGCCTAAGTCCAGGTACTGGGCGAATGGAGCCTCTGGAGGTCCGCTGACCTGCCTGTGCACCTTGTGGACCCTTAGAATATCTCTTCCCAGCAGAAGAAGGATTTTAGCATCTTTGTCAAGTGGTGGGATTTCACTTGCTATTGACTTTAGGTGAGGGTGGTAGAAGGCAACTTCTGGTGTAGGTATTTCTTCTTTGTTGGCTGGTATCTGGTTGCACTCTACAAGTGTAGGTAAGGATAATTGTTGGTGGAATTAGGTACCTGATCTGTGATCTTCCCGCTGTGATTCTGCCCAGGAGAAAGGTTTGCAGGTTGTGAAGGATTGGACTCAAGGGGATGGAGTGCTTGCATGTGGTCCTGGGAACCGCACTCTATGCACTTGATAGGGATTTTACATTCTTTGGCAAGGTGATCGGTGGAAGCACAGCATCTATAACATACCAAAAGTCTTTAGGAGTTCCTTTCGTTCTTGTAGGCGCTTTTTCCTGAAGCCGATAAATTTTTTGAGGGGATGAGGCTTCGTGTGGATAGGACATAATCGGTTTGGGTTTCCGATCTTGCCGCTCTTGTTTGAGGCAGGAGCTAAGGTGGGAGTGGGAATAATGTCTGTCTTCTTAACAGACACGGGACCTCTGCCGTTCCTGTAGCTAGTATGTAGGTTGTCACCTTTAGGTGAGGGAGTATTGAACTCACTGAATGCAAAACTAGGATCGTTCTTGGTGTCAGCAATGTTCCTGCCAAAATCGCAGAAGTAGGAGAACGGGGGAAAGGAAACCTTGTTTTCCCGTTTGTATGATGACCCAATTTGGATCCACTTTTCTCGTAGGCCATGCGGAAGCTTGTAAATGATAGGGTTAACTCCTCGAGCAGTGTCCAGGTAACTGAGGCCAGGTAGTTTAGGGTCGGTTTTGGCAAGCTGGACTTCGAGAAGAAGGTCACTGAGTCTCTGGAGCTCTTTATTGTCCTTACCGGATATCGATGGGAAATTTTCCAATTGTTTGAGCAATGCATTCTCTATGGCTTCAGCACTACCGTAACTCTGTTCTAGACGCTCCCATGCTGCGGTGAGACCTGCAGTTGGATTGTCGATGTAGACTGACCCGAGGCTCTTGACACATTCTGTAGATTGTGGGCCAAGCCATCTGATCAGCAGATCCAGCTCCTCAGTGGCAGTAATACAGAGACCGCCTATTGTAGTTTGAAAGCGGCTTTCCAGCTTCTGTAGTTTTCAGGATGGTTGTCGAAGCTTACTAGGCCTGACTTGGTGAGCTCACGTCAAAGTATGTACTTTACAAACTCTGCTGTATCGGTTGCCTCTGACTTTACATAGGAGGTTGCTGGTTGAATGTTGTGGATTGCGTTGTTTATGGTATTGTTGTAAAAAGACGTGGGAAGATATAGTGCAGCAAGGGCATTCAGATGAATTGTTGGGTTAAGGTCTGGAACGGTACTGTTAGCAGGAGGTTGATGACTTGCTTGCAGATTAGTGTGCCGTTCTGTGACATATGCAGGATCAGCATGACAGTCGGGAGATGCACTGGGGTGGTTTTGCATGTAGGAAGTGGCTGTATGTAAGGGCTTACCTTGAGTGGAGTCCATTTTGCAGATTTGTAAGCTCACCCTTGCAGGTACACACAGCCCACGGTAATACAGGTAAGACACTACCTGGGCTGTGAGTCTGTGCACGGGGGCTAGATAGAGATTAGCCCAGGATAGTCAAGTATAGCCGTGGCCCAGGATTCCAGAGAGAGTCAGGTAAGTACCGACGGAAAGTTCAGGGTTTGCAGACAGGAACCAAAGACAAGTCCGGAGCACAAGCCGTGGGTCAAGGGATGGAGAAGGCAGGGAAAGTCCAAAAGTACAAGCCGGGGTCAGAGGGCAGGAGACAGCAGCAATCCAGGGTACGTAGTGAGGCAGGGCTTTAAACCCTGGTTGATTAGGAAACCTGCCTCAGCTGGACCAGGATAAACAGGTGCAGATTGCAGGGAGATTCAAAGACAGGCAATCAGCACATAGTTCAGAACCAGGCTTTGATGGACAGCAAGCAGAATATGAAGTTGAGAAGTGGCTCAGAGGCAAAGACCTGGAGCAGCAATGGAGAAGTCCTGGGTTCAATCCCACCCAGAGCCACTTGGGGCGTGACCACGCCTCGCTGTCTGTTTGGCACGGTAGCGATCGTGACAGTTCCCCCCCCTTAAAAACACCCTCCGGGCGTTGGAAGGAGCTTCCTCATAGACACAGTCTGTAAAGTCCAAACCACCCTCTTCACTAGAGTAGTCAAACACATCGTCCGACAGGAGAGATATGTTGCCATAGGCATCCATGCCATCCAAACAGTTCTCGTCCAAACCATGGGGAAACAAAGCACCAACGAGAGAGTCCGAAGACTTTTTCTTTTTCTTTTTGGACTTCGTTGCTTTTGAAGTTCTGGTAGGGGGTGCACTCACTGCTTGTAAAGCTTGTTCAAACACTGCTAGATCCTGCTTACGGACCATAGTACCATTCGAGGCATATGTGCAGTCAGGTGGAAGAACTTCACTTGGGGACACCGGAGCTGGAACTTCAACCGGAGACACAGGAACTGGGGACACTGGAGACACAGGAACTGGAGACACTGAAACTGGAGACACTGAAACTGGAGACACTGGAGACACTGGAGCCGGAACTGGGGACACTGGAGCCGGAATTGGGGACGCTGGAACTGCAACTGGGAAGGTAGGTACAGCAAGCTGAAGAACAGGTGCATCGGACAGGACAGTAGTCACCGGAATGTCAGACTGGGGCAAAGGAACTTCAAGCTGCAAAGCAGGCAAAGATTCTGGGGTAGAGAAAAAACTCCCAATAGTACCCACCTGAAGAACCCTTGGCCGAGGTGGGCGAGTTGGGCAGAGAGATATAAGGTGCCCGCTAACACCACAATAAAAACAAAGTCCATAGCCTCTCCTCCGCTCTCTTTCTACCTTAGATAGGCTGGACCGGATGGTCCCGATCTGCATGGGTTCCTCATCCTCCAAGGTAGGCGTGTGTGCATCCACAGGAGCGTCAAGGCTATGTGGTGTTGGAGCTTCATGGCTGGGCACATACAGAGCTTCATACCTTGGCACATGCTGGGCTGGCTTGGTGTCATATCTGTACTGGGAATTCCTGTCCCTGGATACTCGTAGGCCACGTGAACCGAGAGCAGACTTGGGAACACTGGTTCTCTTGGAGACAGGAATGTATGAGTCCAGAGCAAACATGAAAGTTTCCCAGCTGTCCAAGACTGGACTCTTTTCCTGCAACAACTGATGAGCCCATGATTTGATTTGCCCTGTGAGCAGGTTGATGGAAGCGCGAACCTTAACAAAGTCTGTGGCATAGGTCTTAGGTTTAAGAGTAAACAACAGCTCACAATCCATCTTAAAGCATGAGAAGGATGCACGGCTACCGTCAAACCTCTCTGGCATCACAACAAATGGCTCAGGATATGCTGGTTCCGGGGGGCTGGGCGTACTGTCTCTTTAAGCAATAGAACTTCTTGCTGTAGTTCAAAAATGGTATGGCCCAGGCTGGAGACTTGCAAAGCCAGGGAGGTGAGCATTTTGTACAACTCTGCGGACTCCATGTTATTGGTCAGTTCATTATGTAAGGGCTTACCTTGAGTGGAGTCCATTTTGCAGATTTGTAAGCTCACCCTTGCAGGTACACACAGCCCACGGTAATACAGGTAAGACACTACCTGGGCTGTGAGTCTGTGCACGGGGGCTAGATAGAGATTAGCCCAGGATAGTCAAGTATAGCCGTGGCCCAGGATTCCAGAGAGAGTCAGGTAAGTACCGACGGAAAGTTCAGGGTTTGCAGACAGGAACCAAAGACAAGTCCGGAGCACAAGCCGTGGGTCAAGGGATGGAGAAGGCAGGGAAAGTCCAAAAGTACAAGCCGGGGTCAGAGGGCAGGAGACAGCAGCAATCCAGGGTACGTAAGCCAAAAGGGTCAGAAGCCGGGGTCAGTCTTGTAGGCTGAAGACAACTACAGGATCACAGGAACCGTTGGCTCAGACAGGACTATCAGAGAACAATGAACTGACACCTGCCTCATAGTGAGGCAGGGCTTTATACCCTGGTTGATTAGGAAACCTGCCTCAGCTGGACCAGGATAAACAGGTGCAGATTGCAGGGAGATTCAAAGACAGGCAATCAGCACATAGTTCAGAACCAGGCTTTGATGGACAGCAAGCAGAATATGAAGTTGAGAAGTGGCTCAGAGGCAAAGACCTGGAGCAGCAATGGAGAAGTCCTGGGTTCAATCCCACCCAGAGCCACTTGGGGCGTGACCACGCCTCGCTGTCTGTTTGGCACGGTAGCGATCGTGACACTGTAACAGCTTTTACCTGGTGGTGTGGTGAAGAGTGTTGTTCATCTTCCTTTAAAAAAGTAATTAGTTACAATTACAAGTTACTTGTCCGAAAAAGTAATTGAGTTAGTGACTCAGTTACTTTATTGGCAAAGTAACTAGTTACTCGGCAAAGTAACTGACTTTTTTTTTTCAGTACTGTATTGTAGCACTAGATGTCAGAATTGCTCAACTATCTGTACTGTACATGTGCAGGCGCACCTCCCAATATTCTTCTCCTTGGTACCCTATACTGACCTCTGATGTAAAATGATGAACAATCTCTGTATTGCAACTTTTGTACGATCCATTGTGAAATGTTCTACTTCTTTGTTCATTGTACAACTACATTTCTAAAACTTTAATAAAAAATGATTAAAACTGAAAACTGCTGTGTGTTGTCCCTAGGCTAGCATTCATATTGAAATCTGCACACAGCAGGCAGTTTGGATGTGAAGCTGCATAGAACATTTCTTAATAAAAGTGAAGCCAGCTTGTATGTTAACCCCCTTGCGCTTTGTGCTGGTTGCTCAGTTTGTGGACCAGGAGCTGCAGTTGAGTTGGAAAGTTTGTAGATCACACGCAGAACAGGTTAGACAAGACTTAAAGCAGACCTAGACTTTTCACATTCAGGGCAAACAGATTTTCTTTATCCCCCTCATTCTCAGCAGCATATACTTACCTTTCCTTCACTCCCCTACTAATCTGTTCCATGCCAGGAACTGAAGGAAATGCCCAGTACTTCCATGTATGGAGGGAGAGGTGACTCACTACATGTGACAGCTCTGGGCCAATCAGCGCTGTCCCCTGGGGAGGACATAGCTCTGTATGGTGTTTTAACTTATAGTTACCATTGCACAAAGCAAATAAGTAAAAACCAGTTTGTTATTTAAAAAGAAAAAAAGGGGCAGAGTGCTGCAGAGACGTAGCTGTCTCCCCAGCACAGGGTGACAAGCTGAGGCACGCCTGGAGTCGGTAAGCCTGTGTACAGCACACTTCACACTGGCATTCCTCTCAGCTGAGTGTAATACACCGCACTCCAACTTCACACAACTCTCCTCTCCAGCCATCCCCGCTCCCCTGAGGTAACGGAACACAGTGTGACAAATCTACACACTAATTATCAGGGAACTGAGAGTGAGTGCTTACCTTAGGTGTATCCCCGCTCACAGCAGCGCACTATAGTCCGGTGGAGTTGAGACTAGTCGACGGGGCAGAGTGCTGCAGTCGAGGGAACTTCCCCATCTCGTCTTCCCGGCTCCATACATCCACTCAGCCCTAGCAGCTGCCAGCTCTGTGTGTGACACGAGGAGGGAGGGAGGGGAGCAGTCTGACATGCTGGCGCTGTCCCTCGGTCGGCCGCCTCCCTCTGCTCCCAGTCTCTGCGTGTGACGTCACTGGTTGCTACACGCCAAGCGGGGCGGCCATAGCAACCAGTGAATTCCGAATTCATTCAGCTCCACATGACATGACCCCCTCTGCCCCCCCCGCACGCAGTAAAAGTAATTACGGTAACGCCGCCCAAGTAATGGGAACGGCGTTGCCGAGAGGGGAATAGTAATCTGGTAGATTACTAGTTACCCTCAAAAGGGGCTGCGTTAGGTAACAGCGTTTATTTAAACGCCGTTACTTACAACACTGGTGGTGAAGTCCTTGCCTTGCCGTGAAACGTGGAGGTAATTGAGTGTTCACTGCCGTGGTTTAGAACATAGTTCTTAGTGCGTTCGAAATTATCTTCCCTATCTGCCTTGACGCTGACCCTTTCGCTAGCGTTTTTATCTGCACCGATAGCTTGTTCCAAAACCCTTTGTCTTGCTGCAGCTGCCTCGTAGTTGCTCTGTTCCTTTAAAGCTTCAATTGCTGCCCTTTGACGTGCTGCCTCGGCTTCCATTTCTGCTCTCTTTTTTGCATATGCGGCCTGTACTTTGATAGCCTCTGCTTCGGCACAGGCATTTATAAGCTGTTCACTAAGCGTTGAGTGCCTTGAACTTCGGGATCTAGAGGAACTTTTAGAACGTCTGGTGGATACAGATCTGTGAGATACAGTGTCCTGTGGTAGCATTATTTTGCTTCTGCCTTTGCTTTAGTTCGCTGGATGAAGCTTTCTCTTTCCTCATTAAAGCGGGAGTTCACCCGTATAGAGCCGCACCGACGTTCGGCTTCTTTCGGCTACTCGTGACGCGCTGTATGCGACCGTCGGAAGCCTGTCAATCAAATAGGAACGCCCAGTCCTGCAGCCCATACCCGGATCGGCGGAGAACATCGCTCTCTAAAACGGTAAGTACTGCTTCGATTTAAAAAAAAACACCCGATTCTGCTTCCAAAACTGAGCCTCAATCTAATGTTAAAAATTGAGTTTTTGGGTGAACCTCTACTTTAAGAAGCTGGACATTGTTAAGTTGCTCTAAAGACTCCTCAGTGTTAATGTTTTGCAGAATAGTTATATATGTATTGCTTGTAGTCTGGTACAGTTCATATGAAGCGGAGAGATGCTTTATGGCGCCCTCTAGTTGCAGTACCTTATGGCTGGGACATGAAATCACATCAGTGTGAGTGAGGATTTTATCCCAAATCTGCTTCACTGGTTGCTAGTTCAGTTCTCATGGATTCATAGTTCTCTTTAACCTTACAAGTGGGTTTCACAGAGCGTTGGGTCAATGCAGTGGACTTTGGGTCCTCATCCTGGCTTTCTCTGTGTGGTGCATGCTGTGGTGTTTCATCACACACTGAGCCCTTTCCACTCATGATGGCCTGCAGTGCACAGGCTTGGCTGTAGCAGTGAAGAGTGTCTGTATACTGTGAGGAGCTGTAACAAGCTGTGCTGGGGTTGTGTGCAGAATTCTCATGCAATACACACAGTTACACTGCACTATGATCTGTCTTGTGACGCAGTTATCTCTGTGCAGGCTGCTGGATACGTTATTTTACTATTCTGAATCGGCTGCAAAGGCTATGAATGTGGTTTTCAGTAGCACATGGCGCTCAATGCCCTGAAGAGATTATCCATACCAAATCACGTTTCAGATAGCTTACTCAGTCACAACTCACATGAAAAAAGATCTGTCAATGTTTATTCATCGTATGATCCGTAGAATGTAAAGTTACAACAGGTAAAAGAACGATTCTTCCATGCAGGTTTAGAAGATGCAACAGGTCACATAGAAAGTACAGCATAAAATGGCTGATACAGAGAAGAGGGGGAGGAGAAAACTCAGCAGCATGCAAACTACGGAGAGGCACAAGAGACAAACTAAGATGGACATTAAAGAGACAGTACATTATAATAAAACAATATCATGTAACATGAAAAATAGGGTCTCAGAACAAAAGGACCTAGAAGTTAAACTGAAGAAAAATAAAAAAATATTTGAGAAACACCAATGATTATAAACAGGTCTGGGTTTTCAAATGGCAGCTAAAACTGATAGAAGGAAACCTCTCTTCTACTGAGACCCACACCAGAGAGGGAGGTACGTAAGTACATTGCCATATTAAAAGCCCCTGGTTTTACCATACTGCACTATGGTGGTCCCTTCTTGCTTACATAGGATCATACCTAGATGGAGTGGTGTGTCTGAATATTTTGTGCTGTGGGACAGCAAGGTGCTTCATGATCTCTGTGGGATCAGTGTCTCTGGTAAGGGGTTTACCTTACATGTGGTTGGTGTGATTTCCTGGCAACCTCTATTCCTTCTGCACTGAATGCTCTCCGTCTCACACTTTGAAGTGTGTCTTCTTTTTCTTTGGGATTTTCCATCTCAATTTTGGACTGTTTAACAGCATATTTATCCATCTGTATGGACATTTTGCAATTATTTTTACTTTAATCATCTTAATTATCTTTGTTTGCAATACTGAATAACATTTTTATTTATTTATAATTGCCCATCTGTATGTATATACACTGCTTTTTTTTCTAATTTTGAATGTTGAGTACTGGGTTATATCACATTCATCTTAAAGTTTAAGTATTTTTGACATTTAAGCATCTAGCTCAGGGGTCCTCAAACTACGGCCCGCGGGCCACATGCGGCCCTGCAGAGGACTCTAAACCGGCCCGCCCGACCCTGACAGGCAATGGCGGTTACACAGTGATCCCCGCTGTGTCACTGAGATCAGTTTGGGCGCGCTGTGATAAATGTCCCGCCCTCCTCCACCTAGACTAGCTTGTGTGATAGAGCCAGTGTGCTGTCTGTCACACAAGCTGGTCTAGGAGGAGGAGGGCGGGACATTTATCATAGCGTACCCAAACTGTTACCAACAACAGCGTGAGCACAGCGTGACAGAGCCAGACCATGACACAGCCCAACAGCACAGTAAGGAGAAGGCTGTGAGGGGGTTACAATGGTGAGTGAGGGAGGGGGGGGGGGTCTTGGCTTGCGATGGCGATTTTGTGATGATGGGGGGGGGTCTTGGCTTGCGATGGCGATTTTGTGATGATGGGGGGGGGGGTCTTGGCTTGCGATGGCGATTTTGTGATGATGGGGGGGGGTGATGATGGCTTGCGATGGCGATTTTGTGATGATGGGATGGGGGGGGGGTGATGATGGCTTGCGATGGCAATTTTGTGATGATGGGGGGGGGGTGATGATGGCTTGCGATGGCGATTTTGTGATGATGGGATGGGGGGGGGTGATGATGGCTTGCAATGGCAATTTTGTGATGATGGGGGGGGGGTGATGATGGCTTGCGATGGCGATTTTGTGATGATGATGATGACTTGCGATTTTGTGATGATGGAGATGATGATGATGGCTTGCGATTTTGTGATGATGGAGATGATGATGATGGCTTGCGATTTTGTGATGATGGAGATGATGATGATGGCTTGCGATTTGATGATGATGATGACTTGCGATATGATGATGATAATGACTTGCGATATGATGATGATGACGATGATGGCTTGCGATTTGATCATGGCTTGCGATTTGATGATGATGATGAATCATCATCATCATCAAATCGCAAGCCATCATCAACATCAAATCGCAAGCCATCATCATCATTGATGATGATGGCTTGCGATTTGATGATGATGGCTTGCGATTTGATGATGATGAATCATCATCATCAAATTGCAAGCCATCATCATCATCATCATTGATGATGATGATGATGGCTTGCGATTTGATGATGATGTTGGCTTGCGATTTGATGATGATGATGGCTTGCGATTTGATGATGGCTTGCGATTTGATGATGATGATGATGTTGGCTTGCGATTTGATGATGATGATGGCTTGCGATTTGATGATGGCTTGCGATTTGATGATGATGATGGCTTGCGATTTGATGATGGCTTGCGATTTGATGATGATGATGATGATGTTGGCTTGCGATTGATGATGGCTTGCGATTTGATGATGATGATGGCTTGCGATTCGATGATGGCTTGCGATTTGATGAGGATGATGGCTTGCGATTTGATGATGGCTTGCGATTTGATGATGGCTTGCGATTATTTTTTTTTTTTTTTTTTTTTTTCACCTCAGCTTTCACCAAATTCTAGAGACCAGCTCATGATTCGATGCATCTTACGTCTCTTATTTGTGGTTTGCATCATGCGTGGTATTTTTATATAGCCAAAATAGGGCACAGGTAGCCGTAACTTCCAATAAGCTTCAAAAAAAAGGTTTGTTTTTTTTTTTTTTTTTCCCTGTACAATATTTTCACATACAATAAGTATAAGTGTCGGCGTCCGGCAAGGGGCCAGGATCTTATCCATGCTCTTTTATTATTTTACATACCCTCTAGGGTATCGACACTTCACTGCCATATAAAGCGAACCCCCCCCCCCCCCCCCCCCCCCCCCCTCGTGGCGCCCAGGGATCTTTCCTTTTTCCATCGCTAAAATGTCTATGAAATTTTCCAAGAAAAGAAGAAAAAAGAGAAAAACAAATGCGTAAGATTTGAAAATAACAGTCACCACGGTCGGGCTTTGTTTCGGGGCCCATTATCCCCATATTCTCAGAATTCAAAGAATTAGCGTACTCTTAAACTCTCTACATAACTCCCTGTTTTTTTGTACTCCTTCCATTTTTCCCATTTTTTTTTAAAGTCGTTGTTTGTCTCTGATAGACTTTCCTTAAGCTCTTCTAGCCTATAAGTTTCCTCCACTGCGTCTATCCAATTCCACAGGAGTGGACTTTCCTTTTCCTGCCACCTTTTTGGTATGATTCTCTTCGCAGCATTTAACAGGTGTGGTAATAAGGATTGCTTATATTTTTTTATGCCCTCTTGACTCCCATGAAAGAGCACTACCCAGGGATCTTTCTTTATTTCTTTACCCGTAATCTCTTTTATTTGACTTATTATTGTGTCCCAATAAGTTTGGATTTTCGGGCATGTCCACCAAATATGTGCCATCGTTCCTCTCTCCGGGCATCCCCGCCAACACTCGGCGGACTGGTCAGATCTAACATTGTTAGCTTTATCAGGGGTAATGTACCAACCCGCAATGCACTTATAATTTGCCTCGGCGGTTCGTGTATCTATTGCGGAGGAATGTGTTAATTGCATGATTCTCTGAAAAGTGTTTGTCCCTCTCGTGATTTCTAGCTCCCTTTCCCATTTGTGTACGAATGGTGCTTCATCCCGTGCACCTATCTTGACCAGCATCCCATATAATTTAGTAATTGTGCCCTTAGAATTTTCTGATTGACATAGCTTCTCGAGTGGTGTCAACTCCGCCCCCGTCCGTAGAGGACGGGGGAGATGCCGCACAAAATGATGCAGCTGGGAGTAGTGCCACCTATCGAGATTCCAGTATTCTGTTCTAGCTTTCAATTCTTCATATGTCATTATCTCTCCATCTTTTGTGATGTCCCCTAAGTGTACCGTGTTATTCCTAATCCAGTTACCACCTATTTTTTTTTCACCAGGTGCAAAGTAAGCATTATCTTTTAATATCATTAGTGGCGAATTAAATTCCCTGTTCAGTAGTGTCTGAGTTCTATCCCACATTCGTAAAGTGTCCCGTGTTATGTCAAATGATTTGTGGCCTAGTGCTCTGTATTGTGCAGGAATCCAAATAATATTACTCAATTGTGACCTAGCTTGTGCCTTCTCAATTTGCACCCATCTTTTACCTTTTCTGTCCCGCGCCCATTCCACCGCACGAGATAGAACCGCCGCTTTGTAATAGCTTTTAATGTCAGGTACTGCCAGACCGCCCAGTAGCTTCCCCTGTTTTAGGATGGAGAGTGATATTCTATGCTTTTTGTTTTTCCAAACATAATTCATTAAAAGGGTATTAAGGATTCTTAGAAATTGCTGAGGTAGAGCAATAGGGATTAGTAAGAATTTATATAGTATTTTAGGGACCACCACCATCTTCAGCATATTAATGCGCCCAATCCACGATATAGGTTTGTTTACCGTTCTTTTTAATTCCTTTTTGATCTCGTTTAATAAAGGGATATAATTTATTTTATACATCTTCTGAACCGTGTTAGCCAATTTGATACCGAGATATTTTATTTCTTTACTCCATGGAAAGGCACAGATCTCTTTCACACGGCCTTGCTCACTTTTATTTAGATTTATGTTTAATATTTCAGATTTAGTTACGTTGATTTTGAAATTTGAAATATTACCATATTGTTGCAGGATCTTAGAAAGCTCGGGGATGGATTTACTCGGGTTAGTTAAATAGAATAAAATATCGTCGGCGAAGGCCGACAATTTATGTTCCTCCTCTTCGACTCTGACCCCGCTGATATCTGGGTCATTTCGAATCATGGACAGTAGAGGCTCCAGGGATAGGATGAATAGCAGGGGAGACAGAGGACACCCCTGTCTTGTCCCATTTTTCATCTCAAAAGACTCCGAAAGCGTACCGTTAATTTTGATTCTTGCAGTGGGATGGTAGTAGAGTGTGTTAATCCATCGGGATAACCTGTTGCCTATACCCATGGCTGTAAGTGTCTCCATCATAAGCCCCCAGTCTACCCTGTTGAATGCTTTTTCGGCATCCACCGACAGGAATAGACCTGGGGGCGCATTCAACCTTATGTTCTGAAGTAGGAGAATTGCTCTTATACTATTGTCTTTGCCCTCTCTATTGGGGACAAATCCAACCTGGTCGGGGTGCACCAAATAGTGCATGACCCCTTTCAGACGCTCAGCCAAAACTTTAGCAAAGAGCTTGATGTCTGTATTTAGCAAAGATATTGGTCTGTATCCCGAACAGAGTGAGCAATCTTTTCCTTCTTTCAAAATTAATGTAACCGATGCCGCTAACGCTTCCCTGCTAGTTTCGTATTCTAATCCTAGGCCGTTGAAGTATTTACATATCCTCGGTATTAAAACCTTACTGAATCTTTTATAATACCAGACAGAAAACCCGTCGGGGCCAGGGCTTTTTCCCACTGTCGTATTTTTCAAAGCATTTTTAATTTCTTCCTCAGTTATGGGACGGTCCATATTAACTCGATCAAACTCCTCTAATCTGGGAAGTCCCGCTTTTGCAAGGAAATCACGTATTTTAACCTTCTTTTCTCCTGTTTGCCACCCTACCTGCTTTATTGTGTATAATTCCTCATAATAATTTTTAAAGGTATCTGCGATTTCTCTAGTCGTATAGACCAGATTCCCATCTTTCCTTTTGATTTTTCCGATATTATTTCTGGTTTTCTTTTTTTGGGCCATTTTGGCCAAATGCTTACTGGGTTTATTACCCCATAGATACCTCTCTCTAGCTATGCAGTTAAGTTTTTTCCTCGCTTCTAAATCCATGATCTCCTTGAGCGCATCTCTTTTTAGAATTAAGTTGTGATAAGTCTCTTTTAGTCCCTGTTCTTTATGTTTACGTTCTAAAATTGCTATATCTTTGGTCAGGGTCTCAGCCTTTCTTTTCCTCTCTTTTTTTTCCCTGGCATTCTCAGCAATTAACATCCCTCTAATGTACGCTTTATGTGTCTCCCAAAGAGTTGCGCTTGATATCCCCTCTGTGTCATTTATGGTGAAAAATTGGTTGAGATCCGCTTCCACCCTACTAGCCACCTCTTCGTCTCGGATCAGATTATCATTTAATAGCCACCTCGGCCGTTCACTCTTTTGTAAGGATGATTTAATCTTCATGGTAATTGGAGCATGGTCTGAAATAGTCATAATTCCAATGTCCGTCTCAGTAATCAAGTCCAATAGCCTATGATCTACCAGTATGTGATCTATTCTGGTATACGTTCCGTGTGGAGGAGAGAAAAACGTGTAATCATGTGTGTTTGGGTGGAGTACCCTCCAGGCGTCCACTAGATGACTATCGTGGATCTTGTGTTTTATTTTTTGTAGTTGCACGTTCGTTGTCTCCTTCACCCGGGACGTACTGTCTTCTCTCGGATTCATGACGAAATTAAGGTCCCCCATCAGAATTATATACCCCTCGGCAAAATTTTTCAATTTGCCCAGGATTCTACTTAAATATTGGGTTGGATGTACATTCGGGGCGTAAATATTTGCAAGGGTATAGACAGTATTTCCCAGTTTTCCTTTTAAAAATAAATATCTGCCTTCCGGATCTGTCAGCCTTGCCTCCAAAATGAACCCGATCCCTCTCGCGAAACCTATAGCTACACCCCTAGCGCGTTTAGAAATGGCGTCCCCGTAGAACCAGGTAGGATACATGGGTGAGTACAACTTTACATTAGAATCTAGAGTCAAATGGGATTCCTGTATAAAAACTACGTCAGCTCTGTATTGTTAAAAATTGAGTTTTTGGGTGAACCTCTACTTTAAGAAGCTGGACATTGTTAAGTTGCTCTAAAGACTCCTCAGTGTTAATGTTTTGCAGAATAGTTATATATGTATTGCTTGTAGTCTGGTACAGTTCATATGAAGCGGAGAGATGCTTTATGGCGCCCTCTAGTTGCAGTACCTTATGGCTGGGACATGAAATCACATCAGTGTGAGTGAGGATTTTATCCCAAATCTGCTTCACTGGTTGCTAGTTCAGTTCTCATGGATTCATAGTTCTCTTTAACCTTACAAGTGGGTTTCACAGAGCGTTGGGTCAATGCAGTGGACTTTGGGTCCTCATCCTGGCTTTCTCCGTGTGGTGCATGCTGTGGTGTTTCATCACACACTGAGCCCTTTCCACTCATGATGGCCTGCAGTGCACAGGCTTGGCTGTAGCAGTGAAGAGTGTCTGTATACTGTGAGGAGCTGTAACAAGCTGTGCTGGGGTTGTGTGCAGAATTCTCATGCAATACACACAGTTACACTGCACTATGATCTGTCTTGTGACGCAGTTATCTCTGTGCAGGCTGCTGGATACGTTATTTTACTATTCTGAATCGGCTGCAAAGGCTATGAATGTGGTTTTCAGTAGCACATGGCGCTCAATGCCCTGAAGAGATTATCCATACCAAATCACGTTTCAGATAGCTTACTCAGTCACAACTCACATGAAAAAAGATCTGTCAATGTTTATTCATCGTATGATCCGTAGAATGTAAAGTTACAACAGGTAAAAGAACGATTCTTCCATGCAGGTTTAGAAGATGCAACAGGTCACATAGAAAGTACAGCATAAAATGGCTGATACAGAGAAGAGGGGGAGGAGAAAACTCAGCAGCATGCAAACTACGGAGAGGCACAAGAGACAAACTAAGATGGACATTAAAGAGACAGTACATTATAATAAAACAATATCATGTAACATGAAAAATAGGGTCTCAGAACAAAAGGACCTAGAAGTTAAACTGAAGAAAAATAAAAAAATATTTGAGAAACACCAATGATTATAAACAGGTCTGGGTTTTCAAATGGCAGCTAAAACTGATAGAAGGAAACCTCTCTTCTACTGAGACCCACACCAGAGAGGGAGGTACGTAAGTACATTGCCATATTAAAAGCCCCTGGTTTTACCATACTGCACTATGGTGGTCCCTTCTTGCTTACATAGGATCATACCTAGATGGAGTGGTGTGTCTGAATATTTTGTGCTGTGGGACAGCAAGGTGCTTCATGATCTCTGTGGGATCAGTGTCTCTGGTAAGGGGTTTACCTTACATGTGGTTGGTGTGATTTCCTGGCAACCTCTATTCCTTCTGCACTGAATGCTCTCCGTCTCACACTTTGAAGTGTGTCTTCTTTTTCTTTGGGATTTTCCATCTCAATTTTGGACTGTTTAACAGCATATTTATCCATCTGTATGGACATTTTGCAATTATTTTTACTGGCTTGCGATTTGATGAGGATGATGGCTTGCGATTTGATGATGGCTTGCGATTTGATGATGGCTTGCGATTATATGATGATGGCTTGCGATTATATGATGGCTTGCGATTTGATGATGATGGCTTGCGATTTGATGATGATGATGATGGCTTGCGATTTGACGATGATGATGATGATGGCTTGCGATTTGATGATGATGATGATGGCTTGCGATTTGATGATGGCTTGCGATTTGATGATGATGGCTTGCGATTTGATGATGGCTTGCGATTTGATGATGATGATGGCTTGCGATTTGATGATGGCTTGCGATTATATGATGATGGCTTGCGATTTGATGATGATGATGATGGCTTGCGATTTGACGATGATGATTATGATGGCTTGCGATTTGATGATGATGATGATGGCTTGCGATTTGATGATGATGATTATGATGGCTTGCGATTTGATGATGATGGCTTGCGATTTGATGATGATGATGAATCCCATGTTGTATTTTTCACTTCAAAATAACATATGTGCAGTGTGCATAGGAAATTGTTCATAGTTTTTTTATAGTCCGGCCCTCTAACGGTCTGAGGGACAGTGAACCGGCCCCCTGTTTAAAAAGTTTGAGGACCCCTGATCTAGCTTATCATTGTCTATATACACATTTGTCCATCTGTACAGATATACACTCTTTTTTTTTTTATTGGTTATTTTCCTAAATTAAAAAAATTACAATTAACCACTTCAATACAGGGCACTTAAACCCCCTTCTTAGGCTCCTTTCACACGGGGCGAATCAGTAATGATCCGCCTCCGTATGCTCCGTGGGGATCGCTCCGTTGATCCCCGCTGAGCTGGCGGATGACAGGGCGGTCCCCGCACACTGTGCAGGCACCACCCTGTCTTTTCTCCGCTCTCCCCTATGGGGGGATCGGATGAACACGGACCGTATGTCCGTGTTCATCCGATCCGCAGATGGAAGGAAAAATAGGGGTTTCTTCCGTCTGCAGAATCGGATCATTGCGGAGGCGGACGACATCGGGTGTCAGCGGATGTTCATCCGCGATCTCATAGGGACCAATGTATGTCCCTTTTTCATCCGCAAATGGATGGATGAAAAAGCGGACATACGGTCCGCACGTGTGAAAGGGGCCTTTCCCAGATCAATTTTCAGCTTTCGGTGCTCTCACACTTTGAATGACAATTAGTCATGCAACACTGTACCCAAATAAAATTTGCGTCCTTTTTTTCACACAAATAGAACTTTCTTTTGGTGGTATTTAATCACTAGTGGGTTTTTTATTTTTTGTGCTATACATAAAAAAGACCGTCCATTTTGTGAAAAAATAGGATTTTGTACTCACCATAAAATCAATTTCTCTGAGTTCATAGATGGACACAGCCTTATTTGACATTAGGGTTATGCTTCTTCCTACCAGGAGAGTTTAGGCAGAATTTAACAGCACTTAAAGTGTACAAACCAAGGAGGAGTGGGTGCTGTGTCCGTCTATGAACTCAGAGAAATGGATTTTACGGTGAGTACAAAAATCCTATTTTCTCTTCCGTTCATAGACGGACATAGCCTTCTTTGACATTAGGGACGTCCCCAAGTAGTGTAAAAAAAATTTGAGGGGTGGGAAAACAACACAGCAAACCCGGTTACACCCCAAACAAAAACCAGAGTTGCTCAACGGACAAACTCCAATCATAAACTGCCGCCCGTAACACCTGCGGCTGAAGGAGGCATCAAAAGATGCACCCACATCCACCTTGTAAGACTTTGAAAAAGCGTGGATTGACGACCAAGATGCATCCTAACACCGCTGTAACACAGAGGCATGATGCCGGAAAGCTCAAGAGGCCCCCGATCGCCCTGGTCGAATGCGCCATAACCCGAAAGGGGGGCGCACGCCCCTTTAGGGCATAGGCCTGAAGCACCATCCGTCGGAACCACCTAGGAACGGTGGCCGACGAGACTGCCAGGCCCTCTTGTAGGGCCAGCCACCGACACGAACAGTGAGTCCGACTTCCGGAACGGAACCGTAACATATAAGTACACTCGTAGGGCCCGAACCACATCCAGAGGATGCAAAGTGGCCTCTTCCTGGCATTTCGGCCGAGGACATAAGGATGGAAGCACAATGTCCCCATCAACGTGAAAAGCCGAAACGACCTTAGGGAGAAAAAAGGCTGCGGCCGCAGCACCACCTCATCCTTACAGATGACCAAGTAGGGAGCCTTGCAAGACAAGGCCGCCAGATCAGACAGACACCCGTCTGATCGAGGTAATCGCTACCCGAAATAAAACCACCATTTGTGACAATAACCAAAAAACCTCCCGAATGTCCTCAAAGGGAGCATCCCGAAGCACCGAAAGGACTAAATTCAAGTCCCATTGGGGTAATGGAGGGCGCACCGGAGGGGCCACCTTTCAGACCCCCTGACCCAACGTACGCACCCAGGAGTGCTACGCCAAGGGTCGCTGCAAGTAAAAACAGCCAGAGCAAAAATCTGGCTCCTAACCGTACTTAAGGCGAGAGCCCGAACCACTCCCTGCTGTAAAGACAGCAGAACCCTGTACACCACATATGTACGAGGGTGCCATTTCATCTCCTCACACGCAGAGATGTAGGCCTTCCATGTATGATGGTAAATCCAACGTGAGGTAGACTTCCGTGCAGGCAGCACGGTAGAGACCACTGAGCCCAATAGGCCTCGGTCCTTCAGCCCCTGGCTCTCAACAGCCACGCCGCTAAAGCCGTTGGCTGTGAAACAGGGTGGAAGATCGGACCCTGTAACAGAAGATCAACTCCCAGGGGAAGACGCTAGGGGGCGTCTGCCACCAGACGCACCAAGGTCCACGTGCCAGGAGCGACGCGGCCAATCTGGGGCAATCAGGATTGATAGAATCCCTACAGCTTCCACTCTGCGCAGCAGGCGAGGAAGAAGCTTCCGAGGAGGGAAGGTGTAAAGTAGACGATAGTGACCCCAAGGAGCCACCAACGCGCCTGACGCGTCCGCCCACGGGTCCTTAAACCCGGCCACGGACCGTGGCACCTACCTATAGAGACGGGAAGCTAGAAGGTCCACGTCCAGAGTGCCCCACTTTTTGGCACAGACCCCGAAACACCTGTGGGTGGAGAGACCACTCTCCTTGGCCCAGTGTAGTGCGACTTAGGAGGTCGGCTAGCCCATTCCGTACTCCCGGAATGTACCTGGCCGATAGAGACGGAACGGACCCTTTGGCCCACCGAAAGGATGTGCGCGACCCCCGTCGCTGCAACAGAACTCCGTGTGCCTCCCTGATGATCAACCTACGCCACGGCGTGGCGTCATCGGACAGGATCCCGACCTGTCGGCCCTGTAGATCCAGGGACCACCTGGCAAGGCAAAGCTTGATTGCTCAGAGCTCCAGAACGTTGATCAGTAGGCAGGACTCCACCTGAGTCCAGTGCCCCTGGGCTGACTGGGTGCCCCCTCCCCAACCGGAGAGGCTGGCATCTGTCGTGACCACTGTCCAGTGGCCTGCAGAAAAACGACTTTCCTGCCCGAAGCACCGGAAACGCCAGCCACCACACCAGGGGAGACATGAGCAGATGACTCAATTAAATCTGGTAATCCAGAGATGACGGAAGCTTGTCCCAACGTGACAGCAATTCCCACCGTAGTACCCTGGTGTGGAATTGGACATACGGAATCGCCTCGAAAGAGGCCACCAACGGACCCAGAACCTTCCTGCAGAATCGCAGAGATGACAGCTTCTGGGTCGGCAACTGCTGCACAGCAGATAGCAGAGTCTGAAGTTTTTCCGTTAGGAGAAAAACACTCCCGCCCCGGCGGAATCCAGGACTAGTCCCAGGTATTCCAGTCCCTGAGACGGAATCAACTCTGATTTCAGGACAATCCAGAAACCAGCCAAACACTCGGAGAGCCTGACACGTGATAGACACGGCTCCACCAATGCAGAGCTCAAAGAAGCTCGTAGGAGAATGTCGTCCAGACATCCCATGATAACAAACCCCCGCTGTCACAGCCGGGCCAGTATCGGGGACGAGCACCTTGGCGAAAACCCGCCGAATGTGAAGGACACCAATTGAAAATGGTCCCCCTCGACCGCAAAGCACAGAATCTACCGGTGGTTTGAGCATATGCGAACATGCAGGTACACGTTCATGACATCCAAGGATGCCAGAAAATCCCCGTGATGGAGTGCCACTATTACCAAGCGAATTGACACCACCTAAAAGTTTGCACCTTGACAAAACAAACGAGGGACTTGAGGCCCAGGATTGACCGGGCCCCATCCTCCGTGGGGACACAAACAGAATGGAGTAAAAACCCAGAGACCGTTCCAACGAGGGAACTGGCACAATCACTCCCCTGATCAGAAGATCCTGGACAGCCCCTGACAGAGCCAACTGGCGAACCAGAGGAGGCCAGAGGCCGGAGGGAAGAAAAACCTGTATGGCAGACAAGAGAGAAACTCAATCTTGTACCCCAAGGAAAACACTTCGCAATGCGAAGCCAGTCTGCCACCCGAGACACGGGCGGGAGCAGACCTTCAGGCGGAAGCAGGTATGTCCGCAGACTTGTTAGGCATGCGGTATCAGGTGCGCTGGTACCCCGCAGCGGGGATTCAAGCACCATGTAGACCTACCCCCACCGCACAGGGCGGGCGAAAAAAACGCTCGGAGGTAGGCAAGGAGGGTCCTTGCACAGGGCGAGGTCCCTAGCCCTTCCCAGACTGTGGGAACAGCATGCGCTTACCACCGGTGGCATCCTCAATGATGCCATTCAGGGAAGTCCCAAAAGGACCGTTCACCCTTAAAGGCCATCACCAAGGCCTCCTTAGAGGACTAGTCCGCAGACCAGCTCTTCAGCCACACAAGGCGACGCAGAACCACTGCATAGACGGAAGCCCCAGATCGTATCCATGGCCGCCTCGCAGAGAAAATTCTGACCCTGAACCAATTGTTCAGCCAGGTCCCTAGAGGATTCGGAAGCGTCCCCTTCTTCCAGCTCCTGCAGCAGGAGCTTCGCCCTTTTAGTCGGGGCCTGACCAGGGCCCCGGCCAGAGCCGGCCTCACCGCCGAACCCACCACTGTGAATAGGGAGTGGGCCACAGCCTCCACTCTCCTATCAGCGGGATCCTGAAATGCAGGAGCCCCTTCCACAGGCAAAGTGGTGGCCTTGCGCAGTCTGGACACTGGCTGAGGAGAGACCTACTTTTTTTTTTTTTTTTTTTTAAAGCCCCCCTCAAGGGGGTAACAGGTTGCAAAGTTTTTTGACAAACTTTTTGCGGTGCATCCCATTCCTTGTATAACATATTGTCCAAATAAGGAACACAAGGAAACACTTCAGCGGTGCATGGCGGTCTGCTGAACCCCAAAAGGTACTGACACGGAGGTGTCTCCGCCACATCCTCAATTTTTAGAGTCTCACGCACCGCAGAAACAAGAGCTCCAACAAATTCTTGCCAGCAACTGACTGCAGCAGAGTCATCCTCACTATCCATAAGGGTTAAGCACGCCTCTGACATAACAGAACCAGAAAAAACAGAGATTCTGTGTCAGAGACATCCCCAGAAGCAGGCTCAGGGAGGGGGCGCTTTTTACCCCCCATCTGGGCACTAGCTGCTTCAAACCTGGCAAGAAACCCAGGACAGCCAACATAACAGATGTGGCAGGGGAAGGGGCGTTAAGGGTTAACTCAGGCATAGCTGGAGAGGGAGACCTGGCTCAGGTTCCATAGTGTCAGCGCTGAGTCACCCACCCTGCAAGGCAGGACAAAAAAAAACACTGGTCACCTCCTTGCTGCTATTGCAGAGCATGGGGGCCCCTGGTATTCACCACCACACCCAGCTGCAGAGAGAGCTGAAAAACCTGAGGTGTGCTCTGATGTGCTGGCTGTGATGTGTCTGTCACCTCAGGGAAAAATCACAGCATTTCACAGCACTAAAACTGTTACAGCACTAAAACTGTTACAAGAGACCAGAGGCTGTGCTGTGTCTGTCACCTCAGGGAAGAATCACAGCGTTACCAAGGAGATTTTCAAGATGACCGCCGTCTGAGGTAAAAATCACCTCATAGAACACAGCAGCACCCCCCAGAGTAACAACACAGTCCCCCAACAACACACATGCCCCGGTGATAATAAAGAAAACCCAGGAGGCCCCCCTTCACAGCCACTACCCAGTCAGGGGAAGGAGGGAGAGGAAGGGGAGAGAGGAAAGCAGGGCGGACCCTCAGTCGACCTCCCCAGGGAAACATTCCAGCCAGACCACTTACCTGAGTAAGGGGCCACTACTTACCCGTCCTGCGACTACTCGGCTGGAGGTATCCCAGACAGAACCAACGTCCGTAAACGGCATGGCTGTTGGCCAGACACACTGTGACACAGCCATAGAGACCGGTCATATGTTTGCCCTAGAACCGAAGTTCCCCGGCCGCCCCTGGAGCAACGGGGCCTGTCGTGGACGTCCCAAAGCTGAGCTAAGGGCCGGCACACGCTCGATGGCCGAACATGGGGGGACTATGAGAGTCAAGACCCAGCCTGTCACCCAGTCGGCTGTTGATAGAAGAATCACAGGATTCAAAAATGCAGGAACAAAATAATAAAAGCGAGAAAAATCGCAAGAAAAAAACTCCAGAGTACAGGGACTCCAGAAGTGCCTGACTCCTCTCCTGTCGTTAGGCAGAAAAAGACTGAGGCTCCTAGAGCAGGGTGTGGGTTATGCCTGGGGGAGCCACGCCCCCTGGGAGGAGCGGCACGAAGGAAAGGTTTTAACACTTTAAGTGCTGTTAAATTCTGCCTAAACTCTCCTGGTAGGAAGAAGCATAAACATAATGTCAAAGAAGGCTGTGTCCGTCTATGAACGGAAGAGAAATTGCCCTTTTCTTTGTTTTTGTCACAAAATTTAGCAAATTAGTAATTTTTCTTCATAAATTTTGGCCAAAATTTATACTGCTACATATCTTTGATAAAAATAACCCAAATTGGTGTATATTATTTGGTCTTTGTGAAAGTTAGGGCTCTTTCACACGGGCAGCCCGTTCAGGTCCGCCTGCCAGTTTTTTAGGCGGACCTGAACGGGCGCTCCGTGCTCCTCTATGGAGCCGCGGATGTCAGCTGACATCCGACCCGCTCCGCCAAAGTGTGACGGAGGAAAAACCTACTTTTCCATCCGTCTGGCGGATCGGGTGAACACGGACAGACGGTCCGTGTTCATCTGATCCCCCCATAGGGGAGAGCGGAGAAAAGACAGGGCGGTCCCTGCACAGTGTGCGGGGGACCACCCTGTCATCCGCCGGCTCAGTGGGGATCAACAGAGCGATCCCTGCTGAGCAAGCGGAGGTTCGCGGGGGGGATCATTACTCATCCGCCCCGCGTGAAAGGGGCCTTAGAGTCTACAAACTATGGTGCCAATCCCTGAAAATTGATCAATCTGATCACACCTGAAGTACTGACGGCCAATCTAATTTCTTGAGATACTAACAAGTCAGAAAAGTACAAATACCCCCCAAATTACCCTTTAGAAAGTAGATATTCCAAGGTATTAAGTAAGTAGCATGGTGAGTTTTTTTAAGTTGTAATTTTTTCCCACAATTCTTTGTAAAATTAAGATTATTTTTTTACAAAATGGTCATATTAACTGGTTATTTCTCTCACAGAGCATACAACAAATTACACCCCAAAATACATTCTGCTACTCCTGAGCATGAGGATACCACATGTGTGGGACTTTTACACATCCTGGCCACATACAAAGGCCCAACATAGAAGTAGCACCATCAGGCGCTGGTAGGAATCCTCCTCCTGCACCTCCTATTGTAGTTGATGGTGAAGAACATTATGAGGTTGAAGAGATTCTAGAAAAAGAAGAGGACGCCTACAATATTTAATCAGATGAAAAGATTATGGTATACAAGAAGATTCTTGGGAAGAGGAAGTGCATGCACCTGAATTATGTAGTCAATTTCATTCTACATATCCTCATAACCCTTCAACCACTTAGGATCCCCAGAGGGTATCTCCTAAGAGGGGGGTACTGTAACAAGCGCCGCTGCGCTACTGCTTCTCTCTCTGTATGGGCACTTCAGCGCCGTAGTGTGTTCCACGGTGGAACGCATACGGCGCTCGTACAATGACGTCATCGGTCGGCACCGTGATGCGTTCCAGCCTGGAACGCGGAAGTGCGTCTTATACGGTGCTCTATTTTGAATCTGATTGCAGTGCGTTACACCTGATCTCCTGCCTATAAAGGCCTGCATAGGAGATACAGGTGGTGTTTTATTATTGCCAGCTGTATGTCAGTCGTGGAGCAGTGCTAGAGTGAGCTACAGCCTGTCAGCATGGAGGCCCTGTTACATCATCCGCTTCCTGAGCTCCCTATGCTGCAACACAGTTCCTGGAAACCACTACTCCTTTGCTGCTGATCTCTTCTCTGCAATACAGCTCTCTGCAAACCAACTACAGGACATTTGGCAACGATCCTCTTTCATGAGAACTTCTCTCCTATCCTTAGAAGCTACAAACGGATAAGTAACCCTTGCTACATTTATAGTCATATAGAAGATCTACTATTACTACATATGCCGTCTGCTTATCAACATGTTATATGGGAGATACTACTACGCTAAATCCTGCTTGCTAAATACTAACTTAAAGGCTCAGCAACCTACATGATACCAATGCTATGTATATCTAATATATGCAGCTATAAATACCTCATCTATGCATACTACATACCTGAGCTATACTGCCTGTCTCATGCAACTGATAATGAGCTATACTGCCTCTCTCAAGCATTACTAATGTCTCAATAGGAATTACTTCAAGTATGCTACTGTAATTACCTAAACTACTTTACTACGTATACGCAGGTGCTATTACATTACTATAGTACATGCAGTATACAAGTACCCAGTTGTTACTACAACTCTCAAATAATACAAGCTTGGCATAATACAAATGTCTTATATGCCTCAGCCTAATAGTTCGAACTTGTTCTCCTTAAAACTTTTGTTGGCTATGGGTTGATGCTATTTCGTGGCATCTCCCTTAGTAACCTAATACATCCCTGCATGCTGCAGGTGATATCAGGTAGAGAACCTCCAAACTCCTGTTGCTAGGAGCCACGCCTGGGGTTCCTTACTGTAATCACGCGCATGTAGAGGTGTATTGGAATATAATCCTTGAAGCTAAACTATATATTTTAATTGCTAAGGTCTGGTCGCATGTTGTAATGCTTCCATCCTTAGTAAATCAACGCCCTTCTATATGTGACAGGAAGATGATGTAGAGACCCCCCAAACTCCTGTTGCTAGGAGTGACGCTTGGGGCTAATACTGAGTTGTCGCATACAGAAGCGCATTGAGGTCCTTGTATCTGCAGTTGTGATTCACTTCTGTTTCTCCAGTGCTGTTACAAGCAGCTGAAGGCAGGGGAGAAACAGGATTTAGCTGGGGCAGAGTGATACATAGGGCATCGTTCTGCTGCCGAAATTACCCCCTTTCAGTGGCTCTCCTGGTCAGTATTCGCTCCATAAGACGCACACACATTTCCCCCCGTTTTTTTTTGGGGGGGGGGGGAGTGCATCTTATGGAGCGAAAAATACGGTATAGAATAAGGGAGATAATGGACAACCCTGTCGGGTCCCGTTTGAAATGTCTATATATTCTGATAACATTCCATTTGTTCTAATTTTGGCCTGTGAATTAGAATACAATGCGACAATCCTACTTAGCATTTTTGGGCCCATTCCTATCTGAACTAATGTTTCCTCCAAGAACTGCCATCCCACCCTATTGAACGCCTTTTCAGCATCAATAGATAGTAAACATGTTGGGATGGCAGTTCTCCGAGTATATTCTACCAATGTACAGGTTTTTATAATATTATCCCTTGTTTCTCATCCTTTTGTAAAGCCTGTTTGATCTAGGTCTATATATTCTGGTAATATAGGTGTTAATCTATTCAAGATGATCTTTGAATATAGTCTTATATCGATGCTTGTTAAGGAGATTGGTCGGTAGTTATTACATAATGTATGGTCTTTCTCAGGTTTTGGTATTAATACAATGTGAGCTTCCATGCTTTGTGATGTGAAAATTTGTGCTCTATATATAGAGTTATATATTTTCTTAAGAATAGGTATTATAATATCTTGAAATGATTTGTAAAATCTGGAAGTGCCAATTCAGAAATAGCATGTTGAATTTCCTCTATTAATTTTTTTTTCATCCAGTTCCTCCACTACTTCTTGTGGAAATCTTTGTAGGGCTGTATCTTTTATATATTTAAATTTCATCCTCTTTCTTATTTTTATCTTTATTTTCCCATTGAATATTCTAATTATATAAATTAGAATAATATGTATGGAAAGTTTTAAATATTTTGCTAGGGTCATATGCCAGTTCCCTGTTTGTTTTTAAGATTTTACCTATGGAAGTCGCGGGTTGTTGATTTATTTTATTTTTTTAGAGTTCTGGCTAATAATTTCCCTGTTTTGTTACCTTGTTGGTACCATTGTATTTTATTCTTATCCCTCACCTTTTTATTAAATTATCATTCAGTCTCCATGTCCCTATTGTTTTTTTTATATTCAACTATCCTAAGTTCCACATAAATCAGAGCGTGGTCTGACCAGGTAAAATTACCAATGTCTGATGAAGGGGTCATCATCAGGGCAGATTGGTTAATAAAGAAATAATCTATTCTATGGTATGAATTATGTATATTTGAGTAATATGTATAATTTTTTTCCATCTGGTGTTGAGACCTCCATATAGCTATCATTTGATGTCTTCGCAGTAAATGTTTAAATTCTTTTAGTTGACTGTTTTTCCTATGGGAATGAGTACTAGTTGTATCTATTGTTGAGTCCAATATAAAGTTAAAGGCCCAGATTCAGAAAGAAGTTACGCTGGCGTATCTATTGATACGCCGCGTAACTTCTAGGATGCGCCGGCGTATCTTTTTTCTGTATTCAGAAAACAAGATACGCTGGAATTTTGCTAAGATCCGACTGGCGTAAGCCTCTTACGTCGTCGTAGCATATTTACGCTGGCCGCTAGGTGGCGCTTCCGTAGATTTACGCAAGGAATATGCAAATTAGGTAGATACGCCGATTCACAAACGTACGTACGCCCGGCGTATTTTTTTACTTAGTTTACGTAAGGCTTTTTCCGGCGTAAAGTTACCCCTCATAAAGCAGGGGTAAGTCATGTTGGGTATGGATGTGGAAACGTACGAACAGCGTCGTATTTTACGTCGTTTGCGTAAGTCGTCCGTGAATGGGGCTGTAAGTAAGTTACATTCACGTCGAAAGCATTGACGATTTGCGATGTGATTTCGAGCATGCGCACTGGGATACGTCCACGGACGGCGCATGCGCCGTTCGAAAACCGCGTCAATTACGTGGGGTCATGATAGTTTAACATAAAACACGCCCACTACCAGCCAAATTTGAATTAGGCGGGCTTACGCCGACACATTTACACTACGCCGCCGTAACTTAGGGCGTAAGTTCTTTCTGAATACGGAACTTGCGCCTTAAGTTACGGCGGCGTAGTGTATCTGAGATACGCTATGCCCGCCGATAGATACGATAATGTATCTGAATCTGGCCCAAAGTCTCCGCCCAAAATTACTGTGCCTTCCACTTTTTCCATTGCTTCCACAACAGATTTTATTCCACACGTAGGGACAGATTCAGGTAGGAGATACGCCGTCGTATCTCTGAGTGTGCGGCGTCGTATCTATGCGCCTGATTCTTAGAATCAGTTACGCATAGATTTGACTAAGATCCGACCGGCATAAGTCTTACGCCGTCGTATCTTAGTTGCAATTTTACGCTGGCCGCTAGGTGGCGCTTCCGTATATTTACGCGTTGAATATGCAAATTAGGTAGATACGCCGATTCAGAAACGTACATCTGCCGGCGCATTTTTTACGTCGTTTACGTTAGCCTTTTTCCGGCGTAAAGTTACCCCTGCTATATGAGGCGTACCCTATGTTAAGTATAGACGTCGTGCCCTTATCGAATTTTGAAAATTTTACGTCGTTTGCGTAAGTCGTCCGTGAATGGGGCTGTGCATGACCCTTATAATAAGGGATCTTCTGTCTATGCCTTTCCAGCTTTGTATTATTTGGTGAGATATATGTTTGTGGAACGCAATAGACACTCCTCTTTCTTTAGAATAGGGGAATGTATCATGAATCCAGGTAACATAATTGCTATTATTTATTTTAGGAATGTGATCTGAATTAAAGTGTTTCTTGAAACAGAATAATACCAATTTTTTGTTTGTGAAATGAATTTAAAATTTGTGATCTTTAAAAGGGTGAATGAAGGCCACTTGCATTAAAGGAACAAAATTGTACCCCTACCATAATAAACAATACGGGGGGGGGGGGGGGGGGTAAACTAGTGTATCAAGGTGGAGAGGGCAGAAAGAAAAAGGGAAAGGGGTGGTGAGCCCCTTATGTACCCACACTCACTACACACGTACATCTATCTCACCAAACCCTCTAACTCTCTCGCTACTATTTGACTTTCTAAGTCTGTCTTACTATCGTAAGGTCCCTAACTAGGGGTAGACCAGGACCGCTTTACCTGATCCGCCGCTCTACGAGGTCCTGTATGCCGCATTCTTAAATTTTTTTCGAAAATTTCTTGAGTGGTTTAATTGTTTTATCTTTTATTTCTTTCAATTTTTATATATCGTGGATCATGATTTTAAATACCAGGGCATAAATATTCTCCATCTCCTCTTTCAAAAATGGGAGAGAAAAAAGAGAGGGAAAAAAGAAAAAAAAAAAATTAGGATTTTTGTACTCACCGTAAAATCCATTTCTCTGAGTTCATGGACGGACACAGCAGCAATTGACCTTAGGGTATTATCCTTCCTTCTAGGAGATTGACTAGGCAGAAAACAGCACTTTAAGTGTTAAAACACTTCTCACAGCACAGTACCTCCCAGGGGGCGGGTCCCCCGGGTACATCCCTCTCTCTGCCTCATGCAGCCTCAGTTCGTAAACAAGCAGTACAAACAAAGGAGGGGAGGGTGCTGTGTCGGTCCATGAACTCAGAGAAATGGATTTTACGGTGAGTACAAAAATCCTATTTTCTCTTCCGTTCATGGACGGACACAGCAACAATTGAAGCAGTATCAAAATTCGAGGGGTGGGAAAAACACAGCAAACCAAACTTCACCCCAAACAAAGCAGAGTTCCTCAATGGAGGAACTTCAACCTTAAACAGCCGCCTGTAAAACCTTGCGGCCAAAGGAGGCACCCGAAGATGCACTCACATCCACCTTGTAAAACTTTGAGAAGGTGGGGACTGACGACCAGGTCGCTGCCTTACACACCTGTAAAACAGACGCTTGATGGCGGAAAGCCCAAGAGGCACCAATCGCCCTGGTCGAATGCGCCTTAACCGGAAAGGGGGGCGCCGCCCATTTAGGGCATAGGCCTGAAGCACGACCGGTCGGATCCACCTAGAAATGGTGGCCGACGAGACCGCCAGACCCTTCTTCGGACCAGTCACCGCCACGAACAGTGAATCCGACCTCCGAAACTGAGCCGTAGCTGACAAGTACACCCGTAGGGCTAGAACCATGTCCAAGGAATGTAACGTGGCTTCCTTCAGGTTCTTCGGCCGAGGACATAAGGATGGAAGAACAATGTCCTCATTAATGTGAAAAGCCGAAACAACCTTAGGGAGGAAAGACGGCTGTGGCCGCAGCAGCAGCACCACCTTATCCCTGTGGATGACCAGGTAGGGAGCCTTGCAAGACAAGGCCGCTAGTTCAGAGACTTGTCTCACGGAAGTGATTGCCACCAGAAAAACCACCTTCTGGGACAGAGTCAACAAAGGAATATTCCGAATGTCCTCAAACTGAGACTCTTGAAGCACCGAGAGGACCAAATTAAAATCCCATGGAGGCAGTGGAGGACGCACAGGAGGGGCCACATGTCGAACCCCCTGCACAAACGTACGCACCAGAGAGTGCGCCGCCAAGGGTTGCTGAAAGTAAACAGCCAAGGCCGAAATCTGACCCTTAACCGTACTCAAGGCGAGAGCCCGATCCACTCCACGCTGTAAGAACAGCAGAATCCGGGACATCACGTATGTACGGGGGTGCCAATTCATCTCCTCACACAGAGAAGCAAGCCTTCCACGTGCGATGGTAAATCTTCCATGAAGTAGCCTTCCATGCTCGCAGCATGGTAGAAACCACGAGTCTGACAGGCCACGGTCCTTCAGCACCTGGCTCTCAACAGCCACTCTGTTAAAGCCAATGACTGTAAAGCAGGGTGAAAGATTGGACCCTGCGATAGCAGATCTTCTCGTAGAGGTAGACGCCAAGGAACGTCTGCCACCAGACGGACCAGATCCACGTACCAGGGGCGGCGCGGCCAATCCGGAGCGATCAGGATTGTTGGTATCCCTTCGGCTTCCACTGGGCGCAGCAGACGAGGAAGAAGCTATAGAGGAGGGAAGGCATAGATTAGGCGATAGTGACCCCCACGGCGCGTCCGACGCGTCCGCCCACGGGTCTCTTGACCTGGCCATGAACCGTGACACCTTCCGATTGAGACGGGACGCCAGAAGATCCACGTCTGGAGTGCACCATTTCCGACAGGTTCTGAAACACATCCGGGTGTAGCGACCATTCTCCTTGGTCTAGCGTTTGGCAACTTAAGTAGTCGGCCTGCCAGTTCTGTACCCCCTTGAATGTACACGGCCGACAGAGCCGGGACGTACCATTCAGCCCACCGGAGGATGTGAGCGGCCTCCGCCGCTGCAGCCGAGCTCCGTGTGCCCCCTTGATGATTGACATACGCCACTGCCGTGGCATTGTCGGACTGAATTCTGACCGGTCAGTCTTGCAGACCCAGAGACCACTTGGCGAGGCACTGCCTGATCGCCCAGGGTTCCAGGACATTGATCGGTAGGCGGGACTCCTCCTGAGTCCAGCGCCCCTGGGCTGACTGGACACCCCAGACACCCCCCCCCCCAGCCGGAGAGGCTGGCATCCATCGTGACCACCGTCCAATGGCACGGCAGAAACGATTTCCCAGTCCGAAGTACCAGAGACATCAGCCACCACACCAGGGAGGACCTGACCAGGCGACTCACCCGGATCTGGTAATCCAGAGATGAAGGGAGCTTGTTCCAACGCAACAGTATTTCTCTCTAACACTCGAGTGTGGAATTGAGCATAAGGAACCGCCTCGAAGGAGGCCACCATCAGACCCAGAACTCGCATGCAAAAGCGAAGGGACGACCACTTCTGGGTCGCCAACCGCTGCACTGCAGATTGCAGTGTCTGTAGTTTTTCCGTTGGGAGGAAAACTCTCGCCTCTGAGGAATCCAGGATCAACCCCAGGTATTCCAGACGCTGAGACGGTACCAACACTGACTTCTGGACATTCAGCAGCCAATTAAATTCCCGGAGGGTCTGGCAGGTGATAGACACATCCACCTCCAACTCTGAGCCTGAAGAAGCTCTCAGGAGAAGGTCGTCCAGGTACCCTACAATCGCGATCCCGCGCTACCTCAGCAGGGCCAGAATCGGAGCGAGCACTTTGGTGAAAACCCGTGGCCCCTGAAGCCAGGCCGAAAGGGAGAGCCACAAATTGAAAGTGGTCCTCTCCGACCGCAAAGCGCAGAAATCTCTGGTGCTTTGCGCATATGCAGGTACGCGTCCCTGATATCCAGTTGAGGGCCTTGAGGTCCAGGATTGGGCGGACCCCTTCCTTTTTGGGGACTACAAACAGATTGGAGTAAAACCCCTGAAACCGTTCCAGTAAAGGAACCGGCACAATCACTCCCCTGACCAGCAGATCCTGAACAGCCCCTGACAGGGCCTCCCGACGTTCCGGAGGAAGCTGGAGGTTGGAAGGAAAGAATCTGTTTCGCGGACAAGAGAGAAACTCTATCTTGTACCCCGAGGAAACTACTTCACAAACCCACCGGTCAGAAAGAAGAGACCTCCACCGAGCCGCGAATTTGCGAAGCCAGCCCCCCACCCAAGACACGGGCAGGGGCAGACCTTCATGCGGAAGCAGGCTTGCGGTACTAGGGGCGCTTCTGCCCTTCAGCGGGCGCCTTAGCGCCCTGGAAGCGTTTTCCTGACGCATCGGGCGGACAAAAAAAACGCTTGGGGGCGGTAAAGGAGGGCCCCTGCTTACGGGCGAGGCTCCTTACCTTTTCCCGATTGTGGGAGCAGAGTACTCTTACCTCCCTTGGCATCTTTTATGATGTCATCCAGAGACGCCCCAAAAAGCTGTTCACCCTTAAAGGGTAAGTCCACCAAGGCCTTTTTAGAAGACTGGTCCGCAGACCAACACTTCAGCCACACAAGGCGGCATTGCACCACTGCGTAGGTGGAGGCTCTGGAAAGCAGGGGAAGCGTATCCAGGGGCGACTCACAGACAAATTTTAGGCCCTGCACCAACTGGTCGGCCAGTTCCACACAGACCACAGAGGCATTATGCGCCTCCAGCTCCTGCAGCAACAACTTTGCCCTTTCGGTAAGTGTCCGACACTAGAGCCCCGGCCTCACCGCCGACCCCACCACTGTGAACATGGAGCGGGCCACAGCCTCAGCTCTCCTATCTGCGGGGTCCTTAAAAGCGGTAGCCCCTTCCACAGGCAACGTGGTCGCCTTGTTCAGTCTGGACACAGGGGGGTCCACTGACGGCGGAGAGGGCAACTTTTTTAGGAAATCCTCCTCAAACGGATAACGGACCGCAAAGCATTTAGGAACAGAAAACTTTCTGCGGCCGATCCCATTCCTTGTACAATATTTTGTCCAGATATGGAACACAAGGAAACACTTTTACGGTGCGGGCTGGCTTGCGGAACCCAAAAAGGACCGACGTCTCTGATGCCTCCGCCGAATCCTCAAGTTTTTGAGTATCCCGCACCGCAGTGATAAGAGCTCCAACAAGCACTTTATCATGCGCTGACCCTGATGCAGAGTCATCCTCACTGTCCATGTGGGCTAGGCCTGCATCGGAACCAGGGCCGGACGCAGTAGCAGGACCCGATTCCGTGTCAGAGACATCCCCAGAAGAAGGCGGGGGCACTTTTTACCCCCCTTCTGGCCACTCGCCGCTTCAATCCTGGCAACAAATGCCTCAAGGACTGCCGTCATGAACAGGGGCACTAAGGGTCAACTCCAGCATGTCAGGGGGAGAAGCCTCTGGTTCGGACGCCATGCTTACCCACTCCAATGCAACCCTTGTACTGCAAGGCAAGACCCACAGGCCACCCTCCCGGCCGCAACAGAGAGCAGGTAACCCCCCAGAGGACTCACCATCCGACCAGGCTGTAGTGCAAGCTAGAACGCTGTCCGTGCTGTGCCATCCCTCAGGAAGTGTGCTGGAGCCGTTTGCGCCCTTATTTCGGTCACTAGAGGGCAAAACCCCTTCCAAAATGGCCGCCGACATGCAAAAAAACAACTTGGGGGCTACAAGAAAATGGCGGCCGAGCATGTTTAAAACACACAGTGAAATAAAAACAGTAAAAAACGACAAAAACAACACAGGACACCCCCCGCACACACTGCAATAATAAAAAACACACAGCACCCCCGACAGCAGCCGCAGCCCCTAGCCACAGGACAGAGCCTCCCAGGCAGACCCCCCACCTCATGGCCGACCACCCAGAATGCGGGGAAGGAGGGAGAGGAAAGTAGGGCGGACCCCCGATCGACCTCCCCAGGAATGCACCAGCCGAACCACCATGCCAAGGCAAGGGGATGTTACTTACCCGTCCTGCGACCACCGGCTGGAGGCATCCCAGCCAGAACCAACGTCCACACAGTTACGGCATGGCTGTCGGCCCGGCACTCTGTGACAAAGCCATAGAGACCGGTCATGTGTGCCCTGGAGCGTATAGCACACCGGCCACCCCTGGAGCAACGGGATATGTCGTGGACGGCCCAGCGCATAGCTAAAGACCGGCACACGCTCGATGGCCGAATATGGGGGGACTACAAGGATCGAGGATCCAGCCTGTAACCCAGTCGGCAGTTGATTGTAGATCCCAGGATCCAAAAATGCAGGAAAAAATTCAACAAAAGCGAGAAATCACAAAAAAAAATTCCAGAGCACATGGGCCCAGAAGAGCCATGTCATCTGCTTTCGCTAGGCAGAAAAAAACTGGGGCTGCATGAGGCAGAGAGAGGGATGTACCCGAGGGACCCGCACCCTGGGAGGTACTGTGCTGTGAGAAGTGTTTTAACACTTAAAGTGCTGTTTTCTGCCTAGTCAATCTCCTAGAAGGAAGGATAATACCCTAAGGTCAATGAACGGAAGAGAAAAATTATATTTCCACTTTCTCTCCCCATTAATTAGGAATTGGGGGGGGGGGCAATAAATCATGCCATGGTGGAGAGGGGAGAATTTTTTTTTTAAAAATTAGTGATTGCCTCCACCTCTTAATTCTAGATTTAGTGTACATATAAGTGTATCAGTACGATTGTACTTAAGGGAACAAACAGTTAAATAAAAAAAATAAAAAAAGGGATATTTAAAAAAAACATCTCATTAGTATATTTATTAAGTGTGTTCCTATTTATGTGTTAGTGTAGAATTATATAAAAAATATGACAGGTTACAAAAAATAAACATTATTTTCCCTTGTTCTGTGTGTATATTATGTATTGTTGGTGAATATGTGACCCCTTATTTACCTACTTCAACAGTTCTTGTGATATTTGTGATGCTTGAAGTTGCTGAAAAAAAATCTTTAATATCTATTGTTTGAGCCCCTGTGGTGTTTTTTTTTCTTTTACGCTTTTGTGATTGAGGGTGTTCTATTACCCTTTTTGGGTGCCATAATAAAAAAAAAAAAAAAAAAAAAAAAAGGATAAGACGTTATCTCCCCTTATTCCCAAAAACAAACGTGCCGAAGTACACAAACGGTCTGTGTCAGAGGAGCGATACCATAATATCATAACCATGAGATAATTTCTCTATTAGTGTCTCTTCTATTCAATGGGTTTTCTTTACCATTTTTATTATGTTGATTCATCCCATCCACGAGTGTGTTACCTTTTCATATTTTTGTAAAAGTTTTATTACTTTTCGACTGTAGCATTATATTTCAATTCTTGTAGCTTATGCAAGTCTCTGAATATAAATTCCCAAATACTTAATAGCTACTTTTGGCATTTAAATGAAAAATCCTTTTGCAATAATAGTCATACTTTTTCTGTTAGTGATACATTTCAAATTTTTCATAATTAATTTTGGAATTACTCAATTCCCCAAATCGTTTAATTTTTTTTATTAAATTAGGTATTGTTATAACGGGGTTGGTCACATATATTAATAAATCATCTGCATAGACTGCGGTTTTATATTTTTTATCTTTAATACTAATACCTTGATTATCTTTGTTTTTCCTTATTGCGTGTATAAGATGCTGACAAAAGAGTGCAGCGCTCTGATACAACCAATTATAACACTAAAGTCCTAATATACATAAACACTATATGAATATAATAATTATACATGGGAGGGGGAAACCACCAAATAAATGAATATGAAAAAATAAAAAGTAAAAAAGGTAAAAAAAGAGAGTCTAAATGGGTGCTGAGTGATAGGAGAGTATCCCAAAGTCCTAAAAGACTCAAACTCAATATATAAATAAAACGGTGACTCCAAATCATGAATGAGTGTAAATGGAATTAAGGTTTCGAGTGTGAAGAGAAATCCCACCACCGATATGCAGGCTTACCAGAATGAGTGGACTCTGTGAAAAGTATATTTCCAGAGTCAAGCAGACTTGATAAAAAAACCTTGATGTAGAATCTCTTCAAAGTGGAGATTGCTATGGCAAATGGCGGTAAAGCCAGATTTCTGTAACCTGGAAACAGGCTGGAGGCTCGCTCACTCAGGTGATACAGGCAATAGACATCCGTATTTAGAAATCCCACATGGATGTAAAAAAGAGAAGAGGGGACGCCATAGTGTAACACCGTAAAAATCAGTTAAAATTTAATAGAAAATTGCATCTATATCGGTGGTGGGATTTCTCTTCACACTCGGAACCTTAATTCCATTTACACTCATTCATCATTTGGAGTCACCGTTTTATTTATATTTATTGAGTTTGAGTCTTTTCGGACTTTGGGATACTCTCCTATCACTCAGCACCCATTTGGACTCTCTTTTTTACTTTTTCATATTCATTTATGTGGTGGTTTCCCCCTCCATGTATAATTATTATATTCATATAGCGTTTATGTATATTATGACTTTAGTGTTATAATTGGTTGTATCAGAGCGCTGCAATTTTTTGTCCACATTTTGTTTGTTTGCTTCTCACTTTTCGGTTGCCGTGTTCAGCAGCTTGATACACACACATTTCTAGCAGCGCAGTAATTCACACCACACCATTCTTGTGTATAAGATGTTCCATCACTAGTATATATATAATAAAGGGACATAATGCACAACCCTGTCAGGTTCCGTTTAAAATTTCTATATATTCTGATAACATTCCATTTGTTCTAATTTTGGCCCGTGAATTAGAATACAATGAGACAATGCTACTAAGCATTTTTGGGCCCATTCCCATCTGATCACTCTTTTTTTATGTTGATCTGTATTTTGAGAGTAGAGTATTATGTTGTATTACACATGCTTTAATTCTTGAGTGCTTTTGACACCATTAAGCACACGGCACAATTTTATTTGTGTTTTATATTTAAAAAAAAAAAAAATACAAATAAAAGGTATAAAAAGAGATCCATAAATCTGGTAGCTTTTTTTTTTTCTTTGCGGTGGTGTGATTTGATTTAACATTTTCCACATAAGGAGAAAAGAGTGTGGAGGATTGGAAACTGGGCACTATTTTTGCATTTTAATCAGATTTTAATATTCATTCATGCACTTTATAGATGGACTTCTGCACTTTATATAATGCAATATTGATTTAATTTATTGATTTTTCACATGCATGTTTTAAGTTATTTAATTTTTTAAACACACCAATGTGCTATGGCCAGCACATCTTAATATACGTTTTTATAGTTCGTTATACACTGTACATCCTTACCCAGATAGATTGTGTGGTTGGGCACTCAATTTATTTATGAGGTAGGTGAATGAATTATATCACTTTTATATATATTTTTATTCATTTAATTAGTGAGCACACTAAAACATTTGTTTGTTTTCTCCACTGTTAGGCTGCTTTCACACTGAGGCGTGCAGCCGCGGTGACAGTATAGCCGCGCTATTTGTAGCGCAGCTATACCGTCGTATTTACTGTGATATTCGGGCGCTAGCGGTGAGGTTTTAACCCCCGCTAGCGGCCGAAAAAGGGTTAATACCGCCCACGTTGCTGCATGATTTTTCATGCGGTATAGCAGCGCTATTTTTAGCGCTGTACTGCATGAAAAACGCCCCAGTGTGCAAGGGGCCTTAGGGAAGTTCCAGCACCGAGCTGGAGTGTCATGCAAGGCCCTGCCCAAGCGTCCGTTAGCTTGAGCTTTTGCCGTGGCTCCCTTATTCTTGGTTTCTGCCATATGCTACAAGTCAGGGTACTTACTTATGGGGTGCTCATGAAGCAGGGTGTGAAATACAGGAGTAAGCATGTCTGGAAAGGTAGCATAACATGGTTTCAGACTTTCATGTACCAAAGTCCTCATGAAAAGAGCAAAAGGAGCTCCAACGTGCCTTACTTTAATAATGAATGTAGGCAGGATAGCGATCGAATGCATGACTTGTGGTATTATGCAATACTCGGTTATCCACCTGAGCCTTAGAGGTTACATTTTAGTTCCAAGTTCAATACATTTACACAGAATGTGAAATACATATCCAACATAACCTTGATTATTACAGTAGTCAGAAATACAGGGCAAACCTTTTTTTTACCTGTTCATGCGCCACTGGTCCATGTAAAGAGTGCAGACCCCATTCGTCATAGTAAGCATACCCCCAAAAGTGTCTTTAGGGCCTGGGCTCAGGACAAACAGAACACGGCCCTGTAAAGGACACTGCACAAAGTTTTTAAGGTGAGCACCCATGCAGGATCTAGTGCCCGAAGCAACATTACAGACCATCCCTATGGCTTGGGGTCCATATTTGGTTCCCAATAGTCTACCACAAGAGTATCCAGATGCAGTTTTTAATTTAATATATAAGACAGTAAGGAGTTGTTTGAAGAATCCAAAGATAAAATTATACAATAATAGAGCAAGAGCAATTTCACTGTATGGGAGTAAAATTCCATCACCTTAGGACACTAAGGCTTTTTTCTTGCTGTAAAAAAAACTATTTAGTCAACAGACAGCATGGATTCATGAAAGACAGAAGTTGGCAGACAAACCCCATTTATTTTTATCGCGTGGCGATGGACATGGTATACAGGTTTGGAAATATCAGTTTGTAAATGGGTAGAAAACTGGCTAAAAGACAGAATTCAGAGAGTAGTGGTTAATGATAACCTTAGACCATTCAGAGTAAGTATCAGTGGTGTACCTCAAGGTTCAGTGTTGGGACCAAGCTATGCAGTGGAACATCCTTACAGGATTTCTTCAATTTATAAGCCAACCTCAATGCTCTGTCTAATTGGGCGACTATGTGGCAAATGAGGTTTAATGTTGATAAATGTAGTTATGCACTTGGGGACTAAGAATATGAATGCATCATACATACTAGGGGGAGTACAACTGGGGGAATCCATAGTGGAGAAGGATCTGGGGGTTTTGGTAGATCATAAGCTCAATAATGGCATGAAATGCCAAGCTGCAGTTTCCAAAGCGAGCAAAGTCCTTTCTTGTATTGAGAGGTATAGGGGTGGGGGAGAGGGAGAGAGGGAGAGGGAGAATTTTTCCCCTGTTCAAATCATTAGTAAGACCTCATCTGGAATATGCACTTCAGTTTTTAACCACTACACTACTGGCCACCGTCAATTGACGGCAGCACGATAGTTCTATTGTTCTGGCAGGACGTCATATGACGTCCTTGTCTTTTACAGCCACTAGGGGGCACGCCGGGCACCCGAGATTGCCCAGTAACTGAGCAGGACCATGGATCTCTGTGTGTAAACACAGAGATCCACGACCTGTCATGGAGAGATCGATGCTGTGTCCCTTGTACATAGGGACACAGATCAGTCCCCTCCCCCCACAGTAAGAATCACTCCCAGGGTACACATTTAACCCCTTTCTCGCCCCCTAGTGTTAACCCCTTCCCCGCCAGTCACATTTATACAGTAATCAGTGCATATTTATAGCACTGTTCGCTGTATAAATGTGAATGGTGCCAAAAATGTATCAAAAGTGTCCACCGCAATGTAGCAGTCCCGATAAAAATCCCCGCCATTACTAGTAAAAAAATAAAAATAAAATAATAAAAAAAATGTCATAATTATGTCCCCTATTTTGTAGGCGCTATAACTTTTTTTTTTTGTGTGTGGAGTGTCGTGCTCGCCCCCTCCCTTGGACTACAGGAGAGTCAGGACGCCCACTAACACACAGCTCCTTTCTCCATCTGCAACGTAGAGAGCGTCCTGACTCTACTGTAGTCCAAGGGAGGGGGCGAGCACGACACTCCATACCAGGGAGAAAGCCTTGCATTACTGTGTGGAGTTACAGACAGAAGAACAGGAAGCGAGGATTTCTCAGAAGAAATAAGGACATTTAAAATCAGAATCGAAGGATGAGGTAAGCGAAGGAGGACTGCACTATGGTAAAGGAAGCTATTTAGGGGGAAAAAAAAATTGTACCTTTACAACCCCTTTAATAGCTATAGGGAAAAGCACAGCCCATTTTTACTGACTGACTGAACTGCTGCTCTCCCCAAGCTCATATTCTGAATCCAAATCAGATAGTCAAGCATTCCTCTTTGCTACTCATGATCAGAATCTGACACTGATTCTGGGCATACTGTGGGGATGATCAGAACACCGCTTCCGGCTTAATTGGCTCTGCTGACACGAGTGCCACTAGCGTTCAGAACAGTATTTGCTGGCTTCAATGGCTCTATTGACACCGGCATAGCAGTGATCAGGAACACAGGTTCTGGCACATACTGGTCCGGTGTCACTGATGAGGGTATGACTGGAATCAAGGACACTGGCTGGTGGCACTGATCTGGTGACTGTTTCTGGCTGCACTGGTGACACTGGGACACATGGCTGGCATCAGCAGATAGTTGGTGCAATGCAGGGCTCTTGCAGACTGTCAGTGTAAGCTGTGTCTACTTATACTGGCAGGCATTTACATACAAACAGGAAGCATCACTGAATAAAAAAACAAAACAAACGATCAGCACAAAAAGATGGGGGAAAAAAATGTTTTTTTTTTGTACACCACATTTTTTACCATACAATTTATTTAAGAACATTACAGTGATAGAAAAACGTTATATTACAGACATTACTGAAATTGACTTCTTAAGACATACAAAAAAAAAAAAAAAAAATTATATTGGCGGATTGCTGGATTTCATAAAATTAACTTACAAAAACCACCAAGGAATAAATATGCCATCTAAAACAGTGGAAAAGATGAATGGAAAAGAAACTTACGGCAAGTATTAGAGATTCTGAATACTTAAAACATACAGTAATGTAATGTTTAGATTGTAAAAGCCTTCAAAATAAACACTTTCAAATATAAAAAAAATCTTCAGTAATAACATTAGTTGTGCCTCTCATGGTTTGCTTACAAAAAGTAATAAAAAGGCAGTCTGAAAATATTTACTGTTTTGGCATTCCTGCACTTGATAATCAAAATATCAATCTTCAAATTTGAATAAGGCTTTTGAGCACATTCTGTACTAAGAAGAATACACAGAACACTCGCACAAACATTTAAAAACATTCCACCTTCTAGAAACTACTGATTGGAATTCTACAACTCAGTGCATTTTTTTTTTTTTTATATATTTACAGAAGACTGTGAAAAAATAAATCTCAATGATTTTGTCAATTCTTTTTGATGTAATGTTACAGTAAGCACAAAACTACTTAAAAAAAAATAAAATAAAAAAGAAGGTTCTCCAGTTACCTGCCTTACAAAATGTTCTATTCAGCCCCGGGTGTCAATGGACCAATGGAACGGTGTATAAAGCTCCGAGAGCCAGAGGGGAACATATAAGTCCCCCAGTACAGGTGCTACATGCACTGGGGTGTACTATATATGCATAGGCAGCGCATGCCAATTAATACATGCCTGTTTCAAAAGAACCTTTCAATGCGCATTCAAGCTAATTTACAAACAAAATATACAGTATGGAAACGCAATACGCTAACTCAATAGATCATCGTGACATTCTGAACTAAAATGTACGAGGGGTGATCAATAAGTTCACAGAATCACTGCTGGGTACTTGTGACATTGTTTATAGCCAAGTAAGATAAGCCATTTTTTTTAAACTGTATTCCAATACAGGCTGGTATTTTTTGGTCGCACATGGCTCGTTCAAACATGAGCATTATGGGAACACTAATTTTGAATGACATTTCATGGTATAAAAATGTCCGTTGTGATTTATTTTCATGCAATGAGATGCGTTGCAGCCCATTCATTTTGAATACACCACAGCACTTGGAAATGTGTGCATTGTTGTAACAGGCCCATAAGCTTCTGCACAAATTCATTTTGATAGGTACCCAAAATTATAGCAGAGCATAAGCAAATCTGACTGAATGTTCCATCATACTTTTGGCCCAATTTATATGGGACCTTTTATGCTTTAACATCGGATGATAGCTTTGTAGGGGAAATATTTTCTGATGACTTAAGTATTTGCTGCCAACGTCTGGCTGGAGCACTAAAATGACTTTCATTAACGGTGTGCCTTGGGGTGCTGCAAGGACAAATGCATTCAAAATTTAAGGGGACGTGGTCTAAAAAAAAAAAAAAAAAAAAAATGATGGGTTTTGTCATTCTATTTACTTTTTGGTCACCCCTCGTAAGGTAAAAAATTAAAAAATAATATCATCTACCAGGCTTTAGATCTGCACATTTTGGTGTATGAGCTCCATTCATTTATGCTAGTGTTATAAACTTCAATTGTATTCAAAAAATCATTTCCATCGAATCCACCAACAGCAAATATGTTGTTTCCTATAGCTAATAAACCAGAATTGCTTCTCGCAGAATTCATGCTTCCAATCATCTTCCACTCATTTTTCAAAGGGTCATATGATTCCACACAGCTTAGTGCACGAGAGCCATCAAAACCTCCTCCTACAAAAAGTTTACCTGTAAACAAATAAATAAGCTTTTCATCACAAGGTCAAGCAGAATGTCAATATGTCAAGAGAAAAATAATTTTGGAATGCAAACCCAAATTGACATCCAAATCTGTATTATCCACTTTTTAGTTTTTGGAATGGCTGATTAGATACATCTATCTAATCAAGCCATTCAGAACCCCTGCTCTCCTGTACCGGTAACATTTGATGTGTTCAGATGACAGTTCCTGCACACTGTCACTTCCGTGATCAGTTGTTGGTCCTGACTATGCCAGGCAGCTCTGCTTTCCCTCTCGCTACCCCCTCCAGTTTCCTCCTCTTGTGATGTATGCGTGTCACATGCTCGGTTGCACCCCAGTCTCTCAGCCAGCTCCTCCCCCACTCAGTCCTGCCTCATCTTGCCCTCCTTTCACTTTCCTTCTAATGAATGACAAGGATAGAAGAGAATGCACATGCCCCCCTGCCGCTCTGTGCTTGCAAGTGCATTAGGATTGTGGTCAGATGATGAGGAGCAATACAGTGGAACCTCGGATTACGAGCATAATCCATTCCAGTAGAATGCTTGTAGTCCAAAGTACTCGCATATCAAAGCGAGATTCCCCATAGAAGTCAATGGAAACTAAAATAATTAGTTCTGCATTGACTTCAATGGCATGCAATACCGCATGTGGCCAGAGGTGTGGGGGGGGGGCACCAGAGAGCCTCGAAAACACCCGGAAAGGCCAGAGGACAGCTCGGCTGAACTCTGAAAACTTGGGAACTGAGATATTCCGAGTTTTTCCAAGCATTTCAAAACGGCTCTGCTCCCGCGCCCCCCCCACCTCAAGCCAAACGTGGTACTGCACACAGCTTTGGCTTGAATCCTGCTCTTAGCAGGGACTAGCATACTAGATGAGGTAGGGTCGAGAGCTGCCAAAGACTACTTTTCCTATTAACAAGCTGGTGATTGGTTTCTAGGCGGTCCGAGCAACCACAGCTTGTTAATAGGAACATGGTAACTTTGGCAGCTCCCACTCCTCTGTCCAGTGCTGTGCTTCGCTGTAAGTCTCTTTGCATCCTAAATCAGTGAAAGTGGCATTCAATTGTTTTAATTTTTTAAATGCTATGGTTGATATAGCATTCAAATATTTACACCCCCCACGATGACAGGACGGGCTAAGTGGGTTCCGATCGGTCGGTCAGCACTGTCCTTGTGATCACGCTAATCACTGCTCATTGCTGCAGCCTCGCCGTGCCCAACATTACTGCAGCCTCGCCGTGCCCAACAGTGCAGACTTACTGTGTCCCCATTGGTGGCCGGATCATAAGGGGAAGAGGAGAGCCGCGGGTACAGCTTACATTGAAATTGCCTCTGCTCGCCGTCACACACAGCCCCGCCTCCTCCTGACCCCGCGCCTGTGATAGACAAAATGCGGATCCAATGCCTGGATGTGTTCTGTCCATCACAGGTCAGGAGGAGGTGGGACTGTGTGTGACAGCGAGCAGAGCGGAGGCAATTTCAATGTAAGCTATAACAGCAGGCTATACCGCGGCTCTCCTCTTCTTCCATGCTCTCTGCCATGGGGGAGATCGGCTCTCGATCAACCCCGCCCGCAGGCGGTGTTCACCCCCCCACTCCCAAGCCCTCATTTTCCACTCGCAAAATGCAAGTGGAAAATTTGAGGGCTGCTTTATGTTATTGTTGTAGTTAATTTTTGTAACTTAACCACTTCACGCCCAAGGCCGTCATATGAGGTCCTGGACTTTGAGTGGGGATACCTGAATGTGCCTACAGCTGCAGACATCATTTAGATATCATCTTTTTCAACCAGCAATTCTCTGCACTGCAAGAACAATCATAGCGGCTTGATAATTTTTACAGGTAGCGGAAGGGGACGTCGCCCCCTTCCCCTACCGGCTCGCTTGTGCAATTGGCGAGGCCGGAGAAGGAAACCGCCGGCGGCTGAAGTTCACCACAGAGAATACCGGTGACCAGATGGTCCCTGCCAGTCTATGATCTTAGGAGGCTTGAGCACAACCTAATTATGTCACATCCGGCCTGGCAGTTGTAAATACTGCCGTGTACTCGACTGAAAAGGCAGAGATACAGTGCCTTGCGAAAGTATTCGGCCCCCTTGAACTTTGCAAACTTTTGCCACATTTCAGGCTTCAAACAAAGATATAAAACTGTAATTTTTTTTTGAAGAATCAACAACAAGTGGGACACAATCATGAAGTGGAACGAAATTTATTGGATATTTCAAACTTATTTAACAAATAAAAAAATGCAAAATTATTCAGCCCCCTTAAGTTAATACTTTGTAGCGCCACCTTTTGCTGCGATTACAGCTGTAAGTCGCTTGGGGTATGTCTCTATCAGTTTTGCACATCGAGAGACTGAAATGTTTGCCCATTCCTCCTTGCAAAACCACTCGAGCTCAGTGAGGTTGGATGGAGAGCGTTTGTGAACAGCAGTTTTCAGTTCTTTCCACAGATTCTCGATTGGATTCAGGTCTGGACTTTGACTTGGCCATTCTAACACCTGGATATGTTTATTTGTGAACCATTCCATTGTAGATGTTGCTTTATGTTTTGGATCATTGTCTTGTTGGAAGACAAATCTCCATCCCAGTCTCAAGTCTTTTGCAGACTCCATCAGGCTTTCTTCCAGAATGGTCCTGTATTTGGCTCCATCCATCTTCCCATCAATTTTAACCATCTTCCTTGTCCCTGCTAAAGAAAAGCAGGCCCAAACCATGATGCTGCCACCACCATGTTTGACAGTGGGGATGGTGTGTTCAGGGTGATGAGCTGTGTTGCTTTTACACCAAACATAACGTTTTGCATTGTTGCCAAAAAGTTTGATTTTGGCTTCATCTGACCAGAGCACCTTCTTCCACATGTTTGGTGTGTCTCCCAGGTGGCTTGTGGCAAACTTTAAAGGACACTTTTTATGGATATCTTTAAGAAATGGCTTTCTTCTTGCCACTCTTCCATAAAGGCCAGATTTGTGCAGTATACGACTGATTGTTGTCCTATGGACAGAGTCTCCCACCTCAGCTGTAGATCTCTGCAGTTCATCCAGAGTGATCATGGGCCTCTTGGCTGCATCTCTGATCAGTCTTCTCCTTGTATGAGCTGAAAGTTTAGAGGGACGGCCAGGTCTTCGTAGATTTCCAGTGATCCGATACTCCTTCCATTTCAATATTATCGCTTGCACAGTGCTCCTTGGGATGTTTAAAGCTTGGGAAATCTTTTTGTATCCAAATCCGGCTTTAAACTTCTCCACAACAGTATCTCGGACCTGCCTGGTGTGTTCCTTGTTCTTCATGATGCTCTCTGCGCTTTAAACGGACCTCTAAAATTATCACAGTGCAAATGCATTTATACGGAGACTTGATTACACATTGGATTCTATTTACACATTGGATTCTATTTATCATCATTAGTCATTTAGGTCAACATTGGATCATTCAGAGATCCTCACTGAACTTCTGGAGAGAGTTTGCTGCACTGAAAGTAAAAGGGGCTGAATAATTTTGCACGCCCAATTTTTCAGTTTTTTATTTGTTAAAAAAAGTTTGAAATATCCAATAAATTTCGTTCCACTTCATGATTGTGTCCCACTTGTTGATTCTTCAAAAAAAAAAAAAAAAAAAATTACAGTTTTATATCTTTATGTTTGAAGCCTGAAATGTGGTAAAAGGTCGCAAAGTTCAAGGGGGCCAAATACTTTTGCAAGGCACTGTAGGTTTTTTTATTTTTTATCTCAGCCTTTTCTGATTAGAGGACAGATGACCTGTCATGCCCTATTCCTATTACAAGGAATGTTTACATCCCTTGTAATAGAAATAGAAAAAAAAAGGGAGGGAAGGTGTAAGGGCCAGTTCACACCACATGCAGTCCAGTTTGTTTTTGTTCTGCATCAGACGCATGGAAAGTAGGTTACAGGGTTTACAATTTCATAGTTCAAACCAGTGAACTGAATCGACACACAGAGCTGCTCCCTCAGCAAGCTGCTTGCTGTGGGGGCACTCAGTAGGAGGGATAGAGGGGCAAGAAGCACAGAAAAGGGACAGGAGAAGATGAGGATCCAGGCTGCTCTGCGCAAAATCACTGCACAGTCAATACTACACTATTTTGGATCTTGTTGCAATGTTTTTTATACACACACACACACACACACACACACACACACACACACCATAACTAAAGCCTGCCCTGAACAAAAATCATTTAAACCGATGTTTCCCTCATTGACATGACATGCTTACCTTGTCTGTCTAAACCCCAAAAACTGTTATGAGGTTTGCAGTAAAAAAACATTTAACTGCTCTGCTTTTTTTTTTAGTTTTTGCAAAACATGTTTACATACATCCAGTCACATCTTAGTACCTCTTTACTTGGTAAATATTATTTATAGCTACAGTCTGAAGCTAGTGATTGTAGAACTAGTAGACAGAATGTAGGGATTTTGACATACAGATTGGGTAGGGTGGAGTATTGCCCATCTACATTGCGCAATTTAACTCGCTTCCCGACCACTGCACGCACATGTACGTCGACACAATGGCACTCCTAGGAAAAAGGGCGTATATATACGTCACCTTTAAGGAAACGTCATTGTGCACGCGCCCGCCGCAAGCTCCGTGAACCTGACCGCAGGTCCCGTGGACTCGATCGCCGCGGGGATACCCGTGATCGTCTCACAGAGAGATGCTAATGTAAACAAGCATCTCCCCGCTCTGCCGCGTGACAATGACACTGATCTACGTTCCGTGTAATTCGTGTCTTGTCACATGTAGCCCACCCCCCCACAGTAAGAAACACTCACTAGGGCACACTTAACCCCTACAGCGCCACCTAGTGGTTAACCCCTTCACTGCTAGTGTAATTTTCACAGTAATCAGTGCATTTCTATAGCACCGATCGTTGTAAAAAGGACAATGTTCCGACATAATGTCGCAGTCACGATAAAAAGAGAAAAAAAAAACGTAAAAAAAAAATAATAAAAATGCCATAAAATGATCTCCTATTTTGTAGACGCTATAACTTTTGCGCAAACCAATCAATAAATGCTTATTGCGATTTTTTGTAGACTACATATCGGCCTAAACTGATGATTTTTTTTTTTTTATATATATATGTGTGTGTATATATATATATATATATATATATATATATATATATATTTTTTTTTTTTTGGGAGATATTTATTATAGCAAAAAGTATTGTTTTTTTTTTTTTTTTTCAAAATGGTCCCCCTTATTTTTGTTTATAGCGCAAAAACTAAAAACCGCAGAGGTGATCAAATACCACCAAAAGAAAGCTCTATTTGTGGGGGGAAAAAGGACGCCAATTTTGTTTGGGAGCCACGTTGCACAATTGTCAGTTAAAGTGGCGCAGTGCCGAATCACAAAAACTGGCCCGGTAATTTAGCAACAAAATGGTCCGGGGGCTTAAGTGGTTAATGGGATGTGCACGTTTGACCATATTCCTACCTTTTTGCTTTAGCATACAAAGGCTTACACACTGATCACCAGTTGCACTGGCAATGCTACCAAACCCCAGCTGGTTTAAGTTGTGTTTTTAAACCTATAAAACAGGTCTTACCATTATAAACTGCAACTCCAGCACCGCGACGAGCAACATTCATAGGCGCTACTAGGGTCCAAGTATCATTTTCAGGATTGTACCGCTCTACGGAATTTAAACAGTTCCATGATTCTGCACCTCCAATGATGTACATATGATTGTCCAGTTCACAAACTGCAGATTGGTGCCTTCCTGTAGTATTTGGAATAATAGAATATAAAAAAAAAAAAGCTTATTCTTTCTAATATTACCTCTTAGAATAATGATATAAAAATGCAACAGTTTACACAGTCAATTAGCACCAGCACACTGTATAAAGGCTACATTGGTTACTATAAACAATATGGCTGATCGTATATGCCATTGGTTCTAATGAAAACAAAACTATTTATAAAGAGGAAAAAAAAATGTCAAAGTTAGGGGTGCGGTGGGGGAATATAAAATATTTAACACATACGGATTTTAAGTTGAGCGCAGCCTGTCCATGACCTTGACAAAGGTTCGAACACATCACAATTTTTAAGTCCTTTTTGGCCATAAGGATCTGACCCTCCAATAATATATAACTTTCCATTGAGGGCACAAACACCTAAAAATAAAAAATAAAAATGTAGTAGGAGAAAGATAATATTTTACAATACAAATATGAAAAAAATGTATATAAATTAGGCATATTTTCCATACTGTGTTTTCCTACAGGATTTAAAACCAATAAAATTCTTAATTCATGTGCAGTCATGTCCAATGTAGAATCTTGGGGACAAATACTACCAGTTCCAACAGAAAGGACCCTGCAAACTCTGGGCTTTAATGTAAAAGGGATCAAGCTAGCTGTAAAGCCAAATAATCGCTTCTACAACTTGTTACATAGTTACATAGTTAGTCAGGTTGAAAAAAGACACAAGTCCCTTAAAATATGGTCTCCATGGATGGAATTTTTTCTCCCTCCTGACTTCGTAGCCACCTTCCCTATCCCATGATTGTTGTGATGTTCTTATGACTTGACACAAATGGCCCATTGGGGGCACACCCGTCCGCGCTGACACTCTCTTTCTTTCTCTTCTTTACTTTTTCCTCCTTTCCCCTTCTTTCCTTCCATCTCTCATTACTACGTCTCCCCTTCCCTGGTCCCCTAGGGCTCCCCCCCCCCCCCTTATGTCGAAACTTATTGTCTTATACACTAGGGTGATACGGTTACCCGTGACCCCCCATTAGCCTTCAGTTCTCTATCCTTAAATGTGCTGAGTACGGATTATTGTTCTATGCCACCTTATGGAATAGAAACGTGTGCTTTAAATTCCTAGGTTTATTTGTCTTTATCCCCTATGTTCCCACATAACCCTAGTATAATACCTTCTCTCACTGTGTTGCACTTATTCCCCTGTTGAGTAATCCTGGAAGGTTCTACCAGTATTGTATGTACACGTTAATATTATTATACACCATTGTATCTCCGTAATTGTTTTATGCGGAAAAGTTTATTTTCTTTCTACTCTGTACTCTTTATTTTTACAATAAAAAATTTGAACAGAAAAAAGACAAGTCCATCCAGTTCAACCACAAAAAAAATAAACAAACAAAATAAAAAACAAACACAGTACAATCCCATACACCCAACTCCATACCCACAGTTGATCCAGAGGAAGGCAAAAAACCCCAGCAGAGCATGATACAATTTGCTACAGCAGGGGAAAAAATTCCCTCCTGATCCCCCGAGAGGCAATCGGATTTACCCTGGATCAACTTTACCTACAAATCTTATTACTCAGTTATTTTATGTACATTTTTGAGTTTTGGGCACCAGTTCTCAAAAAGGATATCGGAGAACTGGAGAAAGTGCAGAGAAGGGCAACCAAACTGATAAGAGGCACGGAGGAGCTCAGCTATGAGGAAAGATTAGAAGAACTAAATCTATTCACTCTTGAGAAGAGGAGAATTAGGGGGGATATGATCAACATGTACAAATATATAAGAGGTCCATACAGTGGACTTGGTGTTGAGTTATTCACTTTACGGTCAACACTGAGGACAAGGGGGCACTCTTTACGTCTAGAGGAAAAGAGATTTCACCTCCAAATACGGAAAGGTTTTTTCACAGTAAGAGCTGTAAAAATGTGGAACAGACTCCCTCCAGAGGTGGTTCTGGCCAGCTCAGTAGATTGCTTTAAGAAAGGCCTGGATTCTTTCTTACATTGTTATAAATGTATAGACTGAAGCGCGGGATCCAAAGGCACATTACAAAACGTTTTATCGTGAAAACATTGTGATAATGCTCACTCACATATCTGTAGTCTGGGATGGGCAGAGATCATGAGAGGAAAGAAAAAAAGTACACAGCAGAGAGACTAACAGCCATGGCAGGCATGGATGGCTTTCAACCCATACTAGTTCCATGGAAAACTCGATGACTCAATTGTGCTTTGCATCAACCAAAGTATGCTTTTCCTGTGCGATGGTAGACCTTTTTGTATGTATACTTCCTAGCTTTATGTAGAATAGAAATATGAGTCCAAGAGCCCATGACCTTGACAAAGAGGGGAAGGCATAAATCGAACTCGACCAATCCCACCGAGTTACCAGGACATCTACCATTAAGGCCCATTTCACACTTATTTTAACAAAACAGTCAGTCATACGACTGTGGATCCGACTTTGCCCCACGACTTCAATTAGCAGGGACGCCGACTTTGATCCCCCAATAATTAGGGGGAACTCCACATCAATATTTAAAGAAAAACAAAACGTCATCGGTTCCCCCTTCATTGGCCTTCCGGGCCCACGGGCCCATCGGTCTGGTAAGGGTTTTAAGGGGAAACCCCCGCCGAAAAAGCAGCGTGGGGTCCCCCCCAAAATCCATACCAGACCCTTATCCAAACACTAGCCCAGCCGGTCAGGAAAGGGGGTTTCAGGGCCCCCAGATCCCAGCCCCCCACCCTATGTGAATGAGTATGGGGTACAGTCCCATCATTCCATTGGACTGACGTCCTATGGGGCTGGGTCACCCGGTGACCACGTCCCATGCTTATATAAATGGTTGCGCACCGCACACACGGCATTACAGCCGGAGGGAGCGTCGTGTCAACATTGGGACAAGAGAAGAGGGAAGAAGCCGACAGGGAAGACCGGGCCGCCGCTAGTAAAAGAGCTGCAAGAAGATAGCGTAGCCCGGCAGAAGACAGAAAGCACCGGAGAGCGCGGAGAAGGCACCGGAGAGTCGGAACAGACCCCTGGAGTCAGAAGACCCCCGAAGTTGCCTAATAAATGACTTTAAAAACCTGCGTAGTGTGTTTTTTCCCCCTTGACACTCCCCCCCCAGGTGAATGGGTAGGGGTTCGATGTACCCCATACTCATTCATAGGGTGGGGGGCCGGGATCTTGTGTGTGTTCAGGACAAAGCCCTAATACTCCAGGTAATGGGAGGGACTTGGCACTGGCTTCTGAAGATCCAGGATCCCTCCAAGGATCTGTAGAGCTTGCAATGCATCATCCGTTCATTGCCGACAAGGTCTCCTCTTTCTGCTCTTGAAGTAGAACAGCCAGATAGCCCACCAATGGGGGTCCCATGGGCTTGGTGGAGTACTAGGACAGGGAACAAGCATCCTGGTGAATACCAATGGTGGTGTGGACAAATCTTACAGAAGAGCCACAAATTGTTAGAGGAATTTGGGCTTGCCTGTAAAATGTATAGCTTGGACAGGACATATAACTAATTCATAGACCATAGGCTAATACCTTCAGGTGATTGGATACTGGTAAGCTTTTGAGCATATGCCCCCGGAACCGCCTCTATAACCGAGTCCTCAGGTGTGTTACAAGCAATGCAGCGTAATAAGGAGCTTTTAGGTAGGGTGGCCCGTGTCCTGTACTCCAAGACATTTAATTTACAGTTAAGTCAAAATTCATCTGATTCGAATTGTACAGTCGAGGGCATAGGCATCTTATTCATGCATCATGGGACATCCATAAGCAATGAATATAAGCGTGGCCAGCAACTCTGCAAACAAAACTGTGCCAACAGGCCCACCAATCTAGGCACAACCCTAGATTCAGGGTGTAGCTGGAACAATCTTGCAGGTGAAAGCTGCAGTCACAGAACACTGTCCTCAGTGAGACACTAACCACCTTTGAAAGAAAAGATGGTCTTGGACATAACACAGTCTTGACATGAAGTATGGGAGGAAAACTTAGAAACCAATCTGACAGGTGTTCTAGGCCAAAAAGGCTACTTTGCTGGCAAGCATCTTCAAGAGAATATCCCTGATGGGTTCATAATGTCCCAGGGAAACACAGTGCTGTAAACTGGACCTGATGCAAGAAACAAGTCAGATAAAAATTTTAACAAGGCATTGCAAAGCAAAAGGCGTTTGAAATAGGCTACACGAAGGCCAATACCTGCTCTTTCAAAGTGCTAAGAGCCAGATACTGGTCAAGACATGATTGAAGGAAGACCAGAATGCAAGGCACAGAATAATGTTTGGGACTGGATTAACTACACTCTCACCAGTCAAAGTAAGATTTCCATGTATGAGAATAAATCTGCCTTGAAGTAGCTTTTGAACCACTGACTGCTCTTTACTAGTGTAATGGTGCCCTTCAAAAGAAGCTGCTCTGTTCCCTGCAGGAAGGTGGCTCTTCTGGCTGCCTCTGAGGCCACATTGGAGGTCATAAGTAAGGAGGAAGCAAGGGACGAAACTCCAAGTTGTAGCTCCTGGACACAATATGCTGGGACCCACAGGTCCAAAATGTTCTGTGTATGAATAGCTGAAAAGAAGTTCAATGACCCCACTTGAAGTGGAGATGTCCCTTTATTGGGTGAAGGGCTCAACGTGGTTGTAAATGTTCAAGGTTTTTTACATGCATGAAGTGAAGCAGCCCCCCCTCCAATACATACCTGAGCCGGATCTTCCTCCAACGATGTGCACAAGAGCCTTAGCTCTCTGGGGACTCTCCTTCCTCATTGGCTGAGACAGCCAGTGAGCCAATGAGGAGAGCGAGGGGGCAGCGCCGAGCTGCGGCTGTGTGTGAATGGACATTAACGAGCTGCTTGCTCTGGGGGCATTCGGCAGGAGGGAGGGACGAGGAGTGCTGGTACGGGAATGAATAAAGGAGGATCAGGGCTGCAAAAACCACTGCACAGAGCAGATAACCACTTGCCAACCGCCCTATAGCAGTTTTACCTGCTAAAGGGCAGTGGCTGTGCGCACGATAACATTATATATTATATATATGTATATATATATACACACACACACTTCCAGTTAGCGGGCGCAAATGCGTGTCACGGCGGGCTTGCTTGCATAATCACAGCGGGTACCGCTGTCTCCATGTCTACCAGCACCCACCGATCATTTATTACACAGGCAGAACGGCAGTCTGCCTATGTAAACAAGGAAGATTGTCTTTTTGTCAGTACAGAAGGCATGGATCTTGTGTTCCTGCAAAGCAGTGACCTGGATCCATGCTTCCCCCTGGTAAAAGCACCTCCCACAAAGTACACAAACACGGGCTAGGCACAAAGTTAACACTTTGATTGCCCCTGATGTTAAAGTGATTGTAAATGCTTTTTTTTTTGGGGTTTAAAATAACAGACATGTTATACTTGCCTGCCTTGTGCAGTGGATTTGTACAGAGCAGCCTGGATCCTCCTCTTCCGCTCTCCTCGTCCCTCCCTCCTGACGAGTGCCCCCACAACAAGGCTTGCTATGGGGGCACTCAAGGCTGCTCGGTGTATCCATTCAGACACAGAGCTGTGGCTTGTCCCCACCACCTTTCTCTTCTCATTGGCTGAGTGACTAATTGACAGCAGCGGGAGCCAATAGCGCTGCGTTGCTGTTTCAGCCAATGAGGAGAGGGAGTCCTGAGCAGCCAAGACAATCCTACAACAACGCAGGACAGAGATGGACTCAGAGGGGCTGATACACACAGTTCTTTTTTACTACTTTAACCCCTTCCCAGCCAGTGTCATTAAAATCTCTGATCGCTGCCATTACCAGTAAAAATAAAGAAAAATTCCAAATATTTCCTAGTTTGTAGACGCTATAAAAAACGTTTGCGCAAACCAATATACAAGTAGGATTTTTTTTTTTAAACAAAAATACGTAGTAGAATACATATTGGCCTAAATTGATAAAGAAAGCTAAGCAGGGGAAATAACTTCTCCGCAGGATGTGGAAGCCTTGCAAGAACTACATGGCAAATGAGGTTTAATGTAGAAAAATATAAAATAATGCATTTGGGTGGCAAAAATATGAATGCAATCTATACACTGGGGGGACGGTGACGTAAAACAGTACGATGTGCTGAAAAAAATGAAGTTCAATGCTTCCGAGCATGCGTCGACTTGATTCTGAGCATGCGTGGATTTTTGATCGATGGACTTCCACACATCGTTTTTTCTATCGTTTTTTTATCCATATGAAAAATTTAAAACATGTCCTTTTTTTTTCCACAGATGGAAAACAAACCGATGGGGCCCACACACGATCGGTTTGTCCGATGAACAGTCCACCGCCCTGTTTTCATCGGACAAACCGATCGTGTGTACGGGGCTTTACAGACCACTTTAACCTACAGGCAAGCCTAAATTAGTGCTTACCTGAAGGTACAACAAATATCTCCTAAACCTACATGATTTAAAAGATATTTGCAAAAGAAAGGCACCGATGCCTACGGCACACTGAGCGTGCCGTTACGAACGGCGATCATGCCGTTAATGGCGCCATTGCGGTTTCGGACAGTCACAGCGCCGAAGCCGCGATATGTGGAAGTCACTAGTGGAAAGATGGTGCCAACGGAGGTGACCGAGCACCGCTGCGGGGGCTTCGATCTCAGGTAAGTACTTTATAATGAGCTAGTATGCTATGCATCCTAGCTCATTATGCCTTTGCCTTGTAGGGTGTTTTTTTTTTTTAAAGAGGGTTTACTTCCTCTAACTCCAGACATAAAGCGATAATTCTCCCACTCTATAAGACTTTGGTCTGGCTGCACCTGGCGTATGCTGTCCAGTTCTGGGCATCAGTGCTCAGGAAGGATGTACTGGAAATGGAGCAAGTAACAAAGAAGGGCAACAAAACTAATAAAGGGTCTGGAGCATATTAGCTATGAATAAAGGTTGCGAGCACTGAACTTATTCTCTCTGAAAAAAGGACACATAGAATATGATTTCCATTTACAAATACCATACTGGTGACCCCACAATAGGGATAAAACTTGTTTGCAGAAGAGATAATAGTACACGTGGCCACTCACTAAAATTAAAAAGAAAGGAGGTTTAACCTTAAACTACGTAGACGGTCCTTTACTGAAAGAGCGCAAGGATGTAGAATTCCCTTCCACAGGCGGTGGTCTCCGCAGGGAGCATCGATAGTTTCAAAAAGCTATTGGATAAGCACCTGAACGACTGCTTCATACAGGGATATACAAGGTAATACTGACATAATTGCACACATAGGTTAGACTTGATGGACTTGTTTTTTTTTTTTTCAACCTCACCTACTATGCAACTAAAATTAGATTTTTTTACATTTTTTTAATTGGACGTTTTATAATAGAAAGTAAAATAAAAAAAAGGTTTTATTTATTTTTTCAAAAAATTTTCAGTATTTTTGTTTATAGCGCCAGAAAATATTGTCAGTTAAAGCAACGGTAGATCTGTAGCGATTTTCTGAAGTGTGAGTTGAAGTGGATGAGTAAAAGATCCCTTTCACACTTGGGCGCTTTAGCACTAAAAATAGGATTCATTTCTCTGAGTTCATGGACGGACACAGCAGCAATTGACCTTAGGGTTATTTACCTTCCTTTCAGGAGATGACTAGGCAGAAAAAACAGCACTTCAAGTGTTAAAACACTTCTCAGTATAGCACCTCCCAGGGGGCGGGTTCCCCGGGTACATCCCTTTCTCTGCATCATGCAGCCCCAGTACAGGCAGTACAAAAGGAGGGGAGGGTGCTGTGTGCGTCCATGAACTCAGAGAAATAGATTTTACGGTGAGTACAACAATCCTATTTTCTCTTCCGTTCATGGACGGACACAGCAGCAAATTGCAATTGACCTTAGGGACGTCCCCAAGCAGTGTCAAAAATTTTGAGGGGTGGGAAAAACACAGCAAACCAAACTTCACCCCAAACAAACCGGAGTTTCTCAACGGAGGAACTCCACCTTAAACAGCCGCCTGTAAAACCTTGTGGCCAAAGGAGGCACCCGAAGATGCACTCACATCCACCTTGTAAAACTTTGAGAAGGTGTGGACTGACGACCAGGTCGCTGCCTTACACACCTGTAAAACAGACGCTTGATGGCGGAAAGCCCAAGAGGCACCAATCGCCCTGGTCGAATGCGCCGTAACCTGAAAGGGAGGCGCCCGCCCCTTTAGGGCATAGGCCTGAAGCACGACCTGTTGGATCCACCTAGAAATGGTGGACGACGAGACCGCCAGACCCTTTTTAGGACCAGTCACCGACACGACCAGTGAATCCGACCTCCGAAACTGAGCCGTAGCAGACAAGTACAACCGTAGGGCTCGAACCATGTCCAAGGAATGTAACGTGGCTTCCTTCGGGTTCTTCGGCCGAGGACATAAAGATGGAAGAACAATGTCCTCATTGATGTGAAAAGCCGAAACAACCTTTGGAAGGAATGACGGCTGCAGCCGCAGCACCACCTTGTCCTTGTGGATGACCTAAAAAGGAACCTTGCAAGACAAGGCCGCCAGATCAGAAACCTGTCTGACCGAAGTAATTGCCACCAGAAAAACCACCTTCTGGGACAGAGTCAACAAGGGAATCTTTCGAATGTCCTCAAACGGAGAGTCTTAAAGCACCGAGAGGATGAAGTTCAAGTCCCATGGAGGCAGTGGAGGACGCACAGGAGGGGCCACATGCCGAACCCCCTGTACAAACGTACGCACCAGGGAGTGCGCCGCTAATGGTCGCTGAAAGTAAACAGCCAAGGCCGAGATCTGACCCTTAACTGTACTTAAAGTGGTTGTAAAGGAAATTTTTTTTTTTTCATAATAAGCATCCTTTATCTGCAGACATTCCTCTTTTCACTTCCTCATTGTTCGTTTTTGCTCAGAAGTTGCTCTATTTCTTCTCTGTTCACTTCCTGCTTGTCTGATTTTACTGACCACTGTGAAGGGAGGCTTCACATCTTCACATCTGTGTGGCAGGACGCTCTCTACGTGTTAGAGACTTCAAGGAGGTGTGAATTACTGGGCGTGCCGCAATTCATACTGGGAAATTTAGTTCTTACATGAACGAGCGCCGCAAACCAGGAAGTGAATGAGAGAACAGAAACTAGAATACCGGAGGTGATATAGATGAAGGAATTTAATAGGTATTTACTTGTTTTTTTACAAAATCATTACACTATTCTGTCTGTCTACCTTGCAGACATTAATTTTAGGCAAAAAAATGTTTTCCTTTACAACTCCTTTAAGGCGAAAGCCTGATCCACTCCACGCTGTAAGAACAGCAGAATTCGGGACCTCGCGTATGTACGGGGGTGCCAACTCATCTCCTCACACATGGAGATGTAGGCCTTCCACGTACGATGGTAAATCTTCCGTGAAGTAGACTTCCGTGCACGGAGCATGGTAGAAATCACTGAGTCTGACAGGCCTCTGTCCTTCAGCACCTGGCTCTCAACAGCCACGCTGTTAAAGCCAGCGACTGTAAAGCAGGGTAAAAAATAGGACCCTGCGACAGAAGGTCTTCTCTCAGGGGTAGACGCCAAGGGACGTCTGCCACCAGACGCACCAGGTCCGCGTACCAGGGACGGCGCGGCCAATCCGGGGCGATCAGGATTGTTGGTATCCCCTTGGCTTCCACTCTGCGCAGCAGGTGGTGAAGAAGCTTCAGAGGAGGGAAGGCGTAGATTAGGCGATAGTGACCCCATGGCGCCACCAACGTGTCTGCCCACGGGTCTCTTGACCTGGCCACGAACCGTGATACCTTTCTGATTGAGACGGGACGCTAGAAAATCCACATCTGGAGTGCCCCATTTTTGGCACAGACTCTGAAACACTTCCGGGTGTAGCGACCATTCTCCTTGGTCTAGCGTCTGGCGACTTAGGTAGTCGGAATGCCAGTTCTGCACCCCCGGATTGTACACGGAACGCATCTTTAGGCCCACCGGAGTGCGTGTCTTCCGTCCGTGTGCCCCCCTGATGATTGACGTACGCCACGGCCGTGGCGTTGTCGGACTGGAACCTGACCGGTCGGTCCTGCAGACCCAAAGACCACTTGGAGAGGCACAGCTTGATCGAACGAGGCCACCATCAGCCCCAGAACTCGTATGCAAAAGTGAAGCGATGACCACTCCTGGGTCGCCAACCGCTGCACCGCAAATTGTAGCGTCTGTAATTCTTCCCTCGGAAGAAAAACCCTCGCCTCGCAGGTATTCCAACCACTGAGACGGTACTAGAACCGACTGATATTTTGCACAATCTACCCAAAGCACATGTCTTTACACTTGCTTGATGCTAGAGATGCCTTTTACAGTGCAAACTGGATGACAAGAGTAGCTACATGAGCACTTTCTGGACTCCTTGGGGCAGAAAGAGATGGCTCAAACTAACTTGGATATCCAAGGACGCCAGAAAATCCCCCTGATGTAGCGCCGCCACTACCGTGCGAATCGACTCCATCCTGAACTTTTGCACTTTGACAAAACAATTGAGGGCCTTGAGGTCCAGAATTGGACGGACCCCTTCCTTCTTGGGGACTACAAACAGATTGGAGTAAAACCCCTGGAACCGTTCCACTGAGGGAACCGGTACAATCACTCCCCTGACCAGCATGTCCTGAACAGCCCCTGACAGGGCCACCCGGCGTTTCGGAGGAAGCTGGAGGTTGGAAGGAAAAAATCTGTTTGGTACCAGGTGCGCTTTTGTCATTCAGCGGGCGCCTTAACACCCTGCAAACCTTTTCCTGCCGCACCGGGGGGGCGGAAAAAACAATTGGGGGTAGTAAAGGAGGGCCCTTGCTTACGGCGAGGCTCCTTACGCTTTCCAGATTGCGGGAGCAGAGTGCTCTTACCTCCAATGGCATCTTTTATGATGTCATCCAGAGACGCCCCGAAAAGCCGTTCACTCATAAAGGGCAAATCCACCAAGGCCTTTTTAGAAGACTGGTCCTCCAAAGATGCTGCTTTTTGGAGTTTTTTTTAATGCCCTGTCAGCGCATCGCATCAGTGTGAAGGCACTCAGACTTTCACACTGAGACACCAGGGGAGCCGTTTTTAAATCGCTTTATGGGCGCTGTTTTTAGACCAAAAGCGCCTCAGTGTGAAAGGGGTCTTAAGGGGTTTGGGAACCTTCCACTACCCCAGCGCCGTGACATCTGGTTGCTGTAATTTTAGGTTCTCTCACACTACATTCGTTAGCACCACCCCCCCCCCCCCCCCCCGCAGCTCTAAGGACCTGACTAATGACAGGTTATTCTCTTGGGATGAGTCTTCTAAAGATACTACTTATTCCATTGACCCCCCTCTTCTGAAGCCTGTGGGGTGAAGAAAAAAAGAATGGAAGCAAAAAATCAGGGACCTGGAATGTTTGCAACACTTGCGTCTCATAATTGCCCAGATATCAGATAGGAACGGCTCCAGAACACTACTAGACAGTGCAGCTGTAAAATCTTTAAAATCTTACCTAGAAACAAATATGAAGACAGAAGTACCCTGAATAAGAAACCCCGCTGACCAGGACTCCTGGGTGCCAGGAAAGGAACCAATTCTTATAGGGGCACTACTCCAAAACGAACAGCAGTATGTTCTACATTTTTTTAAATGGGTTTAGATCCTGAATATTCGTGCAGCACAAAAAAACACATTCATACCTGCATTACAGCGGTTTGTTCTCAGCTCCGGAACAGGTGTCCATACACTTGCTTTAGGGTCATATTTCTCTCCACAGCTTAGATCATCAGATTGACCATTTGATCCACCGACAACATAAAGTTCATCCTAACAAGTGTAAAAAGCACATTTTACGCAACACTCATGGAAAGATGTTTAACATAGAAAGATATTTTATTAGGATTCAGCTGCCTGCAGAGACATAGAAAGGAGAAGGGGAATTCATACAGCCTAAACTTATTTACTCATCTGTAGGGTTGTCCTGATACCACTTTAAGACAGAGTGCAAGTACCGATACTTCCCTCCCCCCAAGTACTCACTGATATGAATCCTTTTTTGTAGGTCATGTGACAGTTTTCAAAGCACAATACAGATTGGGTGGCACTGACTGATGTCTGCCACTTATGGCTGGGCACTGACTGATGGCACGTAGCTGGCAGTTATGGGCAGCATTTATGGGCACTGAAGTTCAGCCAGGAATAAATGACATGAGGGGAAAGGCTGCCTGTGACGACCATCTTGGCACTTCTTGCACTCCTTACAAGTACTCATGCAAATTCTCGGTCAATACCGATACTAGTATTCGTATCAGGACAACCCGACTTGGCTGCATGAATATCAATACAAAATAATAAACAGATGGTGTTACTTGTAAAAGAAATGTTCAAATAACTGACACATACCATTAAAACTGCCATTTGAAACCGAGCTCTAGGAGTTTTCATTGGAGGCAGAAAAGTCCAGGTGTCACTTTCTGGGTCATAGCATTCAACTGTACGCAGACACTCTTCTCTGTTGTAGCCACCTGTATAAAAAACAAAGCAAAACTACAAATAAGACACAGAAGACAAAGAAACCTACGGTTATACCCCTTTCACACTGAGGCGGTTTGCAGGCGCTATAGTGATAAAAATAGAGCCTGCAAAGCGCCCTGAAAATGCGGCTCCATTCACTCCAGTGTGAAAGCCTGAGGGGTCCTCTGTCCTGCTCAACAGGGATACAAGTGATTTAAGTGTAAAAAAATAAATAAAAAAAATGAAACATTTTTTTTAAAGCGCCCTGTCCCCGACGAGCTTGCGCGCAGCAACAAAACGCATACGTGAGTAGCACCCGCATATGAAAACGGTGTTCAAACCACACAAGTGAGGTATCACCGCAATCGTTAGAGCGAAAGCAATAATTCTAGCCCTAGACCTCCTCTGTAGCTCAAAAGATGCAACCTTTAGAATTTTTTAAACTTCGCCTATGGAGATTTTTAAAGTTTGACGCCATTCCACGGGTGGGCGCAATTTTGAAGCGTGACATGTTGGGTATCATTTTACTCGGCATAACATTATCTTTCACAATATATTACAAATTGGGCTAACTTTACTGTTGTCTTATTTTTTATTTCAAAAAAGTGAATTTTTTCCAAAAAAAAGTGCGCTTGTAAGACCGCTGCGCAAATACGGTGTGACAAAAAGTATTGCAATGACCGCCATTTTATTCTCTAGGGTGTTAGAAAAAATATATATACTATATATATATATATATATATATATATATATATATACACACATACACACATATATATATTTGGGGGTTTTAAGTAATTTTCTAGCAAAAAAACCCGGTTTTAATCTTGTAAACGCCAAATCTGAAAAACAGCCAAGGTCCTCAAGTGGGTAAAAAGGCACACATTAATTTTGGTAGTATAATTAGTAATGTGGAAAGCATATGCCTTCCTAAAAGAAAATTATTTTTCTAGCAAGTTATGGGTAAATTTGCACTTTAACATTCATGTTCTTGTTAAACACTTTAACCACTTAAACCCCCAGACCATATTGCTGGTCAAAGACCAGAGCACTTTTTGCGATTCGGCACTGCGTCGCTTTAACTGACAATTGCGCGGTCGTGCGACGTGGCTCCCAAACAAAATTGGCGTCCTTTTTTTCCCCATAAATAGAGCTTTTATTTGGTGGTATTTGATCACCTCTGCGTTTTTTAGTTTTTGCGAAAAAACAAAAATAGAGCGACAATTTTGAAAAAAAAAAAAATATATATATTTTTTACTTTTTGCTTTAATAAATACATTTTTCTCTCAGTTTAGGCTGATACGTATTCTTCTACATATTTTTCGCAAAAAAAAATAAAAAATCACAATAAGCGTTTATCGATTGGTTTGCCCAAAAGTTATAGCGTTTACAACATATTTTTTTTTACTAGTAATGGCGGCGACTAGCATTGAATTACTATAAAAATGCCACTGGCAGTGAAAGGGTAAACACTAGGGGGCGGGTTAACACTAGCCGGCGGCTGGTCGGCACGTAGTTAAAGAAGAGAAGGGGGTGATTTCTTTGAAATATTTAACCACTTCCATACAGGGCACTTACGCACCTTCCCGCCCAAGCCAATTTTCAGCTTTCAGCACTGTCGCACTTTGAATGGCAATTGCGCGGTCATGCTACACTGTACCCAAACAAAATTGGCGTCCTTTTTTCCCCACAAATAGAGCTTTCTTTTGGTGGTATTTGATCACCTCTGCGTTTTTTTTGGCGCAACAACTAAAAAAAGACTGAAAATTTTGAAAAAAAAAATACGTTTTTATTTTTTTCTGTAATTTTTTTTGTAAATAAGTAAGTTTTCTCTTTCAATTACGGGCACTGATATGGCAGCACTGATGGGCACCGATGAGATGGCACTGATGGACATCGATGAGGTAGTACTGACGGGCACAGATGAGGTGGCACTGATTGGCGGCGCTGGTATGTGGCACTGATGGGCACACATGGGCGGCACTGATGGGCACACATGGGCGGCACAGATGGGCACTCATGGGCGGCACAGATGGGCACTCATGGGCGGCACAGATGGACACTCATGGGCGGCACAGATGGACACTCATGGGCGGCACAGATGGACACTCATGGGCGGCACAGATGGACACTCATGGGCGGCACAGATGGACACTCATGGGCGGCACAGATGGACACTCATGGGCGGCACAGATGGACACTCATGGGCGGCACAGATGGACACTCATGGGCGGCACAGATGGACACTCATGGGCGGCACAGATGGACACTCATGGGCGGCACAGATGGACACTCATGGGCGGCACAGATGGACACTCATGGGCGGCACAGATGGACACTCATGGGCGGCACTTATGGGTGGCACTGATGGATACTTATGGGTGGCACAGATGGGCACTGGGCATGGATGGGCACTGTGGTGTGGTACTGATTTACCCATATTGCCAGTCAGTGCCCATTTGTGGGCACTGATTGGCATCTTTTTTTTTTTTTCCCCCAGATTTTATTTTTTTTGCCCTTCCCTGGTCCAGGGTGGGCTTCCCTGGTGGTCCAGTGTGCCGATCCGAGGGGGGGCTGCGCTGATAAACAATCAGCACGAACCCCCGCTGTCAGGAAAGCCGCCGATCGGCTCTCCTCTACTCGCGTCTGTCAGACGCGAGTGAGGAAGAGCCATCAACGGCTCTTCCTGTTTACATCGTGATCAGCCGTGGTTGGGCACGGCTGATCACATGGTAAAGAGTCTCCGTGAGAGACTCTTTACCGAGATCGGTGTAGTGGGGTGTCAGACTGACACCCTGCAACAACGATCGCCGCGATTCGCGCCCCCGGGGGCGCGCAGCGGCTCAGAATCCTGAGGACGTCATATGACGTCCAGTCAGGATTCTACAACCACTTTGCCGACGTCAATATGTCATTGGCGGGCGGCAAGTGGTTAAAGCGGTGGTTCACCCTGATTTTACACTTTCTGTCTATGCAACTGCTAGGCATAGACAGTAATCAAAGTGCTCCTTACCCCTTTTCAGCAGCCGTTTCTGAGCTGTCACTCAAAATCCCCCGCGGGGAATGGGGGTGTAAGTCCATTCTCCCCCGTCCTGTCAATCCAGTCCTGACACTCCCAGGAGACGCGCTGTGCTCTAGAAGTCTGAACAACGGGGCGTGAGCTTGTTACGCCGTCCGTTGTTATGGCAACCATGTAGTGTTGACGGCGACGCTCGCTGTCAACACTGCACATGCGCGGGATCGAGCGGTGAATGCTGGGAGGCCAGCATTCACCGTATCCCGGAAGAAGACCCTGTCGGCTTCACAGTGCCCACAGGTAAAATGGAAACGTCCATCGGCTGATAATATAAAATATCCTTTTCACAATTACAGCGATTACGCCGGCTAAAGGAGTGGGACACCCTGGTAGTGCGGTAGTACAGGTAAGCCCTGAGGATTACTGGAAAAAAAAAAAAAAATGATATCCTGCGGAACCCCCGCTTTAAAGTGGTTGTAAGGATAGAAGGTTTTGTTTACCTTAAGGGCCAGTTCACACCAGATGCAGTTCCGTGCAGTTACATTTTTCTTCACCAATACTGTCAGTTTCTGCACTGGAAACTGACTGCATGGTGTGAACCAGAGCCATTGGAATACATAGAAAACACTGTGCATGCATTTTTAGTGCAGAAAAAATGCACACAGAACTGCGTCTGCATGATCTGCATTAAAGGGGTTGTAAAGGTTTGTTTTTTTTATTTTCTACATAGGTTCCTTTAAGCTAGTGCATTGTTGGTTCACAAACCCTTTAGAAGGGAAATCGAAGGAAAAGGTAAGTGAACCAACAATGCACTAGCTTAAAGGAACCTAGTTAGAAAATAAAAAACAAACCTTTACAACCCCTTTAAATACTTAAGGACCGCCCAACACCAATATACGTTGTCAGAATGGCACGGCTGGGCACAGGCACGCACCTGTACGTCGCCTTTAAGAGCCCAGCCGTGGGTCGCGCGAGACCTGGTCAGAAGCTCCGTGACCGCGGACCCGATCGCCACCGATGATCCGGGCACAGGAGCTGATGAACGGGGAGAGGTGTGTGTAAACACACCGTCCCCGTTCTTCTGTGTGGCAGTGACACGGATCGTCGTTCCCTATATCAGGGAACAGACTATCAGTGACGTTATGCCTACAGCCACGCCCCCCCCCCCTACAGTAAGAATCACTCCCTTAGGGCACGCTTAACCCCCTTAGCGCCACCTAGTGGTTAACCCCCTCACCATCATTTTCACAGTAATCAGTGCATTTTTATAGCACTTTTCGCTGTGAAAGTGACAATGGTCCCAAAAATGTGTCAAAAGTGTCCGCCATGTCGTCGCAGTCACGAAAAAAAAAGAGATTTTTAATACAGCTTACCTGTAAAATCTTTTTCTTGGAGTACATCACGGGACACAGAGCGGCATTCATTACTATATGGGTTATATGGAGTACCTTCAGGTGTAGACACTGGCAATCTCAAACAGGAAATGCCCCTCCCTATATAACCCCCTCCCATAGGAGGAGTACCTCAGTTTTGTAGCAAGCAGTATGCCTCCCAAAATGGTCCTCAAAAAAGAGGGGTGGGAGCTCTGTGTCCCGTGATGTACTCCAAGAAAAAGATTTTACAGGTAAGCTGTATTAAAAATCTCTTTTTCTTTATCGTACATCACGGGACACAGAGCGGCATTCATTACTATATGGGATGTCCCAAAGCAATGCTTACAATGAGGGGAGGGAGAACATCTCCAAGACAAAAGGATTTAATTTAGAGATATACTCAAATCATAATAAATCCAACTTAGTTGAGAAAAATAAAATTTTTAAATTTAACTCGAACAAGAGGAGCCCCCGGAATCCGAGGGTCTCAAACTGCAGCCTGCAGCACTGCCTGCCCGAAGGCAGTATCAGTATTCCTTCTTACGTCCAACTTGTAGAATTTTGTAAACGTGTGGACAGAAGACCAGGTTGCCGCCTTGCAAACTTGAGCCATAGAGATCTGGTGGTGTGCTGCCCAGGAGGCGCCCATGGCTCTAGTAGAATGAGCCTTTAATGATACTGGAGGAGGCAATCCTTTCAAGCCGTAGGCCTGAGTGATTAATTGCTTAATCCACCTAGAAATGGTGGACTTTGCAGCTGCCTGCCCCTTCTTGGGCCCATCCGGTAGAATGAACAGCACATCTGTCTTCCGGATCTTCTTTGTAGCTTTAAGATAGGCCTTCATGGCCCTGACAATATCCAAGGTATGCAGCAACCCTTCCTTTCTGGAAGTAGGTTTAGGGAAGAAGGATGGTAATACCAAATCCTGGTTCAAATGAAAACTGGATATGACCTTCGGAAGGAAGGAAGGATGAGGGCGGAGAACGACCCTGTCCTTATGAAAAACAAGATATGGTTCCTTACAGGATAAGGCTGCCAGCTCCGAAACTCTTCTTGCGGAAACTATGGCAACCAAAAATACTAACTTCCTTGTCAGTAGAACCAAAGGAATATCAGCCAACGGCTCAAACGGTTGTTTCTGTAAACTTGACAGAACAAGATTTAAATCCCACGGACAAAGCGGGGATTTAACTGGAGGTCTAATACGTAAGACCCCTTGAAGGAAGGTCTTAACCAGCGAGTGGGTGGCCAGCGGCCGCTGAAACCACACTGACAGAGCAGAAATCTGTCCTTTGATTGTGCTTAATGCCAATCCTTTATCCACTCCTAGCTGGAGAAAACTTAATACTCTATCGATGGTAAATTTGCGAGAAAGCCATCGCTTGGACTCACACCAGCCTACATAGGCCTTCCAGACCCTGAAATAAATCACCCTAGAGACCGGTTTCCTGGCTCTGATTAGGGTAGAGATTACTTTCTGAGACAGACCTCTACCCCTGAGAATCAGGGATTCAGCTTCCAGGCCGTCAAATTTAGATGCCGTAAGGCAGGGTGGAGGATCGGACCTTGCGATAGCAGGTCTGGCCGTAGAGGAAGAGTCCAAGGGTCTCCCACTACCATCCTTAAGATTAGTGAGTACCATGCCCTTCTGGGCCATGCTGGAGCTACCAGGATGACTGGTATGTGCTCCCCCCGGATCCTGCGCAGCAGGCGGGGTAGTAACTGGAGCGGGGGAAACGCATAAAGAAGTTTGAACTGATGCCAAGGGCAAACCAACGCATCGGTTCCGCAGGCCATCGGATCCCTTGAGCGGGACATGAACCTGTCTAGTTTCTTGTTGAGTCTCGATGCCATGATATCCACGTCCGGCACTCCCCATCTTTGGCAGAGTGCTTGAAAGACTAGTGGATGCAGAGACCATTCCCCCGGCCATAGAGTCTGGCGGCTTAAGAAGTCCGCCTGAAAGTTGTCCACTCCTGGAATGAATATTGCCGATATGCAGGGCACATGAGCCTCTGCCCATAGAAGAATCAAGCTCACCTCTCTCTGAGCGGCTTGACTCCTGGTTCCCCCTTGGTGATTTATGTGTGCCACGGCCGTGGCATTGTCTGATTGAATTCTCACCGGGAACCCCTGCAATTTTGACGTCCAAGCCCTGAGGGCTAGTCGAGCAGCTCTGAGCTCCAAGATGTTGATGGGCAACTGCTTCTCTGGCTTTGCCCAAGTACCTTGGCGAGTGCAACCATCCAAAATTGCTCCCCAGCCCGTCAGGCTGGCGTCTGTGGTCACTATCTTCCAAGCCACTGGGCTGAAAGACCTCCCCTTCAGTAGATTCTGAGGGTCTAACCACCAACACAGACTTTGTCGGACTCTTGATGAGAGCGGCAACGGGATATCCAAGGCCTGTGGCCTTCTGCTCCATGCTGACAGGATGGCTGCCTGTAGGATGCGAGTGTGGCTCTGGGCGTATGGTACCGCCTCGAATGTGGCCACCATCTTGCCTAGTAACCTCATACATAGGCGAATAGTCGGTTCTTTCTTGCTTAGAACCAGTAGGATTAATTCCTTGATGGCTTTTACCTTCCTCAGAGGTAGGAACACTCCTTGTTGTTCTGTGTCTAATCTCATGCCGAGATATTCCAACTGCTTTGTGGGCTGGAAAGCTGACTTTTCTCGATTTAGGACCCAGCCGAACCTCTCGAGGTATTGGACCGTGAGGGCCACTGCTCGCTCCAAGCCGGGAGACGAGTGATCTATGACTAGGAGGTCGTCCAGGTATGCTAGGATCGTGACCCCTTGGATCCTTAGTTTGGCTAGGATTGGAGCTAGGACCTTCGTGAACACCCGGGGGGCCGTAGCCAACCCGAAGGGAAGCGCCACGAATTGGAAGTGACGCGAAGCCACCATGAAGCGTAGATATCTTTGATGTGGCTGATAAATTGGAACATGAAGGTAGGCATCCTTTATGTCTATGGACGCCATGAAGTCGTCCTTCTGGAGTGTGGCAGCTGCTGACCGCACGGATTCCATCCGAAATGAGCGGATCTTTAGATATGCATTTACCATCTTTAGGTCCAAAATTGGCCTGACATCTCCATTGGATTTTGGGATGATGAATAGGTTGGAGTAGAAACCCAGCCCCTGTTCCAGGACTGGTACCTCTACTATTACTTCCTGGGAAAGTAGATGATCTAATGCCGATCTTAATGCGGCTCCCTTTTCCGGATCGTTTGGAATCCTCGACTTCTGGAAATGAGGAGGAGGAAACCTTAGGAAATCTAATTTGTAGCCTGTGGCCACGGAAGACCGTACCCACTCGTCGGGAATGCTGGCTTCCCAAATCTCTGAAAAGAGTCGCAGCCTTCCCCCCACCTTCGTGGGTGGGGGCGCCCCTTCATAAGGTTGGCTTGGGGGCTGGTTTTGCTGGTTTGCGAAACCACTGCCTTTTGCCTCTAACAGCCTGTCCTTGTGATCTGCTGTTGAAGCCGAAGTTTGCTTTTGCAGGAGGCCGTCGATACTGCTTGGCATTAGAGGGCCCCTGCCCAGGGGAATACTGTCGTTTAAACGCAGGTCCCTGAACCTTCTTCTTAGTTGGCAAGAGAGTACTCTTGCCGTTTGAAATGGTCTGAATGTATTTATCTAGGTCTTCTCCGAAGAGTCGTCCTCCATGGAAGGGGAACCCTACCAGGAGCTTCTTGCATGGGGGCTCAGCCTCCCAGCTTTTTAACCATAAGAGTCTTCTCATATGGATAACGATAAACGTGACGCTTGCTGGATAGAATCCTTGATTGCGTCTACCGTAAAACATATGGACATCCGAAAATTTTTCTGCCTGCTGGGCCGGAATAAGTTTAAGCATCTGCTTAAATTGATCCGATAATGCTTGAGCGACCCCAATCGCAGCCACAGCTGGCTGTACTACTGCCCCTGCAGTAGTGAAGGAGTTCTTAAGTAGTGCTTCCAAGCGCTTATCAACTGGATCCTTGAACACCTGTATGTTTTCTACAGGGCATGTTAACGATCTGTTAACACATGAGATGGCTGCGTCCACTGCAGGAGTAGCCCATCTTTTGGAAAAATTTTCTTCCATAGGATATAGGACAGAGAACCTTTTAGGTGGTAAGAAGATCTTATCTGGCTTGTTCCAATCTTGGAACAAAATTCCCTCTAATAGAGGATGGATCGGAAACACAGCATTGCTTTGAGGCGCCCTCAGTGAGCCCAAAGCTGAAACCGTCGATACCTGGAGATCTGGTACTGGCAAGTTGAATGTCCTATGGACCAAGTCCGACAATCCTTGAATCCACCAGCTCTCCCTCAGGGAGACTGCCCCAGACTCCTCTGTATCCGGGTCTTCGATCCCTGAACCTACTTGGTCCGTGTCCAAGAGGTCGTCCAATTCCCCTGAGGAAAGGACCTCCTCTTCTGAGGGTCCGCGCTCGGGCGACGGAGATCTATTCCGCTTACTGCCCCGCATAGCTGCGGATATCATTTTTCCCATGCTTTTCTGCATCTCTTTTAAAGAGGTGAGTAATACCTCCTCCGTGACCATCTTAGGGTTGGACTGACCCGCGTCAGCTCCAGCCCCAGATCCCGATGGCCCCAAGGCTCCCTGTAGGGAAAACAGCGGCATACCATGGTACAATACCGAGGTACACCTGCTACCTATTGGTATTTGGAACTATAAAAGTTAATTGTCCAAACACCTGTTTGGGGGATAAAAAAATGCTTCCTCTCCCCTAGATGACTTTTTTTTTTTTTTTTTTTTTCGTTTTTGTTTCAAATCCAGGAAAGAAAAAACATTCTGTCCCCCTGAGTAGTATTGCAAAGAAAAACTATGAGATGGAAAAGAAACAGCCTATTTCTAGGCTTGACAAAACAGTCCTCTGAAGACTGCAATATCCTTTCTGGCCACTGTGTGTCCTCGGCGCCCCGTGCTGCCGCTCTGGTCTTTCTCCTCAGTTCCAAAGTATTGATGGAACAAACAAGGAAGGGCCGCCCCTTCCTTTAAGCCACTGACCCGCCCTTCCCCCCCAGCAACCTCAAACAGGAAATGCCCCTCCCGACAGGGGGAGGGGGGGGGGGATTTTGGGAGGAAGGGACCTCTCTGTTCCAGCAAACTGCAGCCTGCAGCCTGGAACCATGAGGAGGTCAGCGTTTTGCCTGCTTGCAGGCTCTGAGGAGGAAGACTGAATGGAGCATCGCCTGGAGGCCTGCAGGTAAGCAAAGCTCTCTGACACACACATATATTTTTATATAACACAGGCCCCACTCAATGCTTTTCCAACACTACAAGGGAGGTCACATCTTATGGGGAATAATACATAGAGAGCCATCCTATCTTTATGATATGTGACTAGTTTGCCAGATGCAGTGCATAACTTTAGGCATGTCCCCTGTGACCCCCCAGAAAAAAACCTGCTAAGAACCAAGTTCCGCAAGTTTTCCCCTCACTTACCTGCTCCATGCCGCAGGACTTTGCCAAGCAAGAGGCCCAATCTTCCCCCATCTCCGTGGGGATGTCTAGACCTTCAGGCCCTGGGTTCCTATGAAGGATCCACTGTCCTGGGCCCATATAGCACCCTGGCAACAGAAAACTTTAGGTACCCAAAGGTTTCTAAGTTCTGGGCCCAGGGTCCAGCTCTCTAAAAAGAAAAGCATTATGGGCTATACCCCAAGGGTTTGGGGTCCGGTTACTGACCACTTTAGCGCTGAGGCTTTTTTGGACAGAACCGGTAGCTCACCTAATCCCAAGGATGCGGAGGCAAGCTAAACCATGACTAACACCTAAGACACTGGCGTAAAAACTGAGGTACTCCTCCTATGGGAGGGGGTTATATAGGGAGGGGCATTTCCTGTTTGAGATTGCCAGTGTCTACACCTGAAGGTACTCCATATAACCCATATAGTAATGAATGCCGCTCTGTGTCCCGTGATGTACGATAAAGAAATAAACGCCGATCGCAGCCATTAGTAGTAAAAAAAAATTATTAATAAAAATGCCATAAAAACTATCCCCCATTTTGTAAACGCTATAACGTTTGCGCAAACCAATCTATAAAACGCTAAAACGAAGTATATGTTTCGGCCTAAACTGAGGATTTTTTTTTATATATATATATTTGTGGGGATATTTATTATAGCAAAAAGTAAAAAAATATTAAAATTTTTTTTTCAAAATTGTCACTCTATTTTTGTTTCTAGCGCAAAAAATAAAACCTGCAGAGGTGATCAAATACTACCAAAAGAAAGCTCTATTTGTGGGATAAAAAAGGATGACAATTTTGTTTGGGAGCCATGTCGCACGTGCAATTGCCAGTTAAAGCGACGCATTTCAAAATCGCAAAAAGATGCAAGGTCCTTAACCTGCATAATGGTCCGGGTCTTAAGTGGTTAAAGTTATAAAAAACAAACACACACACACACAATCAGCCTGTGAGCAGCCCCCCCTATACTTACCTGAGTCCAGTCTCAATTCAGGATTGTGTTCGAGAGCAGTGAGCCTCTCCGCTTCTCTTTCCTCACAGGGCAGATTGATAGTAGTGGGAGTCATTGGCTCCTACTGCTGTCAAAATCCCTGACAAGGGATTGGATGTGGTGCTGAGCCACACTGTCTTTGTTAATGAACAAAGCTTGGCATAAAGCCCGAAGGTGTGGCGGAATAGAAAAGCGATTTCCTAAGGTGGCTTACTTGGAGAAGGAGCCAAGAGCACCAGCAGAGGACACGAGGAACCTCGGGGCTTATCTGTGCAAAACCACTGCACAAAGCAGGGGAGTATAACATGTTTGTTTGTTATTTAAAAAGGTTTCCTGGCACCACTTTAAAAAGTTTGTGCAAGGGTGGCCCGAACAAACTGTTACTTTTACTTTTTTAGGGATGTGGCTGCTAGGCACCTTGTATCCTACTGTATACAGAATCAGCTACATACAGGATGCAAGTCCCGAAGAGTCTTGGGAGACTTCCAGTCTGCTGTTGTAACAAAAGCAAGTTGGGCCGAGTGCTTCTCAGCCATTTAGCAGAAGCCTTGTATTTTTCTAGTCCTGATTGGAAGTGGCACACAAATGACAACAGTCTCCACCTTAGCAAAAAGAACCCATGTATTTCCTGATAAAAAATTCAAGTTTTCCTAATGATTTTGTCCGAGTAGCAGACTGAAAGCTTCCCGAGATGCTGTTAAACGCACTACAGCATTCTGTATGTAGTTCATGCTACATACAGTAGGATACAACATCCAAAAGCCGCATTACTTCGTAAAGGAAATACTTTGTTGAGCCAGCTTGGCCGAAACAAACAAAATGTACTAAAGTGGAGGTTCACCCAAAAAATAAATTTTTAACATTACATTCAGCCGAGTTGTCCTAATGACAATCGGCTGTTTTTTTTTTTTCCCGTACATACCTTATTTTCACTGCCGCTTCTGGGTATGTCTTCTGCGGGACTGGGCGTTCCTATCTGATTGACAGGCTTCCGACCGTCGCATACTACGCGTCACGAGTTGCCGAAAGAAGCCGAACGTCGATGCGCAGGCGCCGTATAGAGCCGCACCGACGTTCGGCTTCTTTCGGCAACTCGTGACGTGTAGTATGCGACAGTCGGAAGCCTGTCAATCAGATAGGAACGCCCAGTCCCGGAGAAGAAATACCCGGAAGTGGTGGTGAAATACAGTATGTACGGGAAAAAACAAACAAAAAACAGCCGATTGTCATTAGGACAGTTGAGCAAAGATACACACGGTCTGACACCCCTTGTCCCAGCCCTGAATATAGCCCAGAATTTTGGAAATCAAAATTCCACCTAAATAATGTAAAAGACAATTGTTAGTTCCCGATAATGGATAGGAGATATGAAATCTGTCATTTATGAAATGAGAAAGAATGTAAAAAATCTATCTCAGTGCCGGTTCACATTTGTGCGCTCTGCAATATCGCATGTGATTCGCACTGCAAATCACATGTGATGTCGGCGTGATGCGATTTCAGCCAAACAGATTGTATGGCTGCTATTGCATTGCATTCGGACCAGACTCGCACAGGACCCTTTTTGTGGTCCGCACCAGAATCCGATCACACCCATGTGAACCGTTAATGTCCGAACTGTCAGTTTGTATTGGCACTTTCCACAGATCGCATAGGACAGTGTGAACTGCTGTGCCAGTCGAGTGCGATGCGGGAACCCGCAGTGGATTCGCAGGGCTTCCGTATCGCACAAGTGTGAACCAAGCCCGAATCAAATACCGGTATATATACGGTAAATGCTGAGTGACAGAAATATTACACAGTCTCAAGCACCATTATATAAAGGGCGAGTGCCGGTTCAGATTTGTGCAATGCTGGAACCCTGCGAATCCACGGTGGGTTCCCGCATTGCACTCGACTCGTACAGCAGTTCCCACTGTCCTATGCGATCTGTGGGTAGTGTCAATACAAATTTAATGACACCCCCATTTTTTTTCCCTGAAACTTCCCTCCTAAAATAAAGGTAAATACGGTAAATTGGACAAAGATCTATACTCCAAAAAATGTATTAAAATTGCCTAGGCTCAATGGACTACTTGATCCTTTCTGTCATTGCTCTTCTAGATTTCTGTACTTACCTGCTGCAATTAGTTTGCCATTCATTTCTGCTGTTCCCAGACCAGAACGAGCATAATGCATTGGTGACATGATTTTGTCATTTGAGTCATCTGGAGGTATTTCAAGGCTTAAACTTTTCATTAGACGCGGAGTATTTAACGGGGAGCTCAATGGGGTGTTGCGGCCATGCAAGAAGATAACGCTTAACGTGCTGTTAAGAACCGCAAGACAAAGGTAGGATTTATCTGCAAAAAAATTAAATAAAATAAATTACTTTTCGGCATTGGTATACATTACAACCGGCTTCATAAATCAATGACACACATCCCCAATAATAGTGCACAAAAATCAATTATATGCTGGAACATTACAGGTGCTAAACAATTCAACACACATTTTCACTCTTTAAAAAACAAAAACAAGCAGTCTTGGCAAAGACATTCCAAGCCAGGGAAACCAGAATTCCTTGTCGCTTTAACGGACAATTGCGCGGTCGTGCACTGTACCCAAACACAATCTATGCCATTCTTTCCCCACAAATAGAGCTTTAGTTTGGCTGTATTTGATCACCTCTGCAGTTTTTATTTTTTGCGCTATAAGCAAAAAAAAATAAAAAAAAAATATACACAATATTTTGTACTTTTTGCTATAATACATATCCCAAAAAAATCTTTATTTTTTTAATAGTTTCTTCATCAGTTTAGGCCGATATATATATATATGCGACGTATTTTTGGTAAAAAATAAATAACAAAAATCACAATAATTGTATATTGATTGGTTTGCGCAAAAAAGTCATAGCGTCTACAAAATAGGGGATAGATTTATGTAGTTTGTATTTATTTTTACTAGTAATTACGGCGATCTGCGATTTTTACCGGACTGCGACATTGCAGTGGACAGATAGAACACCTTTGACACTATTTTGGGACCATTGACATTTATACAGCGATCAGAGCCAAAAATAGCCACTGATAACTGTAGAAATGTCACTGGCAGGGGTTAACACTAGGGGGCGATCAAGGTGTTAACCGTGTTCCTTAGGTGTGTTCTAATTCTAGGGGGGGGTGGGACTGAACACACGATCAGTCTCCTCTCCCGAGAGAACCGGGATTTGTGTGTTTACAGACACAGATGCCCGGTTCTCACTCTGTCACAAGCAATCGCAGGTGCCCGGCGGGCATCGTGCCTGCCAGGCACACGCATTGGCTCCAGGTACACGCTGCTGGAGGGCGCCTGATGTGACATACAGCTACGGCAATTTGCGCAGCCGTGCCAACCTGCGCAGCATAACTGTGGCGGCTGGTCGACTAGCGGTTAAAAATAAATAAATGAATTTTGGAATTCTTGGTAGTTTCCAGTTTTCAGCAGAGAGTTGTATATCAGGACAATTGCTCATCAGCAATGTACCTTTCTGTGCTTAACTACAAATGTAGAAAAATTGTGCAGCCAATACTCTACTTACGTGACTTTTTTGCTGTTGCAATAACTTTCCATTCGTGTTTGGGGTTTGGGGCAGCAAAACTTGAAGGTGAGGGAATCCCAGAACTACTGCTCATGTGCTTGTCACTTTCACGAGGAGATTTCTTCTGTAAAAGCAATCAAATAATTAATAAAGAAAAAGATGAAATGACTGAATTTCTACCTTGGAGCTGAGCAGCATTTTCCAAATAGGCCTTTAGCGCCCATTTAAAACTCATTTGTTTAGGAGCTGTTATAGTGCGTTTTTTGTGCATTTTTCATTGTACCAAACATGAAAGATACATGTGACGAAAATGTACAAAATAACAGTAAAACACTTGAATGCAAAAAATTTGCCTTAGGCCCCTTTCAGATGTGCGGACCGTATGTCCGCTTTTTCATCCATCCGTTTGCGGATGAAAAAGGGACATACATTGGTCCCTATGTGATTGCGGGTGTCATCGGATAAATCCGCTGACACCCGTAATCATCCGCCTCAGCAAACATCCGATTTTGCAGACGTAAGAAAACCCTATTTTTTCTTCCGTTTGCGAATCGGATCAGATGAACACGGACACACGGTCCGTGTTCATCCGATCCCCCATAGGGGAGAGCGGAGAAAAGACAGGGCGGTCCCTGCACAGTGTGCAGAGACCGCCCTGTCATCCGACGGCTCAGCTGGGATTTACGGAGTGATCCCCGCTGAGCTTACGGACACACGGAGGCGGATCATTACGGATCCGCCCTGTGTGAAAGGGCCCTTAGTTTGGAATAGACACCGACTTATTACACCCCATTTATAAAAGAGGAAAACAAACAGGAGTGATGAATGTCCAAAGTTCTTAAACTTTTCTGGACTCTGATGCAGGCATCCTTTTGTTTTTTTTAAGAGCAGACTGTTGGCTCTCTTGCCAAAAGTAATCCTAGTGACTAATTAGCCATTGGAATTCTTTTTCAAGCAGCAGCAGGTGGTGACGTCCACACCCCCTATGGCTTTCTCTAGCTCTCCCGTCCTGCTGGGACACCCGAGCAACCAGCAATTGCTTCTGGATTAACTTTGCTCAACTCTGGTATGGTAACCCCAAAATGATGACCTGACCACTTTCGATTTACTCGGATGTCAACGGATGTCTATTGCGGTAACAAGGAGGTTTACATTCCTTGTGACAGCAATAAAAGCGTAAAAAGAAATAGTAGTAAAATTATTATTTTTTTCATTTTAAAGTGCCCATGTCCCCCTACGCAAAAGCCAACGCACACACCCACAAATAGCGATCATCGGTCCCACACAAATAGCAATTGTCCCACACATGAGGTATCACCGTGAACATCAGATCATGGGCAGTAATTATAGCACTAGACCTCCTCTTTAAACCTAAAGTGGTAACTAATTAAAGCATTGCCTATGGATAGTAAAATGTATATACATTTTCGCCATCACACAAGCGAAATTTTAAAGCATGACATTTTTTTTTAAAGTTCAAAAGAAGTGTATAAAAAAAAATAAAGACTTTGCGTTTTAAAAATTGCTGCGCAAATGTCGTGTGACATAAAAATTCACAAAACCCACCAATTTATTCTAGGGCCCCTGCTTTAAAAAAAATACATATAAATGGTTGAGGGCTCCAAGTAATTTTCTAGCAAAAAATACGTATTGTAAAAAAAAAAAAATATATATGTGTCAGAAAAGGCCTGGTCTGGAAGAGGTTAAAGATGAATTCTAGGCATCATATTTTTACAAAATTACACTGATCCAGCGTTTTGATTGGACGGGGTAAGAAAGCGTCACCGCCATCCCGCCTCTACCCCTTGTCCAAATCAGAGAACGCTTTGCATTCATTCAGAAAATGTAAAGCATTCTCAGAATTATGACTGTGCTGAGCATCTGATGACCTGTGTTCACAATAGATCAGGCCAACCGATCAGCCCAGGACACGCAAGCAAGTCTAGATCACTGGGAGTAGCGGTGTCTACTTCAAGGATTTTCAGCTTCCAGGGGCATCAGCCAGGTATGGTCTATACATTGTTACATTGATCTGAGCTGTAAAAATATACCAATGCTTTAGCAGCGACACATAAAATGTGTTTGCGTGACTTTTTAATGCCTCTAGAAAATGTGATATCAGGATTACAAGGGCTTTTCTGCTAGACTGGCAATATGATTGAAAAAAAAGAAAACACCAGACAAAACAGTTCTCTTGCTCAAAAATAGTATCACCACCCCCCCCCCCCCCCCAATTCCTAAAGGTAACATATTGGATTTATACGTGTCTACCTTTATTGTGACCAGGGCTGGATCTGACCAACTTGATGTGGGGGTGCAGAGGATGGGAGGTCAGCAGGGCATAGGGCCTGTACTTGGGCTACTGTTTTTTAGGGCAGTGGTCAGCAGTGCAGTGTACAAGAAATCAGCAGGGCAAAGGAAGGAAGGTCAGCAAGGGATTGTACATGAATTGGTAGAGCAATATACAGGAGGTAATTCGGGCAAAGGACAGGGGTCACCGCTGGCTGGGCACTTGGCAGAGCTCCTTTGCCATCCCAACACAGCTGAAATCACATTCCTTCACACACAGCCACAATCTGCAGTGTATAGCTGGCTGCTATGTTGCAGTTCTGCCCTGTGACATTTCCTGGTCGGAACAGCAGTGTACCTGCAGTAGCCAGATAAACACTGTGCAGATTGTGACTGTGTGTGATCTAAGCTGTGTATGGTGGAGAGGAACTATGCTTGGATGTAAAGGGAGCTCACCCCAGCATCCACCTAGATCCAGGCATAATTGTGACCAGGACTGAAACCGTTTAGGATATTGTCCATTTAGTCAAATTTAAAATATAGCTTACTTTGTATTCCTTTTAACTAGATCTAAAATTTGTCAGCTTCAGCAGCGGCTGGCAAATATTCAATCCATATACTGTACAGCGGCAAAAATGAGTTTATCCTCTGCAGATTTTGTAAGCGTGTCCACTTGCAAAGAAATTAAGGTTCTATAATTTTTATCATAGGTAGATTTTAAAATGATAGAGACAGAATATCAACCAAAAATCCAGAAAAAACACACAATACAAATGTTATAAATTGAGTTGCAGTTCAGTGAGTAAAATAAGTATTTGATCCCCTACCAAACAAAAATATTTCTGGCTCCCACAGAAGATGGTGCTCTGGACGACAACTCATTAAGTGTATAAAAGATGCCTGTCCACAGAATCTTTCTTCCATTCAAACCTCACCATCATGGACACCAAAAAGCCGTCAAAAGACATCAGGGACAAGATTGTAGATCTGCACAAGACAGGAATGGGCTACAAGACAAATCAGCAAGAAGCTTGGTGAGAAGGAGACAACTGTTGGAACGATTATTAGCAAATGGGGGAAAAAAAAAAATGTAATTGCCGTCAGTCTGGAGCTCCATGCAAGATTTTGCTTTATGTGGCAAGGATGATCATGAGAAAAGTGAGAGATCAGACCAAAACGACACAGGAGGAGCTTGCGAATGATCTCAAGGCCGTTGGGAACAGATTGGACTAGTAACAATACGCCGCCATCGATTGAAATCCTGCAGTGCCCGCAAGGTCCCCCTCCTCAAGAAGGCACATGTACAGGCCTGTCTGACGTTTGCCAATGAACATCTAATAATTCAGAGAAGGATTGGGAGAAAGTACTGTGGTCAGAAAAGACCAAAATTGAGCTCTTGGCATTAACTAGTCTCACCGTGTTTTGAGGAAGAAAAAAAGCTGACTATGACCCTAAGAAAATCATCCCTACAGTCAAACACAGAGGTAGAAATATTATGCTTTGGGGCTGTTTCTCTGCTAAAGGGTACAGGCCAACGTTGCCACACTGAGGGGTTGAGTATTGTAAAATCTTGGATGAGACCCTTCTTCCCTCAGCCAGAACACTGAAAATGAGTGGCATAGTCTGTTTCCAGACCTTAATTCAATAGAGAAAATTTGGGGGGGGGGGGGGGGGGAGCTAAAAATTTGAGTTGCCAAGCAACAGCCAAGAAACCTTAAGGATTTAGAGAAGATCTGTATAGAAGAGTGGACCAAAATCCCCCCTGAGGTGTGCAAACCTAGTAATCAACTACAACATCTTCCCTCTGTGCTTGCCAACAAGGGTTTTGCCACCAAGTCATGTTTTTCTTGGGGATCAAATGCTTATTTTACTCACTGAACTGCAACTCAATTTATAATATTTGTATCATGTTTATTAATGGATTTGTGGTTGATATTCTCTCTAGCATTTAAAATACACCTATGATAAAAATGAGAACTCGTTTCTTTGAAAGTGGGAAAACTTACAAAATCTGCAGGGGATCAAATAATTTTTTTTTCCACTGTATAGGCTGGCTGGCTGGTTGTACACAAGTCGTTCTATCGATCGACTTGTGTACAACCAGCCTGTCCATTTTATTTTATTTTTTTAACGATCAGCCAGCAACACTGATTTTGCAGAACACAATAGTGCTGCGGGTAGGATCCCCCCCCATTAGCACCGAGTGTGTTGACTGGGGAATCAGAACTTTTTTTGTTCAACCCACTGGTTTAACGAAAAATAAAAGTTGATGCATAATGTATGGCCTGCCTTAGAATCTTTTACACATAGCCGGATGTTTACAAGGCTCAAAAAATAATAATAAAAAAAAAATACAAAAAAAACTAAGTTTACGAACACTTGCCAGAGGGTTTTGGCTGAGCTAAGGGGCCAACTAAAGAGAAGATTTCGGCTGCTGTTTTTTTTTTAGTCAACTGGTGCCCTAAAATCATTGCAGTCTATGAAATATTTGTAAAACACACAGCTAAAGCTGTGCTGAACTGGCGGGGACACCTGTGCCAATAAACTTTCCTGCAAGAGGTACCTTATACCCCACTTGGGGTTCTATGGCTGTGGCTTATAATTCAAAGCCACCTTGAATATGAGAAAGCCCTGGATACATAACAAGGCTCCATCTATATATATATATATATATATATATATATATATATATATATATATATATATATATATATATATATATATATATATATATATATATATATATATATATATATTAATATAATGATTGGGCCGATATTCGGGTGGACCCATCAAGGCAATAATTGTGCCTTCCCCTTCAGGGGTGATTATACAATTTTTTTTTTTGTTAGAAACAAAGTTAATTTCTTGTGATGGAAAGAGGTTATCCACATACATTTCAAGGACCAGTGTGGTTAGTTAGTGCAACATCCATACCTACTTAATTTAACACTGAATAGTAGGATGCAAGTACAGAAAACCAAAGAACAGGTTTTCTAAAACAGAAGAGATGTTTGGCTGTTTAAAACACAGGCTAAGGAAAAATACTGAGAAACACACACTACGCCTGTTTTATATTAGGAAGGAAAGACTACTAAACTTGCTTTAATCTAGTATAAAGATTAGAAAACTTGTTTATGTTAGAGCCAAGTGATTATACCATTTGTATATCAATGGTGATGTCTGATAGAACAATTTTCTTCTTACCTAGATCAATCCACCCTCCCCCATCAATAGAATTACCAGCGACCATGGTTATATTAGGAGGTGAGATTTTCTCCTCCTCATGCCAAGTGTCACGAATAATTGGTCTATTCTTTACCTTTGCCAATTCATTCGGCAGAAAGGATTGTTCCTGGTGCTAAAACTTGTTTTGTGTGTTGTCCCCCTGTACCTGGTCTTGAGGTTCATCAGCACCTACCCAGTATTGTCCTGAGGAAGCTATTGTGAAAATTGTGAATTGTGTTGACAAGAAAGCATGGAAAAGTCTATGGGTGCTACCCATTGAGATTTAAATATAGTAATTTGTGTCCATTATGGCAATTACCAATTTAAGATCCATACTTCCATATCTATCCTATTGGGTATCTGTTGACCCTGTCAGTTAGTAGGGTGTCTTTGTCTGTTGAATGTCATTTTAATCATTTTGTAAAAAAGACTATATTTTATAAATTATTGCCTCATGTTATATCCACAAAGTCTGCCTCATTTCGATAGAGTTGTCATAACTCATTCAATCCTTTTCTATAATCATTGGAAGTTGGCATAGTGGGGGGTCTTTCCTTTATTCTTCTGTTTTTTAGCGAACTGGTGCTCTAAAAATATTTGTAAAACACACAGCTAAAACGCAGTTTCAATTACTAAAAAAAATCTAAATCATTATCTTCCTTTATTACCTCCTCTGCTGCATCCCCCCAGTTTACATATTCTTAAATAAAATTGCAAAGTATCAGGGTGTTAAAGTGAAAACATGCTGTAATTATTGTGGGTGTTGGTGCACAATAAGCAGAAGTAGCCGTAGGGTCACGATAACCCAATAAGTTTGTCTAGCTATATTTTGGGTCCCTGTTGACAGATGCCCTCCCAATAGATGTATCAATGCATCGCCTAGCACAAAACCTTTACTAAAAATTATATTATATTACCTCTCTATCGGCTAGGACCAGAGAACTCAGTTGATTGATATGAATTTTAACATTCTACAAGACTACCACAAAGGCAGCACCAAAAAATAATTGATAGCAGAACTGCCAGGCCTAATAAAATTTACTAGGCTTAAAAAATAAATAAAATAATTCATGTAGCATGAAAAATGTTTTTGTACCTGAACCAACTGTATACAATCTTCTTCACCAGCAAACATATCATTATGTTGGTCCAGGACATATCCATCAAGCAACTTGTGATCCGCGGAGTAATACAACGTCTGTACCTGTAAAAGAGTGAACAAATAGCCATATGGATACTAGCCCCATAAAAATGAATTCAGAAATTCCAACTCTGGTTGGAAAGCATTTTTAGTTTCCATTTTGGAGGTTAAAACTACTGTACGGCATCAATTCTTCTAAAAACTAAAAGGAGTCTTCGCATGAAAATCTTCCTTTTCCAGAAAGTAGGAGACGGCTGAAGAGTTGCCACTGTTAGGTAACATTCAAGTGGAAATTGTGCAGAACGTACGCAATAAAATATATACACAGAGTAAACAAATTCAAGAAGTGTACAAATGAATGAAGCCCATTGCTTCTAAAATCATAATTATAAAACCAGCATTAAAAGGGTTGTCTGTAAGCAAAACGGAGACCAATATTCAATAAATGAGCTAAAATAAAAAGCACATGATCCCCCATAAGAGACAATGCTTGTATACTGGTGCATAAAATTATAAAAATTATAAAGCATCACAAAAATCGCCAATTTAGGAAATACAATGTTTGGGAAAATATAAAAACACACATACATAATGCTTTTGTAAAGCAATTTTTTTTACAAAGGTTTTCAAATGCTGACTACAAGCTTAACAAGTTATTTATCTGCAAAATGCAAAGACTGCAGCAGAAGAAATGGTTTGGAATGTTGTGAAATGGGCTTAAAAATTTATGGCAGCCATAAAAAAAAAAAATCTCAGGACAAACCCACTGCTAGGTTTAGTTGTATGATAAAATAAAATTTACGCCAACCATATGAACACTTACATGGGACAAATACAAATGTCCACTCGATTAAATCAGAAGTGCTTGATAGGGCTTTCCACTGTACAAATTCAGAAAAAAAGGCCGCTAAAGCAAGCTCAAGGTGGAGGGCATAAAATGCATATAAAATCCCAAGAATTCCACAGACTTTTATACTCCATAGATATAAAATTATGTTTGAGCCCAGCGACGCCTCATTAAATATTCTGTGTATAACTATATAATAATAATAAAAAAAAGAAGATAAATAAGCTCATCAGAACACGACCAAGAGGCAAAAAAAATTGGTCACAACTGTATTTATCCCATTTAGAAGAAAATTGTAAAAAGGTAGAGTTCAATGAAAACCTTAAGTTTGTATATAAAGCATATCATGGTTAGACCTGAAATTCAATGATCAGAGGATACACATTTCTGAAAATATTCCTTTAATCCTGTGTATTGCCCTCATTCTGGCAATACAAGATAGACTATTTTTGAGAGACTTATGTAATGTCTGTGGAATCTTTGGCATCATACATACAGTTCTGCAAGTTTGTGAACCCTTAGAATTCTTTGTTTTGTATATCTGTATGAGTGGTTTTAAAAATAGGTTTGTCGTTGGATAAATTATCATTGAAGATTGCCGACTACATAAATTCCTTATCAAAAAATCATATAGAGCACAATAAGTCATCTGTAACCTTGTAACTTGCGCAGTTTTCAGATAAATGGCCCATTTTCATTAGTTTGTCCGCAATAGCTGTAGATTTACACTAGAATTGCCTTGTACCCAAAATTATCCTTACTGAGAATACCATTTCTTCTATGATCTAATACTATTTGCTATGATCTTGCAGAAAATGCACTTAAGCTGAACAACTTGAACAGCTATCCTATTTTATAGTCCAAATAACTGCTTTCACACTTGGGATATATAAACTGGCCACATTTGGTTAGAACAAGCCTTAAAAAAATAGGCCCTTTTACATAGGGCTAGGTTTAATAAATCATTGGCTTAAACAATCCAGATTACTAATGGTATTAATACTATGTGCACCTTGTGTTTATTAACCACTTAAGGACCGGACCAATATGCTGCTACATGACCCAAGGGGTTTTTACAATTCGGCACTGCGTTGCTTTAACAGACAATTGCGCGGTCGTGCGACGTGGCTCCCAAACAAAATTGGCGTCTTTTTTTTCCCCACAAATAGACCTTTCTTTTGGTGGTATTTGATCACCTCTGCGGTTTTTATTTTTTGCGCCATAAACAAAAATAGAGTGACAATTTTGAAAAAAATTCAATATTTTTTACTTTTTGCTATAATAAATATCCCCCAAAAACATATATAATTTTTATTTTTTCCTCAGTTTAGGCCGATACGTATTCTTCTACCTATTTTTGGTAAAAAAAAAAAAATAAATCCCAATAAGCGTTTATCGATTGGTTTGCGCAAAATTTATAGCCTTTACAAAATAGGGGATAGTTTTATTGCATTTTTATTAATTATTTTTTTTTACTACTAATGGCGGCGATCAGCGATTTTTTTCGTGACTGCGACATTATGGTGGACACTTCGGACAATTTTGACACATTTTTGGGACCATTGTCATTTTCACAGCAAAAAATGCATTTAAATTGCATTGTTTATTGTGAAAATGACAGTTGCAGTTTGGGAGTTAACCACAGGGGGCGCTGTAGGATTTAGTGTTCACCTAGTGTGTGTTTACAACTGTAGGGGGGTGTGGCTGTAGGAATGACGTCATCGATCGAGTCTCCCTAAATAAGGGATCACTCGATCGATGCAGCACCATAGTGAAGCACGGGGAAGCCGTGTTTACATACGGCTCTCCCCGCTCTTCAGCTCCGGGGAGCGATCGCGACGGAGCGGCTATAAACGAATAGCCGCGCCGTCGTCCCGGATCGCTCCCCAAGGGAATCCGACCGCCGCATGTAGCGGGGGGGGGGGGGTCCCGAGCGGACCCCCCACCCGCTAGAAGGCAGGGACGTACAGGTACGCCAATGTGCCTGTACGTGCCATTCTGCCGACGTATATATACATGCGGCGGTCGGGAAGGGGTTAACTAAAATAATATCTCTCATTAGCAGTTAAGTCCAAGCTGAAAGGTTCCTATAGCTTAAAATGGATGTAAACCCAATTTTTTGTTGTTTTTTTTGTTGATGTCACAATGTAGAGAATATGATTTCCTATCATCTGTGCCCAGTCTTGCCACACAGAGTGTATCCAGCGCTGAGCAATCCTCTTTTTATTATTCAGGGAAATAAAACAGACTTCCAGATAAAGACCAAAGTCCTTGCTTGAGTGACAGGTTATTTACATATCTCGTGCACTAGCTTGCAGACATGCACAGCTTCTGTAAAGTGCACAATTCACACCCCCCCTCCTCTCCCGTCCAGCTCTCCCAGGATTGGCTGTCTTTCCTGTGTTTTGATTAAATGTTTTCAAAATATGGGGTGATCCACAGTTCAGTGTAAACAGCCATCAGAATATACATAGACATGCCTGCAAGCTAGTGCACAAGATATGTAAATAACCTGTCACTCAAGCAAGGACTTTGGTCTTTATCTGGAAGTCTGTTTTATTTCCCTGAATAATAAAAAGAGAATTGCTCAGCGCTGGATTAACTCTGTGTGGCAAGACTGGGCACAGATGATAGGAAATCGTATTCTCTACATTGTGACATCAACAAAACAAAAAAATGTTCTAAACACGTATTCATTATTGACAAAATTGGTTTTTAAACTGAATAGGTCTTCTACATCATAATAAAACCATTCATGCAGAAAATCCCTAAGGGTTCAAAATTCACTATTTTTTATGGGCATCCATTCGAGCCTCCTTTAAGCTTAGCCCTCTTTCCTCTGTTTAAAGCTTTGTGAACATGACCACAAAGCCTAAAATACATGTAATTTGAGCTTATAATGTGTTACTTGTATTGAAGGTGTTTCAGGTATCCTGGTGACACGATTGGAAATCGTACATTTGCATGAAAGAAAGGCGATATATAAATCATAAAACATTTAAAATAAGTGTATCCTACATTAAAGTGTCCTCAAGTAAAATTTTAAAAACATAAAATAACCCCTTAAAACATTTGTGAAGTGTGAATTTATAATGAAGTCTAGGACTCTGCAAGATTTGTTTTCATAAAGCATTCCTAATGATAATGTTTAGATGCACACAGATCCTGTAAAAGGAGCAAATACTATTAAATCATCATCATGGCTCTCTGCCCACAGCGGATTTTTTCTTAGAAGGCTAGGGCAGACTGGTGCTTCATAGCGATTCAATTAACCTTGAGGTATCTTCATTGATCTTCAGTTTCAGGAATCCTACTTTTGTAAAATAACCTACGGAAAGATAATCAACGGGGAGGAAAAACTGTTAGGCTTCATCGTAAAACGGTAATTTGAAGCATAAACCTGTAAGAAAATCTGAATGACTGCAGTGATTTTCAAGACAAAATAAATATTCCTTAGCACTTACAAAAACTGGGGGGAAAAAAAGGATTAAAATATTTATTGGGAAATAAGAATTAATCTCACCTTTAAACCTACCAGATTTCAACTGAAAACAGAAATTCTTTATTTTGGGCTCTGATTATTATAAAAGGACAATATGAATTAGTTTTGTGCTGCTATTTGACCATATCAATCCTTCGAAACACTAACCTCATCCATTAGAGTCTCCAAGCTTTCTCCATGTTCCCATATACTGTGCTGAACCCAGCTGATTACCTTTGTGTACAACTTCCCATTACTTGGAAGGGAGATATTTTCCTCTAGCATTATTTCCAGCTTAAAAAGAAGAAGAAGAAAAAAAAAATTGTTAGATCTGTGCTTTGCATTATTTGTGGACATTGTATTTCAATTAATTTGTGGCTAGAAAAACATAATATAGCACATTAAAACATATATGTATTCTATAAATTAGACTTATGGGTGAAGGAATGTATTTTTGCACAAACTTTGTTCAGTATAAAAAAAATGCTTTAACCACTTAAGGACCGCCTCCAGCAGATGTAAGTCGGCAGAATGGCACGGCTGGGCACAAGCGCGTACCTGTACATCCTCTTTAAAGGGGAGTTCCACCCACAATTTCACTTTTTAAATATAAATACCCCTGTAATACACAAGCTTAATGTATTCTAGTAAAGTTAGTCTGTAAACTAAGGTCCGTTTTGTTAGGTTGTTACAGCATTTAGATAGTTTATAATCTAGAAATAGACTGTGGCCATCTTAAGTGTGGGCATCATGAAGCCAGACTGTATGACTTCCTGGATTTCAGCTTTGCATATCTCGCACATGCTCAGTGCACAAGCAATGTAATAGGTTTCAGTCAGGTTTGCAAGGACTACTGGGAAACATGATGCCTATCCCAGAAACCCTTGCAAATAGCCTAGGCAAATAAGGAGGAGGAAGTAATGAAGGACTACAAAATAAAGGTATTTACAAGCAACAAATTAAATAAAAATTGTCCATTCTGAACACTATGAGATTAGAGCATGCAGCACAGACAAACATAAAAAAATGGGTGGAACTCCACTTTAACCACTTAAGGACAGAAGGTGTTTTTCAGATTCGGCGTTTAAAGACTAAAACATTTTTTTTGCTAGAAAATTACTTAAAACCCCCAAACATTATATATTTTTTTTCTAACACCCTAGAGAATAAAATGGCGGTCATTGCAATACTTTTTGTCACACCGTACAAGTGCACTTTTTTTGGAAAAATTTCACTTTTTTGAATTAAAAAATAAGACAACAATAAATTTGGCCCAATTTTTTTATATATTGTGAAAGATAATGTTACGCCGAGTAAAATGATACCCAACATGTCACGCTTAAAAATTGCGCCCGCTCATGGCATGGCGTCAAAATTTTACCCTTAAAAATCTTGATAGGCGACGTTTAAAAAATTCTATAAATTGAATTTTTTGAGCTACAGAGTAGGTCTAGGGCTAGAATTATTGCTCTCTCTCTAATGATCGCGGCGATACCTCACTTGTGTGGTTTGAACACCGTTTTCATATGCGGGCGCTACTCGCGTATGCGTTCGCTTCTGCGCGCGAGCTCGTCGGGACGGGGCGCTTTAAAAAAAATGTTTTTGTTTTCTTATTTATTTTTATTGATTTTATAATTTTTTACACTGGAATAAAAAAAAAATCTATCACTTTTATTCCTATTACAAGGAATGTAAACATCCCTTGTAATAGAAAAAAGCATGACAGGTCCTCTTAAATATGAGATCTGGCGTCAAAAAGACCTCAGATCTCATATTTAGACTTAAATGCAAAAAAAAAAAAAAATGGAAAATGTGTCATTTAAAAAAATTACAACAAAAAAATTGCCTCTTTAAGACGCTGGGCGGAACTGACGTTTTGATGTCACTTCCGCCCAGCAAAGCTATGAGGACGGGTGGGGGCCATCTTGCCCTCACTCGAGTCCTCACTGATCAGGCAGCAGCACCCGATCGCCTCCGCCGCTACGGTAAGCGGCGGAGGGTGCGGGAGCCCTCTCCCGCCACCGATAACGGCCATCTTGCCGCGGAGACCGCCGTTATCGTTTACACGCCCGCCCACTGAAGAGATGGATATCTCGGTTGTGGCAGCAGCTGCTGCCGTTACCGAGATATTCATCTATAAAAACAGGACGTGTGTATATATACAGTGGGCGGGCGTTAACCAGTTAAGTGCCCAGCCGTGGGTCACGGGCCCGCGCGCGCCCGCGATCGGTCCCCGGAGCTGAAGAACGGGGAGAGCTGTGTGTAAACACGGCTTCCCTGTTCTTCACTGTGGCGCTGTCATTGATCGTGTGTTCCCTAATATAGGGAAACACGATCAATGACGTCACACGTCCAGCCCCCCTACAGTTAGAGACACAGATGAGGTCACACTTAACCCCTTCAGCGCCCCCTAGTGGTTAACTCCCAAACTGCAATTGTCATTTTCATCAGTAAACAGTGCATTTTTAACGCATTTTTTGCTGTGAAAATGACAATGGTCCCAAAAATGTGTCAAAATTGTCCGATGTGTCCGCCAGGTCGCAGTCACGAAAAAAATCGCTGATCGTCGCCATTAGTAGTAAAAAAAAAAAAAATAATAAAAAAAAAATAATAAAAAAAATGCACTAAAACTATCCCCTGTTTTGTAAAAACTATAAATTTTGCGCAAACCAAATCGATAAACGCTTATTGCATTTTTTTTTTTACCAAAAATTAGTGGTTAAAGGGCAAGTCCAATTTTTTTTTTACCAAGAAAACACAAAAAAAAAAAAAAAAAAAAAAAAAAAAAAAAAAGAAAGAAGAAGAAGAAGGAGACGTACAACCTAAGCTTTTTAAGCTGGGCTTCTCCTCTGGGTTACAGGAGAGCAATTTGTTTTGCACTCCTGTGACCCGTTTTCAGTGGTGAGCAGTCTGAAGACCGCTCTCCGCTGACGTCACTGCCATCAGTCGAGGCATTGCGTCATTCCGACTTCCAAGTCTGGATCCGCCAGCTGTTTTGATTGATGGCAGTTCTAAGCAAGCCGATGAGACGGCCGCTCCTTGCCCCTCCACAGCTCAGTGCTCCAATGAGCACAGAGAAGTAGAGCAGAAGTGCTGACAGTCAGCATCGCTCTGCTCGGGGAGTAGTGAGAACTGAGTCATCGGCGGTGTTTGGTGGCTTGGTTCTCATTGCAGAGATGCCGGGATATCATAAGCTAAAAAAAACAAAAAAAAAAAAAACACAACAACTTCTCTTAACCACTTAAGCCCTGGACCATTTTGTTGCTAAATGACACTTTTTGCAATTCGGCACTGCGTTGCTTTAACTGACAATTGCGTGGTCGTGGAACGTGGCTCCCAAACAAAATTTATGTCCTTTTTTTTCTCAGTTTAGACTGATACGCATTCTTCTACATATTTTTGGTAAAGTAAAGTAAATAAAAATAAAAAAATCACAATAAGCGTTTATTGATTGGTTTGCGCAAAAGTTATAGCGTCTACAAAATAGGGGATAGTTTTATGGCATTTTTATTAATATTTTTTTTTTACTAGTAATGGCGTGGCGATCAGCGATTTTTATTGTGACTGTGACATTATGGCGGACACATCGGACACTTTTGACACATTTTTGGGACCAGTCATTTTTTACAGCGATCAGTGCTATAAAAATGCACCGATTACTGTGAAAATTACACTGGCAGTGAAAGGGTTAACAACTAGGTGGCGCTGTACGGGTGCCCTAGTGCGTGTTTCTTACTGTAGGTGGGATGGGCTGTGTGTGACATGACACTGATCTCCGCTCTGATTACACAGAGCGGAGATCAGTGTCATTGTCACTAGGCAGAGCGGGGAGATGCTTGTTTACATTAGAATCTCTCTGTGAGACAATCGCGGGTATCCCCACAGCGATAGAGTCCGCAGGACCCGCAGTTGGGTTCACGGAGGGCACGCGCACTGCCGGTGCGTGCACAACGGCGCTTCCTTAAAGGGGACGTATATATACATCCTTCTGCCCAGGAGTGCCATTGTGTCGATGTATATGTGCGTGCGGCCTTTGGGAATCGGTTAAATTGTGCAATGTTCATGATGTTTACCACTACTGCATAAAACAAATTGCCATTAAAAGTACATTTGTCCAAAAAAGAGGCACAGGAATAATGTGGGGTTATGCTGCTGTCTTCAAGAATTAGACATTATAAAACAACAAAAAAAATCTTTACGCCAGCCCAGGATAACCACTTCTAAACATGCCTCAGTTTGTAGCAAGCAGTACCAAGAGCAAGATTAGTAAGAGCAAGGACTTTTGCGCCACAAGAAACAAATAGTGAGAGTACAAAAATGCCATCATCTTTTTTGTCAATTGAGGGACAGAGAAAGTTACACTATAGGGATACAAAAATAGTCCAAGTAAAGGGTGGGCAACAGCAAACCACCACTTACAAGCCCAAAAGTTAAATAATAAAAAAAAAATAAAAAAAACAGGGATTGCAGTCAACTCAAGAGTCACCCAGGGACCCACTGCCGAAGCTGGTACCTGAGGAGGCTGAACACACTACCTTGCAAGAAAGGATCAAGACCAGGTGGCAAGTTAGTAAAATTAAGCCTAAAACCAAAAGAGGGTTGGTAGGAGGGACCCCTAAATCACCGACCATAAACTACCTGATCCAATAAGAAGAGTGGAACAAAAAAAATGTATTCTGCTGAGACTTATCAGCAATAACTCATCCTAATTGACTGCACAGGTCAGTGGTTCTAAGGCTCCATTCACGCTAATGCGTTTTTTGGTGCATTTTGCAGAAATGAAGGGAAATTTTTTAATATGAGTTCCTATGAAACATGTTCACATCAATGCATTTTTGTGCCTCTGCGTTTTTGGAAAGGGTCAGGGACTTTTTTTCCCTGCAAAAAGCAGCGTTTTGCATGTAATAGAATTCAATGGACCCGCAGCGTAGCGTATCACATATACGGTACGCCGCTGTAACTTAGGGCGCAAGTTTCGTATGCAGAAAGAACTTGCGCCCTTAGTTACGGCGGCGTAAGCCCGCCTAATTCAAATGGGGATGATGTGGGCGTGTTTTATGTAAATTCACTGTGACCCCACGTATTTGATGCATTTTACGAACGCCGCATGCGCCGTTAGTGAAAAAATCCCAGTGCGCATGCTGAAAATTACGCCGCAAGTCGTCATTGCTTTAGACGTGAACGTAACTTATGTACAGCCCTATTCGCGAACGACTTGCGCAAACTACATAAAATTTTCAAAACTCGACGTGGGAACGACGTCCATACTTAACATTAGCTACGCCTCATATAGCAGGGGTAACTTTACGCCGGAAAAAGCCTAACGTAAACGACGTAAAAAAATGCGCCGGCCGGACGTACGTTTCTGAATCGGCGTATTTACCCAATTAGCATATTCATTGCGCAACTATACAGAAGCGCCACCTAGCGGCCAGCGTAAATATGCAGCCTAAGATACGACGGTGTAAGACACTTACGCATAGATTTCCCTAAGATCCGACCAGCGTAACTGATTCTCTGAATCAGTCGCATAGTTACGACCACGCACACTCAGAGATACGACGGCGTATCCGGAGATTCACCGTCGTATCTCCTTTCTGAATCCGGCCCCCAGTTCGTAAACAAGCAGTACAAACAAAGGAGGGGTGGGTGCTGTGTACGTCCATGAACTCAGAGAAATGGATTTTACGGTGAGTACAAAAATCCTATTTTCTCTTCCATTCATGGACGGACACAGCAGGGTCAAAAATTTCGAGGGGTGGGAAAAACACAGCAAACCAGGCTTCACCCCAAACAAACCAGAGTTCCTCAACGGAGGAACTTTAACCTTAAACTGCCGCCTGTAAAACCTTGCGGCCAAAGGAGGCATCCGAAGATGCACTCACATCCACCTTATAAAATTTTGAGAAGGTGTGGATTGACGACCAGGTCGCCGCCTTACAAATCTGTAAGACAGACGCTTGATGACGAAAAGCCCAAGAGGCACCAATCGCCCTGGTCGAATGCGCCGTGACCTGAAAGGGAGGCGCCCGCCCCTTTAGGGCATAGGACTGGAGCACGACTTGTCTGATCCATCTAGAAATTGTGGCCAACGAGACCTCCAGACCTTTTTTAGGACCAGTCACTGACACGAACAGTGAGTCCGACCTCCGAAACTGAGCCGTAGCAGACAAGTACACCCGTAGGGCTCGAACCACGTCCAAGGAATGTAAAGTGGTCTCCTTCGGGTTCTTCGGCTGAGGGCATAAGGATGGAAGAACAATGTCCTCATTAATGTGAAAGGCCGAAACAACCTTTGGAAGGAATGATGGCTGCGGTCTCAGATACTCGTCTGACCGAAGTAATCGCCACCAGGAAAACCACCTTCTGAGACAGAGTCAACGAGGGGATCTTCCGAATGTCCTCAAAACGGAGCTTCTTGAAGCGCCGAAAACTAAATTCAAGTCCCATGGAGGTAGCGGAGGATGCACAGGAGGGGCCACATGCCGGACCCCCTGCACAAACGTACGCACCAAAGAGTGCGACGCCAAGGGTCGCTGAAAGTAGACAGCTAGAGCCGAGATCTGACTCTTCACCGTACTCAAGGCTAGAGCCTGATCCACTCCACGCTGTAAAAACAGCAAAATTCGCGCCACTTCATCTCTTCACACATATAGATGTAGGCCCTCCATGTACGATGGTAAATCTTTCGTGAAGTGGACTTCCGTGCCCGTAGCATGGTAGAAATCACCGGGCCCGACAGGCCTCGGTCCTTCAACACCTGGCTCTCAACAGTCACGCCTTCAAAGCCAGCGACTGTAAAGCAGGTTGAAAAGGATAGGACCTTGTGACAGCAGGTCTTCTCTCAGGGGTAGATGCCAAGGAACATCTGCCACCAGCTGCACCAGGTCCGCGTACCAGGGACGGCGCGGCCAATCCGGGGCGATCAGGATTGTTGGTATCCCCCTCGGCTTCCACCCTGCGTAGCAGGCGAGGAAGAAGCTGCAGGGGAGGGAAGGCGTATATCAGGCGGTAGTGACCCCAAGGCGCTACCAGCGCATCTGACGCGTCCGCCCACGGATCCCTCGATCTGGTCACAAATCGTGACACCTTCCGATTGAGATGGGACGCTAGAAGGTCCACGTCTGGAGTGCCCCATTTCTGACACAGAGTCTGAAACACCTCTGGGTGTAGCGACCATTCTCCTTGGTCCAGCTTTTGGCGACTTAGATAGTCGGCTTGCCAATCCAGCACCCCCGGAATGTACACCGCCGACAGAGCTGGAACGTAGCTTTCGGCCCACCGGAGGATGTGCGCGACTTCCGTCGCGGCAGCCAAGCTTAGTGTGCCCCCCCTGATGATTGAGGTATGCCACGGCCGTGGCGTTGTCGAACTGGATTCTCACCGGTCGGCCTTGTAGGCCAAGAGACTACTTGGAGAGACACAGCTTGATCGCTTGGAGCTCCAGTACATTGATCGGAAGACGGGACTCCTCCTGAGTCCAACACTCCTGGGCTGACTGGACACCCCAGACGCCCCCTGAGCCGGAGAGGCTGGCATCCGTTGTGATCACTGTCCAGCAACACGGCAGGAACGATTTCCCGTTCCTGAGTACCGGAGATGTTAGCCACCACACTAGGGAGGACTTGGCCAGTCGACTCACCCGAATCTGGTAATCCAGAGACGAAGGAAGCTTGTTCCATCGTGACAGAACCTCCTTCTGTAACACTCGAGTGTGGAATTGGGCATACGGGACTGCCTCGAAAGACGCCACCATCAGACCCAGTACTCTCATGCAAAAGCGAAGCGACGCCCATTTCTGGGTCACCAACCGCTGCACCGCAGAGTTCAGAGTCTGCAGCTTCTCTGCTGGGAGGAAAACTTTTGCCTCCGAAGAATCCAGGACCAACCCCAGATACTCCAGCCGCCGAGACGGTACTAGAACTGACTTTTGTATATTCAGTAGCCAACCGAATTCCCGAAGGGTCTGACAGGTGATTGACACGTCCTCTTCTAACTCAGAGCTTGAGGAAGTTCTCAGAAGAAGGTCATCCAGGTATCCCACGATAGCGATCCCGCGCTGCCGCAGCAGGGCCAGGATCGGGGCGAGCACCTTGGTAAAAACCTGCGGTGCCGAGGCCAGGCCGAACGGGAGGGCCACAAATTGAAAGTGGTCCTCTCCGATCGCAAAACGCAGAAATCTCTGGTGTTTTGCAGGTACGCGTCCTTGATGTCCAAGGACGCTAGGAAATCCCCCTGATGGAGCGCTGCTATTACTGAGCGCATCGACTCCATCCTGAACTTTTGTACTTTGACAAAGCAATTGAGGGCCTTGAGGTCCAGGACTGGACGGACCCCGTCCTTCTTGGGGATTACAAACAGATTGGAGTAAAACCCCTGAAAGCGTTCCTGTGAGGGAACCGGCACAATCACTCCTCTGACCAGCAGATCCTAGACAGCCCCTGACAGATCCTTCAGGCGACCCGGAGGAAAAAAAATCAGTTTGGTGGACAAGAGAGAAATTCTATCTTGTACCCTGAAGAAACTACTTTGCAAACCCAACGGTTGGAAAGAAGAGACCTCCACCGAGCCGCGAATTCGCCAAGCTGGCCCCCCACCCGCGTTGTGGGCGGGGGCAAACCTTCAGGCGGAGGCAGGCTTGTTGGGCTTGCGGAACCAGGTGCGCTTTGTCCTTCAGGGTGCCAAGACGTCCGCTGAAAACGTTTTCCTGTCGCACTTGGCGAGCGAAAAGACCTCTTGGGGGTAGTAAATGAGGGCCCTTGCCTACGGCGAGGCTCCTTTTCCTTCCCAGACTGCGGGAGCAGAGTGCTCTTACCACCTGTGGCATCCTTTATGATGTCATCCAGGGAAGCCCCAAAAAAACGTTCACCCTTAAAAGGGTAAGTCCACCAGGGACTTCTTAGAGGACTGGTCCGCAGACCAACACTTCAGCCACACAAGGCGGCGTAGTACCACCGCGTAGGCGGAGGCCCTGGAAAGCAAGGGAAGCGTATCCAGGGCTGACTCGCAGACAAATTTTAGACTTTGGACCAACTGGTCGGCCAGGTCAACGCAGGTCTCAGAAGCATTTTGCGCCTCCAGCTCCAGCACCAGGGACTTGGCCCGTTCGGTAAGAGTCTGACACCAGAGCCCCGGCCAAAACCCGTCTCACTGCCGACCGCACCACTGTGAATAACGAGCGGGCCACAGCCTCAGCTCTCCTGTCTGCGGGGTCCTTAAAGGCGGGAGCCCCTTCCACAGACAACGTGGTAGCTTTGTTCAGCCTGGACACAGGGGGGTCCACTGACGGAGGAGATACTCTTTTGGGGAGGATTTCCAAAAAAAGTGGGTAACGGACCGCAAAGTATTTTGGTACAGTAAAAGCTTTCTGCGGCCGATCCCATTCCTTGTATAACAAGTCGTCCAGATACGGAACACAAGGAAACACTTTTGCGGTGCGGGGTGGCTTGCGGAACCAAAAAGGGACCGGCATGTCTGATGCCTCCGCCAAATCCTCAAGTTTTAGAGTATCCCGCACCGCAGTGATAAGAGCTCCAACAAATTCCTTATCCTGCTTTGACCCTGAAGCAGAATCATCCTCACTGTACGCGTGGGTTAAGTCTGCATCCTCTGACATGACAGAAGTGTGGTCAAAAACAGAAGCAGTACCGGATTCTGCGTCAGACATCCCCAGAAGCAGGCTCAGGGAGGGGGCGCTTTTTACCCCCCTTCTGGGCACTAGCCGCTTCAAACCTAGCTAGAAAAGACTCCAGGACAGCCGACATTGCCTCAACAGATGTGGCAGGGGGAGGGGCGTCAAGGGTCAACTCAGGCATTGCTGGAGAAGAAGTCCCTGGTTCAGGCTCCATAATGCCCCAGCGCTGTTTCACCCTTACTGCAAGGCAGGAAAAAAACCCACTGGTCATCTCCTGGCTGCTACTACAGAGTATGGGGGCCCCTGGGAACTCACCACCCCTCCCAGTGCAGTGCGATCTGAGAGAAGCCCAAGGTGTGCTGAGAAGCCGGCTGCGCTGCGTCTGTCCCCTCAGGCAGATTCGCGGTCTTTTTTGCAGCGCTAAAACGGCCACACGAGGCCAAACGAATTCCAAGATGGCCGCCGAATGTGTGAAAAACAGCACAGGACCACAAGAAAATGGCAGCCGAGCTATATAAATAGCGACTCCGGCAAAATGGCGGCCGTTGCGCATTTAAAAAGACAGTGACACAGCAAAACAGCACAGCACAAAATTCACACCATAGCACACAAAAGGCCCTGTAGTGAACACACACAGCCCCCTGCAGTGAACACACTCAGCCCCCGCTACGCACACAGGTCCAGGTGTACAAGAGACCCCAGAAAACCCCCCCTCACAGCCGCTACCCAAATGGGAAAGGAGGGAGAGGAAAGCAGGGTGAACCCTCAGTCGACCTCCCAGGGGAAAATACCAGCCATACCACCTTACCTGAGCAAGGGGCCACTACTTACCCGTCCTGTGACCACCAGACAGAACCAACGTCCACTAACGGCATGGCTGTCGGCCAGACACACTGTGACAAAGCCATAGAGACCGGTCATATGTGTGCCCTGGAACATGAAGTTCCCCGGCCGCCCCTGGAGCAATGGGGCCTGTCGTGGACGAACCAAAGCCGAGCTGAGGGCCGGCACACGCTCGATGGCCGAACATGGGGGAACTGGGTGACTGCGATATTGTGTCAATCTCGCTCCCTTTCTCGGCGAGATTGACCACCTACGAGCCCCATCGCAGGAGCCAGCGCTGAGCTGGCCGCGATGGAGACAAAGCCGTCATAGAAGCGACGGGAGATCCGACTTGGATTCCCGCCAATTCTAGGTGCGGCATTTGGTATTCATTCCTGAGGGAGAACTTCACGCCAATTTTTAAATAAAAAACCGACATGAGTTCCCCCCCCCCAGGAGCATACCAGGCCCTTAGGTCTGGGTTGTAAGGAGACCCCCCCTACGCCGAAAAACGACATAGGGGGTCCCCCTACAATCCATACCAGACCCGTATCCAAAGCACGCTACCTGGCCGGCCAGGAAGGGAGTGGGGACAAGCGAGCCCCCCCCTCCTGAGCCGTACCAGGCTGCATGCCCTCAACATGGGGGGGTCAGGTGCTCTGGGGCAGGGGGGGCGCACTGCGGGGCCCCCCCACCCCAGAGCACCCTGTCCCCATGTTGATAAGGACAGGGCCTCTTCCCGACAACCCTGACCGTTGGTTGTCAGGGTCTGCGGGCTTATCGGAATCTGGGAGCCCCCTCAAATAAGGGGGCCCCCAGATACCGGCCCCCCACCCTAAGTGAATGGATATGGGGTACATCGTACCCCTACCCATTCACCTGGAGGCAAAGTGTTAAAGTTAATAAAAACACGACACAGGGTTTTAAAAATAATTTATTAGTCTGCTCCGGAGGCCCACCCGGTCTTCTTTAGCTCTTTCACTAGGGGGGGGGCTTCTTCTTTCGCTCTCCGGGGGGTCTTCTGCTCTCCGGGGGGGTCTTCTTCTATCTTCTCCGCTCTCCGGTGTTAACTCAGCGCACCCCGGTTCTTCTCCCGATGTCCGGTGCCTTCTCCTTCAGCGCTGGCCGCCCGCTATCTTCGTGTGTTAGCTCAATTACTAGCAGGCGGCCAGCACGCTCTTCTGTGGACGTCATCTTCTTCACTTCTCTTCTCCCTTCTTCCGATGTTGACCCGGCGCCTGGGTAGGTGGGTAGGTACCGGAGCATGATGGGACTGTGAGGCCTATATAAATCAGATGCAAGCCGCGCACCCGTCATTGCAGCGAGAGGAGGCGTCGGGTCAACATCGGAAGAAGGGAGAAGAGAAGTGAAGAAGATGACGTCACAGAAGCCCGGGCTTTACCAGTGACGTACGAGGGTGCGTCAGAGGGGGCGGGGTCACGTGATGGGTGGCCGCTTCCCCTATATAAGAAATGTCAAAGCTCCAGCGCGTCATTCCGCTGGGCTGTGTCCAGCGGAGAGAGGAGCTTGCCTGCTGCGCTCTGGACGGATGGATCTCATCATCGTTGGACCGGACCGCTGGAGAGATCATCCGTCGCTGGATAGAAGACAACGTTGGAGCAGGGAGCCACATCAAGAGTGGATTACCACCGCTGGATTTTTTTTTTTATTATTAATAAAGGAATTTTTTCAATGGTGTCTGTGTGTTTTTTTTTTTTAACTATTTACACTTCCTTCGTGAAATGGTAGAGGTACAGTGTACAGGCATACCCCGCTTTAAGTACACTCACTTTACATACACTCGCAAGTAAGGGCATACCTGCGAGTGTATGTAAAGTGCCTTACAAGTACTGTACGGACATTTTGCAGCCGCAGTAGAAGGAGCTGAAGCTCCGAGAGCATATCCCACCCTGTTCCAGTGTGCCCCTGACACCCCCACTACAGCCCCTGAGACCTCAACTACAGATCTTGACACCGCCACTACAGTCCCTGACCCCCCACTACACCCTAGAAGTGAAAAAGGGTATTGTTTCACTTTAAGTACATTTTCGTTTTACATACATGCTCTGGTCCCGTTGTGTACTTAAAAGTGGGGTATGCCTGTACCCCATTACCAATTCACATAGGGGGGGCAGGATCTGTGGGTCCCCTTTGTTAAAGGGGTCTTCCAGATTCTGATAAGCCCCCCGCCCACAGACCCCCACAACCACCGGGCAAGGGTTGTGGGAATGAGGCCCTTGTCCCCATCAACATGGGGACATGCTCCCCATGTTGAGGGCATGTGGCCTGGTGCGGTTCAGGAGAGGGGGGGCGCACTCTGTCCCCCCCTCTTTTTTGCGACCGGTCAGGTTAACGTGCTCGGATAAGGGTCTGGTGTGGATTTTTGGGGGAACAACACGCCATTTTTTTTTTTTAAATTGACGGCGGGGTTCCCCTTAATATCCATATCAGACCTGAAGGGCCTGTTAATGGAATTTGGGGGGACCCCCACGCTTTTATTTTTTATGAATGAATCATCTCTGAATTTCCAGATCCGACAATTCATTAGAGCCACAAAGCCGGTTGTAAATGCCTTTTTTTCTTTTCAGAAATGACACTTTGTGCTGGGACAGTTCTATGTACGGGAAACTCGAAGCTCATCCCTACTTGATAGAAGAATCACAGGATTCAAAAATGCAGGAACAAAACAATAAAAAGTGAAAAAAAATCTCCAGAGTACAGGACTCTAGAGGGCCTGTCCTCTTCTTGACGTTAGGCAGAGAAAAACTGAGGCTGCTAAAGCAGGGTGTGGGTTATACCCGGGGAACCACGCCCCCTGGGAGGAGCTGCACTGAGGAAAGTGTTTAAGGTCAAAGGCTGCTGTGTCCGTCCATGAACGGAAGAGAAATATGGACATTTACGTGTCCAGCACGCCCGCGATCCCGGCACCCGAGGCCGAACAATGTCTCGGTCCTCGGATGCTGCCGCCCGCCATCTTCGCTAAGGGAATCAGGAAATTAAGCCTTGTGGCATCACTTCCCGGTTCCCTACTGCACATGCGCAATTCAAACGCTCCCTCCCGTCTTTTTTCCAGAAGACCGCGGGGGGGGGGGGGACAGTAAGTAGTGTTGATTATCCACAGATTCTGTGGATATCTATGCCTGGAAGTGGGTGCAAATACCTGTCTTAGACAGGTATCTGCACCCTCCCCCCCCCTGAAAGGTGCCAAATGTGACACAAGAGGGGGGTTCCGAAAAGCAGAGGTTCACTTTCTGTTTTGCAGGGTGGAGAATTCAAAGCTTCCTTCTATTCTGAGCCCGTATAAAAAGGAGCTAAACAAGGTGTCCATGGTTCTAAAATAGAACCTGGGCAACGGCACATGGGAAGATACATAGACACTTCAGTAGGAGGACAATATGTACTTACTTTAAGTCGAGGCAGCTTAAGAAAATCATCTTGTTCAGAAATTTCAAGAAGATGCTCCTGAATGTACATGTCTATTTTGCCTAAAAGACGCCAATCTCCCATTGCATTTGCAAAGTTACGGTACGAGATGCAGCTCTGTACATCCATCGTGGATAATAAATATTCACCACACACCTTTAAAAGAAAAAATAAATTACATTTATGAAGACATAACAAACCTTTGCAGTATGTGCAGAGTGACTAAGTAAACATTACTAAATATATTTCAGTGACAGCAAATTCTTATTTTAATTGCAGTTGTAGCTTTGACACATACACACATTTATATATATATATATATATATATATATATATATATATTAGGGTTGTGCAAATTAACTTTTAATCGATTGATCTTTAATTTTTTTGATCGATTACAATTCTTTTGATTGGTACTCACCTCTCCGCTGGCTTCTGGACCTTCAGGGAGTTCCGTCGGAGATCCAGTAACGTCACGGACACCGGCGGGGCTTGCCGTGTCCATCTGAAGGGCTCCTTTGCTGTGCCTTCATATCTGCATGTCGGCAGGACCTTACTATCTGCCACATGCAAGGGCTGTTACACTTCCCTCTATCAACCTGGGATTCTACAGCCATCCACTTGGAGTTGTGATAGTTCCCTTCATGGGACATCTACATGCCGACTGACTGATGTTAACCTCTCCTCATCTGGATTCAGCAGTGGTATCGTTGTACACATTTTTATACCAGTATCATACTTGGCTACATGTTTTTATGACTGCTTTGGTACCGTTTGGTATTACTCGCACCATTTTTACAGTTTATGTAGCTACATCGATTTTATCTCCAGTGCAATATTTATTTAGTTACCTACTTGAAAACTATAAAAGTTTCAATGCTATTCCCATCGAGCGCTGCCTTTGTGTGTTTTTTGTATCCTGCTATCCATTTTACCAGTTGTTGGTAGCTGCACTGGGAATCAGCCTGCAAGGAGATCAGCTAAAAAGAGTTGGATCTGTATGTGCGTTATAATTAAATCGAAATTAGTCGATTAATCGATAAAAAAAAACAAAAAAAAAAAAAACGATTAATCGAACAGAAAAAATTTGATCAGTAACAGCCCTAATATATATATATAGAAGGGGTATTTATGAGGGAGGCGCCATTTTTCCTGGTCTTCTTCACATGTGGCGCCCACCTTTAGGGTAGCCATACCACGGCACCCCGGCGTGCCGTGGTATGGACCGTTTCCAGGCTGAAACATCAGCCAGGAACCTGTCAGCCGGAGGACACAGAGGTGCCACTTTTAGCGGAGATGAGGCTGCAGCGCTCCCCTCCCTCTCTCTCCCTTGTTTTGTGTATTCGCACGGAGCTGCCTGGGTCTGTGTTCAGCGCACGGTGTAACAAGGTCCCGCCCCCCTAGACAGCTTGTGTGATAGCATCAGTGTTACGCCTATGGAACTAGTCGTCTAGGGGGGCAGGACCTTGTTACACCGCGTGATGAACACAGACCCAGGCAGCTCCGTGCCACACAGCGGGACATCCCCGCTACGTGTGTGATCCATCCTGGGGAGTCTGTATAGATGATGGGTCAGTCAAGCTGCATCTATGGGTCACAGTCAGGCTGCATCGATGGGTCACAGTCAGGCTGCCCTCCAAGGCACAGAGAGCCTGCATTGATGGGCACAGTGAGGCTGCATTTGATGGGTACTGATATGCTTTATGTTAATATTGTTAAAGTGGTTGTTATTTATTTTTGGAACTTAATTCGACTTTAAACATTTAACAGTGTAATTTCATGAGATAATTTACAAGGGCGTTTTTTAGGGGCAGACTTAGGGGTGGGGCAACAGTTGGCAAGTAACTCTTAAGGCCTGGCTAGTGGCTCAAGACTTGAAATTTTGAGGCATGTATGCATGCATGCATATATATATATATATATATATATATATATATATATATGTGTGTGTGTGTGTGTGTGTGTGTGTGTGTGTGTGTGTGTGTGTGTGTGTGTGTGTATGTGTGTATGTGTGTATGTGTATGTGTATGTGTATGTGTATATATATATATATATATATATATATATATATATATATGGCTGTGGAGTCGGTAGATAAAAGTTCAGACTCCTCAGCTTTATGTACTTCCGACTCCTCTGTATTAATATGCGAATGTATTTTATACATTCCTTGAGGGAAAGAAACGCAACCTACCACAGGACTACTGGCTGGATTTTTTATTAATCAATCAAGTGGCTGGATAGTAGCAGCAGGCATAAACATCAGGAACAGGATCTTTACCAGTTCAAAAATACAAACCACATTATTTGGTTGTTTTAGAACAAAAACAAAGCTTATCTATAATGAACCAAAAACAAAATCTGTAAAACCTAGAAATGGTTTATATTAATCTTGAAATGTAGTTATAGGCTTAGCAAATGCAAATCAATTCAATGTAGAGTTCTAAGGAAGAGAATTGCCTCTGCCAGATTTCATAGAGGCTCTCAAGTCAGACTTTATTATTTTTAGGGCTGAAAATAATCTTAGAGAGGTAGTTGGGCTGCTGCTTTCTCCTTTGTGTGCTTATCTGCTGCTGAAGATAGGGCAGTGGGAGCATCCAGGAAGGGGCATTTATTCTAAAACATGATTTTCCTAGGAGAATCCCATAGTCATGTTTAAAGTTTAAGCTAACAATCGGAGTTTACACGTTTTTATAGCCTTAGCTAAATGACAGCAGTTTTTCCAATGGTTTACAGCTTCAGTCTTGAACTATTGGCCCTCCATTCCCTTCACTTATACAAGTGTCTCACTCTCTAGTCCTGCAAAAAAACATATTTATTGAATCCCTTATCAGTGAGAGGCTAGGTTACCCATGGACGCTGCGTTCCCTGTAAAAGCAGAACACAACACTATGGAAAGTATAAGTATTGCAGCTCCTAATTGTGCGTTGCGTGCCATATAGTGAAGCACATGAAAAGCATGCTTCTTCACGGTCACTTAACGTGTTCGTTTTGCGGTTACGTGAGGCACTGCATGCATTGGTCTTTATTCTTACAGTAGAGGAGTCATTAATTATAACTTTTTGTGAATTGGGACATTTAAACTTGCTTTTTTTTTTTTTTTATTCCAATCTAAATTTAGTAGGAGTCGGAGCATTGTTTGCCGACTCCGACTCCAGGTACCCAAAATTTCCCCCGACTCCGACTCCTCGACTCCGAAGCCCTGATAGATAGAGATATATATATATATATAAAAAGAAGAGAGAAGTTTAACTGGATATGGACTACACAAACAATACCCTCCAATGATACTTGCCCCTTTCCTCAGTTGTCATCGATACCTGTCAGAAGAAAAGGTTACCATGGACAGACGAGTAGGATGAAGTCAGTGCTTCAGTTTAGACAAACACTGGGCCACAATTCCAAAAATTCATTAAAAAAAAGGGCAATCTATCCAAACCTTGCATTACTTGGCAAACAAAAATCACTGCCCACCACCCTTGGAAACGCTACCTGCTTTACACGATCGATTTTAAGCTTTTTTGCTGCAGAGTAAACATCTTTTACCAACTCAGTCTCAGCTTTCAGCCTATAAGAGAAAAATATAAGTGAATGTATAGTACACCAATAAAATGTTAAAGTATATTAAAGTCTACTATTAATTTGCTCACTTTGAAAGTGCGCTGTATAAAAGGGCGCAAAAATCACTTGTTTATTGTGCAACTTCATGTGTTCTCTGTCTAAGCACAAGGAGAGGTTATGGAGGTAAGGAGAGATCTGGGTTTCTTTGTAATGCATGAGAAAAATAGGATTTTTGTACTCACCGTAAAATCCATTTCTCTGAGTTCATGGACGGACACAGCAGTAATTGACCTTAGGGTATTATATCCTTCCTTCCAGGAGAGACTAGGCAGAAAAAAACAGCACTTCAAGTGTTAAAACACTTTTCAGTACAGCTCCTTCCAGGGGGCGTGGTCCCCCGGGTATAACCCACTCTCTGATTCAGCAGCTCCAGTTCGTAACAAGCAGTACAAACAAAAAAGGAGGGGTTGGTGCTGTGTCCGTCCATGAACTCAGAGAAATGGATTTTACGGCGAGTACAAAAATCCTATTTTCTCTTCCGTTCATGGACGGACACAGCAGCAATTGACCTTAGGGACGTCCCCAAGCAGTGTTAAAAAATTTGAGGGGTGGGGAAAAAAACACAGCAATTAAGCTTCACCCAAAACAAACTAGAGTTCCTCAATAGAGGAACTTTAACCTGAAACAGCCGCCTGCAAAACCTTGCGGCCAAAGGAGGTATGCGCAGATGCACTCACATCCACCTTGTACAACTTGAAAAGGTGTGGATTGATGACCAGATCGCTGTCTAACACACCTGTAAAACAGACGTCTGATGGCGGAAAACCCAAGAGGAATCAACCGCCCTGGTCAAATGCGCCGTAACCAGAAAGGGAGGCGCCCGCCCCTTTAGGGCATAGGCCAGGAGCACAACCTGTCTGATCCACCTGAAAATGGAGGCCGACGAGACCGCCAGACCTTTCTCAGGACCATTCACTGACATGAACAGCGAGTCCGATCTCCAGAACGGAGCCGTAGCAGACAAGTACGCCCGTAAAACTCGCACCACGTCCAAGGGAAGTAACATAGCCTCCTTCGAGTTGTTTGGCTGAGGACATAAGGATAGTAAAATGGGACAGAGAGAAAGAGGAATCTCCCGAATGTCCTCAAACGGAGCCCTTTTGAAGCACCGAGAGGACCGAATTCAAGACCCACGGAGGCAGTGGAGGACACACAGGAAGGTCACAAGCCTGACCCCCTGTACAAACGCACGCACCATGGAGTGCGTCGCCAACGGACGCTGAAAATAAACAGCCATGGCCGAAATCTAAGAAAAGAAAAAAAGCAAGGAGAGAGGCGCCTCTGGGTGTAGTAGATTAAAAACAATTTAATTATAAAAACATGATCATCTCACTCACATTTAGGTAGTGTAAAATAGGCATGTAGAATTTTTTCCTTTTGGAAGGTGAACTGTCATCTGGGAGTAGATTCCTTCTTCAGTCTGTGGGAGCGCTGTGCGGGGGGATGTCACTTCATCATAGAGCGATGAATGTCCACTAAGATGGAGGATCCTCAGCCCGAGGTGTGGAACGCAGGTGGAGAGCAGGCGAGGAGTGATGACGTCACCGCTGATGCAACGCATTTCCGAGTTTAAAGCAGCGAGTGGATTGGCTGCTACACTCCTTTCTCAAGCATATCAGAGGAGGGGAGGGAGAGCTAGTGATAAATGGTCAGGAGGTGGTGGAGATGGGGCGGAACAAGGCATGCATAATACAATGAAGGATGCGGAGGGGCGTGAAAAAAGGAGGACAAGGGGAGTGGCGATATGATAATGTAAACTGTATAACGAACTGGATTGGTTAAAAGGAGGAATAGATGTATATGGATGGGAAAAAGAAAAAAGAATGTATTTAAATGGCGAGGGGGGCAGTGGGTAGGACGAGACTGTATAATTAATTGGATTGATTAAAAAGATGCATCTAAACGGGAAGAAGAAAAATGAATGTATTTAAAAACGCGAGGGGGGCAGTTGGTAGGACGGGACACTTTGAACAGATTATAGGAGGGGATTATTATGAACAGATAAAAATGGATTAGAGGGGCAGTGAGCAATAAAGCAAAGTAGTAAAAGAAGGGGGAGGGGGGGAATGTTTTGCTCAAATAATTATATAGTTTAACCATAAGAATAAAGATGGGGGTGGGAAATGTATATATTAGACTAAATAGGGAGGGGAGGGGGGGGGGTTTATGTATTAGTGGGAAAACATAAAACCCCTCCCCCCTCCCTATTTAGTCTAATATATACATTTCCCACCCCCATCTTTATTCTTATGGTTAAACTATATAATTATTTGATCATAACATTCCCCCCCCCCCCTTTACTACTTTGCTTTATTGCTCACTGCCCCTCTAATCCATTTTTATCTGTTCATAATAATTTCTAATAATCCCCTCCTATAATCTGTTCATAGTGTCCCGTCCTACCAACTGCCCCCCCCCCCGCGTTTTAAATACATTAATTTTTCTTCTTCCCGTTTAGATGCATCTTTTTAATCAATCCAATTCATTATACAGTCTCGTCCTACCCACTGCCCCCCTCGCCGTTTAAATACATTATTTTTTCTTTTTCCCGTCTATATACATCTATTCCTCCTTTTAACCAATCCTCCGCATCCTTCATTGTATTATGCATGCCTTGTTCCGCCCCATCTCCGCCCATCTCCACCCCCTCCTGACCATTTATCACTAGCTCTCCCTCCCCTCCTCTGATATGCTTGAGAAAGGAGTGTAGCAGCCAATCCACTCGCTGCTTTAAACTCGGAAACGCGTCGCATCAGCGGTGACGTCATCACTCCTCGTCTGCTCTCCACATCTCGGGCTGAGGATCCTCCATCTTAGTGGACATTCATCGCTCTATGATGAAGGGACATCCCCCCGCACAGCGCTCCCACAGACTGAAGAAGGAATCTACTCCCAGATGACAGTTTACCTTCCAAAAGGAAAAAATTCTACATGCCTATTTTACACTACCTAAATGTGAGTGAGATGATCATGTTTTTATAATTAAATTGTTTTTAATCTAATCTACTACACCCAGAGGCGCCTCTCTCCTTGCTTTTTTTCTTTTCTTAGAATTGGAACATGGTCTCTGTTCCCCTTTGATGGCAGCCCTGAAAGTGTGTACCCACACCAAACAAACCACAGACTTGATTGGTTTACACTAACCATCATTTATTGACTTTGCTCATCTCCCTTGTTTCCATACTAATATGTGCTGTTCTGACACTTGAGACTTTGTGTATCTTTTGCGCATTATTTACTTGGTTTATGGCCGAAATCTGACCTATAACCGTACTTAAGGCGAGAGCTTGACCCACTCCCCACTGTAGGAACAGCAGCATCTGGGACAGCACGTATGTGCGGGGGTGTCCTTTCATCTTTGCACACGAAGAGATGTAGGCCTTCCACATACGATGGCAAATGCTACGTGAAGTAGACTTCCGTGCAAGTAGCATGGTAGAGATCACCGAGTCCGACGGACCTCGGACCTCCAGCTCCTGGCTCCCAACCGCCATGCCGTTAAAGCCAGCGACTGTAAAGCAGGGTGAGGACAAAAATCGGACCCTGCGACAGAAGATCTACTCTTAGGGGTAGAACCCAAGGGACGTCTGCCACCAGACGCACCAGGTCCGCGTACCAGGAAAGGCGCGGCCAAGGATTGTTGGCATCCCCTCCACTTCCACTCTGCGCAACAGGTGAGGGAGAAGCTTCAGAGGAGGGAAAGCGTAGATTTACGCGATAGTGACCCCACGGTGCCACCAACGCGTCTGACCCGTCCACCCAAGGGTCTCTTGACCTGGCCACGAAACGTGACACCTTACGATTGAGACGGGACGCCCAAAGGTCCACGCCTGGCGTGCCCCATTTTTGGCACAACTCTGAAAACACTTCCTGGAGCAACGATCATTCTCCCTGGTCCAGTGTTTGGCGACTTAGGTAGTCGGCTTGCCAACTCTGCACCCCCGGAATGTACGCGGCTGCCGGAGCGTACCTTGTGGCTCAACGGAGGATGTGTGCAACCTCCACCACCGCGGCCGAGCTCCGCGTGCCCCCTTGATGGTAGACATACGCCACGGCCGTGGTGTTGTCGGACTGGATCCTGACCGAACGGTCCTGCATATCCAGAAACCACTTGGGGAGACGCAGCCTGATAGCCCGGAAATCCAGGACATTGACTGGCAGACGGGACTCCAGTCAGCCCAGGGCGCTGGACTCAGGTGGACACTCCAGAACGCCCTCAGCCGGAGAGGCTGGCATACGTCGTGACCACTGTTTGATAGCACGGCAAAAATAATTTCCCGGTCCGAAGTACCGGAGATGTCAGCCACCACACTAGGGAGGACCTGACCAGGCGACTTCACCCAAATCTGGTAATCCAGAGGCGAAGGGAGCTTGTTCCAACGTGACAGAATCTCTTTCTGTAACACTCGAGTGTGGAATTGGGCATACGGAACCGCTTCGAAAGAGGCTACCATGGGACCCAGAATTCTCTTGCAAAGGCGAAGCGACGACCACTGCTGGGTCGCAAACCGCTGCACCGCAGATTTCAGTGTCTGGAGTTCTTCCGTCGGGAGAAAAAAAACTTGCTTCTGAGGAATCCAGGACCAACCCCAGGTATTCCAGTCGCTAGGACGGAACCAACATTGGACTCCTGGGCATTCAGTAGCCACCCGAATCTTTTGGAGGGGCTGGCAGGTGATGAACCCATCCTCTCCTACGTCTGAGCTTAAAGGAGCTCTCAGGAGAAAGGTCGTCCAGGTATCCCACAATAGTGATTCCGCGCTGCGTTAGCAGGGCCAGAATCGGAGCGAGCACCGAAGGGGAGGGCCACAAACTGAAAATGGTCCTCTTCGACCGTAAAACGCAGAAACCTCTGGTGTTTCGCCCGTATGGGAATATGCTGGTATGCGCCTTGTGTACCAAAGGACGCCATAATTCCCCGAGGGAGAGCCGCCACTACAGAGCGAACAATTCCATCCTGAATCTTTGCACTTTGACAAAAGAGTTAAGGGCCTTGAGGTCCAGGATTGAACGGACCCCCTCCTTTTTTGGGGACTACAAAAAGATTGGAGTAAAAACCCCTGAAACCATTCCCTTGAAGGAACCGGTATAATCACCTCCCCCTGACCAGCAGATCCTGACCAGCTCCTGACAGGGCCACCCGGCGTACCGGAGGAAGCTGGAAGGAAAAATCTGTTTGGTGGACAAGAGAGAAACTCTATCTTGTACCCCGAGGAAATTACCTCACAAACCCAGCGGTCGGAAAGAGGGATCTCCACCGAGCCACGCATCTGCAAAGTCGGCCCCCCACCTGAGTGTCCGGCGGGGGCAGACCTACATGCAGAAGCAGGCTTGTCCACAGGCTCGTTGGGCTTGCGGTACCAGGTGCGCTTTTTGATCTACAGCGGGCACCTTAGCACCCTGGAAAACGTTTTCCTGCCGCACCTGGGGGCGAAAAAAAAAAAATCGCTTGAGGGGGTTAAAGGAGGGACCCTGCTTATGACGAGTCTCCTTACCCTTCCCAGATTGCGGGAGCAGAGTGCTCTTACCCCCTGTAGCATCTATAATGATGTCATCCAGGGACCCCCCAAAAGGCCATACACCCTTCAAGGGTAAGTCCTCCCAAGTACCTTTTAGAGGTTTGGTCTGCAGACCAACACTTTAGCCACACAAGGTGGCATAGTACCACCGCGGAGGCCCTGGAGAGCAAGAGGAGCGTATCCAGGGCCAATTCAGACAAACTGCAGGCCCTGCACCAACTGGTCAGCCAGGCCCACACGGAGCGCAGGAGCATTATGCACCTCCAGCTCCTGCAGCAGGGACTTTGCCCGCTCGGTAATTGTCTGTGACACTAGAGCTCCGGCCAAAACCGGTCTCACTGCCGACCCCACTACTGTGAACATGGAGCGGGCCACAGCCTCAGCTCTCCTATCTGCGGGGTCCATAAAGGCGGGAGCCCCTTCCAAAGGTAACGTGGTAGACTTGTTCAGTCTGGACACAGGGGGGTCCAGTGACGGAGTCTTCCTCAAGAGGATAACGGACCGCAAAGTATTTTGGTACATCAAAAACTTTCTGCGGCCGATCCCATTCCTTGTATAATATTTTGTCCATGTAAGGAACACAAGGAAATACTTTGGCGGTGTGGGGCGGCGTGCGGAACCCAAAAGGGATCGGCATCTCTGATGTCTCCGCCGTCCTCAAGTTTTTGAGTACCCGGCACCGCAGTGATAAAAGCTCCAACAAAACGCCTTATCAAGTGCTGACCCTGAAGCAGAGTCATCCTCACTGACCGTGTGGGCTAAGCCTGCAACATCTGACATGACAGAACCAGAGCCAGCAGCAGGGTCTGGTTCCGTGTCAGAGCCGTCCCCAGAAGCAGGCGCAGGGAGGGGGGTTTTTACCCCCCTTCTGGCTGCTTGTCACTTCAATCCTGGCGATAAATGCCTAAGGGATTGCCGTATGGGCTCTACAGAGACCGCAGGTTAACTCAGGCATGGTTGGGGTAGAAGCCTCTGTTCAGACTCCATGTTGACCCACCGCTATGCCGCCCTAGTACTGCAAGGCAGAGACCCACAGGTCACCCTCCCGGCCGCAAAACAGAGAGCAGGGGACCCCCAGGTAACTCATCACCCAGCCAGGCTGTAGTGCTGCTGAAGCGTTGAGAGTGCTGTCCGCTCTGCGCCGTCCCTCAGGAAGCAATTTACGGGCTGCAAAATAGCGGCCATTCACGTGTTTAAAGCAACAGTGACAGCAGAAAACACAGCCCAGCACACACAGCAACTCAAGTACAACAAATTAATAAGAAGGGAAAAGCTTCTGCTCCAGGTGAGCACACCTGAGTAATCAATGTCCTCTCAAACAGGTGGGTGCCTGCAATGCATGAGGCAAAAACTTGAAGGCAGGGTATGGACAGTCGCACACCAATGAATCTTAAAAAAGTAAGCCTTTAATGGTGAAAAAGGAAAGGCACTACAAAAAATTAATAGAAGCACACAGCAGCACAGCCCCCGTAATGACAGAGCCCCAGGCGGAACCCCCCCCCCCCCCTTACAGCCGCCACACAGCATGGGGAAGGAGGGAGAGGAAGGGAGAGAGGAAAGCAGGGCGGACCCTCATTCGACCTCCCCAGGAAAGCACCACTACTTAGCCGTCCTGCGACCACCGGCTGGAGGCATTCCGGACAGAACCAACGTCGCTAAACGACATGGCTGTCGGCCAGACACACTGACAAAGCCATAGAGACCAGTCATATGTGTGCCCTGGAACATGTAGTTCCTCGGCCACCCCTGGAGCAACGGGGCATGTCGTGGACGACCCAGAGCTGAGCTAAGGGTTGGCACACGCTCGATGGCCGAGCATAGGGGGACTACAAGGATCTAGATCCAGCCTGTCACCCAGTTGGCAGTTGATAGTAGAATCTCAGGATTCAAAAATGCAGGAACAAAACAAAATAAAAAGCGAAAGAAAAAAAAAAAAATTCCAGAGTACATGGACTCCAGAAGGCCATGTCTACTCCTGACGCTAGGCAGAAAAAAACTGGAGCTGCCAAGTCAGAGTGGGTTATACCCGGGGGACCATGCCCCCTGGGAGGAGCTGTACTGAAAAGTGTTTTAACGCTTGAAGTGCTGTTTTTTCTGCCTAGTCTCTCCTGGAAGGAAGGATATAATACCCCAAGGTCAATTGCTGTTGTGTCTGTCCATGAACGGAAGAGAAATAAAGTAGGCAGGAATTCAAAATCCATAAGATATACTGTTAAGGGGTTGTAAAGTTACATTTTTTTTTCATAAATGTCCTTATTTCTTCTGAGAAATCCTCACTTCCTGTTCTTCTGTCTGTAACTCCACACAATAATGCAAGGCTTTCTCCCTGGTGTGGAGTGTCGTGCTCGCCCCCTCCCTTGGACTACTGGAGAGTCAGGACGCCCACTAACACACAGCTCCTTTATCTGCAACGTAGAGAGCGTCCTCACTCTCCTGTAGTCCAAGAGAGGGGGCGAGCACAACACTCCACACCAGCCTTGCATTACTGTGTGGTGTTAGACAGAAGAACAGGAAGTGAGGATTTCTCAGAAGAAATAAGGACATTTAAAAGCAAAATCGAGGGATGAGGTATTTGAAGGACTGCACACTACATATTAGGGGGTCTGCTTTATAGTAACTTGTTACAGCCTACATACAGTAAAAGGTAAAGTTATCCTGTGTGTTGGATTTGCTCTTAAAATTCTGGATACAAAGAATACTGAAAAGGACTGAACTACCCGAAGTCCATCCGCGCAATAGACACATGACCAGAACTCTCTAGGACCCAGCAGCCAGGTAGTTACTACTACGCTCTACTATAATGCAAGTAAATACGAACAATTCTTTGTTTTTACATACATTGGCAAGATAGTGAACAAGTACAGGCTAACCCCTTCACAACCATGTAACACATATATGCAGCGTCCAGCAAATGGGCTTTAATCCTGGGCGCTGCATATATGTGTTCCACTGTTTGTGCTGGAAGCACGCTCCAAGTACTGAGACAGGATAGTCAGACACACCACCTCCTGGTCTCCTACTAGTGATCGGGACCCAGGGGGAACAAGATCCCAATCACATGACTGCTGTGATAGCCTTGATTTGCCATCACAGCCTACCAATGGTGTTCTGCCTCTGAAGAGGAGAAACCGACTTCTCTACAGGCGAGAAGAAAGATTTGTCCTACTCATTACAGTCTTTAAAAGTGGTAGTAAATGCCTTTTATTTATGTTTTACCTACAGGTAACTCTATAAGAAGGCTTACCTGTAGGTACTGTAAAGTTCTCCTAAACATGCACCATGTTGGAAATATTTACGTGTGATGCCGCTGGTGACTACACCGGTACATGCTCTCTAACTGGACATGTGAACAGTGTCTCCCACATGGATGCACAGGAAAGATTTTATCGAGGATCTTGCATTTAAAAAGGACCGGAAGCCAGCAAACAAAAAAAAGGAAGACAGGGTGAAGATGGATACCCTGTCAGCGGTGACAGCAAGCTGCTGGCGGGCATTGTTTTTAGATACGTTTCACATAATGTGCTAGTATGTGATGCATACAAACTGTTTGTAACATTGCCTTGCAAGAGAATTTTTTTTTTTTTTTTTTTAACTACTGCTTTAACCATTAATATCATGCAAAAGCCCAGACTCATCAGTGTTTTTACTTTTACATATAAAACATTCATGAATTTATTACCCTAATGGATCTCTTTGACACAGAATGACAAAACACTACTAAATACATTTCCCTTTCCAGTACTTAACTTCATAAAACAGATATAGCAAATAGATAGAACTTACTGTGAAGTGTATGCATAGTTTAACAGAACTTCTACTGCTTCTGGATTCAAGTCCTCAAACTTAACATGAGATATTCCATGAGACTCGGTGTCATTATTGAAAATTTCAAACAAGTAAGGACTACAGCATGCAAGAACTGCCCTGTGTGCCAACATTTCATGGCCACAAACCTTGAAAAGACAAATAGAAAAGCATTAGAAAATGCATATTTTGAACACTCACACGTTTATAGATCAGGGTGAGAGATGTCCTAAAGCAGGGGTCTCAAACTGCCGGCCCTCCAGCTGTTGCGAAACTACATGTCCCATCATGCCTCTGCCTGTGGGAGACATGCTAGTAACTGTCAGCCTTGCAATGCATCGTGGGACTTGTAGTTTTGCAACACCCGGAGGGCCGCCAGTTTGAGACCCCTGTCCTAAAGCCCTAATCACACTTGTGAATGGTGTCATTACCAAATACATGCAGGTGGCAGGCTGCAGAGGGAGGTTGACAGCCTTTGAAACTAGTCAGATGGATAGATTACATGCAAGGATTGGTCCTAGACACAGACTATCTGCATTCCAGGGTCGTTGATTGCAGGCAATTGCTCCATGATTATATTTGCGAGCAGTCACGATTAGCTGTGGGAGCAGGCAGCCTCTTATTGCTTTTATTGGGGCCCACAGCCCCAATAATTGCAGGGAATCCTCGCCGGGTTAGTTATCTGTAATTAGCAATAGTCCCATTCACATGAGTGACAGAAATAAGATTTTACCCACCACAGATAAAGCCCCACACACTCACCCTTGCACTGAATACAAAAAGAAGTAAACAGCAATAAAAGACAAGAAAAACAAAAAATATACTGTAGGTATCTCCAGCTTAATCACCTGCCAAAATTTGTGAGTAATACAAAATAAATGTTCAAGACCAGCTCAATGTTCTGCCAATAAGCAAAGGCTGCAATATAATAATCCTGACTTTAATGCACATTGTTCCAACACATTCCTAAACAAATCAAGAAAGAAAGGGGGCGGTAATGCTATAGTAGATCCTTAAAGTGGATATCAACCTGATTCATTAAATTTGAGCTGGGCACATATATTTGCAGTGTTTTCTCATCTCTCTTCAAAGCTCTATGCCCCATAGCACTCTCCTGTTCTGTTCTTCTGTTAGCCTGATAACTTCTGACAAATTCTCCAACGCGTGATAAAAGCAGCTGGAGTTTTGTGTTGGGGAGGACGCTATAAATAGATTAGCAGAGCCCTGAACTATTCAAAGAACAGAGCTGAAAGTCTCTACCTATGAGGAGAGGGGATGTGTGCGTGCCTTTCCTCCAATCAGCTGTCTTGGCTGTATGCCCAGGCTTCACTGCCATGTTATACAGGAAGAGAAAATCCAACACAGAGCACTTTCTAAAGAATATATACAGCTGAAGACAGCAGATATACATGTAAAACTTATGCAGGGAGATTTGTTACATCTCTGTGCATCATATGTTCCTGTTTACTTAACTGGGTTTATATGTGAGGGTTTACATCCACTTTAAAAGCTGACAAAACCCAACTCCATACCCAATCATAATGGCCCTTAATTTTCCTTTAAAAGCATTTCCAAAAGTACCAAAATGTACCGAAGAATGCTAGGTTTAAAACAAAGGGATCAGATAAATAAGGTCTTCTAGGCAGGCTTCCCAGCCATAAGCGCCAATATTGTCGGCAACCTCGTCTGTCAGAGACGTGTACTCCTAGCTGCTTGGGGGGAAATTTAGATTAAAGTGGTTGTAACTTAATTGCTCTGTGCAATGAAATTCAACAGAGCAGCCCCAAACCTCCTCTTCTCGAGTCCCCACCGGGGCTCCTGGCACCTCCTCTCTGTCCGGGGCACTCATGAAAAAGCCGCTTCCCATGGGGATACTGATGCCTAATGCATTAAGGTAAAAAACATTTAGGCTTTGGAACTACTTTAAGGTTGGCTCAGTACAGTGCAGTCTCAAGATTACAGATTTTGCATTTACGGTTCAGTTTAAGCGAGAGTGAACAAAATCATAGTCCGGAAGATTGCCTGGGGAGAACTGATTACTTTTGACCAAAGTAACTGTATGAATCAGACTGCTTTTCATTTTCAGTACTATGATCAATGACATCTTGCAGCCCATAACATCTTACCCCATCGATCAATATGATGCAACATTACTAAAAAAATTAAAAAAAAGTGTAGGACAACTACCTGAAGTTTGACATCACAAAATTGGCCACTTTTCCGCAAGGCATTTAGTTTGGCAACGGATGATTCAATAAATTGTTCATCCTCAAAACTAAGAAATCCGTTTGGAACCATTTTTTCTATATGTAGCTGTAACGAAAATAAATAAATGGCATCATTGCAAATGTAGCTAACCAATGTCATATTATGCAACAAACTCTAAAAGAAAACAAAATGGCATGAACACACTCAATCGGTTAAAGCGGGGGTTCCGCGGGTATTTTTATTTTTTTCTAGATCGTTCGGCCGCTCTTACCTGTAGTAATCTGCTCCTCATGTGTCCCAATGTCTTAGCCGCCATGATTATCTTTGTCCCGCAAAAGATATTTTAGATAATTCCTAGATGGACGTTTCCATCTTGATTGTGGGCACTCTGAAGCCCACCAGGAGTTCCTTCCGGGATACGGTGAATGCTGACGTCCAAGCATTCACCGCTCTATCCCGCGCATGTGCAGTGTTGACGGCGAGCGTACCGAGGTTGCCATCACAACGGCCGGCGTACTGAGGTCACGCCCCGTTGTGACGACATCCCCCTTTTCTATCAGCTCTAGCGAGTCACATGACCCACGAGATATCGCATGATTACAGTACAGCATGTGTCCTGGGATTCTCATCACTCACTCCCAGGAGACATAGCGCTTGTCGGGGAAAAGCTAATAAACCCCCACTCCCACGGGAAAAGGCTGATGACACAACACTGATTTCTGCATTAGAAAGGGAAGAGATTCTGAATTTAAAAAAAATAACAACGGATTGTGTATAGTGGTTTCATTAAGAGAAAGTTGTAATTTAGGGTGAACCTCCGCTTTAAGTACCAGCTATCACTTCCAAGTGCCTCCAGTGGTGGCACATAAGCCACGTTTATGCGTTGTCTGCAGAGTCCCAGTGGACATACACTATATTGTCAAAAGTATTGGGACTGACCGATTAGTTGGCCGATTATTGTTTCGATTAATCGACTAATCGGATAATCTTAAAGTGTGGTGTACAATTTAGTTAATATGTAAATAAAAAAGCAATTCTTAAATATCTATATGCAGTGGTAAATATAAATAACAAACTACAGTAATTGTAATGCCTTCTATTACCTCCACGTTCTCTGGGTTCAGATGCTGATCTTCCCTGCAGTCTTTAAAGTGATTTTTTTTTTTTACACAAACTTGTCATATTACCTGCTCTGTGTAATGGTTTTGCACAGAGCAGCCCAGATCCTCCACTTCTGGGGTCCCTCACCAATGCTTCTGGCTCCTCCTGCCTTCAGAGTGCCTCAATAGCAAGCTGCAAAGTATAGTATAGAGCGCCCGCTATAGCAAGGTAAAAAAAAAACTTCTGCCTTTAGAACCACTCACTTCCTGCCCAGGACTACATGTCCCATGAGGCATTGCTCCTCACACTTTCACAAATTCTCAGGCACTTAGTGACATGTATGGATGGTGTACTGAACTGTATGTGTGCTGCACTGTATTTCCTGATATGTAAACAAATAATGCATTCTATATGCAGGCCAACTAATCAACTGGCCGATTAATCGATTATGAAAATAGTTGACAACTATTTTCATAATCGATTAGTTGTCGATCGATTCGTTGTTTCGGTCCTACTGTACAGACATTATATATTCTGCACACAAAAGTTTTTTTTTTTTAGCTTAAAGCGGTTGTATAGTCCCGAATTATTATTTTTTTTTTATTTGTCACTCGTAATACAAAAGGCATAATGAGCCAGTATGCACTGCATACTAGCTCATTATGAAATACCCAAGAACGAGGCATCGGTCACTCACCTGGTCCATGCCGAGGTAGCGGACATGTTGCCTCGGCGTGTCTTCCGGGTATCGCGGCTCCAGCACTGTGAGTGGCTGGAGCCGCAATGTCGTCACTCCCGCGCAAGGTCTAAGAAGTGTAAAAATGGACTATACAACCACTTTAATGTAGTGATGGCCCCGTGGGGTTTCTACGTGTTACGGCATCCACACATTTCACCCTGCTGCCAGACAGCCATTAGGCACACTTCTTAGTCAATGTACAGTCTCTTGCTTGTTTTTTATTAGGGGATTGAACGTGGTTGGGGAAAAGGAACAGGGGATGCCCATAGGATAAATTAGTGCTTTCTAGAATAAAAGTAACTGTCACACTTTTTAGTAATACAACATGACTGATCCTAAACTTAACAGTCTTGCCTCAGAACACTTCTTCCTCCAGCACACTACTTTACTGTCCAAGCTTAATAATCCCGTCATGCCATTAGAACATGACTAGGCCTCACTCTGAATAAGTCCCAGTGTATTAACTTGATTGCCCTTTGTAGGCCGGGGCCTGCAGTACCCCTTTGTGGCACCAATTGATTTACTGGAGAAGAATAAATGGTGATGGACTACTGATCCCAGCAAGTCCAACTTGCAAATCCTGCCTGCCCTCATGGCTGTATCGATTTAACACAACTCCCAGTCTCTCCCTCTGGCTCTACATCCAGCTCCCCCTGGCATGTCTCTTCCAGATCTCTCCACATCTCACCGACATCTGTCCTGGATCCTTCCTGAATGACTTTACTCCAGACATGCGGGGACCAACTGTCTCCTCCAGCTCCTGTTTTAGGACAACTCTCTATGACTGACTAAGAAAAAAAGGCTCCCTCCCAACTGCACCTGAGGTACACCCCCCCCCCCCCAAGAAAGGGGTTCCCTCAGGCACGACAGTCTAACGCTACATAACCTAGCCAACATCTACTCCCCCAGCAGGCTGACTATGGGTATACGTGGGAGGCCTGCCCCCTGCCAATTCTAGTTGGGGATTGGTCAGAGCTCCTTACATGCACCCCCTGTCACTCCAGCTCTCTGCCCTGCCACTTTTCCAGCACCTTCTCCCTGGAAACAGAGGAGGCACCCAAGAGCTGAAGTACAGGTCAGTCACATACTGCTACACTAAACCACTCCCCTGCCCCCAGATAAAAACAAACAGGCCTAGCTCACAGCATAGGCCTGCTTAAATGTATCTGCACTGGCAGCTTACACAAAAACCCTTACACTTAGCACATACCTAAGGTAGAGGGTGCTACACATAGAATGCATTAAGATAAAAAAACCTTGTGCCTTTGCAACTAACTCAGTTTATATAGTTTCTATATGTGAATGTAGATTTGGTGCAGAACATATACCACAAGTACCTTATATGCAGGACAGGTGTGGAGCATTGATTTGCTTGTACATTTTTATAAGATGTATAAAGGGACTTTACACTTACACTTGTTTTTGTCGTTCTTAGATAGACATTAGTGTAGTTCTATGTCCCTATTCACCAAGACATCTTCCTGTTCTGGGTCACTTAGCACCTAATGCATGCAATACCATCCTATCTGTGTTAGATTCCAATGTTGTACAAACCGTCCAGCTGCATTGTGAGCTCTCCGAGTATGGGTTGGATCCAACTAGTGTTTAGTTATCACTTGCACCAGCATTAGAGACCCAAAGATTTTGTGGCATATGCAATTTCTTCACAGGTGATGTCAGCTATGCACTACAGACAGAGCTCATGAATAAAACATGTGCAGTGCCATGCTGAACACTTCATGTTTTTACATGAACTTCTGACACAGAAATGTGAGGATTTGCACTACTATAGGCTGTGCATAGAGAGCAACTGTGAAGGACTTTTTACCTATATGCTTCAGTTTAATCCTCCCTGCTTGTTTAAGGCTGTTAATGGTATTTACCCTTCTGCAGCCAGTCCTGTTTCAAATGTTAATTGTCCTAGCCCTGTGTTTACTGGTTACTGTGATTAGATAAGTGGCTCATGTTAATTATGCTGATTGCTTCATTGTGGTAATTATCTCTTTATATGCGGTGCCGAACCGGCTAGATACTGATTAGTTCAAAGAAATATCTTTATTTCAAAGGAGCTGTATTGAAGACCCCCCACTGTGTAAGAGGGGGGCGGAGATTTGTCATTGTAACAGTTTTGGAAATGACATATAAGCTGTGTGATATAACATTAAACTCTGTCTTGTTCTAGCAGTAAGCCTGGACTAATGTGTGGCTTAATGGGCGATCACAAAAATATTCCTCCTAGTGGAATATTGGGTGACGTTCTTACGGAAGAAGGGAATCTTTGACGGGGATATCATACCAATACCGTCACAGCAACAAATGAAGATATGATGAACAGTTTATGCAGGTAAAACACAAGGTGCAGTTAGGAAAGTTTACACTGTCTTCAAAGTAGTATTAAACCCAAAAGAAAACACACTGTATCTTACAAATTCTTAGATGTGATAGCTGCATTAGTTTTCCTTTTTAGGCTTTATTTTCTTTTCACCTGGTGAACCAGCCAGTAAGTCTGTTTTTCAAAAGAACAAGCTATTTTGCAGATGCATCAATTACAGGGAGGGGACAAACCATTTAACACTGACAGGGGTGCTTACAATGATCGTTATTTATGTAAAATCTTTATCTCAAAAAGTAAAAAAAATGTGCTGCAACTACTTATAAAAAATTAGCTGGAGTTCAGCTTCAGTTTGTTAGTGTATTTAAAGTGGTTGTAAAGGCAGGTGGTTTATGCCCCCTCCTCCCTTTAATACAGACATGAGCCCAATTTCGATCCAGCGATGTGCACAAGAGCAGAGACACTCCCCTACTAATTGCCAAAGAAACATCAGAAGGAGTCATTAGCTCCTGCTCTCAATCACAATCAGTGATGAGGGAGCAGGGGTGGGGCAAACCCCCGCTCGTTGTGTCTTATGGAGTGCCATTGGGGGATCCGAGGAAGATAGTGTCTGCTCTGTGCAAAATCACTGCACAGAGAGGGCAAGTATAACATGTTTTATATTTTAACCACTTAAAGTGGAGGTTCACCCAAAAAATCTATTTTTAACATTACATTCAGCCGAGTTGTCCTAATGACAATCGGCTGTTTTTTTTCCAGTACATACCTTATTTTCACCGCCGCTTCCGGGTTTGTCTTCTGCGGGACTGGGCGTTCCTATCCGATTGACAGGCTTCCGACCGTCGCATACAGCGTGTCACGAGTTGTCGAAAGAAGCTTGAACGTCGGTGCGCAGGCGCCGTATAGAGCCGCACCGACGTTCGGCTTCTTTCGGCAACTCGTGATGCGCGGTTTGCGATGGTCGGAAGCCTGTCAATCAGGTAGGAACGCCCAGTCCCGAAGAAGACATACCCGGAAGCGGCGGTGAAAATAAAAAAAACACAGCCGATTGTCATTAGGACAACTCAGCTGAATGTAATGTTAAAAATAGATTTTTGGGTGAACCCCCGCTTTAAAGGACAGAAGGTGTTTTTCAGATTTGGTGTTTACAAGATTAAAAGTTTTTTTTTGCTAGAAAATTACTTAAAACCCCAAAACATTATATATAATTTTTTCTCTAACACCCTAGAGAATAAAATGGCGGTCATTGCAATACTTTTTGTCTCACCGTATTTGCGCAGCGGTCTTACAAGCGCACTTTTTTTTGAAAAAAATTCACTTTTTTTAATTAAAAAATAAGACATCAATAAATTTGGCCCAATTTTTTTATATATTGTGAAAGATAATGTTACGCCGAGTAAAATGATACCAAACATGTCACGCTTAAAAATTGCGCCCGCTCGTGGCATCAAACTTTTACCCTTAAAAATCTCGATAGGCGACGTTTAAAAAAAATTCTATAGGTTGCATTTTTTGAGCTACAGAGGAGATCTAGCGCTAGAATTATTGCTCTCGCTCTAACGATCGCAGTGATACCTCACTTGCGTGGTTTGAACACCGTTTTCATATGCGGGCGCTACTCACGTATGCGTTCGCTTCTGCGCGCGAGCTCGTCGGGACGGGGCGCTTTAAAAAAATGGTTTTTTGTTTTCTTTTTTTTTTTCTTGAAGATTTTATTGAAAAAGACAAGTTTTTACAAGCATCTTCAACATCATCAACAGTAATAAGTCAGTACATACCGACCAAGAAGCTTCAATTGCATGTAGGACATAGGTACATTTAGTGCATTTCAAATAACTCCAATCAGGACTTGCATTAAATAGCATGAACATCAGCAACATATGTAACATAGGAGTTAGGTACCCTACCCAATAATGAGACTTATGCGAGTGTAGGTTGGCTCCAACGGTTTTCGTCCCAGTATGGTAGATCAATGAGTCCACCATACCCATCGTAAATCCTCTCTACGTTATAGCTACTCTCTCTGAAACGACCCAAACTCCAAAAAAAAAAAAAAAAAAAAAAAAAAAAAAAATATATAAATAAAATAAAAGTAAAAAAAATAAATATAAACATGGGGGGGGGGGGGAGGTTTTTTGTTTTCTTATTTATTTTTATTTTATAATTTTTAACACTGAAATAAAAAAAAAATATATTTTTTTATCACTTTTATTCCTATTACAAGGAATGTAAACATCCCTTGTAATAGAAAAAAGCATGACAGGTCCTCTTAAATATGAGATCTGGGGTCAAAGACCTCAGATCTCATATTTAGACTTAAATGCAAAAAAATAAAATAAATAATGGAAATCTTGTCATTTAAAAAAATGACAACAAAAAAATGTCTCTTTAAGACGCATGGGCCTGGACTGACGTTTTGACATCACTTCCGCCCAGCAATGCTATGGGGACGGGTGGGGGCCATCTTGCCCTCACTCGCATCCCCACACAGCAGGCAGCAGGACCCAATCGCCTCCGCCGCTACCGACGGCTTCGGTAAGCGGCGGAGGGCGCGGGAGGTGGGGGCCCCTCTCCCGCCACCGATAACGGCGATCTCGTGGCGAATCCGCCGTTATCGTTTACAGGACCGCTCACACTAAAGATGGATATCTCGGTTGTGGCAGCAGCTGCTGCCATTACCGAGATATCCATCTTTAAAAACAGGACGTATATATACAGTGGGCGGTCGTTAAGTGGTTAATTAAAAAAGAATTATTTGCTAGTGCATCCAACACTCTCCTGCCACCAGACTGACAATGCTGTAGTCCGAAGGTACTCTTTCATCCAGGAGTAGGGCACTAATACAGGTTACATGCGCAGGAGCCCCCCCTACGTGTGTTTACAGTCATACATGCATACATGGAGGGCCTCAAATCTTTTGGGCGGGGGTTTTATTTACCTGGGGTGTAACTTTTTTTTTCTCTATTGAACAAAATTTAAAGTGATGATTTTTTGGTGACAGGTTCTCATTAACCACTTCAGCCCCAGATCATTAGGCTGCCTAAAAGACCAGAGGATTTTTGCGATTCGGCACTGCGCTGCTTTAACTGGTAATTGCGCGGTCATGCAATGTTGTATCCAAAACTAAATGCGTGTCCTTTTTTTCCCCCACAAATAGAGCTTTATTTTAATGATGATATTTGATTGCCTCTGCGATTTTTATTTTTTGCAATATAAAAACGGAAGACCGAAAATTAAAAAACAAAATATATATCATCATATCTATATCTCTCTCTATATCTATCTATATATATTTGTTATTAGAAAAATCCAATAAACTCAATTTTAGTCATACATTTAGGCTAAAATGTATTCAGCCACATGTCTTTGGTAAAAAAAAAAAAATAATGCAAAAAAAAAAATATATGACAATAAGCGTATATTTATTGGTTTGCGCAAAAGTTATAGTGTCTACAATTTAGGGTACATTTTTTGGAATTTACACAGCTTTTAGTTTAGGACCGATTTCTTGAGGTGCTAAAAGGCAGTACAAAACCCCCCAAATGACCCCATTTTGGAAAGTAGACACCCCAAGGAAATTGCTAAGAGGCATGTTGAGCCCATTGAATATTACATTTTTTTTGTCCCAAGTGATTGAATAATGACACTAAATGATATATTGCTCACGCATGCCATGGGCATATGTGGAATTGCACCCCAAAATACATTCTGCTGCTTCTCCGGAGTACGGGGATACCACATTTGTGGGACTTTTTGGGAGCCTAACCGCATAGTGGCCCCCGAAAAACCAAGCACCGCCTTCAGGATCTTCAGGGTGCACATTTTTTATTTCACTCCTCACTACCTATCACAGTTTGGAAGGCCATAAAAAGCCTAAATGGCACGAAAAAAAAAAAAAAAAGTAGACACCCCAAGCTATTGGCTGGGAGGCATGGTGAGCATTTTGCAGCTCTCATTTGTTTTTGAAAATGAAGGAGAGATCATTTTTATTTTTTCAAAACTTTGTGACAAAAACCTGAGATCTGCAAAATACTCACCATACCTCTCAGCAAATAGCTTGGGTTGTCTGCTTTCCAAAATGGGGTCATTTGGGGGGGGTTGTGCCATCTGGGCATTTCATGGCCTCCGAAACCGTGATAGGCAGTGAGGAGTGAAATCAAAAATTTACACCCTTAGAAAGCCTGAAGGCGGTGCTTGGATTTCGGGGTCCCGTACGCGGCTAGGCTCCCAAAAAGTCTCACACATGTGGTATCTCCGTACTCAGAAGCAGCAGAATGTATTTTGGGGTGCAATTCCACATATGCCCATGGCATGTTTGAGCAATATATCAAAGTGACAACTTTGTGCAAAATATAAAATATTCCATGGACTCGACATGCCTCTTCGCAAATAGCTTGGGGTGTCTACTTTCCAAAATGGGGTCATTTGGGGGGTTTTGAACTGTCCTGGCATTTTATGCACAACATTTAGAAGCTTATATCACACATCACCCACTCTTCTAACCACTTGAAGACAAAGCCATTCTGACACTTTTGGCAAGAAAATTATGTTAAACCCCCAAACATTATATATTTTTTTAAAGCAAAGGCCCAACAGATTAAAATGGTGGGTGTTGCATTTTTTTTCCACACAGTATTTGTGCAGCGATAAAAAAAAAAAAAAACCACACTTTTTTCTTTTAATGCACGAAAACACACTATATTGCCCAAATGTTTGATGAAATAAAAAAATGATGATCTTAGGCCGAGTACATGGATACCAAACACGACATGCTTTAAAATTGCGCACAAATGCGCAGTGGCGACAAACTACATACATTTTTAAAGGCCTTTAAAAACCTTTACAGGTTACCACTTTAGATTTACAGAGGAGGTCTACTGCTAAAATTACTACCCTCAATCTGCCCTTTGCAGCGATACCTCACATGCATGGTACAATTGCTGTTTACATATGACGCCAGACCAATGCTTGCGTTCGCCTTTGGGCGAGTAGGGGGGGGGGGGTATGTGTTGGAAGAGGTGCTTTTTTTTTTCTTAATTTATTTTGCTTTTTTATATTTTTAAACTGTTCCTTCCATTTTTTTCTATAATTTTTATTGTTATCTCAAGGAATGTAAATATCCCCTATGATAGCAATAGGTAGTGACAGGTACTCTTTTTTTTTTTAAAAAAATGAGGTCCCTAGATCTTTCCTCTGCCCTCAAAGCATCTGACCACACCAAGATCGGTGTGATAAAATGCTTTCCCAATGGCGCAGTTTATATCCATCGAAATCTAAGTCATGAAATGCTCATAGCTTCCAGTTTCTTAGGCCATAGAGATGATTGGAGCCGTTCTGGTCTCTGATAAGCTCTATGGTTAGCTGGCGGAACCATCGGCTGCATTCTCAGGTTCCCTGTTGGGACAGGAGAGCCGGAGAAAACTAGAGGCTAATTGCTTTTGAAATTTGACCGCTGGCTGAAAAGAATGATACCAACATTATACCCAAACCCGCAGGCATCATTATGGTATAACCACTTAATGTCCTTGTTGAGCATATTTTGTAATTCCCCCCCCCCCCCCCCTGAACGAAAAAAATAAAAAGATTGATCGATGGGTATGCCCATCCTTAGAATACCTCCCTTCATCCACCCACTTCTAATGATGGGCATACATGCACCATTTATATATGCTGAAGCATGGGGGCATCCTCCCGCAAAAGTAAGGAGCAAATCGCTCCTCTGCCCCTGCTGCCCCCCCATGCTTCTGCATATATGCTCTTTTTTTTTTTTTTTAAACTGTGGTGGTGAAATCACCTCCTACAGCACTGGAGTCACGGCTTTATGTATCGTGGAAGAAAACGCTGTTGCTGTCAAGATAAATAAATCCGCACTGCAGCTGAATGGCGTACCTGAAAACCAAAACACACAGTAAAGTATAAAAAAAAAAAATTACATACCTAAAAAGCAAGCATGATAAAACATAACAATAACACATTGCAGAATAGAATACAGTAAATAAAAAAAAATAAGAAAAAAGAGAAGAGAAAGAGAGAATGACAAAGAAAGATTTTTAGAAAGGTTCCAGGTTCGGGTCTCTCAAAATGCCATGGCATCTTCGGAGACCCTGTGTAAGTGTGTCCTATTCTGTGAAATGCTGTACCCTATGCCAATACTTCACTAGTTTTTGGTAGCGTTCAAAACATTCACCAATGCAAAGACCAGGATTGTCAGGACAGCTTGGACAATAACAGGTGTCATGCCTAAATCCACGCTTGCTACAGACACGACATCTTCTTTGGGGCGCTCGTTGGGTAGGGGTACTAGGGAGGACATACGGAAAATGCCTCTCATGCAGCCGGCTTACTGCATTTGGTTGGGGATGGAGAGGTGAAGCACCGCCCAGATACAGGAGGGCTCCGACGATATCTTCCTGGAATTTAAGGAAAGATGCAGTCCATCCTAAAGCTCTGTATAGCACATGAGCGTTCAGCAAAGCCAATTGCAATAAATATGCAGACATACCAGCGTACCAGCGTCTGGCCTTACGGGCAACTGGTAACCGAGGTCCACCCCTCCCATATTTTGGTTATATTTGTGGACACAGAGGGGTTTCTCCACAACACCAGTCGCTGTAAGAATTTGGACAGTCGTGTCTGCGTGAAGGGAGGACAGAACGAAAACATTCTTATTATCCCTCCACTTCTCAGTGAGCAAATTATTACACTTGGAGCAGGCTCTCTCCCCCAGCCTAAGATGGGAATCTACAAGTGATTAGGTCGCACGGTGCCACATGCGCCAATCTGATGGTCAAACAAGTGACTGAAAAGTGGCACGCTTGTGTAATAATTTTCCACAAATTGTACCCCTTTCCGAATAAGGGTAACAACAAGTTCCACACCATTTTGCCAGCGCGCCCTATGTAATCTGGGCAGTTCTCTGTCTCTACGTCACTATCTCTTCCCTCATAAACCATAAAACTACATGTATAGCCTGTGGCCCTGTCACAGAGTTTATACATCTTGACCCCGTATCTGGCACGCTTGCTGGAAAGGTACGGTTTGATAGACAAGCAGACAAAAAATTTAATCAGGGACTCATCAACGCAGACAACTTGATGGGGAGTATACAAGGCTGCAAAAAGTTTGTGGAAGTAGTTTTACGAGGGGTCGAATTTTTTAGAGATGATCGAATTCAGGGTCTCCATGAGGACGACGTTTATTGTTGTTAAAGTGCATGAACCGCAAGATCTGCTCGTATCATGCCCTGGCCATGGAGGCAGAGAACACAGGCAAATAGTAAAGTGGGTCAATGGACCAATATGACCACTGCTCACTAAATTTAACTATGCCCATGTCGAGGGATAGGCCCAGAAAGGTCTTAAATTCAGAAACCGTAATTGGTTTCCATTCTCTGGCAAGGGAGGACTGGGGATTAGCAGCAATGTATTGACCAGCATACAAATAACTTTGGTCCACAATAAATCTATTGAGATCTTCCGTGAAAAACAGCGAAAAAAAATCAAGTGCCGTAAAATCAACTATTTCCACCTGAATTCCGGGCTGGCCAGTGAATGGGGGAAGTACGGGTGCTGAAGAAGTGGCTCCCACAATTAGGATTGTCGAATTCTGCAGAAAAGGACACTATGGGCCCGTCTTTATCTTCTTTTTGCAGGACACTACTTGTGCTTCCCACCTCGCCAGCTTAAACTGCACTTATGGGACTCGCCACGTCACCAAGTGTTACTGCAATGCTGGATGGATGACCAGGGTGTACTAGGCCGCTGGTGCTTGCCAGTTCACCAGAAGGATGAGCCGCAATAGTACTTTTCTGCTGCCCTGCGGTTCTTGCACCTCAACGACAGCAGAAGAATGGTGTCGGGTACGCCTGACCTTGGCAGGGACCTCAACTTCATCGTCAGTGCTATCTGTCATGGAGCCTTCGTCGCCTACAGGATCGTATCCTGAGCCCAACTGACAGATGAGTGACTAACTCCTCACTATCTGTCATGCTCAGAAACATGTAGGCCTCTTCACTAGTGTACCTTCGATTTGCCATTTTGGGCTCTAAATTTACTGGTACAACTAGTGAGAGTCACAGGTAAACAACAAAAAAAAAGCACCTAGGCTGTCAGCAACGGAGTCAAACACTACCAATAAAAACGTGACTCTGCAATTGCTGCAGTTATGTGTTTTGTAAGCGGCAGTGATCGATCAATACTGCACTTAGGTGGGCTGGGCGGAGGGGCAATAACGCTTACAATGCGTTTTTGGGAACCCTAAACTGCTGGGGATGCTAGTATAGATCTGATCAGATCTTCATCTGTTCAGATACTATACCACTCAGGGAGGTGTATGCCGCATGCGTGGGAGTTAGCGCTACTGCCACTAATCTGACGCTGCCTGGGGCGACGCAGACCCTAAAAACTAACTGATATCACCCGCCGGGCGATCAGGGGGTTAAACCTTTATTGGGTAATAAATGGCGGGTGCCCTCACGCTATAAAACAAAATAACCAACCAGCGTCACCCGTAACACTTATACGGTTGATCACTGGTGAAAGGATTAACTAGGGGGCAATCAGGGGGTTAAAACCTTTATTATTAGGTAGTATATGGGGGTACCTGGCACTATAAAAACCTGACATGAACCTAAATAGCTAACAGGCTAACTAGTGTGGTGGAAGGTTTGAATTTCATATTTATACCAGGGGAACCAGTGCAAAGATGAATGTATATGTTTTACTGGACTGGTTCAATTTTATCTCTCTCCCTCTCTTCTCTCTCCCTCCATCTAATTTTGCCTAAGAGTATATTAGGAGTCTGTGGATGTCCATTGTACCCATATCTGAGTTGGGCCTTAGTTATCCTTGTAATCTGGCAACATTATACCTGTAACATCACCTAGGGACATTTGGTAATTTCTAATCATTACTTTTCTTCATCTCTGTCATTTTTCCTTTCCTACAACTGGTTTTATAGGTGGTATCTGTTATGTTAATAGTCACGAATATTGGAGTAATACAAGTTTCCTCTCTGTATCAATAAACATAATCCTTTTCTCTTTTTCGCACCGCTGTTCTTTGTTTTAATTTTTATATAGACAGAAAGGTTTTATTTGCTTTGTGGTATAAATATTTCCATGACACTAGTGTCACCCGCGACACCAATAGGGCGATCAGGAAAAAGATTGCTTAGTGACACTGGTGACAGGGGGTGAAAGGGTTACCTGGGGGATGATCAAGGGGTAAACCTTTATTAGGGGGTACCCTACACCTAAAGGGGCCTACCACTAACTGCCCTAACACTTTTTACAGTCACAAATGACACCAAATGCTGTGATCAGTAAATTAAACACAGCAAACGGTGACACTGACTGGGGGTACAAGGGGTGAAAAGTGTGCCTACGTGTACTAGTGCCAGTGTACTGTTGGTGCATCTTACTGTGAGATGTCTTCTCTCCTCGGCGTTGGACCAAAAAAACGCCACGAGGAGAGAGACAGTTACTGTGTTTACAGTTATAGAAGCAGAGGAAGCATTCCATTGGTCAGGAGCGCTCGTGAGGGAGTGGCCAGGAATTAGGACGGATCATTCCTGTAACGATACCGTCACTCGGGCACCGGGGGGGGGGGGGGCTGTGGGGGCACTCAGCAGAGGTAAGGAGCCAGTAGCACCAGTGAGGGACCCCGAGAAGAGGAGGAGGATCAGGGCTGCGTTGTGTAAAACCCCTGCGCAGAGAAGTATAACATGTTTTTTTTTTAAATAACAGAGGATAGAAAAAAAAAGCACTTACCAATTCTCTAGCACAGAGGTGGTTCGTACGTTTAAAGCTTACTTGCTTAATAGTCAATTTGCCAGTCAAACTAAGCCAATCCCTTTACAGACTACTCGTGTTTGCCTGCAAATAAAATGATACATCATAAAACTTCGATGGAGATTTGCAGAATCTCAGTTTAACAATGAATAATATAAAACGCTCATTGGTCATCAGAAACATTTTATACTGGCAATTTCTTACTAGGTATTTTTTTTTTTAAAGTCAGTAGCTACAAACACTGTAGCTGCTGACTTTTAATAAGGACACTTGCCGGTCCAGGGAGCCTGTGATGTCAGCCCCCCGGGGCTGATCCGTCAATCGTAACGTGTGCCGACACCGCCAGCCTTTAAGAAATCGTCATTGGCCAATTTTTGTGCAAATTCGGCTGATTACCTCACTTCCCCACACTCCACTGACAGTTTCACACACTGAGCGGCTCTGTGCTCAGTGTGTAAAACTCAATGCAGAGAGGAGCTGTCAGAATTCAGCGTGATGTCGGGGGGTGGGCAGGACCTGCCCTGCCCACTTTCTTAAGCAGCCCAATCATTATCTGGTGTTAGCTGCAGGGCCCTGCCCACCCCCGACATCATGCTGAATTCTGACAGCGGTTCTCTGCATTTAGTTACATATAGTGTAACCGAAACTGACAAATCAGCTCAGTGTGAAACCTGCCAGTGGCAAAAAAAAAAAAAAAAAAAAAAAAAAAACGGCTTAAAATATCGGCATCATATAATCGGCAGGAATCGGCCAGAGAAAAACCCATATCGGTCGACCTCTAATCCTAACTAAGGGAAACAGGCAGTGGCGCCTTGCGGCGTCACTGTCCGTTTCCTACTGCGCATGCGTGAGTCGCACGGCACTTTGTGAATGGCCGGCTGTCTGAGAGACACACACAGGTCCCAGAAGACAGCAAGCCCCATTACCCAGAACACCACACGAGAGAGGAAAAAAAAGAATAGCTCCGCGGTATATGAAGTGGAAGATTAGGAAGACTGGCGTTTCTGGTAAGTAAAAAAAAAATCAAATGTTTTTTTATTTTTTTTTCAATTTTTTTGGAGAGTGTTAATGCAATTTTTTATTTTAGGGTGGACCTCTGCTCTAATTCACAGACATATGCAAATAAGAGAACTCTGATCTACCACTGCAGCAGACAGCTTGTAATTCTCAATGAACCCAAAGAGTGCTGATCAAACACACTTGTAGCTCATTTAGGTTTCATGTACACTGCTGCTAGTAAACTAACGATTAGGAACAGTTGAGCTGCAAAAAACAGTGTATTATTTTTCCCAAAAAGGAGAACCTGGCCTTTAAAACTGGCCATGCACAGACAGATATTTCTTGCAGCTTGCAGGCATCTTTACAGCAAACTATTTCACATCAGATATTAAAAACTTGAGAGAAAAACATTGCTCTCTCAATATTTTTAATATAATATAATTATATATTACGTATTTCTAACCACTTCAGGCACGGACCAATTCTGACACTTCGCTCCTACATGTAACATCATTTTTTTTTGCTAGAAAACTACATAGAACCCCCAAACACTATATATGTTTTTTTTAGCAGAGACCCTAGAGAATACAATGGCGGTCATTGCAACTTTTTATCTCGCACGGTAACGGTATTTGTGCAGCAATTTTTCAAACATTTTTTTTTGGGGGGGGGGGGGGAACAGTTTCAAACGTAAAAAAAAAAAAACAGGAAAGTTAGCCCAATTTTTTACATAATGTGAAAGATGAAGTTACGCCAAGTAAATAGATACCCAACATGTCACGCTTCAAAATTGCACATGATCGTGGAATGGCGCCAAACTTTGGTACTTAGAAATCCCCATAGGCGAGATTTTAATTTTGTTTACTGGTTACACGTTTTGAGTTACAGAGGAGGTCTAGGGCTAGAATTATTGCGCTCGCTCCAACGTTCGCGGCGACACCTCACATGTGTAGTTTTAACACCGTTTTCATACGTGGGCGAACTTACGTATGTGAGCACACGGGGACAGGGGTACTTAAAGCGGGAGTTCACCCATTTGTAAAAAAAAAAAATTTCTCCCCTTAGCTTCCTGCTCGTTCGGTCTAGGGGAATCGGCTATTTGTATTAAAATATGAGCAGTACTTACCCGTTTTCGAGCTGCATCTTCTTCCGTCGCTTCCGGGTATGGGTCTTCGGGAGCGGGCGTTCCTTCTTGATTGACAGCCTTCCGAGAGGCTTCTGACGGTCGCATCCATCGCGTCACTCGTAGCCGAAAGAAGCCGAACGTCGGTGCGGCTCTATACTGCGCCTGCGCACCGACGTTCGGCTTCTTTCGGAAAATCGTGACGCGATGGATGCGACCGTCGGAAGCCTCTCGGAAGCCTGTCAATCAAGAAGGAACGCCCATTCCCGCAGCCCATACCCGGAAGCGACGGAGAGGATGCATCTCGTAAACGGGTAAGTACTGCACATATTTTAAAATAAATAGCCGATTCCCCTAGTAAAAACGAGCAGGAATCTAAGGGGGAAAAGTGCCCTCTAAGGGTGAACCCCCGCTTTAAAAAAATTAAAAATATGTTATTGTTAAGTTTACTTAATTTTTTTTTATTTTGACAAATAAGTTCAGAAATCAAGTTATTTGTAACAAAGTGCAATGACACAGGGAAAAAAGTATTGCACACATGAAGAAAGGGAGGTGCAAAAAGGCATGGAAATCCAAGACAAGCTAAAAGCTATCAGTAATTAGAAAGCAATCCGTGTCAGTGCAAGTTTTAACTGATGGCCTATAAAAAGGTCTTTCATTACCAAGGTGTCACACAAGAAACATTTCATGATGGGTAAAAGCAAAGAGCGCTCTCAAGACCTTTGCAACCTTATTGTTGAAAAACATACTGATGGCATTGGTTACTGAAGGATTTCTAAACTTCCGAATGTTCCAGTGAGCACTGATGGGGCCATAATCTGGAAGTGGAAAGAACATTTCAATATAAACCAGCCATGACCAGGTGCTCTTCACAACATTTCTGACAGAGTAGTAAAAAAAGAGCCAAGGAACACTCGTGGAGAGCTTCAGAAAGACCTGGAAATCCTAAGTTCTATTGTTGTTACAAAGTAAACAAGTAACGCAATCAACTGCCATGGCCTATATGCACGCTCACCACGCAAGACTCCATTGCTGAAGAAAAAGCGTGTTGAAGCTAATTAAGGCCCGATTCACACCTATGCAGTTTTAGTGCTTTTTGCAGATTTGCACTACAGTCCATTTAACATGGTTTCCTATGGAACACGTTCTGTAGTGTAAATATGCAAAATGCATAGGTGTGAATTCAGCCTTAAAAAGTTTGCTGCACAACATTTACAAAAGCCTGTGAAATAGTGGAAGAATATAGTCTGGTCAGATGAGATCAAAATTAAACTTTTTTGAATGCCATAATACACACCATGTTTGAGAGGTCAAATAGCACTGCACGTGACCCTAAAAACACCCTCATACCAACAGGGAAGTTTGGAGGTGGGAACATCATGGTGTGGGTCCGTTTTTTAGCATACGGTACTGGTAAACTTAGTTTAATTGAAGGAAGAAGAAATAAAAAAAAAAAAAATGTACCAAGATGAAGAAGATGAAACGAGGGTGGACATTTTAGCAAGACAATGATCCCAAACACAAAGCCAAGGAAACTTTCAATTGGTTTCAAAGAAAGAAAATAAAGCTGCTAGAATGGCCCAGCCAATCACCTGACTTGAATACAATAGAAAATCTATGGAAAGAAATAAAGATCAGAATTCATAGAGGCCCATGCAATCTTCAGGCTGAGTTCACACTGCTTTGCAGAGCGGCTCACAGCAGGGGTCCGGTGCTATAAAAAAATACACTGATTACTGTGTAAAGGTCACTGGCAGGAAAGGGGTTAACACTAGGGGGTGATCAGGGGTCAACTGTGTTCACTAGTGTGAGTTCTAACTGTAGGGGGATGGGACTAGGTAGAGGAGATGACAGATCATTGTTCGTAGCTAGTAGGAAATCACGATCAGACTCTCCTCACAGAGCAGGGATTTGTGTGTTATATATATACACACACACACACGCACACACACACACACACACACACGCACACACACACACGCACCCCCTGTTCTGGCTCTCGTGAACGCTGGCCACGCGCATTGGCACCCCCCGCAATGCAGCGACTATCCCACTTAAAAGGAGCAGACGTACAGATACGACCATTCGCGGAATCGTGCCGACCTGCCGCAGGATAATGATGGCGGCTGGTCGGCAAGCAGTTATATAAAATTTAACATGCTAACTGAAATTTATGTAATATATATATAATCACACACACACACACAGTATCTCAGAAACGTAGTTAATTGTACAGCTTGTATAACAGTGGAAATTTGCTCTCTCCTCAAAATAACTCAACAGCGATTAATGTCTAAACCTCAGGGAGTACACTCCTAAGTGAAAATGTCCAAATTGGGCCCAAAGTGTCAATATTTTGCGTGGCCACCATTATTTTCCAGAATTGCCCCAACCCTCTTGGGCATGGAGCTCACCAGAGCTTCACAGGTTGCCACTGAATTCCTCTTCCACTCCTCCATGGCAACATCACGGAGCTGGTGGATGTTATAGACCTTGCGCTCCTCCACCTTCCGTTTGAGGATGCCCCACAGATACTCAATAGGGTTTAGGTTTGGAGACATGCTTGGCCAGTCCATCACCTTTACCCTCAGCTTCATTAACAAGGCAGTGGTCATCTTGGAGGTGTTTGGGGTCGTTCTGTTGGAATACTACCCTGCAGGTCGGTCTACGAAGGGAGGGGATCATGCTCTCCTTCAGTATGTCACAGTACATGTTGGCATTCATGGTTCCCTCAATGAACTATAGCCCCCCAGTGCTGCTGTTCCATCAATATGTGCCCTCCATCAAAAAGTGTCTGCGCATGTGCAGGGTGGAGCCGCACTCACGGACACTATTAAAAGCTATTCACAGAGTGGAGGGAAACTAGTTCTCATATTGTGCCTTGCTGTGGGGCAGGGTTTCAGTCTGTTCAAGGTCACCTTTTGTCAGTGTTGCACAGCGGCTTTAGTGTCTTGATCAGCGCCTGTTTCCTGTGTCTACAGGTGGCAACAGACAAAAATCCACCCCTCAACACATCCACAAGCTGCCCTGCAACAGCAAGGCATAATGTAACAACCACGGTGTCCCCCTGTCCGCCCTGTGAATAGCTTTCAATTGTGTCTGTGAAATTCCCTCTCTGATGTGCGCATGCGCCATGGTCACATCACTCCAGCTGATCTGAAAATCAGCTGGAGTATGGCTTCGTCCTGCGTGGGCACTTTTCAACAGAGGGCACATATAGATAGAACACCAGCAGCACTTATGCAGCCCCAGACCATGACATTTGTGGGGGAAAAAAAATGACAATTTTGTTTAGGTACAGCATCGCACGACCGCATAATTGTCCGTTAAAGTGACGCAGAGCCTAATCGCAAAAAAAATGTCCTGTCATTAAGGGGGAAATCTTCCAGGCCTTAAGTGGTTAAAAGGAGAATAGTTTGATTACACTCTTCCTTTCTTCAGCATAATAGTTAAGAGACAGGGCTTAACTAGTTTGTGCTAGTAACGATTAAATCTTTGTATGCACTTAAAACTATCTATTAAGCCTGGGCCTGGTTTTCAGGTATAAAGCTGTTCTGAATCAACATTATTTCATCATGAATAGCTTTATAGTTTAACAAAGACTGTTTACAGTGGTGTGAAGGTCAAATTCAACACAAAGCACTTGACAACTAAAGATTTCTTTATATACATGAGAAAGATTAAACAGGCAGGTTACAGAACAAGATCGGTTCTGGAGCTTTGTTCTCAAGTTGAATTTGTATACAAGTTGGAACAGGTAAACAAAATTTAAGTGCAACTCCAGCCAAAAAAATAATAATTTCTACTTTTTTGGATAGCATAGGGAAGAGTTATTATTTCCCCGTAAGGTTTGTTTTGCTGTCTGTACCCCCATGTTCAGAAGATTTCACCTCACTTTCTAGTCCTGTGGCAACTCTGGATTTTGAAAACGTTAAAAATTGTTGTGGAAACAAAGATAGGATTGATGATAAAGCTTCAGCGGAGACACTTTTTCCCCCCCACGAAAACTCTAAAGCCAGGTACACACCATTTTAAAAAAAAATTTTTTTCATTCAACCCTATGGGGGTCTGAACCGCTGTACTAACCATGCAAGGTTAGTCCCTACAATCTCCCATAGCGTGCTGTTACGTTCCGACAGGAACAGCCCCCCCGCCAGAACACTCTGATCAGCACGCTCTGCCATTGGCTAGGAGCGCCGATCGGGAGTCGGCTGGCTGCTGGTTTTCCAACATGCACGTCTGAAGATGGCCAAACAGCCAGCTTCTGTCGGACAGACCAACATACACGTGGGCTGTATGTTGGCCATTTTTTTTTTTTTTTTTTTAAACTGCCCGCTGTCTTGACTTTCAGCCTGTGTACCCGGGAGTGGGAAAAATAACTGTTTTCACGTGAGGACATATTGATGTACCTGTCCCACGTAATTTTGTGGTACAGGTACATCAATGATGTCCTACTTCTTTGGTCTGGCACCAAGGCCGACCTGACATAATTGCATCAATTTTTTGAACCTTAACCACTTGCCGCCCACCAATGACATATTGACGTCGGCAAAGTGGTTGTAGAATCCTGACTGGACGTCATATGACGTCCTCAGGATTCTGAGCCGGGGCGCGCATCGCGGCGATCGTTGTTGCAGGGTGTCAGTCTGACACCCCACAACACCGATCAAGGTAAAGAGTCTCTCACAGAGACTCTTTACCACGTGATCAGCCGTGTCCAATCACGGCTGATCACGATCACCGATTGGCAGGCATTGTTTGGCACTGATTGGCATCCATTAGTACAACACATACAATAGTGCCGCAAAAAACGACAAGGATATGGACAGCCGCACTCCAGTAACTTAAAAGACGTGCCCTTTATTGGGTACAGGAAAAAATACACTACAGGTATCAGCACACAGTGGGATAAACAGCTGACGCGTTTCGCATTGAGTGTCAATGCTTAATCATAGCTATCCATGCCGCCTATCAGTGCCCATCAATGCCACCTCATCGGTGCCCAGTGCCTCCTTATCACTGCCCGTCAGTGCAGTACCATCTGTGAAAGAGAAAACGTACTTACAATGTTTTATAACAGAAACAAAAAAAACGATTTTTTTCAAAATTTTCGGTCATTTTTTTTGCAGAAAATAAATATTCCAGAGGTGATCAAATACCAGCAAAAGAAAGCTCTATTTGTGGGTACAAAATGATAAAAATTTAGTTGGGGTACAGTGTAGCATGACCGCGCAATTGTCATTCAAAGTGCAACAGTGCTGAAAGCTAAAAATTGGTCTGGGCGGGAAGGTGTATAAGTGCCCTGTATGGAAGTGGTTAATATAGCTATTGATAAAGATGGTTTTCTCTACTCTTCCTTGTATTGTAAACCCTCATTTGGGAACACCATTCTTCATGCATTCAGTGGACATCCCCAATCACTCATAAAAGAGTATTCCATACAGTCAGTATGTTGGATTGAAAAGAAATTGTGCTTGAAACGATGACTATGAAAAAGCAGCAAAAGGCCTATGCGCCAGATTAAAGGAAAGGGGCTAGTCAGACCAGGGGTGTCGAACTTAATTTCATCGTGGGCCGCATCAGCATTATGATTGCACTCAAAAGGGCCGGTTTTATCTGCAAGATTAGATGTCCAGCGCATCCCCTCTCCTTAGGCTGCTTTCACATTGCAGCGTGGAGCCGCGGTGATGGTATAGCCACGCTATTTGTAGCGCGGCTATACCGTTGTATTTACAGCGATATTCGGGCGCGGTATAGGAGCGGTGAACACACGGCTCCTATACCGCGGTAAAGATGCGGCTAGCAGGACTTTTGGTGCGCTCCTGCTAGCGCACCGCTTCAATGTGAAAGCCTTCGGGCTTTCACATTGAACACTGCAGGGCATGATTTTTCATGCGGTATAGCAGCGCTATTTTTAGCGCTGTACCGCATGAAAAACGCCACAGTGTGCAAGGGGCCTTACATTAGATGTCAAGAGCAACCCCACCATCAGAAGTTGAGTCCCCCACTCTCCCTTTCATTACAGTGCACCCCCCTTTCCTTATGCTGCGAAGAAGCTGGATGCATTCCTTGAAAGCAAAAAGTAAGGAAGAGTACTAGAGGAGGGCCATATGAAATGGCCTGGAGGGCCGGATTCGGCCCGAGGGCCTTATGTTTGACACCTGTGTCATAGACTATTGAAAAGAGCCTATAATAAGGCTTCTCAATGTGACAGAAAGGAAATAACCTTTGCCACAAAAACTCAAACTACGTTACAACCTGTCCTGATTATTACACAGTACTCTTGACCCAATTTTGGCCTCTATTGTTGGCGGACGGTTCTGCTTAAAAATACATAAAACAACTACCTGACATTACCTATGGGCATGCCCCCTCCCTCGGCGATACACTGGTTCGTAGCCATTTTAGCCCTGGGAGTGGTGAACATGCCTCACAAACAGGCATCTTTTCCTCTAATAAATGCAACATATGTAGTTTTTTTTTTTAAATGGCCATACTCGTTCTCTCCAGCAGTCTCGTGTCAAACAATTGGAGTAATTTGAGGCAAATATGATCAAATTCACAGCTCTCGAGCATGTACCGGCATATGCAAGAGGCGGAGGAATTGATTGTATACTTTTACAGCTTGAGACAAAATGGATCCATAAATTAAAGGTCATTTGTTACACTGGCCTCAATGAATATATGCTTTTTTGGGGGGGGGTTTAAATCAGAGCCTTTATTTTTATATACAAACAACTTACTCGTGGAATTCCTTAGGGAGTATGTAGGTTTTTCAAAAAGAATGATCCTATTGAGATCTAAAATCCATTCAAACACCATCGGTGGGTAGGGAGAGGACCACTTAAGACCCAGACCAAAATGCAGGTAAAGGACCAGGCCACTTTTTGCGATTCGGCACTGCGTCGCTTTAACTGACAATTGCACGGTCGTGCGACGTGGCTCCCAAACAAAATTGGCGTCCTTTTTTCCCCCACAAATAGAGCTTTCGTTTGGTGGTATTTGATCACCTCTGCGGTTTTTATTTTTTGCACTATAAACAAAAATAGAGCGACAATTTTAATACAAATGCAATATCTTTTACTTTTTGCTATAATAAATATCCCCCAAAAACATATATAAAAAAGTTTAGGCCGATACGTATTCTTCTACCTATTTTTGGTAAAAAAAAAAAAAAAAAAAAAAAAAAATGTATAGCGTTTACAAAATAGGGGATAGTTTTATAGCATTTTTATTAATTATTTTACTACTAATGGCAGCGATCAGCAATTTTTTTCATGACTGCGACATTATGGCGGACACATCGGACAATTTTGACACATTTTTGGGACCATTGTCATTTTCACAGCAAATTTTTTTTATAAAAATGCATTGTTTACTGTGAAAATGACAATTGCAGTTTGGGAGTTAAAGTGGAGTTTCCATCCCCAAATTTTTTTTTTCATTATTGTGCTCATTAGACCTAAAAAAGAATACAAAAAAAAATGTTTTACCCATCTGGAAATCTGCCTTTGGAATCACCTAGGATTCGGACATCATCTCCCTCTAATGCTCCTGGGAAATGTGTGTCATTTCCCAGGATGCAGTGCGCTACCCAATTATCACTCCTCATCCAAGACTTCCAGGAAGTACCGTATTTATCGGCGTATATCGCGCACTATTTTCCCCTTAAAATAAGGGAAAAATCGTGGGTGCGCTATATACGCCGATAGCCGCGCTCAGTTTGAAATCGGCTTTGCTCGTGCTCACGCATAAACATCACAGAGCGTGAGCGCGAGCGAAGCCGAGACTTGCCGAATGTACCCGAGTGTACTGCACTCGGTATATGTCGGCGGAGGCGTTCGAACTGAGCGCGGGAAGCGGGGACTCGACTTGAGGCGCGCGCTGGAGAAGCCGGGAGGACACCATCGAGGCCGCAGACGGACGCCGGACCGGACGATGGACGCTGGGAAGACACCAAAACTGTAAGTAATAAAATCATATAACATTTTTTTTACAGGAATTTCGGGGGCAACTTTAGGGGTGCGCGGTATACGCGGGAGCGCGTTAAATACGGTAAGTGCTTGGGGGCTTCACAATGCCCACAAGCAAAATGACAACGGTGTGGACATAGTTTTATAAACTATCTTTTTTGAATAACTATGCGGAGCGGCGGCGGATTGTAAAATAGTAAGTGACCAGATTTATAATTGTAAAAACACATGATGAAAGCACATACATTTAAAAAATGCTAATTGTGGTTGGAACCCCAATTTAACCACTAGGGGCGCTGAAGGGGTTAAGTGTGACCTCATATGTGTTTCTAACTGTAGGGCTGGACGTGTGATGTCATTGATCGCCTTTCCCTACATCAGGGAACAGACGATCAATGACAGCACCACAACGAAGAAGAGGGAAGGTGTGTTTACACACACACACACACACACACACACACACACACACACACACACCTCTCCCCGTTCTTCAGCTCCGGGGACCGATCGCAGGACTCCGGTGGCGATCGGGTCCGCGGGTCCTGCGGAGCTTCGGACCAGGTCATGGGCGCGCGCCCCAAGGCTGGGCTTTTAACAATCACGTACAGGTACGTGATTGTGCCCAGCCGCGCCATTCTGCCGACGTATATCGGCGTTAGGCGGTCCTTAAGTGGTTAAGCGCAATCTGTCTACAGGCAACAAAAAGCACGCATCTTATAGTGTTACCAATAGAGGAGGTATAAATAGACGTATCCCAATAGACATAGGAGTGGTTCAACCGGAATATTAGTATCCAATAGCCTGTTTAGGGTACCAATCACCTCCCACCTGGTATCTTTGAAGTTTCGGACACCGCCACAAAAGATGTATTAGGCTTAATTTCCACTGACGTTTTTACAGCCACTTTTCTGAGCGTTTTTTACAAGTTAAAAATGCCTGTCCATGTTATTCTATGGCATCATGCCCACATAGGCATTTTTAAGCTGCAAATGGCATAGGCGTTTTTGAGCTGTAAAAAAAACGCAGGACCAGGGCGTTCTGAAGCTCCAGAGTAGAGCTGTAAAAACGCCAGACGTTAAAAAACTCTAAAAACCACGCGAAAACGCTCAAAAACGCTACCGCGGCATTTTTAAAGCTCCAGCTCACAAAAATAAACATGGACAGGCGTTTTTAAGCTGTAAAAAAGGCCAACAACAGTGGCTGTAAAAACGCCAGTGGAAATGAAGCCTAATGCCGCATACAGACGATCGTTTTTTGTGATGAAAAAAAATGACGTTTTTGAAAACGTCATTTAAAATGATAGTGTGTGGGGAAAATGTCGTTTTATGTCTTCAGAAAAACGACCAAAAAAAAATTCGAACATGCTCGAATTTTTTGTGTCGTTTTTCAAAATGTCATTTTTTGTGTCAATGAAAATGATAGTGTGTGGGGAAAACGACGTTTTTAAACCCGCACATGCCCAGAAGCAAGTTTTGAGACGGGAGGTAAAACTACCATTCATAATGGAGTAAGCACATTCATCACGCTTTAACAGACAAAAAAGCACGAATCATCTTTTACTAACAAGTAACCAGCTAAAAGCAGCCTCAAGGCGAATAGAACTTCCCCTTTAGAGTGCCGTCACTTTGTTCATCATTTTTCAAAATGATGGTGTGTATGCTCCGTCGTTTTTGAAAATGAAGTTTCAAAAATGTCGTTTTTTTTCATCACTTCAAACGTCATTTTTTTTTCATCACAAAAAACGACCGTCTGTATGGGGCATTAGCGTACCTGTATTACCACATCCAGCACAGGCTGGCTCAGATTTCAATCCAATTGCATACAGCAATTAGGAAGTTCTATAGACTCTATGGAGAATATGTTTATCACTTTCCTGTGATTATAAAATAATAAAGATAAACAATTTTTATCCCTTATCCACTTCGGCTGCATTCACACCTCCGCGACAAGATACGCCGCGTACGCGGCGTATTTTGCCGCGAGTGTGTAACTTTTAACAAAGCCTTCCCATTGCTTTGTATGGCCGAACACCAATGCCGCCTGAAAAAAAGGGTCCGGGACTTTTTTTCAGGCAACAGGCGTACGGCGTCTATGAGATGTGAACCATCTCATAGACAGCAATGGGAATTCTCCCCTCCAGCGGCACGAGCGTCCGGCGTTTTGACGCGGAGGTGTGAATGGGGTCTTAACACTAGTATTTACTCTGTTTCATCCCTCTATCTTTACTGTTATTAACCTTAAAGGGGTTGTAAAGGTAAATGTTTTTTCACCTTAATGCATCCTAATCCGACGGTACCGCCCTTCCCCCCGAACACCAGTTTTACTTACCTCACCCCTCGAAAGTCCTGCGCGCGTCCCCGTGATACTCTTCGGTTCCCAGCCTGGCCGTTGATTGGCTAGGCTGGACGGATTGATAGCAGCGCTGTCAATCACATCCGATGACGCGGTGCGCCGGGGGCAGGGCCGAGTGATACAGTCGGCGGCTATGCCCACCACATCACGGGAGCGCGCTCGCAATAGCTTTCCACCATGCAAGCTTGCTCGCATGAAGGTGGAAAGCTCTTGCGAGGAGGAGCCGAGACAGCCGCCGAGGGACCCCAGAAGACAGGGTTCGGGGACACTGTGCAAAACGAGCTGCACAGTGGAGGCAAGTATAACCTGTTTGTTATTTTACAAAAAAAAAAAATTTACTTTAGTGTTCCTTTAACTATTTTTCTTGTTCTAAAAATGAAACACCTTCCTTTACATCTCCGCAAGGACGGTTTTTGTTTTGTTGACATATGGGCCACCTCTTTTTCTTCTCTCTACTCATCCCTTTCTTCCTCTTGCCTCTTTCTTATTATATTGCTCTTGTATGTTTATTTGTATTTTTCCTCTGCTTTAGAAAAAATCAATTATTTATTTATACAATATATATTTTGGAGGTCCTATTTTTGTTTGATAGTACTGTGATTTACTGTATTTATCTTTTAATATTTGTTTTTTTCATTGTGTGTTGTGCCTTGTCCTGCTGTGGCTCTCGATTGGGGGCACTTCATGCCCCACTTATTCCCCCTTTTTTCTTGTGCACCCCTATTTAAGGTTCATCATTGGGGCCTCTCACACTTGAAGCCTGACACATGCCTTCGCTTCAAGTGCTTTCCTTTGTCACCACTTGCCTGCTATCTATCAGCCCTGCCTCCATTTTTCCCCCGGACTGTGCTGGCTGTGGTGCCATTGGCTCGCTCATCAACTGACCACGCCCCGAGCGATGCCATCTGATGCCTTGCTGGGCTAAGCTGCGCTGATGTCACGGTGACCGCTTTCCCTGCAACCAACAGTCTTGGGGATTGTAGGCATGGCGGCGCGGCACACTGGTGAATGCGCAATAGGCATCTCCTTGTCTGCGTTCGCTCAGTGACATCGCAGGTCCAAGCGAGCGGGGGGATATAAAAAATGCCAGCTTTCTGCCAGCAAACACCTGGCTGGAACTTGGAGGCGATATTGCCGTGCATATCCTTGATTCAAGTACACAAAAACTTAACTATATCTATAATTGTGATACTGTTTAATCCCTTGATCAATTATTTTTTGGGCAACTTTATTAGACGTCTGTGTATGTGGCAAAACAAAATTTTTTTCTTTATTATAATACAACTGGATTTTTTAATTTGATCAGATATTTATATCATATGTTGAGCGTTTAGCCCCTGCTTTTTCTTTGATTTTGTAGTCCAAATGCCCATACACTTGACTCCTTAGCCATTTTTGTCTAAGTCCTGTATCCCCTGCCCCCATATCAGGCTGCTTGGGATTATGGATAGCTTCAATATCTTTTCCACCATTAATTCCTTCCCTCTGGTTTGTTTCCCAATTGGGGTGTTCAATACCCTGCATTACATCATACTATATCTCTTTATTATTCTTTCAGTGTGCATTGTCCTGAGAAATTTTCTTTGGACCGCTTGCTTTGCCACCCTGGTAACGTCTTTTTCGGATCGCCTCCAAACTTTTCTCCATTTTGTTGCGAGCATAGTAAGTTGTGTGCTGAGCTACATCGGCCTTAATTGCCGGTTTAACATATCTGCATAGCTTTAATTTATGCCCTTTACTTCTTTCAGCCTGGTCGCTTTATATCCCTTGTGGCCTGGCACGGCTTTTTCACTTCACCCTGATCTTTGTATTGCTTTAAAAACACACTTTTTGTGGGGTACCGCCTGCTATTTCCCTGCGTCGGAGCTTGTCAGATGTGAGTACTTGGTGTTCTCCCTCGCGAGCCACAGCGGGACATATGCATTAAAACAAAGTTGCTTTGGTAGCGTTTGTACATTTTTATGCAGTCTCTAATGTTTACCATTGTGTCTTTATGTTATATGTTAAAGCTGGGTTACGGACTGGTGGTCCAGATAAAATCCCCCGATGAAGCCTGAAACGGCGAGACATGCAGGGATGAAACATTCTCATGTGACCACCACTTTATGAAATTGGAAAAACCAGTGACCCACGATATTTTTAATTTGCTATGATTTTTTTTAATGTGAACCCTTTTCTGTATATACATGTGTTAATAAAATAAGTATTTTATTCTTATGGACAGCGTTTACATTGTTTATACATTTTCATATGTTTCTAGCACCGCTATAACCAGGGCTGTGGAGTCGGAGTCGAGGAGTCGGAGGAAATTTTGGGTTCATGGAGTCGGAGTGGCAAACAATGCACCGACACCGACTCCGACTCCTACTAAATTTAGATTGGAATTAAAAAAAAAAAAAAGCAAGTTTAAATGTCCCAATTCACAAAAAGTTATAGTTAATGACTTCTCTACTGTAAGAATAAAGACCAATGCCTCACGTAACCGCAAAACGAACACGTTAAGTGACCGTGAAGAAGCATGCTTTTCAAGTGCTTCACTGTATGGCACGCAACGCACAATTCGGAGCTGCAATACTTATACTTTCCATAGTGTTGTGTTCTGCTTTTACAGGGAACGCAGCGTCCATGTGTAACCTAGCCTCTCACTGATAAGGGATTAAATAAATATGTTTTTTGCAGGACTAGAGAGTGAGACACTTGTATAAGTGAAGGGAATGGAGGGCCAATAGTTCAAGACTGAAGCTGTAAACCATTGGAAAAACTGCTGTCATTTAGCTAAGGCTATAAAAACTTGTAAACTCCGATTGTTAGCTTAAACTTTAAACATGACTATGGGGAGAAAAAAAAAAAAAAAAACGTTGTTTTCATTGTGTTTGTCTTTTGCTTAAACTGTGCAATACAGTAGACTGTTGGCTTCCCAGCCAGTAGTCCTGTGGTAGGTTGCGTTTCTTTCCCTCAAGGAATGTATAAAATACATTCGCATATTAATACAGAGGAGTCGGAGTCGGGGAGTCGGAGGTACATAAAACTGAGGAGTCGGAACATTTATCTACCGACTCCACAGCCCTGGCTATAACCCCACTAATCTCTCCTGCCCGTGTGTACCCAGGTGTACAGAAGTGACTTTCCCTTCCTAGGAGGTAAATTTCCTCTCACTGCCAGTTGTCTTCTCTTCGTTTGTAAGTACGAGTCATATGCAAGGCCGATGTGTGTAACCCAGGGACTGCCTGTAATAAGTAGGGTTGTCCCGATGCCACTTTTTTAGGACCGAGTACAAGTACCGATACTTTTTTCCCATGTACTCGCCGATACCGAATACCGATACTTTTTTCTTAAAATGCAGCCACGTGTCCCCAAATGCAGCCTTGTGTCCCTTAAGACAAAGCCAAGTCAACCCCCCCCCCCCCCTCTGACATCTAGTTACTATGCGCTGGGGGAACACAACAGCTGTCATTTGCATTTGAATAGATGTGTGTTCCCCCGCCGCACTGTCATGTATAGCCCCTCCCCCTTGCCCAGAAACTTTGGACAGGTGACCTGTCTATCAAAGTGCCCGGGCAAGGGGGAGGGGCTATACATGACGGCGCGGCGGGGGAACACACAGCTATTCAAATGCAAATGACAGCTGTTGTGTTCCCCCAGCACATAGTAACTAGATGTCGGCAGCGGCGGGAATTGACTTGGCTTTGTCTAAGGCGGCAGCAGCTCTCCTCTCCCCCATACGAGGACTGCTCTGCTCCGCCCCCTCTCCATCCGCACTCGGGGAAAAAAAATAAAATAATTATATCAGGCATCGGGAGTATTTGCACGAGTACAACCACTAGCGCAAATACTCGGTATCGGTACAACCCTAGTAATAAGTCTCATCAATGTACTAACAAGTGCTCCCCGTTTCTTGAATTGGAATGCTATAGTGCAAAAAATAAATAAAAAATGCTAGCAATATTTAAATTAGGGCTGAAACAACTGAGGGCTGACAAGTCCACCTATCTAGCGAATTTTGGCCAGCTCATCGGGAACCTGGCAAAATTTGCAGAGTATGGCCAGCTTAAAGTGGAGGTTCACCCAAAAACTTAAATTTTAACATTAGATTGATGCTCATTTTGTCAAGGGGAATCGGGTGTTTTTTTTTTTAAATCGAAGCCGTACTTACCGTTTTAGAGATATTCTCCGCCGCTTCCGGGTATGCGGGACTGGGCGTTCCTATTTGATTGACAGGCTTCCGACGGTCGCATCTATCGCGTCACGATTTTCCGAAAGTAGCCGAACGTCGGTGCGCAGGCGCCGTATAGAGCCGCACTGACGTTCGGCTTCTTTCGGCTACTCGTGACGCGATGTATGCGACCGTCGGAAGGCTGTCAATCAAATAGGAACGCCCAGTCCCGCAGCGGAGAAGATCTCTCTCTAAAACGGTAAGTATTGCTTCGATTAAAAAAAATAAAAAAATAAAAAAAACACCCGATTCCCCTTGACAAAATGAGCATCAATCTAATGTTAAAAAAAATTTTTTTCGGATGAACTCCCGCTTTAAAGTAACAGAGTTTCCTGGAGGATCAACAAGATATTTTTATGTACCTACTGCATAAAAAGGTTGGTAAAATATCCATGTATAATATAGTTACAGTTACTGTCTGAAAAGACATCTGTACCAACTAGCAAACACTATGATATTTATACCATTGTTGCAAATATTCAAAGACTTCCTTATGGTGTTATTTGTCTGCCACAGCAGGAGGAAAAGTAGTACTTTGAACACTAGGTACACAGCATTGCCAATAAATTATCTACCACTGCATTGTTGACAGAATGTGGGACTATTATCTGTCTGAGAAGTCGATTGTCAGTAAATATTGAGTGCTTTGAAGCAAAGAACTTTTGCACAGTAAACAAGCACTCAAGGTCACCTTGCAAAGATCCAGGCTACTGCTTAGCCTAAAGCTGGGTATACACATATTGAAATTAGGCTGGCCTGGTTTAGCAGGAACCAGATGAATTTCAATCTGTGTGAAAACTTGTCTGCTCAACAGAAGCCGATTATTAGACCAGTTTCCGCTGAAGCGTTCTGCTAGAAACCCAACATTTGATCAGCCGCTGCAGCACTGATCAGTGTGTTCTGATGGGAAGGGGGAAAGAGAAGGAATCTTCACAAAGACCAAATCCAAGTTTGTCTGGCATACAGGGACTAGAATTCTGATTCTCAAGCTAATGCAAAGTTAGTTCCTAAAATGTTCCTACATACTTAGAATTTTTATTCTTTTTTTTTTTTAAAAAGGACGCCTTTATGCCAGCCTGCACGCCTAAACATATGCATGTAGGTTAACCACTCGACACCCGTGCCTATTTTGGCACTTTTCTTGTTCATGTAAAAATCTACATTTTTTGCTAGAAAATTAATCAGAACCCCCAAACATATTTTCTTTTAGCAGACACCCTAGGAAATAAAATGGTGGTCATTGCAACTTTTTTTCTCACACAGTATTTGCGCAATAATTTTTCAAACGCCTTTTTTTGGTTGGTGTGAACAGGGTACAAGGGGGGAAACAATTGCTTTCTATGTGCCTTTGCATTAAAGTGATAACGTTTTTTTTTAAACAAACCTACTTACCTACTGAGCAGCCCAGATCCTCCTCTTCTCGGGACCCACTTATACACTCCTGGCCCCTCCCTCCTGTTGAGTGCCCCCACAGTAAGCAGCTTGCTATGGGGGGTGACCCAAACCGAGTCATAGCTCCCTGTGTCCATTCAGACATGGAGCCACAGCCCGAACACACCCCCTTGCTCTCCTCATTGGCTCACTGACTGAATGACAGCAGCGAGAGCCAATTGTGCTGTGTTGCTGTCTCCGCCAATGAGGGAAGTCCTGGACAATCAAGTATTTTGTGCAACATTGCTGGATCTAGATGGGGCTCAAGAGGGTTGAGGGGAGCTGCTGCACAACAGGGTGGTGTAAAAAAAATAATAATAACACACATACACACACGCCACACAGATTTTCTTTGATTTTTATTGAGTTTTAAATGAAATGCTTTTGGAATAAAATCTATCCAAAAGATAGTTTTCCATTTAAGATACATTAATAGTACATTTAGTTTATTCAGCATGAAAATGGAGCTTAGTTATGTAGAGTGAGGCGGTATATTCTGCAATATTTACATTTTTGGTAAACTCACTCAATGAATCCAAGTGCTGCAAGCCTATATAACATGCATAAATGAAAGTAAAAATAAAAATAAATGCAAGCAGCATCTTTGAATCGGTGAGAAGAGCGGTATGTATATCGCTCCTTCCCATTTAAAAACAGGCGGAGGCGCATTGCGGGCAGTATTAACCCCCGCTATCGGCCGATAGCGGGGGTTAATACCGCACCGCTAGCGGCCAAATTCCAACGGTATGGCGCGGCTATTTTTAGCGGCGCTATACCGCCACTGCGCCTCCCGCCCCAGTGTGAAAGGGGCATAACAGTAATCAGTCACTGTGAAGCCTGACCGTCTTTTTACCTTGCTATAGGGCAGTGTTTCTCAATTCCAGTCCTCAGGCCCCCCCAACAGGTCAGGTTTTCAGGATTTCCATTATTTTGCACAGGTGATTTGATCAGTTTCACTGCCTTAGTAATTACCACAGCCTTTTCATCTGAGGGAAATCCTGAAAACCTGACCTGTTGGGGGGGCCTGAGGACTGGAATTGAGAAACACTGCTATAGGGGCACTACATACTATATTTTGTAGCTTGTTATAGGTGCACTCTGAAGGCAGGAGGAGCCAGAAGTGTTGGTGGGGGAGTCCAGAAAATGTAATTTTTTTTTGTGATGTAAAAAATAAAATTTCAGAACTTTTTTCACCTTTAACCACTTAAAGCGGTGGTTCCCCTAAAAATAAAATGTTGACATCGCATTTAGCAAATAAATTACAGTTAGAATCGGCTTGTTTTATTTAAAAAATACCTCCGTACGTATCGTTTCCATTATTCGGTCCCACCGCCACTTACGGGTACGATGCAGGCGGTGGGCGTTCCTAATTGATTGACAGGCATCCGAACGACGCATCCATCGCGTCACGAGATGCCGGAAAAAGCCGAACGTCGGTGCGCATGCGCCGTATAGAGCCGCACCGACGTTCGGCTTTTTTCGGCATCTCGTGACGCGATGGATGCGTCGTTCGGATGCCTGTCAATCAATTAGGAACGCCCACCGCCTGCATCGTACCCGTAAGTGGCGGTGGGACCGAATAATGGAAACGATACGTACGGAGGTATTTTTTAAATAAAACAAGCCGATTCTAACTGTAATTTATTTGCTAAATGCGATGTCAACATTTTATTTTTAGGGGAACCACCGCTTTAAGGACCGCCTCCTGCAGATATACGTCGGCAGAATGGCACGGCTGGGCACAAGCACGTACCTGTATGTCCTCTTTAAGTGCCCAGCCGTGGGTTGCGCGCCCGCGACCCAGTGCGAAGCTCCGTGTCCGTGGGACCCGATCGCCGCCGGAGTCCCGCGAACGGTCCCCGGAGCTGAAGAACGGGGAGAGCTGTGTGTAAAGCCGTTCTTCACAGTGGTAGCTTCATTGATCGTGTGTTCCCTAATATAGGGAAACACAATCAATGACATCACACGTCCAGCCCCGCCCCCCTACAGTTAGATAAACACATGAGGTCACACAACCCCTACAGCGCCCCCTAGTGGTTAACTCCTAAACTGCAGTGTAATTTTCACAGTAAACAATGCATTTTTATAGCATTTTTTGCTGTGAAAAAAAGGATTTTTGTACTCGCCGTAAAATCCATTTCTCTGAGTTCATAGACGGACACAGCCTTCTTTGACATTAGGGTTATGCTTCTTCCTACCAGGAGAGTTCTAAGTTTGTGGATTTGGGGTTTTCATGAGCTGTAAGCCATAATCATCACAATTAATGACAAATCATGGCTTGAACTATCTTGCTTTGCATGTAATGAGTCTATCTCATATATATTAGTTTCACCTTTTAAGTGGCATTAGCAAAATAAATGAACTTTTGCACGATATGCTAGTTTTTTTGACTTTCACCTGTATTATATTAACCCCCCCACCCGGATGGACAAAGCTACTGTCTGCCGTGCCTCCTGTGTTCAATCACCCAAAGTTGTGTTCCACTAATACAGGAGGTGTGTTACTGGCCACCAGGCGAAAATAGAGGAAAAAAGCCACAGAAAACTGATGCAGCTCCACATCTAATGAGTGTTAAGCTGCAATATAATAAAGTTTTGGGTTTAAAACTGCCTTAATTAGTTCTTGGTTAAATTGGCCCTAGTATGTGCGTGTATGTATGAATGTGATTTAGGGAGCTCAGACTGTAAGCTCGTTGAGGGTAGCTGGTAGCACAATTTCATTCCCGCTATCAGTGTGAACCTAGGCCACAACAATGATAATAGTATACTCAGGGATCTTCAAAATACGGCCCCTCCAGCTGTTGTGGAACTACACATCCCATGAGGCATTGTAAAACTGACATTCAGAGACATGACAAGGCATGGTGGGAATTGTAGTTACTGAACATAGTTTGAAGACCCCTGCTATACGCTGTCACTGTACTAACACTGGCTGGGAAGGGGTTAACATCTAGGGCGATCACAGGGTTAACTGTGTGTCTAACAAAGTGTTATGTGTGTACCGTTTTTACTCTGCTTTGCAGGGGGAGGGGAAAAAAATAAATAAAAAAACACACACACACGTGTCACATTGCCGCCGGCTTTGGGGAGCCCTCTTTTCTGTTATTTGCTCAGCTGGTTCTGGCCAAAAATCATTGGCCAGGACCTGCTGATTGGCATATGATGGAAACTAATGGCAGCACAGCGGGTGCCCCCTCCTCTGGAAAGCTGGATCACATACAAGTTGGCAACCATCAATCTGCAAGGATTAACCCCATAATTACACTGCAGCAGGTTGGCACAGCTGCACGAGCTACGGCGGCTCTGTAAGACGCTGTAGCAGGCGCACGCCCGTGTGTCCCCAGAGCCGATGCGCGTGCGACCTCCGAGCACCCTCTTGCGACAGAGCGATATCCGCGATCTGCGAGTATAAACAATGATCTCTCTCCTCCTCTAGTGAGCCACATTCCCCCCACAGTTAGAAACACACATAGGGAACACAGTTAACCCTCTCCCTGCCAGTGACATTTATACAGTAATCAGTGGCTATTTATAGCACTGAAAGTTGTATAAATGTCACCGGTCCCCAAAAAAAAAGTGTCAAAAGTGTGATCTGTCAGCCGCAATGTCTCAGTCCCGATAAAAATCAGATCGGCGCCATTACTAGTATAAAAATTATATATATATATATATATATATATATATATATATATATATATATATATATATATATATATATATATATATATATATATATATATATATATATATATATATATATATATATATATATATATATATATATATATATATATAATAGATTTATGGCATTTTTTATTATTGTGTATGTATGTATATATATATATATATATATATATATATACACACATACACACACACACTAATAAAAAATGCCATAAATCTATCCCCATTTATATATATATATATATATATATATATATATATATATATATATATATAAATGGGGATAGATTTATGGCATTTTTTATTAGTGTGTGTGTATATATATATATATATATATATATATATATATATATATATATATATATATATATATATATATACATACATACACAATAATAAAAAATGCCATAAATCTATTATATATATATATATATATATATATATATATATATACACACACACACACACACACATACATACACACAATAATAAAAAATGCCATAAATCTATCCCCATTTTGTAAACGCTATAACTTTTGTGTAAACCAATCAATATACGCGTATTGCAATTTTTTACCAGAAATATGTAAAAATACATATTGGCCTAAACCAGGGGTGCCCAACCTTTTGAAGAGCGAGGGCCACTTAAGCGACTTGGTAACTGGTTGCGGGCCACAATGAGCGGAGCGGGCGGAAGGCAGGTCCATGTCTGCTCTGTATATGCAGAGCAGACACAGCCCACTATACCCTTCTTTTTTTGCGGATTGGATTGGAGGTAGGACACAAGTCGGTTTACATCCGCTATTCTTTAGAGGTAAATGGAGGGTCCAATTGGGTCAGACTGACCGTGTGAAAGGGGCCCAAGGCTGCTTTCACACTGATGCTCTGCAGTTTACCCACACCGCTGATGCAACGCAGTGTACCTTTGGCTTTCCTGCACTTTGCAATTGACTTCTATTATATTATGCAGGTTTGGTGCACTTTCACAAAGCTCACAGGTAATAACAGAAGTCTATGGCTCAGTGCAGGTAACCCGCAGGTGCGCTGCTCTGCATCTGCGGGTCAGTTTGAAAGCAGCCCAGTAACCACTGCAGAACAGATATGCCCATATATACACTGATTTTATTAATAAAACTGACCTTTAACAACAACAGTAGTCTATTCTATCCCAGAGCAGGAGGTCGCGAGCCACATCAGAGGGCTCAGCGGGCCACTGGTTGGGCACCCCTAGCCTAAACTTATGAAGAAATATTTTTTTTTTAAATTGGGATATTTATTATAGGAAAAAGTACAAAATATTGTGGGGGTTTTTTCAAAAATGTACGCTTATTTTGCTTATAGCACAAAAATAAAAAACCGCAGAGATGATTAAATACCAACAAAAGAAAGCTATATTTGTGGGGGAGGGAAAAGAACATACATTTTGTTTGGGTACAGCATCACACGACCGCGCAAATGTCAAAGTTAAAGCAATGCAGTGCCGTATCGCAAAAAAAATGGCCCGTTAGGGAAGTGGTTAAGGGTTTGTGTTGTTTTCCCTTAATGTATTCTATGCATTTAGGTGAAAAAAACACCTGCAAACACCCAGCCCCCCCCCCCCCCCCGTTTTACTTACCTGAGCCCATTCACCTGCTGTGCGCGTCCCCCGGCGTCCTCTTCTCCACGGAGTCGCTGCGTTGGTTGGATAGATTGATAGCAGCACAGCCATTGGATCCAGCTGGGAGCCAATGGCTCGGGGCCGAGTGCATGACACAGGAGAAAGCCCACAAGGTAACCCCTCGGGAGAGAGCTTCCCAGAGGGGGTTAGCTATTGCGGGGAGCAGCAAGAGCTGCCGTGGGACCCCAGAAGAAGACGATCGGGGCCACTTTGCGCAAAACGAGTAAGTATGACATGTTTGTTATAAAAAAAAAAATGCAACACAAAGATTTAGTATCACTTTAAGCACAGGAGTGTGAAAAGCGTCTGATAACCCTCCGTGGGTTGTGTGTGATGTCTCTCATTTCTATTTTTGCACAATAAATAGAGCCGTTTTTATGTTCTTGAAGTGCTACCATCGCTTTATTTTCTACCATCTATCTGCGGTAGATCGCACACCGCATAGAGTGCGTAATAAAGGTTTGTTCTGGGATTTAACACTGCTTTAACCCACCAGCATTTCTTTGGAGTGTCAGAGGAAACCTGCACAAACTCCATGCAGGTAGTGTCTTGCTTAGGATTAGAACCACCCACCCTAGTGCTTCCAGATGCATTCACACTTCTAATAAAAGTGTACTGGGAACAGAACAACCATCAGGTGCCATCACTAAATCCATGTCGTGTTCTGCATAGGTTCCTGGTCACGTGCGTGGGCAATGTGGCGCCTCAGACTTCCAGCTCCTCATGGAGGAAGTACGCCACATCTGAGTGCGGCCTCACAATGTTCCGCCATTCACACGTACAGTACTCATATTATCCAACCAGACACGGTTCCGCGCTGGCTGGAAGAACACATGGACCACCTGAGAGTGAAGCCCGCCACCCGTCCACAAGGAAGACGCTATAGTCCCTCACCCAGCCACCACCTACTCTTATCCCGTCACATAGTTCCCCCCCATACGCCTCTCCACCGACCTTGTCCGCTTTCAGCTGATGCTAGGCGACAAGCGAGTCCTGAACACGCCACTTCATGGTTAGGTGGCCTAGAAGGATTCAGGAAATAATGGCGCCAACGACCTCGCACACTGACTGACACCACGGCTGCCCAGCAACGATTGGCGTCACTGGCTCGCCCATAATGAGAAGCAGTGATTGGAGAGAGGAGGAGGAGAGCAGCCGGGAGAAGCCAATCAACTATGGAAGCATTTGTGTCTTCACAGCTCTGTCATTTTCTAGAAGCCGTGTTGGAGTTGAAGGTGTCTCAGCCGCTGGAAATATGGCGGAGTCGGGTTCCTATTTAGTCGCCAGCTCGCTCCAGAGTTCCGAATCCGAAGGCAGAGGAAGACTGGAGGAGTGTCCGTGTCTGACATGACTGGAGGAGTGTCCGTGTCTGACATGCCTGGTCTCGTTTGTGACTGCGTCATGGTGTTCCTGCTGGCGGCTTACAGATACAGGAGCTGGCCGACCTCCATAGGATAGAAAGAACTGACATCCCACCACAAACTGAATGTGTTAGAGTGGAGGTAAACTTCCATCACTAACTTTTACCTATAGATAAGCCTATAATTAGGCTAACCTATAGGTAGTGTAAATGTCTCCTAAGTGTGCACCGTGGAGATATTTACTGTACTTGTAGCCAGTAACATCATGGTGCATGCGCTCTGAAGGAAAGGCCATTTCTTCAGAGCCCTACTCTGTAAACGGCGGCGAACATGTGTGGGAATAATATCCTCGCAGCTCCGGCCAGTCACAGAGCCGGTGTATTGTCACAGTTTGCTGCCTATCCTAGAATGCTCCGGAAGTCACGTGGCGGCCAACTGCGCATGCGCGATGCGTTCCAAACGCAAATGCGATGCGTTCCAATGGATTCACCACAGTGCACACCCGTGAAACCTCGGTCGGCATCCAGGCTCTTTCCTTAAAGCGGAGGTTCACCCATAGCGCACACTTTTTAGCCTTAGATTCCTGCTCGTTTTGTCTAGGGGAATCGGCTATGTGTTTTAAAATATGATCCGTACTTACCCGTTTACGAGATGCATCCTCTCCGTCGCTTCCGGGTATGGGCTGCGGGAATGGGCGTTCCTTCTTGATTGACAGTCTTCTGAGAGGCTTCCGACGGTCGCATCCATCGCGTCACGATTTTCCGAAAGAAGCCGAACGTCGGTGCGCAGTATAGAGCCGCACCGACTTTCGGCTACGAGTGACGCGATGGATGCGACCGTCGGAAGCCTCTCGGAAGACTGTCAATCAAGAAGGAACGCCCGCTCCCGAAGACCCATACCCGGAAGCGACGAAAGAAGATGCATCTCGAAAACGATAAGTACTGCTCATATTTTAAAACAAATAGCCGATTCCCCTAGACCAAACGAGCAGGAATCTAAGGGGAAAAGGGCACAAATTAAATAAATGGGTGAACTCCCGCTTTAACATCCCCGTGGATTGGAGGATGTTAAAAAAAGAGCCAGGAGGCCGAGCGAGCGGGAAAATACTGAGATCTGCTGTTCCTAGTGATCAGGAATCTCTGTGTTGTCCACACAAGCCCACACAGAACACACTCAGGAAACACAATTAACCCCCTTGATTGTCCCCTAGTGTTAACCCCTTTCCTTGCCAGTATCATTTATACATTGATCAGTGCATTTTGTTTAGCACTGATCACTGTAAAAATGTCACTGGGGTAGATTCAGAGAACAATTACGCCGGCGTATCCATAGATGCGCCGCGTAATTGCTAAGCTGCGCCGGCGTATCTACTTTCTGTATTTAGAAAGCAAGATACGCCGACTTTAGCCTAAGATACGACTGGCATAATTCTCTTACGCCGTTGTATCTTAGGGTGCATTCTGACGCTGGCAGCTAGGGGCACTTCCGTTGTTGTCGGCGTAGAATATGCTAATTTCCTAGATACGCCGATTCACAAACGTACGTGCGCCCGGCGTTTGTTTTTTACGTCGTTTGCGTTAAGGCTTTTTCGGCGTAAAGTTGTTCCTGCTATTAGGAGGCAAAGCCAATGTTAAGTATGTACGTCGTTCCCGCTTCGAAATTTTAATTTTTTACGTCGTTTGCGTAAGTCGTTCGCTAATAGGACGTAATTTACATTCATGTCGAAACCAATACGTTGTTGCGCTGTACTTGGAAGCAAGGCACACTGGGATATGTACACGGACGGCGCATGCGCCGTCCGTACAAAACGTCAATCACGTCAGGTCATCATAAATTTACATAAAACATGCCCCCTTCCACATTTGAATTACGCACGCTTACGCCGGCCCCTTTTACGCTACGCCGCCGCGACTTACGGAGCAAGTGCTTTGTGAATACAGCACTTGCTCCTGTAAGTTATGGCGGCGTAGCGTAAATACGATACGCTGCGCCGCCATATCATTGCGTGTCCGTACGTGAATCTACCCCACTGGTCCTGGTCACTTGGAGTAAGATTTGTCTGATGCAATGTTGCAGTCCTGCTAAAGTTCGCTGATTGTCGCCATTACCAGTAAAAAAAATAAAAGTTCATAAATCTATCCAATAGTTTGTAGAGGCTATAACTTTTGAGTAAACCAATCAATATATGCTTATTGTAATTTATTTTTTTACCAAAAATATATAGAAGAATACATATTGGCATATACTCATGTATACATTTTTTTATATATATATATATATATATATATATATATATATATATATATATATATATATATTTGGAAGTAAAAAAAAAAATTATATATATATATATATATATATATTTTTTTTTTTTTTTTTAAATGTACGGTCTCTTTTTGAGGTGATCAAATATCACCAAAAGAAAGCTTTTGCATGACCGCGCAATTGTCAGTTAAAGAAACGCAGTGCCGTATCGCAAAAAGAAGCCTGGTCATTAAGGGGGTAAAACCTTTCCGGGGTTGAAGTGGTTAAGACAGTGTGGAGAGTCTTTCCTGGGGCAGGGTTAAGAAGGAGTCAATTGAAGAGGGTAGGTACTTCCCTTCAGATCTGCTTATTGCCAGCTGGGCTGAAAGTGTCAGGGTGGAGTTGTGTGTGTTTGAAGAGAGAGACAGCAGTATGCTGTGTCAGAGGATCCATTGCTGTATTGTGGCCTGATGGGTGAGCTAAACTATATAAAAGACTTGCTCTGGTTAGAGCTGTGTACTGTGCAGAGACTGAACTTTTTTTCTATATGTACACCTGTATTGCAAGACAAGCCTGTAGTTTCTTCTGTTTTGAAGTTTTGCTGAATAAAGCCATTTTTGTTGTACTGGACTCTCTGACCTGGCTGTTCACCCCTCTGATCCCTTACAAATTGGTGGAGAATGCAGGCAGTTTGAGGGGTACAAGCCAATCCCATGTCCTGGGTGAAAGATGCACAGGCTGTAAAGTCTTCAGAACAAGCCATGGAGGAGTTGCTCCTCCGCTTTTCGGAACCCTCTCCCTCCTCCGGTGTCACGTTTGGCACCTTTAAAGGGGTGCAGATACCAGTTTAATACAGGTATTTGCACCCACTTCCGGGAATAGACTCCCACGGGAGTCACGCCCCTTCCCGTCTTCTGGGAAACACACTGGTCCCAGGAGACAGTGATGAAGGGCTGCACTGCTCGCGCAGTGGGGAACCGGGCAGTGAAGCCGCAACCCTTCACTTCCTGATTCCCTTACCAAGGATGGCAGCGGGGGCAGCCGAGAGACAATCAGTTGCTGGGCTTCGGCTGCCGACATCGCGGGAGCGCTGGACAGGTAAGTGTCCATTTAATAAAAGTCAGCATCTGCAGTATTTGTAGCTGCTGGCTTTGAATATTTTTTTTTTTCGTGGGACCTCCGCTTTAAACAATTGGCAATGGCTAATGCCCAGGCAGACGCTGTGTAACAAGCGACAACCCGCTTACTGGTTGAACAGCTAGCAGCAATGCAAAAGGCGTTGACCCAGCAGGCTGAAATGATGAAAGGCGATCCCGCTGTAAAGAGTGACATCTGGAAGGCAGTACAGTGTACTATGCAAAATATGACGGCCACAGATAATGTGGAAGCTTATATGGCAATGTTTGAAAGGATTGCAACAAGGGAAGGTCTCCCTGAGAAAAACTGGGCAGATGTGCTGGTCTTTCCTGATTGCAGATCCTCAACAGACCTATTGTGATTTGGCCTCTGAATCAGTACGGAACTATAAACTGCTAAAGGCAGAAATCCTAGCTAGGCTGGTAGTGACTGTGGCTTTAAGGGCAAACCATGTTCATGGCTAGCGATTTGACAGAGCTAAGCCTGCCCGTGCGCAACTGTATCGTCTAATGCACCTGTTCCAGGATTGGCTGAAACCAGAGGAGAAGACCACTTAGATCGTAGAGCGAGTTGCACTAGATCGCTTTTTGCATGGTCTTCGTAAGGAGCTGCACCGATGGGTGGCTCTGTCCCTGGATGAGATGGCTGCTGCTGGTCGAGCTCTACAGTTGTGCAGAAAGTGTCCAGGAGAGTCCCTCTATTACCAGAGTGCTGGCCCATTCTAAGGAAGTGTGTTCCAGTGCCAAGATGGCACCAGTTGAATGCATGGTGTCTGCTTGGATGCCTGCCAATCCCACAAGGAGCACCATAGCGGCAAACCCAGTTAGCTGGGAGAACTGTAACTCTGTGAGGTTCGCTGATGGTCCTGCCAACAACTGGGTCATATGGCGGTCCAAGGCGGGAGGAGCCAATGGAATGTGACATTGCTCGACATGGCTCTGTTTGCTTTTGCCACTGATCCCATGATCTAAGCCTGCTTGAGAGTGTGGTACGGGTTAATGGGTAGGAGGTTGTGGCACTTCTTGACTCTGGGAGTGTGGTTACCCTTCTCTGCTTGGTCAGGTTTCAGAGAAAGCTGATACCCAGGAAAAAGATTGGAGTGGTCTCTGTACATGGGTTGTCAAGGACTCTCCAATGGCCTATGTAACCCTGTCCACAACCGCAGGAACTGCTACATTGAGAGTTGGGGGGGATCCCAGGGTTACCTCATGATTTGCTAATTGGGCGAGACTGCCCCCTATTTTGGGACTTGTGTGAACAAAGGTTCAGGAGCCTCCCCTAAAAAGGAGAAACCCCCATGTGAAGTGTTTAACCTTTTGCCGACCTCGCCATAGCAGAAATACTGCTACAGCGCGGTCGAGTTGTTCTGGGAGGACGTCCTCGTGCACTTCCGTGTTTTGCGAGCGCCCTGCGGCACGCTCGCGGGAGTGTGCGTGCTCGCCGGGTCCAGGAGACCTGGCGCAACACAGATCACGTTGAAGAGCCAATGATAGCGGCTCTTCACCACCTGATCGCTCCCTCCAATGAGGGAGCGATCACAAAGTGAACAAATGCAGGTCATCCAAAGGTCTCCTTCTCTTCTCTCCTCACACCGTTAGAGTGTGAGGAAAGAAGACATTTTAAAAGCGAGTGTCATTTTTTCTTGTGCCTAGCAGTGCCACACAGTACCCATCTGTGCCACACAGTACCCATCTGTGCCCCTACAGTCCCCATGAGTGCCACCTCTGCCACTTCAGTGCTCATTGGTGCTGCTAGTGTCCATCAGTGCCACACCAGTGCCACTACAGTGCTCATCAGTGCCGCCAGTGTCCGTCAGTGCCACTACCGTGCCCAGTGCCACTACAGTGCTCATCGGTGCTGCCAGTGTCCATCAGTGCCACACCAGTGCCCAGTGCCAATCAGTGCACCACCAGTGCCACTACAGTGCTCCATCAGTGCCACTATCGTACCCAGTGCCACTACAGTGCTCATCTGTGCCGCCAGTGTCTGTCAGTGCCCACCAGTGTCCGTCAGTGCACCATCAGTGCCACTACAGTGCCCATTTGTGCCACCAGTGCTCCGTCAGTGCCACTACTGTGCCCAGTGTCCCTACAGTGCCCATCGGTGCCCAGTGCCACATTAGTGCCATCAGTACCACATCAGCGCCACTATAGTGCTCATCTGCACCACTACAGCGCTCATCAGTGCCACTAGAGTGCCCAATAGTGCCCATAAGTGAGTGCTCATCAGTGGATCCTCATCACTGCCGCCTTATCAGTGCATATCAGTGGCAGATAATCAGTGCACCCTCATCAGTTCCCATCAGTGCACCCTCAGTACTCATCAGTGCACACTCATTAGACCAGCCTCATCTCATCAGCACCCATCAGTGCAGCCATATCTGTTCCAGTTTCCCTACCATAGTTTGTCACCACAGCCCACAGTCACCAGTATGGCAAAAAAGTTTTTTACCGCTCAGCAGGCATACGAACATATGTGCTTGACCGACGAGAGCAGCGGGGAGCTCTCTGATTCAGAATATGAACCGGTTGGAAGCAGTGGGTCTTCTACAGATTCAGAGGAAGAGCAAAGTGTGCCCATGAAACAAAGGCGTTCTGACATGGGGCAGCAGGCTACCACAAGTAGCGCTGTGGCATCAACCAGCAGCTCGCGGCCATCCACCAGAAATACAGTGGCATCAACTAGCAGCTCAGTACCATCCAGGAGAAATGAAGTACCACTGCAGCAAAGGCCAAGAACTAGCAGAGTGTCATCTCAGCCCCAAAGGGTTAGGACCCATGCCAGCCTTCCCTATGCCCTTGAAAACCCTACGTGGCTTCCCCCCAATTCCGGAGCAGCAAACATCCCCCCTTTCACCGCCCAGCCAGGTGTTCAGGCGAACACAGAGAACTTTGCCCCTATTGATTTTTTTTTATTTAGTTTTTACCCAAGACCTATTATCCTCCATCGTGGCCCAGTGCAACCTCTATGCACAGCAATTCATAAGAGACAACCCTGATTCAAGTTAAGCCCGTCCCTATGAATGGAAAGCATTGACAGTGGAGGAATTTAAATTATTTTTAGGCCTAACGTTCAACATGGGGCTCTCAAAAAAAAAAATGAATCATACGCATGTTGGTCCAAAAAACCCATCCACCACATGCCAGTCTTTTCATCCACTATGTCAAGAACCAGATACCACATGATAATGCGTTTCCTCCATTACAATGACAACGCCCAGTGCCCTCCCCGAAATGACCCATCACATGACAAATTATTTAAAATTCGGCCACTTCTAAATTTTTTCTCAGAGAAATTTCCCCAGTTATTTGTCCCCGACCAAAATATTTCCGTGGATGAGTCATTGGTCCACTTCACAGGCAGGCTTGGCATCAAGCAGTATATCCCAAACAAAAGGGCCTGATATGGGGTTAAGCTCTACAAGCTATGTAACCGGGTCACGGGGTACGTCTACGCCTTCCGGGTGTACGAAGGGAAGGACACCCAACTGCATCCCCCTGAATGTCCAGAATATATCGGAGCCAGCGGAAAGATTGTTTGGGAGCTTGTATATCCACTCCTTGGAAAGGGTTACCACCTTTATGTGGATAATTTCTATACAAGCTTGCCCCTCTTCCGCAACCTTCACCGGATGGGCACTCCAGCGTGTGGTACAGTGCGACCCAATAGGAAGGGTTTCCCGCAAAGGCTCGTTATGGAAAGACTGCGAAAAGGGGAGACGGCGTCTTTGCGGAATGAAGAAGTTTTGGCTCTCCGGTGGAAGGACAAACGAAACGTACACATGCTCTCAACGATACATAATGACACCTACGTGGAAATCCCCAGAAGAAACGGCCCTGTCCAAAAAACAGAATGTGTTCAAGACTATAATTTGTTCATGGGGGGAGTCGATTTCAATGATCAGATGCTCGAACCATACCTTCCCACAAGAAAAAGCCGCTATTGGTACAAAAAGGTCTCCATATATCTTTTCAGTTTGGCCATTTACAACACTTATGTCGTTTACCGTAAATCTACAAGGACCCCCTTATCTTATCTTTATTACCAAGAAGAAATTATCTCCTCCCTTTTGTACCCTGAAGACTGACCAGATGGCATTCGCTCTGATTGCGTGAGCAGACTCCATGAATGACACTTTATTGAGAAAATCCCCCCCCATGCATCAGGCCGAAAACGTCAGAAGAGATGCCGGGTGTGCACCAAAGAAGGAACTAGAAAAGACACTACATATTATTGCCCTGATTGTCCTTCCCAACCAGGACTTTGTTTGAGTCAATGTTTCCGCCGTTACCATATTTTTCTACATTATTAGGAAAGTATGGTAAACGTAATTGTCATTTACCGCCACACCTCTTCTGCCACTGTACCTACTTCTGCCTGCTCCGGAACCGACCCTGGCTTGTTATTCGACTACTCTTCTGCCCAACGCTAAACTGTACCTACCTCTGCCTGCTCTGGAACTGACCCTGGCCTGTTATACGACTATGCTTCTGCCTAACGCTAAACTGTACCTACTTCTGCCCGCTCTGGAACTGACCCTGGACTGTTTGACCATGCTTTTTGCCTGCCTCTTGGATTGATCTTTTACCCTGCTATGCTAGTGGGAACACAGGGGTCTTGCATATGTGAGGGGCCCCAGAATTGTTTTTCTAGATGAAAAAAATTGTTTTTTAGTTTTCTCATTCCCGGATTAGGGTCTGGTTGCCCGGAGGCTTCAAAGAGATTTGGGTGGGAGAAGCCTCTACCCCTGTCCCCATTCTTTCCTGGCCTGCTACTTGGACCATGTTCCTGCTTACTACCAGGACCAATATTTTGGCACTGCTGGCAATGTCTCTACTTGCACTGACCCTGGACTGTAACCCTGCCAGTACTGACTATGGACAATATTTCTGCCTGCTGCCTGGACAATTCCATTCACCGACGCTGACCACGTCCCTGCTTTCTGCCTGGATCAGGGCTCTCCTCCTGTGGACAACTGCACTACTAAAACCACAGGTAATATTTTGATTACCCATTACTCAGCAAAATGTATGTTAGGCTGTAATTTTTGGTATGTATATGCTAGAAATATGAAGGGCTTTCAAAAATGGGATAGATTGTAAGGATTGTAAGGATTGTACAATGTTGTATGACTGAGTAATTGTCATTCAAAATGTGAGCGCACCGAAAGCTGAAAATTCGTCTGGTTAGGAAGGGGGTTTAAGTGCCCAGTGGTCAAGAGGTTAAATACTGTGTTACAGGAGGTAAACCGTAAACAAGTCTGTCAGATGTGTGAACCTGCATGAGCTGACCTAGATCCCCTGGAGGTGTTTTTAGGATTGGAGGTGGAGAGTTCTCCCTCTGGGCCTGACTTGTCATATCTTGGGGCTCCCGAGGTGATTTCTTTGGTGCTCAGAGGAAGGACTCCCCTTTAACCACTTCAGCCTTGGATCATTTGGCTGGCCAAAGACCAGAGCACTTTTTGCGATTCAGCACTGCGTCGCTTTAACTGACAGTTGTGCGACGTGGCTCCCAAACAAAATTGGCGTCCTTTCCCCCCCCCCCCCACAAATGGAGCTTTCTTTTGGTGGTATTTGATCACCACCTGCGGTTTTTATTTTTTGCTCTATAAAAAAAAATAGAGCGACAATTTTGGGTAAAAAAAAGCAATATACCCCCCCTCACCTTCCAGGACAGCCACTTGAGAGATGATTTGCTCCGCCCTCTACAGGAAACACAAATCGGATACAATTTAAAAGGCCCCTCCCTTTCCTCTGACCCTCAGTTGTTTTGTGTTTCCAGACCCTCCAGGAGCACCGACTCGTTTTTTGTTTTTCCTAGGTCTGGTAACTGTGATTGGCTGACCCCCCGCTCTGGCAACATCCAGTACTGGTTGTGGCCAAGTCCTGGGTGTGTTCAGTCTCTGTTTTTTTGGCCAGAAGGGTTCCCTATTGTTGGAGGTACTTGCTTACCTGTGTAGGTGGTGGCAACTTCCTTCAGGTTTTTCCCCAGCTGGTGGAAGCCTTGTCTTCCTCGGCTTCACCGAGGTGTACCAAAATGGCGTTGGAGGTGATGCGGAAAAAAGATGGCGCTGTCACGTGACGCACTTTCAAACGCCGTGTTCATAAGGAACACGGCAGAGTACACTGAGGACATGCTGCCTGGGACAGCAGCCTATTTTCCCCGGCCGATCTCCACTCACCAATGGAGCTTGAGGACAGGCCTGAGGAGGGAGCACCCATTTGGATGGAACCAGCGGCAGCCTCCGGTTCCCATACTGCCCCCAAGGTAAGCCCTTGTCTGTGATTATGCAACAGGGGACCTTTTTTGTATGGGCCTTCTTTTCTTATGGCTCTTGTTTTCTGGGGGTTTTTCTAGGGTAGACTGATGAAACAGAAATGCGGAAACTGTAGAGCCAGGCTGTCTGATGGATATAAAAGGCTTTTTTGTGAAGATTGTATTCCATCTAGGGCTAGTTCAGAGACTACCTCTTTTGAAGAGTTAATGTCTTCTATGAAGGAGGTGGTAGCCTACTTCCGGTCTTTTAATGACAGGGCAGCAGGTCTGGGGCCTTCCTGCTCTGGTCCCAGAACTCAAGAGCCTTCCACTTCAGTTAGACCCCATCCAAGATCAGTGATTTACACTATACCTCAGATATGGAAGAAGGGGAGAACCTGAGCTCCTCATCTGATGGGGATTCCGCATCAGTGGGGGAGGCGGGTAACCCTACGTTTTTTTTTTTTTTTTTTTTCCCCAGCAGAGGATATTGATGAACTTTTAAAATCAATGTATGCCTCTGAATAGATTGAGATGCCACAGCAAATCCAATCTGTGCAGGATAGAATGTATAGGGGTCTTCAGGGGTCAAGGACTTTCCCGGTTCATCAGTCACTTAAAGATATGATTCTTTCAGAATGGAAAGAACTTGAAAGGAGGTTGTTCCAGTCTAAAGGGCACAAAAGAAGATTTACTTTTCAATCTGAAATTGAAGAGACTTTCTTTAAATGTCCTAAACTAGATGTCACAGGTTTCTAAAAAATCAGACCTGTCTTTTGAAGACTCAGGGGGCCTTAAGGAGCAAATGGACAGGAAGGCTGACTCTTTGAGTAATGCCTGGGATGCTTTAGCTTTGTCCTTGAGTCCAGCTGTAGCATCCACCTGTGTGGCTAGGAATTTGGATGTATGGGTTCAGCGTCTGGATGATCTCCTTTCATCCGACACCCCCAAAGAGGAAATTAGGGAGTCCCTCTCACTCATTGCCAAGTCAGTATCGTTCTTGGCTGATGGAGCTGTAGCCTCTGTACAAGCTGCAGCTAGGTCTATTCTGCTCTCATTAATTCAGCCAGGCGAGCAATCTGGCTTAAAACTTGGGAAGGGGGACCTTCTCTCCAAGAACAAGCTCTGCGGCATTCCCTTTAAAGGCAAGCTCTTATTCAGTTCCTCCTTGGAGGAGGTCCTAGTTCGTTCCTCTGAGAACAGTAAACGGTTCCCTTCTTCTCAAAGGAATAAAAAGCCTTTTCGCGGTTTCCAAAACAAAGTTAATTTTGGAATCAACAGGCGAAGAAAAAGTGGTCTTTTAACAAAGATGGGCAGAAGAAGGGGACTCTCTTTACTCCTTGAGCCCCTTCCAAAAATCCCCTGTGACGCCAGGATAGGGGTAGGGTGAAGGCTGTCCCATTTCGTCAAAGAATGGGCAAAGATTTCCGCCAATTCCTTTATCCTTCAAACGTTGGAAAGGGGTTACAGGTTGGAATTCAAAAGTCTCTCCCCCTAGAGATTTTTTTCTTACTCATCTGCCGAGAAACCAATAAAGACGGCAAGCCATGTTTAATCTAGTCTCCATGTAGGAAACAGAAGGGGTCATATTCCCTGTTCCGGAAAATCAAAAATTCCGGAGATTTTATTCCCTTGTCTTTCTGGTTCAGAAAGCCGGCGGCGGCGGCTTTCGGATGGCCATCAATTTAAGCATCCTGAACAAATATATTCTCTACAGACATTTCTGGATGGAAAACATTTATTCTGTAAGGAATCTATTGTGGCCAGAGGTATTCATGGTTACCCTGGATCTTCAGGACGCTTATCTTCATGTTCCAATCTGCCAGAACCACAAAGGTTCCTCAGATTTGCGATTCTTATGGATAACGGGCCGAGTCATTGGCAGTTCAATGCCCTTCCTTTCGGTCTCTCGGCAGTGCCCAGAATTTTTACAAAGATCATGGCCAAAGTCATGGCCTTTTTTTGGATACAGAGTGTATCAATCGTCCCATATCTGGACGATTTTCTGATCTTTGCCCGAGACAGAGTCCCTTATCCAGGATCTACAGTTGGTTTTGCGGACCTTTCAGAATCTGGGGTGGAAAGTCAACCAACGGAAGTCTTGTTTGGTACCCTCCCAGAGCATACTTTTTCTGGGTTATCTAATAGACTCTGTTGCTCAGAAGATTTTTCTTCCCAAGGAGAAAATTGTGAAACTTCTTCTCGCCGTGCAGGCCTTCAAATTGCTCCCACAGACCTCGCTTTGGCAGATCATGCTGTTATTGGGTTTAATGACTGCAGCCATCCCAGGGGTGCCCTGGGCCCAATTACACTCCAGGACCCTTCAGGTGTTTCTCTTGCGCCATTGGGATCGCAGGAAGGATTCTCTAGATCAGCTAGTTCAGCTGCCAAGAGGATTTTCTCAATCTCTCCTGGTGGGAGCAGCGGGAACACCTACAGGGAGGGAAGAACTGGGCGCAACATGCTCCAGTAAAGGTTACTACAGACGCGAGTCTGTGGGGCTGGGGTGTGCACTCTCAGGGCTGGCAGGCCCAGGGAGCTTGGTAACCAGGGGTGGCAGGCTGCGCCTCAAATTTCAGGGAACTGCTAGCTGTAGGGAAAGCTCTCTTGGCTCTGCAAGAGAGGCTCGGTTCGAAAGTTTTTTTTTTTCAGACAATGCCACTACGGTAACATACCTGAACAAGCAAGGGGGCACTCGTTCAGAGCTAAAAAAGAAAAAAACAGTGCAGCGCTAATAAGTGATAATGTGCTTCATATAAATTAATAATTAAGCATAAAGTTCATTCTGGAGTAAATTGAGAAGCCAGAATAGTAAAGAAAATGAAAAAATTAGTGTATTGAAGAAAAAGTCCTTGGAAGCCGTGAAGTGAAAGTTCAAGTGACTTTATCCAACATTCTTTCTTGTGTGAGAGAGAGTAGTTATGCAAACAGTGTGAAAACTCTTGATTGCTGTGAGATAAGCTGTCACCAATGCACCCGTGAAGTAGGATAAGATTGCCTGCTTACCAGATGAAAAGACTGTTTTACATCAGTCTCATAGGGCCTGTGGGAAGTCTGGTCTCCCAGTACCTTAGCTGTCAAGATGATCACAATGGAGCTCAGCATACAATCCAGAGAATCGTATAACTCGTTCAGAGCTGTCACAGCAGATTATGTCCTGGGCAGAAATCGATGTCACCTCAATCAGAGCAGTCCACATCAGGGGTTCAGAGAATACGCTGGCGGACTGAGCAGAGTGAGCATCGGTTCCAGCTGTTGGGAGTTACATCAAGGCACGTTTCAGGATATTGTGCTAAGATGGGGCCTTCCTGCAGTGGATCTTTTTGCCTCCAATCTCAACAGAAAGCTGCCGGCATTTTTCTCACTGAGAGAAAGTGTCCTTGGGGACGGATGCTCTCTCCTTCTCGTGGGATTTCGCTCTGGCTTACGCCTTCTCTCCTTTTCCCCTTCTACCTCTGGTAGTTCGGAAATTATTCAGGATCGGGCAGAAGTGGTTGATTGCCCCCTGGTGGCCCAGGAGGAGTTGGTTTTCCTCTCTGAAGACCCTCTCTGTGGATATTCCCTGGCCCCTAGCAGCTCGGATGGATCTTCTCCATCAGGGACCAGTATTGCATTCAAACCCTCAGACCTTCCATTTAACGGCCTGGAGTCTGAGCGGCACATCTTACAGTTGAGAGGGAGTTCAGAGAAAGTTATTCAAACTATCCTGGACAGCTGCAAATTGGTAACTAGAAGAATCTATGGGAAAGTTTGGAAAACTTTTAATTCCTGGCAAAGGAAATCCAATTTAGATTCTTTTTCCACTCCCTGTATATTGGATTTTTTTGTACAAGGGAGTGAAGAAGGGTCTATCTGTCAGCACTCTTAGGCTTCAGGTTGCGGCCCTGTCTGTGTTTTCAGACAAGAGGCTAGCGGAAGATCCTTTAGTCAGGAGATTTCTTTCAGCCAGATCTAGACATGCTCCCAGGATCGTCAAACATGTGCCTCCTTGGGATCTATCATTGGTGTTAAATGCTTTAACAAGGGCTCCTTTTGAGCCTTTGCATGAAGCTTCCCTGAAATGTATTTCTTTTTAAAGATTTCCTTCCTTCTCCCTGACCTAATAGCTAAAAGGATTTCTGATTTGCAGTCCCTTTCCTGTAAAGATCCCTTCCTGAGGTTTCTAGAGGACAGGGTAGCGATTAGACCTGATCCTTTCTATTTACCCAAAGTATCTTCTAACTTTCATAGGTCCCAGAAAGTAGTCTTGCCTCCTTTCTGTACCTCCCCCAAAAATGCGGAGGAGGAAAGATTTAGTTTCTCCCAAGCGTCTTCCAGGACAGCCCATGAGACCTAGGGCTCCTCCCACCAGGACAGGAAGCACATTATTCTTTTTCTCCTGCACGGGGTGTAATGGATCGTATGTTGCAGAAAATTCACAGGGTCGTTTGTTCTCTTGCAGGCCAAGACTCAGGACAAGGCCCAAGCGCATCCACCAAAAAAGAAATGTACAGTGTGCGGAAGTATACTGAGCTCCTCATGGAGTAAACCAGTTTGCCGCTCCTGTTTTTCAGGCCTAGTAAAAGAAGACCCGGTAGCCTCATGTCAGAAAATATTGACTTCAGTTAGTGATGAGCTTAAATCTACTTTTAGCACTTTCAAAACTCTAATTGATAGACGTGGATAACTTATTAATGGCTATTTATACAACTCTTGAAATGGAAGAGGAGGAGGTACAATTGTCTAAGCATGACCTTATGAACAAAGGTGTCATGATCTGTGTCATGGCTTTGGTCACCTGCTGGTGGCACTGTTTCTCCCAGTAACAGGGGTGCAGTTCTGGTGTCCACCAGCGGGTATCTCCCATGGGATGACTCCTCTCAATTAAGGTGAACTGCTACAGGTATATAATCCCGCCCTTCACTACAGGTCAGGGCTTCAGTATTTTGCTTGTCAGCCTGTTCCCTGCCTGATCTGATAGCTGTAGCCAACCTGTTCCTGATTTGCTCCCTGCCCTGGACTCTGGTTCTCCCCTTTGTCGCTTATTGACCCCGGCTTGTACTTTTGGACTTTGCTGCTCTCTCCTATCCTGGACCCCCGGCTTGAACCTTGGACTTGCTTGTGTCTCATCCCTGCATTACCTGCTAGTTACGCTCTGATTTCTGGTATATATTCATTCACTAGTTCTGGTGGTTTATAGTTTGCTGTGTCATGCTTGCTTGTCTTGGGGGTTTTTCTATGATTGTTTTGCACGTGTGCTTAACCTTTAATAAACATATATTTTTCACTATCTTGGTGCCTATTTCCGTTAGTGCAGCCCATTGACCTGTTACCCAGTACTCAGATGCCTGCGTAGGCATCCCCTGACATAATACTGAAGCCCTATAAACAGGTCGGCTGCGCTTGGGAAATTGGCTTTGGGCATTTGCTTTTATAAAATGCATCTGGAAGATATTTTGTACCTGTCACTCCTGGCAACAGATGACAGAGATTTCTGCTATCGGGAATTAAGTGAATACACTAGTGAGCAGTTGTTGGAATGTATCCGTATGGCTCATGTTTTTGATCAGGGCAGTTTTTTGTTTGATGATGTGCAGCCATTGATTCGGATCTGCACAGAGTTGGCTCAGTCTGATGTTGCTACTGGGCGTGACGATTAGGTAGAGTCTTTGGTGTGGCTGTTGGAGGATGATTCAGCCTTTTTTCATGAGCAGTACTCAGCTTGTCCTCAACAGGTGATTGCAGCATGCATTGATTCTGTGCAGTCTCTGGTCAGACAAGCTGTGTGCAAACCTGATTTTGTGCAACCATTATTACAAGCTTGGTCTAGTTTGTTGTACTCTGCCCCTGTCAGCTCCCAACCATCCATTTCTAGTTACCAACCTGCTGGGATGTCTTTTTCTTTACCCCCAATTCCCACTTTTGCTGAACAATACACTCTGCTAACAGCAAAGTACCAGTCCTCTGTTTCCTCCTGCTGCACTTACCCTGCCTTTAACCCTTTTGCTGCTTCTCAACTGCCTCCGTTTGTTCCACCAAAATCCTCTTCAAGGTTGGGACCCTCTGTTTCACCACCCCTCCGCTCTTCACCCCTACCAGCTGTATCCATTACCTCCAACCCTATACCCATATACAAATCCTCAGTGGTGAAACCAAAGAAGAAGAAAAAGTTTTTTCCAACCCACTCGATCCTGCCACTAACCCAATCTGCATCCACTTCAGCCAACCTGCTTCAGCCTGTTCCAGTGCCAGTCGCTCAGCTTGTAGCACCTGCTGTTCTGTCTGATGTGCCAGTGTCTGTGCCCGTTGTCCAGTCCAGAGTTCCAGTACCTTCTGTCCAGTTTAAAGTTCCAGTGCCTGCTATCCAGTCCGAAGCACCTGCTGTTCTGTTTGATGTGCCAGTGCCTGTGCCCGTTGCCCAGTCTACAGTTCCAGTACCTGCTGCCCAGTTTAAAGTTCCAGTACCTGCTATCCAGTCCGATGCACCTGCTGTTCTTCCTGTTGTGCCAGCACCTGCTGTTCTGTCTGATGTGCCAGTGCCTGTGCCCGTTGCCCAGTCTACAGTTCCAGTACCTTCTGTCCAGTTTAAAGTTCCAGTGCCTGCTATCCAGTCCGAAGCACCTGCTGTTCTGTCTGATGTGCCAGTGTCTGTGCCCGTTGCCCAGTCTACAGTTCCAGTACCTTCTGCCCAGTTTAAAGTTCCAGTGCCTGCTATCCAGTCCGATGCACCTGCTGTTCTGTTTGATGTGCCAGTGTCTGTGCCCGTTGCCCAGTCTAAAGTTCCAGTACCTGCTGCCCGGTTTGAAATTCCAGTACCTGTTATCCAGTCCAATACACCTGCTGTTCTTCCTGTTGAGCCACCGTCTGCTGCCCAGCCTGATCTGCCACCGTCTGCTGCCCAGCCTGATCTGCCACCGTCTGCTGCCCAGCCTGATCTGCCACCGTCTGCTGCCCAGCCTGATCTGCCACCGTCTGCTGCCCAGCCTGATCTGCCACCGTCTGCTGCCCAGCCTGATCTGCCACCGTCTGCTGCCCAGCCTGATTTGCCACCGTCTGCTGCCCAGCCTGATTTGCCACCGTCTGCTGCCCAGCCTGATTTGCCACTGTCTGCTGCCCAGCCTGATTTGCCACTGTCTGCTGCCCAGCCTGATTTGCCACTGTCTGCTGCCCAGCCTGATTTGCCACCGTCTGCTGCCCAGCCTGATTTGCCACCGTCTGCTGCCCAGCCTGGCGGCCCGGTTCCTGCCTTTCAGCCTGATGTGTCACCTTCCCAGCCTGATGTCTCGGAGCTCGCTACCCAGCCTTATGATCCGGTGCCCTCCGCCCAGCCTGATGTCTTGGTACCTGTTAAACCAGTTCCGGATGCTCAGCTTGCCGCTGATTCTTCCCTGTCCTATCATCAGTCTGATTATGATGCTCTCGTGTTGTCGGCCCCCGAGAGGTTTATACATGTTGCCCTGCCTGTTTTCACCGCTAGATCCAAACTTCCAGACCCTGGTGGTGGTAGGATGCATGCTCTGTTTTCGGACTCGGGGGGCTTGTCTCCCAATGGGTTAAGAGACTTTGACCAGAAGACTTTTTGGGACCTTTCCGCATCTACATGCACTACCAGGGCAAGGGCAGAATCCAGAGGCCACTCCTTGGGGGGGGAACTGTCATGATCTGTGTCATGGCTTTGGTCACCTGCTGGTGGCACTGTTTCTCCCAGTAACAGGGGTGCAGTTCTGGTGTCCACCAGCGGGTGTCTCCCATGGGATGACTCCTCTCAATTAAGGTGAACTGCTACAGGTATATAATCCCGCCCTTCACTACAGGTCAGGGCTTCAGTATTTTGCTTGTCAGCCTGTTCCCTGCCTGATCTGATAGCTGTAGCCAACCTGTTCCTGATTTGCTCCCTGCCCTGGACTCTGGTTCTCCCCTTTGTCGCTTATTGACCCCGGCTTGTACTTTTGGACTTTGCTGCTCTCTCCTATCCTGGACCCCCGGCTTGAACCTTGGACTTGCTTGTGTCTCATCCCTGCATTACCTGCTAGTTACGCTCTGATTTCTGGTATATATTCATTCACTAGTTCTGGTGGTTTATAGTTTGCTGTGTCATGCTTGCATGTCTTGGGGGTTTTTCTATGATTGTTTTGCACGTGTGCTTAACCTTTAATAAACATATATTTTTCACTATCTTGGTGCCTATTTCCGTTAGTGCAGCCCATTGACCTGTTACCCAGTACTCAGATGCCTGCGTAGGCATCCCCTGACAAAAGGTTTGCACAAGAAGAAATCTAAAGTCTTTCCAGTGCACAGTTCCCTCCTTGATACTATCAAGCTGGAGTGGGAAAATCCAGAGAGAAAACCTTTCTTTTCTTGTAACCTAAAAAGAAGGTTTCCATTTGATGAGGATGCAGCGCAGCCGTGGAACAAAAATTCAAAGTTAGACGCACCTCTTTCAAAAGTTTCAAAAAATTCGGACCTGGCGTTTGATGGGCACGCTTAAGGACCTGATGGACAAAAGAGGAGATATTCTTCTTTACAGAGCCTGGGATTCAGCTATGGGGAATCTCAAATCGGCTCTGGCCTCCACTTGTGTAGCCAGAAACCTGGAAGAATGGCTCACACAGATACAAACCCATCTGTTGGCAGGTATCTCTAGGGAGGAGATTCTAAAATCCTTTCCTATCCTTTTTAGTGCTGTGGGCATTTTTTAGCTGATTCTTTCGCAGCGTCGGTAAGAATGACAGCCAGGACGTCGGCCTTAGTGAATTCAGCCAGGAGAAGCCTTTGGCTTAAAACCTGGTCAGGTGATGCAGCCTCTAAATTGCGCCTATGTGGGCTTCCCCTAAGAGGGGATCATCTTTTTGGCCCAGGTCTGCAGGAAGCACTGGAACATACAGCCGATAGAAAAAGCCTTTCCAGAAAACAAGAAAAAGCAGACGGCAGATTTCGTGGCCAAAACAGGCAGCAAAGTCCTAGAGAAAAAGACAACAGGCCCAAGAAACATTGGACCGGGCACAAGGGCAGATGTAGAGGGGGTGTTTTGTTTAACACACCTCAACAGCCCACCAAGCCACAGTGACCAGCATCATCCTGTGGGAGGAAGATTGAGGGCCTTTCTCCCACAGTGGGCAGCAGTCACCTCAAGTCCCTTCATCCTAGATCTAGTAGCAAATGGGTACAGGCTGGAATTCTCCTGCCAACCACCAGAGCGACTATTGATCAACTCCCCTCCCAAAGATTGGGAAAAAGCGAGGGCTCTGGGTCTCCAAATAGGAGATTTGTTAGACCAGAAAGTCCTGATTCCTGTTCCCCGCTCAGATCAGAGCAAATGTCAGGGACTTACCCTCCAATCACGTCCATCCACTATTCTGAGGAAACAGCAGTGTCCCTCTGTGCTCTGTGTTGGTGTGCGCGCGCGCACAGTAAGCGGGAGCGCGCGCGTGCACGTTTGGCGCATAACCCACTTTAAAAACCCATTGCTGTGCTCAGCACATTGCTGCCTGATCTGCAGTTTGTGAGTGACTTTACCTGAGATCTGATAATCTGCCTGAACTTCTGATTTGAACTTTTGACCTGGCTTGCTGACCACCCATACCTCTCCAACCCTTGACCCGGCTTTGCTTGACTACTCTCCTGATTGATCCACCGCTGCCAGACCTACCTGCCTGCATCACGACTACGTTTCAGCATTTGTTCACCTGAACATACGTTCTGACCCGGCCTGCCTGACTCTGCTACCTTCAGTATATACTAACCTGCTTACCTCATCAGCTTGTGCCGCTGTATCCGCAGCTCCAGTTAGGGTCGCTGACCCAATCCTCTGTTCCAGTGTCTTCAGCACCTTTACATCAGAGAGACCTTTCCGCCTGCATCTACTCTCCACTACCCCGGCACTCCTACCCCGCTGTGCTCCGAGCCCGCTGTTCCCACTCCAACGGCTCGCAAACCAGAGCCGTAAGAGAGGCCCTCCTGCATCCAGACTCTAGTAACCAGGTACGTAACCTCAAGGGGTTTTACTCCCATATTTTTGTTATCAGAAAGCCGTCGGGAAAGTATCGGATTATTCTGAACCTTCGGTCTCGAAACCGATCGATCAGGTACAAGCACTTCCCTATGGAGACAGTGTTCACAATCAAAAGCCTGCTTTACCCAAACTGCTTCATGGCCACTTTGGACTTAAGGGATGTTTATCTGCATGTCCCGATCCATCCAGCATTCCAAAGATTTTTGAGAATAGCAGTGAAAATGGGAACAAAAATTTGGCACTTTCAGTTTCAAGCCTTCCCCTTCAGTCTGTCCTCAGCCCCACGCATTTTCACAAAAGTGTTGGGGGAGGCGCTGGCTCCACTAAGGTTAAAGGCGATAACTATTATCCCTTACCTGGATGACCTCCTAATAGTGGCAGAGTCTTACCAAAAATTGCTAACAGATCTCCAGACTGTACAGGACTTCCTTCAATCTCTAGGCTGGTTGATAAACAGAGTCTTCCCTAAATCCAGCCCAGAAGGTGAAGTATCTGGGCTACGATTTTTGCTCAGTAGACCAAAATGTTTTTCTCCCAGAGGAGAAGGTCTCAACGATGGTGCAAGCAGTTTCAGCCTTACAGACCAATCAGTTGGTCTCGCTGAGGGAAGTTTCAAGGACAGTAGGTCTGATGACCTTGTGTTTCCCTGCAGTGCCATGGGCAAGATTCCATCAAAGACCATTCCATGTATGTGGCAGAAGTCCACCTTGCAGGAAGGCTAAGAAGAATGTCAAGAAGCGTAAAGAATTTACAGCAACCGCTACTGGGAAAAAACTACAAAATTAAGGACCTCATTACTTGTGACACCATAGGGATAGTCTACACACTACAATGCAAACTTCAGTATGTGGGAAGAACGTCCAGACCTTTACATGTGAGGATTGGTGAACATGTAACCAATATTAAAAAGGGACTTGTCACCCACAATGTGTCTAAACATTTTAGATTGCACCATGACCGCAACCCGGCAGGATTGCAGTTCACTGGCGAGTCATGTGACCGATCGTGGTCACGTGACGTATGGAGGACGCTGCGGTTCATGGAGACTTTGTTTTGCTTCCCATCTCAGCTTCACTGACTGGCATCGCTCTGCAGTAGGTACAGTTGTATTCAAAATTATTCAACCCCCACTGAAATTGATTGTTTTGCCAAGTTTGACATTGATTTTGATCATCCTGTCATCCTGCTTACAATTAAATCAAAGAGGCACGTGTAGGTCAGACAAATATAACATAACATTTATAATGAAATAACCACAAATGTCTTTTCTGTGCTCACATCATTATCAGTTTTATTCAACCCCCAATTGACATTCAATCTTAGTACTTAGTACAACATCCTTTTAGGCCGAGTACTCACGGCAGGACATGTCCGATGAAAACGGTCTGCAGACCGTTTCCATCGGACATGTCTGGCCGGGGACTGCCCGGGGACTTCTGTTCGATGGCTATACACACCATCGAACAGAAGACCGCGCGTAAACAATACGCGGGGCGTGTCCGCGGTGTCGCCGCGTCGATGACGCGGTGTCGCCGCGACAATGACGCGCCGGCGTGGGCGGCCTGCCTTGAAAATGCTTCCACGCATGCGTCGAAGTCATTCGACGCATGCGAGGGATGGCGGGCGGCAGGACATGTACGGTAGGTCTGTACAGACGACCGTACATGTCCGGGCGGACAGGTTTCCAGCGGACTGTTTTAAAGCAAGTCCGGGAAACAGTTGTCTGCTCAGAAACGGTCTGTCAGACAATTGTTTGCTGGAATCCTGTCCGCGCGGCTGTACACACGACGGAACATGTCTGCTGAAATTGGTCTGCGGACCAGTTTCAGCAGACATGTTTGGTCGTGAGTACGGGGCCTTACAGTTATAACAGCTTTTAAACTTGAAGCATAGCTTGACACAAGTGTCTTGCAGCGATCTACGGGTATCTTCGCCCATTCGTCATGGGCAAAAGCCTCCAGTTCAGTCACATTCTTAGGCTTGCGCACTGCAACTGCTTTCTTTAAGTCCCACCAGAGGTTCTCAATCGGATTTAAGTCTGGTGACTGCGATGGCCACTCCAAAATGTTCCAGCCTTTAATCTGCAACCATGCTCTAGTGGACTTGGAGGTATGCTTGGGATCATTGTCCTGTTGAAAGGTCCAACGTCTCCCAAGCCTCAGGTTTGTGACGGACTGCATCACATTGTTATCCACTATCTCCTGGTACTGAAGAGAATTCATGGTACCTTGCACCCGCTGAAGCTTCCCTGTACCTGCTGAAGCAAAACAGCCCCAAAGCATTATTGACCCCCCACCATGCTTCACAGTAGGCAAGGTGTTCTTTTCATCATAGGCCTTGTTCTTCCTCCTCCAAACATAGCGTTGATCCATGGGCCCAAACACTTCTAATTTTGTTTCATCAGTCCACAGAACACAATCCCAAAACTTCTGTGGTTTGTCCACATGATTTTTGCATACTGCAGTCGACTCTTCTTATTCTTTGGAGACAGCAAGGGGGTGCGCCTGGGAGTTCTGGCATGGAGGCCTTCATTACGCAGTGTGCGCCGTATTGTCTGAGCAGAAACTTCAGTACCCACATCTGACAAATCTTTTGTCAGTTCCTCAGCAGTCACAAGGGGACTTTTCTCCATTCTACGCTTCAGGTAGCGCTCAGCAGTCGAAGTCGGCATCTTCTTTCTGCCACGACCAGGTAGCGTTTCAACAGTGCCCTTTGGCTTGAATTTGCGAATGATGCTTCCTATGGTGTCTCTTGGTATGTTTAACATCTTTGCAATCTTCTTATAGCCATTGCCCTTCCTGTGAAGAGTAATCACCTCTTCTCTTGTCTTCCCGGACCATTCTCTTGACTTCACCATGTTTGTAACCACACCAGTAAATGTCTAGAAGTAGCTGAGTATCAGTCATTTTAAAGCTGCCTGATTGGTGCTGATTAGGCTTTATTGCTGCTCCCTGACATCCACAGGTGTTTTCAATACCTGATTGAAAACACTTCAATGAACCTCTGTTCTTCAGAGTGGTAGTCTTGAAGGGGTTGAATAATTGTGTAAATGAAGAATTCACAAAATAAACATTTACTACTGTATTACAAAACCAATTGATGTCATTTTAGTTGCATATGGTTCTTTAAGAAGTCCTTGTAGGATTTCATTCTGAATACAATTACAAATGTAGACTAAATTCCCTAAAACCCTGTACAGCATTGGGGGGTTGAATAATTTTGAACACAACTGTACATATTGTCTACCTGTAATCTTACCAATCTCCTATATGTAGTGTATGGAGATTGTGCTCTAGAGCTGCTGCGATCTTCACTTATTTAAGGGCTGCGTGTGTACATTTGATCATTGGTGTCTGCTTACAGTTGTATGATATTTTTTTGTGGTCAATCTGTTTGTACATCATAGCTGTGGAAGTTTTCGCTTTTCTGTTCTGTTTTTAAACACCTTCAGATGGGTGTTTCCTTACCTTGGGGGGCGGGGTTTTTTCTAATTGGCCTAATTAGGTCCTGGTGCTATATATTGAATCCTGACACAGTAGCCCCTTCTCCGCTGAAGAAGTCCTGTACCTTTTGGACGATACGTGTGCGGGGGGCTTTCATTTGATGTCAGGACAGCCACCTACCTGGTCTTTTTATTGTTATATGCGTATGTTCCATGCACTAGGACATAGTGCTTTATTTGTGAGTACCTTATCTTTTTTTTTTTTTTTTTTCATATTTAATTCTTTTTCTTTATTTTAAATAATCAAGGTTACAGAAAATTTCACATAACATATATCTTATATGCATTAACATATTACTATCAATCATACAGTCTGAAGGAGACCATCAGGCAAGCAGGCCGGAAAAAATAAAGAAGAGAGGGAGAACTCGGATTTATACCATCTCGGTTCCCCTCCCCTATTCTTCTATTAACTAACTTCCTATCCGAAGCCTGTTTTCCCATCTCCTCCAGGCCACTGTATTACTTATTACATACTCTGTTCCCTTAACCTTCCTTATTCCCTACCTAACTCCCCTTTAGTCTAATAAACAAAGCAAACCTCCCAGGAGAAAAAAAAAAAAAAAAACCTAAAAAACAAACCCCCCCCTCCCCCCTCCCTTCTCCTCCCCCCCCTCCCCGCCGGAGATGGATATATCCTCTCATTTCTCCTCTTCAACTCCTCTCAGTCTACTCCCGTCCTAACAGATTCTGCTCTTTCTCTATTCCTCTAACATCCTCTTCCCTTCTTCCGTTTTCATGTACTGATTCCACCCTGTCCATGTTTCTACGTATTGTTCCTTTTTATTCCTAGCTGAGAGTATTAAGTCTTCTATAGCTCCAGTCTCTCTCACTCTGTTAAGCCATCTCGCAATAGATGGTGGTATGCTATCTCTCCACTGTAATGTTATCCCTTGCTTGGCCGTATTTATCAGGTGACATATCACCGATTTTTTATATTCTCAGATTGGGATTTGTGAGCAATGGAGCAGGAAAAAGGCCGGATCATCCGGAATCTGGTGCTCCGTAAATTTTTGAACGATTCTCTGGACTTCTTTCCAGTAATCTCTTACTTTTACACATGACCAGAAAATGTGTAGTAAAGTTCCCTGCTCCAGCCCACATCTCCAACAATACTCAGAATTTTCCTTGCTAAATCTATGCAGCTTTTCTGGTGTATAGTACCATTGGGTCAGTAGTTTGTAGTTGGATTCCTGTATACGTGTGGATATTGAGGAATGTAATGCTAAATGTATTATGTGTTTACGCTGGGTCTGTGAAAAATTTCTCCCCAGATCTCTCTCCCATTTTCCCAATCCCGGCAACTCAAAGTCTTCTTGAGGGGAGTTCAATATTCTATACATCTTTGAACTTACTCTTTGTATTGGTTCCTCCTCATCGCAATATTGTTCAAACTTAGTTAATTGTCGCCGAAAATTAGATGGTTGTCCCAAGGATCTTAGGAAGTAACTTAATTGAAGTGCTTGCCAAGCACTTAACTCATAGTTCCCCCCTCTCCTCGTCAAATCCTCTATTGATGGCCATACTACACCAGCTGTGTTTATTTGTAAAAAGTGATACCTGCACCTTGCCCCTTTCTTTTAATTTGTTAAAAACTATTCCTCCTGTGCCTGGTAAAAATCCTGGGTTCCCCAATATGGGAAATAGGGGGGAGCATTTTGTAGAAAATTTTGGATTTTTGCATATTTTAGCTGCAATTAACAGCGTTGGACCAATTGTGGGATGTTTCTTCATCTTACTTGGTAGTGTTTTATAACACCAAGGGGCCCTACTTAGTGCCATTGAGCAAGACTGCTGTTCAACTTCTACCCACCTTTTATAGTGTCCGTTTCTACACCAATCTATTAATCTCGTCAGGTGTGCCGCCTGGTAATATTTGGCGATATCTGGAACTGCCATCCCACCAAAGCACCTGGGTACCCTCATCACCTCTTTTTTTATCCTTGCCTTTTTCCCCGCCCAAATAAATCTCATCAAAAGAGACTCCATTTGTCGGAGAAAGGCCTGCGGTATATTCGTTGGCAGAGTTTGAAACAAATATGTAATTTTTGGCAGGATATTCATTTTAATTATGTTGTTTCTACCGAACCATGAGTGAAATCCGTGTTGCCACTTCTCAAGTAATGTTCTTACTGAGTTATAAAGCGGTGGAAAATTTATTTTAAAAACTTCTTTTAAGTTTGCTGGGATCAGGGTACCCAAGTATTTAAGTTCGGTCCTCCATTTAAAACCAAAATTTTGTTGTATAATCTCCCGTTTCTGAGATGTCATCGACACGCTCATTGCTTCAGATTTTGCTTGGTTTATTTTTAAGTTAGAGAACTCTCCAAATTTGGTTATTTCTTTGACGAGATTGGGAAGAGAAACATGTGGGTTTGATACTGTGAACAGCATGTCGTCTGCAAAAGCTGTTACTTTATGTCTCCCCTCCCCTATCTGGATACCCTGTATATCTGGGTTTTGGCGTATTTTGCTTAATAAGGGCTCCAGAGATAGCACAAATAGTAGCGGCGACAGGGGACATCCCTGGCGCGTTCCATTTGTAATTTGAAAATTTTTGGAAAATATCCCATTTATTCTCACTGCCGCACGTATGTCTGTGTATACACTCCCAATCCAGCTTAACATATTTTCCCCCATCCCAACATGTCTCAGCACTGAGAACAGGAACTTCCAACTCACTCTATCGAAGGCCTTCTCGGCGTCGGTATTTAGGAACACGCAAGGGATATCCCCGTCAACCGCCCCATGCACCAAGTTGAGGACCCTTATTGTGCCATCTCTTGCCTCCCTTGTGGGAACAAACCCTACTTGATCCCTATCAACTAGCTCGGGTAGCCATACCTGAATTCGTCTTGCTAATACTTTCGTGAAAAGTTTTAAATCGGAGTTTAGTAGCGAGATCGGCCTATAGCTACTACACTCCGCCGGGTCCTTCCCCTCTTTATGGATAACTGTAATATGGGCCAATAATGAGTCCGGCGGGAAAGCAGCCGTCTGGCCCACTTCATTAAAGAGCTTTGTTAACTGCCCTCCCAGTAATGTTCCAAATTCTTTATAGTATCTTATTGTGTAGCCATCTGGGCCCGGGGCTTTCCCGTCCGCCATCGTTTTTAGTGCGGCCTCTAATTCTTCTGTCGAAATCGGGGTTTCTAAACTGTCCCGGGCAATTGGTGACAGCCTAGCTAATTCAGTTACTGAGAGATATTCTTCTATTTTTGATGGCTCTACTGATGACTGTTTCAGATTATATAGAGAGGAGTAATATCTACCAAACTCTTCCACTATGTCTTTTGGTTTCCGTTTTAATTGACCCTCCTTCCCCTTGATTTGTGGGACATATGTCTGTTGGCTCCTCTCTTTCAGTTTCCCAGCTAGCAATTTACTGCACTTATCTCCAAATTCATAGTTTATTTTCCTTCCTCTTTGTATGCTTGCTTTGGCTTTATAACGTAAGATATCTGTAATCTGTCTTCTCAGGTGGCTCAGTTCCTTGCCTATCTGGGGGGGGGGGTGATTTTTTATGTTGGAGTTCCAGTTCCTGAATTTCTGCTAGTATATTTTTAACCTGTTGTTCTCGCTTCCTTTTTAAATTTGTTCCATGTCTAATCAGGACCCCTCTAATCACCGCCTTATGCGCTTCCCATACCATCCCTGGATTGCTCCCGGGGGTATCATTTATTTGGAAATATTCTGTAATTTCCCGAGCGACGTCTTCCCTCACTTCCTTGTTCTGCAGAAGGCTTTCATTTAGTCGCCACCTTCTCTCCTGGATGGGCCCTGTATTAAACAATATGATACGTAAACTGACCGGAGCATGGTCCGACCATGTTATACTACCAATAGATACCTCTACCACAGAGGAGATCAGATAGTGGGGGATCATGAACAGATCTATTCTAGAATACACCTGATGTGGGTTGGAGTAAAAAGTGTAATCCCTTTCCTCTCCGTTCATCGTCCTCCATGCGTCCACCAATTGAGCTTCGTAAAGACTGCGCAAGACCCCCCGTCTGACCCCCTCTGTGGTAGACGAGGTTCCCTTCGAGGTGTCCATTTTTGGGTTCAGGGGGATATTAAAATCTCCCCCCAAGATTAACTTCCCTTCTGAAAATTCCATCAGCTCTTTCAAGATTTTCCTCGTAAAGGTATCTTGATGCACATTAGGTAGATAGACCGTAGCTAGGGTTACTTTAATTCCTCCTATCGTCCCTTTCAGGAAGAGGTATCTTCCTTTTGGGTCTTGGTGTCTATCTTCCAAAGTCCAGGGGATTCTATTTGATATCAATATAGAGACCCCTTTGGATTTTGCTTCCTGGTTTCCTGCGTGGTAAGCTAATGGGAAGAACCTGTTTTGCAATAGGGGATACCCCTCCGTTCTAAAATGCGTCTCCTGAATATAGGCTATGCCTGTCCCTGCTATCCGTAGGTCATTCATCAACATCCTGCGTTTTTCAGGGACGTTAAGTCCCTTAACGTTCATGGAGGTTATTTTTAATCCCTCCATCTCCGGCGTTGAAGGAAGGAGGAGGGGAAAGGAAGGACCAAAAAACCCAGTAAAAAAAAAAAAAAAGGGATCCCCGCCCCTTAACCCCACCCTCCTACTCTACTTTTCCTTACCCACCCGTTCCCCCCTCCCCACTTCTAATTCCCCCCTAGGGAAGTTGCCCACTTTAAACCTCCCCCTCAATAGTTCGGTGGGCAATAACCTAATCTGGGGACTGGTCCAATCGGGTGGCTCGGCACAAACAAAAAAAAAAAAGGAGAAAGGGAAAAAAAAAGACCACTTAAACATACAACATAAAGAAAAGAAAAATAAAAAAAGAAATAAGACACCCCAGTCTGCTCCTCTCCCTCCCCCCACCCCCCGACCATCTTTGTTACCCTACAGTCTTCTTTTCTACCAGCTTTGAAGGATTTCCGCTTTTTCTCTTACTCCTTCCTTCCTTCCCCTTACATTAACTCTCATGTGCTACATTGTCCCTGAATTTTCTTTTTCTTTCCCTCCCTACTAACTCCTCCCCTCCTCCTCGTCATCCTCCATCCCCCCGACCCTCACTTCCCCTCCCCTCCCCCCAGCCCCCCCCCCCAACCCTCACCCAGCCATCTTCCAGCCCCATCCCTATAAGTATATTCTGTGTTACTTGATCAGCCGGGGGTCATAAGGGGGGGGGGAGGAATCTCCCCTCCCCCAACCCCAGGCCTAGTGCATAGTGTATCTAGATATATTTCAACGCATTACATTGTATCATTTGTGCATAGTGCTACTTCTTATGGTATCACGGTTTAATCTCACTATGATCCAATAACAAAAAAAATGAAAGTGAGAAGTGATAACCACTCAAGTGAAGGAAAAAAAAAAAAAAGGACCCAGAAAGAAGGCAAAAGCCAAAAAAAAACACCATATGTCCACATAAACACATTCTGAGGTACCTTATCTGTACCCCTACATTCTAGTGTATATATATTCAAACTTAACATCTACATCCGTGTAGTGTCCCTCAATCATGGGGGACTTATGGATTCTCCTCCAAAACAAAAGGGAGAATTTTAAAACCTAAACCCTCCAAACCCACCCCTCCTCCTAAGGAGAACAGTGGTTCAAAAAACCAAAAAAACAACAAAAGAAATCAAATTCCCCCAAAAAAATTAATAATTAATTAAGTGGATGGGCCCCCCTCATATGGTCTGGGCACGGGGGCATGACAGGACATGGGAGGAGTACCCTCTTCATACTCATCTATATAAAGGAAGGGGGGAGCGAAAATATATATATATAAAAAAAAATAGAACGTGGGGCAGGAGGAAAAAAAAAAAAAAACGGGGGGTGCTCCTTCCACAGGGAATCATATTATCTAGGGATCAATGAAGCACATTCACCAAAAAAGAAAAGAAAAAAGGGGGAAAAAGGCAAAGATAGAATATACAACTTGTCCATAGACTCTATATATAAGGGGACTGCTGCCCCCATTTTTAGCCGATCCCTGGCCTTCTTCTTTAAGGGGGTACTATATCACTCTCCTTTCTCCACTCTGGCCTCCTCGGTCCTATAGGCTTGGCTATACCTCTCGAGATCCCTGGTAAGTGTTGTAGCCAATTTGGTACCTCTATCGCCTCTATCTCCATAAACTTAAACATCTCTGGGAGTTCTAGGGGTTGTTGTAGATGGAATGTCTGTGAGTTCCTTTTTATTATAACCGCAATTGGGTACCCCCATCGATAAGTCCCTCCTGCTTGCTTAACTCTGTCCAGTACTGTACGTAACATTGCCCTTCTCTGTAGGGTGGCGCGGGAGAGATCTGGCAGTATCTGTATCCGGGACCCCTCAAATATAATCTCTCCTGCAGCCCAGGCCTTCCGGCTTATAAGTTCCTTATGTGAGAAAAAATGAAAACAACAAATTACATCTCTTGGCCTGTTTAAATTTTCTGATGGAGGCCCCAAGGCTCTATGCAACCTCTCAAACTCAAGGGGCTGAGAGATAGGGGGGTTCATCAGTTGGTGACATATTGCTTCAATTGTTTGCTGTAAAACTTCTTTCCCGATTGACTCGGGTACCCCCCTAAACCTCAAATTCTTTCTCCTACTGCGGTCCTCGATTTCCTCAATTTTGAGCTGTAGGGAATCTACTTGCTGAGCCTGTGATCTCTGTACCTGTTCTAGACTTGCCACCCGCCTCTCCAACAGCCCCCCCACAACTTCTACATGGGCCAACTTATCTGTCAGTTGCTGTACGTCCTCCTGTACAGTTTCCAGCTCCTTTCTGTAAGACTCCTCCATCCGCAGTACTAGAGCCTCCATCTCTGCTCTTGTGGGCAGAGCGAGTATGTCCGCACGTGTAGGGAGGGTGAGTAGCATTGCTTTCAGGTCTCTGAGCTCCGGCTCTTGGGTTATCTCTCTGCCTTCCACCTCATGGTGCTGCTGAGCCGTCTCTTCCTGGTCTGACCGCATCCCCCTCCGCATTGCCCCTTCTCTCTCCTCTCTCGTAGCTGTCACTGGGGACAGTCCTTAAATTTTAGGGGGAGGGAATATTATTGGGCCAACTTCAGCTACTGTCCCTCTTTCCCTCTTACCCCACCCTCTTCTGTTGTTATAGTTTCCGATGTATCGCCGTATCACTTTTCCCTGACACGCTAGGTGTGTGTATGTCCGCGCTTGTAGTGTCACGTGGTGCCGCGGATCGATTCCGGCTTGCAGCTGCTCTGGTCTGCGGGAAATATTGCTGAATCTCAGCCTGGACGCGGACTTTGGATAGCACCTCCTCCTTCTTCATCCCAGGTATGCACCGCTCGTAGCCAACAACACCCGCCTGGGCTGCTCACGCTGCAGACGCCGTTTTTAGGTTAAGGCTGTGGGTATTCACTCGGCTTCCAATATTGGTCGGGAGGCGGACGGAGGTAAGAGGAGCTCTGGAGTTAGTGTGCCTCTACTCCACCGCCATTAGGCCACTCCCCACAGGACCGTACCTTATCTTTTTAATACATTTTGTTGCGATTTTGATCATACGGAGAGCACTATGTGTCTGCTTTATACTTTTCCATGACACCATTCCACGTGAGAGTATATCGGATGACCATCTATCATTTGGAGTCTTTTGGAGAAAAGGATCGTTTGAGGAGGCACCGTTAAAATCCTAAATCCCCCCCTCGTTTGAGGGACAGCGCATTTGACCTGCTGCTCACACACAGGTCCATTTGTTCAGGTGAGCGGCTTGTACTTCTATTTTAACCACTTAACCCCCGGACCATATTGCTGCCCAAAGACCAGAAGACTTTTTGCGATTCGGGACTGCGCCGCTTTAACTGACAATTGCGCGGTCGTGCGACGTGGCTCCCAAACAAAATTGGCATCCATTTTTTCCCACAAATAGAGCTTTCTTTTGGTGGTATTTGATCACCTCTGCGGTTTTTATTTTTTGTGCTATAAACAAAAATAGAGCGACAATTTTGAAAAAAATGAATATTTTTTACTTTTTGCTATAATAAATATCCCCCAAAAATATATAAAAAAACTTTTTTTTTCCTCAGTTTAGGCCGATACGTATTCGTCTACATATTTTTCGTAAAAAAAAATCGCAATAAGCGTTTATTGATTGGTTTGCGCAAAAGTTATAGCGTTTACAAAATAGGGGTTATTTTTATGGCATTTTTATTAATATATTTTTTTACTAGTAATGGCGGCGATCAGCGATTTTTTTTTCGGTACTGCGACATTATGGCGGACACTTCGGACACTTTTGACACATTTTTGGGACCATTGGCATTTTTATAGCGATCCGTGCTATAAAAATGCATTGGATTACTATAAAAATGCCACTGGCAGTGAAGGGGTTAACACTAGGGGGCGGGGAAGGGGTTAAGTATGTCTCTGTGTGTTCTTACTGTGGGGGGGGGTGGCCGTACTAGGGGAAACACTGATCATCTGTTCATACATTGTATGAACAGAAGATCAGCGTTTCCCCCGCTGACAGGACCGAGAGCTGTGTGTTTACACACGCAGCTCCCGGTCCCCGCTCTGTAACGAGTGATCGCGTGTGCCCGGCGGCGATCGCGCCCGCCGGGCACACGCACGGGAGTCGGGGGCGAGCGGGGACGCGCACCTCCGGCGGCGCGCACGCGCCCCCTAGTGGCGGCTCAAAGAGCCGCCGTATAGCTACGGGCTCTCGCCCAGGAGAGCCGACCTGCCGCCGTATAATGACGGTGCGCGGTCGGCTAGTGGTTAAGGATACCTGTTTGCTGTGTTTTAAGGAGTTTACATCCGAACACCTCCAGTGAGGTCCCAGGAGTCAGTTTAACCCTTTCTTCACTCCGATTGATCATCTTTTTTGGACTTATTATTTTTATTTTATTTGTGTTTTTGTTTGTAGCGCTGCACTGCTTTTTTTTATGTCATCAAAGACCATTGCAGATGTTTCTTCTGAAAAATTGGGATGGAGACGCGAGGTCTCTGGAGTCAAAAGTTTTGTTACCTACCAAGGTAAAAAGAAGCTTGTGGTGGTAAGCAAATGGTCACCTAACAAGAGGCCTGCCATGGTCCATTCCTGTATCCCAGAGGATCACGACGGATGCGAGTTCCTGGGGATGGGGAGCACACCTCAGCGACAAAGTCGCACAGGGAAATTGGTCCTTGAGGGAGGCAAGAGCTTCATCGAACCAGAGAGAGATTTTAGCGGTTCAGAGATCCCTGCAGGTTTTTCAGACGGAAATCAAGGGTCACGATCTCCCGATCCTATCTGACAACATTGCGACGGTTGCGTACCTCAACAAACAGGGAGGCACGAGGAGTCGGATTCTTCAATCGATTGCTCAGGAAATTGTCATGGGCAGAAGAGAATCTAGCCTGAATTACAGCAGTGCACCTGAAGGGAACGCAAAACTGTCTGGCAGACTATCTCAGTCGCCCCAGGGTGGAGCGAGACAATTGGTCGCTTCATCCAGAGGTATTTGCGGAGATCACAAACAAATGGGGTTGTCCTGAAGCAGATCTGTTGGCTAATCAGGACAATCGCAAGACAGAGGAGTTATTTTCTCTAAATCCAGCAGATCAATCACTGGGGATTGATGCTCTGGCAAATCCGTGGTCATTCGACCTCTGCTACGCCTTCCCGCAGATCAGACTTATTCCGGAAGTGCTCCGGATGTTTCTCTTAGAAGAAACAGACCTTATTCTGATCGCCCCCTTTTGGCCCAGGAGGCCATAGTTTTCCCTGCTACAGACTCTGGTTTTCGGAGCCTCCACTGAGGCTTCAGAAGAGAGAGGACTTGCTGTCGCAGGGTCCAGTATCGCACCCACAGGTGGTTTCCTTATCCTTGGTATCTGTAGAAAAGATACTGAGGGCTCAAGGGTTTTCTGACAAAGTAATTAAAACCCTGGTGAATTGCAGAAAACCAATCACTAGAGCCATATATTCCAAAGTTTGTAAAAAGTTTAATTCATGGTTGTCTGAAAACCAAAGATCAACGCATGATGTTCCTTCTATTTTGGAATTTTTTCAAGAGGGTGTCGACAAAGGTCTTTCCATTAGTACCTTGAAGGTACAGGCGGCAGCTATCAGTGTTTTCCTCCAGTTTTCTTTTTTGGAAAATCCCACGGTAGCTAGATTCTTCAAATCCATTTCTAGGGCCAATCCAGCAGTGGTGAGAAGTTGTCCAACTTGGGACCTGTCCCTGGTACTTCAAACTCTGGTAGAGTTTCCTTTTGAGCCTCTAGAGGATATTTATATTAAATTACTTTAAAAAACATTTTTTTGGTAGCAATTACAGGCCTTATCAGTGAGGGAGCCGTTCCTCACGATTTTTGAGGATCGAGTTGTTTTGAAAACGGATCCAGGTTTTTTACCTAAGGTGGCCAGTACATTCCACAGATCGCAGGACTGCCATCCTTTTGTAGTTCGCCTCAGGGTGACCAAGAAAGAAAGTTTAGTTTTCTAGATGTGACAAGGGTCCTGGAGGTCACCAAGACCTTTAGGAAAACAGACGCCTTATTTATCCTTTTTTCAGGTACACACAAGAATAAGAGTGCATCTGAAGCCACATTGGCCAGATGGATAAAACTAACCATCTCGGAATCTTACAAAATTAGAGAAGTTCCTACACCTTTTGTGATCCATTCTACGAGATCCATGGCTACATCATGGGCAGAAAGAGCGGGGTCATCATGGGAAGAAATTTCTAATGCTGCCGTCTGGTCGGCCTCTCATGCATTTGTCAAACATTATAGAGTTCAGATGCTTTCCAGCCAGGACGTTTCCTTTGGTAGGAAAGTGCTTCAGGCTGTTATCCCTCCCTAAGGTATAGTATCTTGCTTATCCTCTCAAGTAGCTGTCCTGGAAGGTGAGGGGGGGAAAACCAACGTTAGTCTTACCGGTAATGGTATTTCCAGGACAGCGTCTATATTCCCACCCTATTTTACTTGATGTGTTTATTTATTTTTTTGTGTTTTTGTTTTTTCTCTTCCGAGTGCACTTTGGTGGAGGTTTACTTGGTCTTCTAAACAACTGAGGGTCAGAGGAAAGGGAGGGGCCTTTTAAATTGTATCTGATTTGTGTTTCCTGTAGAGGGCGGAGCCAATCATCTCTCAAGTAGCTGTCCTGGAAGGTTCCTGGAAATACCGTTACCGGTAAGACTAACTTTTTTTTTTTTACTATAATAAATATCCCCAAAAAATATATATAAAACAAAATATTTTTCCTCAGTTTAGGCCAATACGTATTCTTCTACATATTTTTGGTTAAATTTTTTTTAATAATATATTTTTTTTACTAGTAATGGCAGCGATCAGCGCTTTTTTTTTTTTATTTATTTTTTCATTAAATGTGAATTTATGGCGGACACTTTTGCCGCTATTTTGGGACTATTCACATTTATATAGCGATCAGTGCTATAAAAATGCACTGATTACTGAGTAAATGTGACTGGCAGTGGAGGGCTTAACCAGTAGGGGGTGGGGAAGGGGTCAAGTGTGTCCTAGGGATGTGTTCTAACTGTAGGGGGGATAGGCTACATGTGACACAACACTGATCACCACTCCCGATTTACAGGGAGCTGTGATCAGTGTTCTGTCACTAGGCAGAATGGGGAAATGCTTGATTACATTTGAATTTCCCGTTCTTCCTCCCCATGAGACGATCGCGGGACTCCCGACCCGCGGGCAGACTCACGTTGCTTGTGGCGTGCGCGTGCCCACAATGCCACGTCTTAAAGGCAATGCGTTTAAATACACGTCATGAAACAAGAAAAGCTGCTCCAGGTGAGTGAGTCTCTGGTTAATCCACACACACACACGTGTGTGTGTGTGTGTGTGTGTGTGTGTGTGTGTGTGTGTATGTATGTACAGTTGTATTCAAAATTATTCAACCCCCACTGAAATTGATTGTTTTGGCCAGTTTGACATTGATTTTGATCATTCAGTCATCCTGCTTACAATTAAATCAAAGAGGCACGTGTAGGTCAGACAAATATAACATAACATTTATAATGAAATAACCACAAATGTATTTTCTGTGCTCACATCATTATCAGTTTTATTCAACCCCCAAGTGACATTCAATCTTAGTACTTAGTACAACATCCTTTTACAGTTATAACGGCTTTTAAACGTGAAGCATAGCTTGACACAAGTGTCTTGCAGCGATCTACGGGTATCTTCGCCCATTCGTCATGGGCAAAAGCCTCCAGTTCAGTCACATTCTTAGGCTTGCGCACTGCAACTGCTTTCTTTAAGTCCCACCAGAGGTTCTCAATCGGATTTAAGTCTGGTGACTGCGATGGCCACTCCAAAATGTTCCAACCTTTAATCTGCAACCATGCTCTAGTGGACTTGGAGGTATGCTTGGGATCTTTGTCCTGTTGAAAGGTCCAACGTCTCCCAAGCCTCAGGTTTGTGACGGACTGCATCACATTGTCATCCAATATCTCCTGGTACTGAAGAGAATTCATGGTACCTTACACACGCTGAAGCTTCCCTGGACTTGCAGAAGCAAAACAGCCCCAAAGCATGATTGACCCCCCGCCATGCTTCACAGTAGGCAAGGTGTTCTTTTCATCATAGGCCTTGTTCTTCCTCCTCCAAACATAGCGTTAATCCATGGGCCCAAACAGTTCTAATTTTGTTTCATCAGTCCACAGAACACAATCTCAAAACTTCTGTGGTTTGTCCACATGACTTTTTGCATACTGCAGTCGACTCTTCTTATTCTTTGGAGACCACAAAGGGGTGCGCCTGGGAGTTCTGGCATGGAGGCCTTCATTACGCAGTGTGCGCCGTATTGTCTGAGCAGAAACTTCAGTACCCACATCTGACAAATCTTTTCTCAGTTCCTCAGCAGTCACACAGGGACTTTTCTCCACTCTACGCTTCAGGTAGCGCACAGCAGCAGAAGTCAGCATCTTCTTTCTGCCACGACCAGGTAGCGTTTCAACAGTGCCCTTTGCCTTGAATTTGCGAATGATGCTTCCTATGGTGTCTCTTGGTATGATATAATATACAGTAAATATAAAACTTCTAAAACCATAAAAGTCCAAAGTTCAAATAAAACACTGTAGCAGCGCTATTCCCAGACCAACGTCTGAAACACTTCTATATGTCCATAATAATATAGGAAATCGGATGATAGTGCTGATAGACAGAAAGTAAATCTTCAATTAGTGCTCCTTTCACCAGAGGGGGCGTTCACCACGTGGGGGGATAAACCCCTTAAGGGGATGCACTCACCACAATTAAGTAAAAGTAAAGCCTTGAGCATGTATCTCTGTATATCTCCTGGATGTTGCACTCTCCACCAGCCAATGTGTTTATGTTCAATCAAATCGCCATCACATGGAAACAGAGGGAACTCAAATAGTGTGATATTGTTTTAAATAAATGTAAGTTTTATTGAGCCCCAAAACACATCCCCTAATACATTCAGCGTACCATAAATATAAAAGTGACAAGCAAAGATAACAATTGATGCCAGTACTGTGCCTGTAAGTCTTTCTGGCTGGACAGTGCAGTTTGCTGGAAGCAGACTTTTTCCTGTTCCTGGTTTCAAAAGGCTGTACAGAGTGTCAGGTCATTGGATTAGCGTCACGCCCTGACGCGTTTCGTCATTGGTTGACTTCTTCTGAGGGCGTGCACGCCCTCAGAAGAAGTCAACCAATGACGAAACGCGTCAGGGCGTGACGCTAATCCAATGACCTGACACTCTGTACAGCCTTTTGAAACCAGGAACAGGAAAAAGTCTGCTTCCAGCAAACTGCACTGTCCACTGTCCAGCAAACTGCACTGTCCGGCCAGAAAGACTTACAGGCACAGTACTGGCATCAATTGTTATCTTTGCTTGTCACTTTTATATTTATGGTACGCTGAATGTATTAGGGGATGTGTTTTGGGGCTCAATAAAACTTACATTTATTTAAAACAATATCACACTATTTGAGTTCCCTCTGTTTCCATGTGATGGCGATTTGATTGAACATAAACACATTGGCTGGTGGAGAGTGCAACATCCAGGAGATATACAGAGATACATGCTCAAGGCTTTACTTTTACTTAATTGTGGTGAGTGCATCCCCTTAAGGGGTTTATCCCCCCACGTGGTGAACGCCCCCTCTGGTGAAAGGAGCACTAATTGAAGATTTACTTTCTGTCTATCTATCAGCACTATCATCCGATTTCCTATATTATTATGGACATATAGAAGTGTTTCAGACGTTGGTCTGGGAATAGCGCTGCTACAGTGTTTTATTTGAACTTTGGACTTTTATGGTTTTAGAAGTTTTATATTTACTGTATATTATATCATTGCTTCTCCCGTTTTAAGCAGCAGCTTTTATCTTGTTTATTTATCTGATTACCTGTGCCCAACATTACCTCAGTTTGCATCCTAAGCGCTGAGCAGTGCTGTAATTCAGAAGGAAGGGCGACATCAGCATTTTTGAGAGTGTCTCTTGGTATGTTTAACATCTTTGCAATCTTCTTATAGCCATTGCCCTTCCTGTGAAGAGTAATCACCTCTTCTCTTGTCTTCCCGGACCATTCTCTTGACTTCACCATGTTTGTAACCACACCAGTAAATGTCTAGAAGGAGCTGAGTATCACAGTCATTTTAAAGCTGCCTAATTGGTGCTTATCAGACTTTATTGCTGCTCCCTGACATCCATAGGTGTATTCAATACCTGATTGAATACACTTCAATGAACCTCTGTTCTTCAGAGTGGTAGTCTTTAAGGGGTTGAATAATTGTGTAAATGAAGAATTCACAAAATAAACATTTACTACTGTATTACAAAACCAATTGATGTCATTTTAGTTGCATATGGTTCTTTAAGAAGTCCTTGTAGGATTTCATTCTGAATACAATTACAAATGTACACTAAATTCCCTAAAACCCTTTACAGCATTGGGGGGTTGAATAATTTTGAACACAACTGTATATGTGTATGTGTGTGTATATATATATATATATAAATATATATGTGTGTGTGTGTGTGTGTGTGTGTGTGTGTATGTATATATGTGTATATATGTGTATATATATATATATATATATATATATATATATATATATATATATATATATATATATGTGTATATATATATATATATAGTTGATCTGCACAGTTGTGCCATTCTGCCGACGTATATCGCATGAGCCGGTCGACAAGTGGTTAATCCCCACCAGGGAACAGGTCACATCATTGAGTGGTGAGCCACAGCATCCTGTGGAAGATATGCGCTCTACCCGAGTTGCTGTGCATCATACTCGCTGCTACAGGGTAGCCAAAAATCGCAAAGTGCGGAAACGTGAGCATAAACCTTTAGCGGTTGCCAACCAGTCTACCAGGGTCAGAGAGTCTAACCCTGGGGGTCAAGTGCTAGTTGATGAGCCTACTGTGAAGAGCAGGTGTCTCACGGAGGGACAAGGAACCCTTAGAAAAGGTTGGCACTGCTCTCAGTGGTAATGAGGGTAGATTCTGTGCTGGTGACATTTTACAGCCGATGCTACCGGACGACCACATTGAGGACTGCCTGGCTGAATTTGAAACTATGGCATCATTTAAAAGGTGGCCCAGAAACTGCTGGGCTGAATTGGTGCAACCGCTCCTCACAAAGGAGTACAAGGAAGTGTAAAGCCTAATGGAAACTGATAAAAAATTACTATGATAGGTTTACATCAGCAATCCGGTCTAGAAATGATGTGGATTCAGAGAAGGAAGAGGGCATAGACCTGGGCGCATGCATTTGGAATAAAAATGCTTTTCCCCAGGCCTATGGCCATTGTGGTATAAATTGTCCAGCCCCGGGCCTGGAACGGGGGGGGGGGGGTTTGGTGGTATGTGGAGAGTCTGCCTGGGGCAAGGTTAGGAAGAAGGTTAATTGAAGAGGGCAGGTACTTCCCTTCAGACCTGCTTATTGCCAGCTGGGCTGAAAGTGTCAAAGGGGTGTGTGTATGTATGTATGTATGTATGTATGTATGTGTGTATGTCAGTGTTGCCAACCGTCTGTATTTTTACGGACAGTTCGTAAAAACGGGCACTTTTTCCCCCCGTTCGTAAATGTCTGTGGTTGCGGGAATGTGCCAGTAAAAATAGCCGAGATCGGTTCGGCTTGGAACTGTGCATGGAGATTGGAGGCAGAGGGTGTTGGTGGTACCGTAGAGGGGGATGGTGGCACTGCAGAGGGTAGGGGATGGAGACAGGGGTTGTTGGTGGCACCGCAGAGGGGGATGGAGGCAGGGGGAGACTGTGGCACCGCAGGTGTTCACAGGTGAGTATATAGTGTCTGTACAAACTCCCATAGGAGCTGGCTCCCAGCTGATGGTGGCTCAATTGTGGATTTTCTGAACCAAAGTGGATTCTTTAAACAAAAGTGATTTAGTTAAAAAACAGGAGTTAAGACAGGAGTCTTCATTATTTTATCAATCACAGACCCAGAACAAGCTTGCAGCTAGTAAAGTTAGAGCTCTTGATATATAGATTCAGCGGTGCAGCAGACGCTCTCACCTTAGTCTGCTCACCCCAGGGACAGTGAGAGCAGGACGCTCTCAAATGAGTCGGCTCTCCCCAGGGATAGTGCAGCCAGGCAGGGTCCTCCTAGCTCTCGGCTGCTGCAGACACAGCACAAACAACCATAGTTTAACACAGGGGTACATTTCCCCCCCCCCAGGCAATTGATCCAGGGTTGCACCGATTGCCCGTTCTTCCACCAAGAGAACACCCAGTGAGTGAGATGTAGTCTCCTTACCGCAGATGGATGACCGTCATTACAGCGGTCTAGATGGGCGCAGGGATATTTAAAGTCTTCCCGGGTAGACTTGCTTCAAATAAAACAGGCAATGACTCCAAAATGAACTCGCTCCAGAAAGTGAGTTAGTGCTTCAATAACACATGGAATGAGAAACAAAAGGAAACCCCATAGCGTAATACTGCTTAAAAGTGGGTTTATTTGACTAATAAGGTTGCACTTACAGTTAAGTTGATAAAGTAGTGCAGCGTAAGTATAAATGTAGAGGGAATGCGGCGTCTCCTCGAATCCTCTCCTGTCTGCTAGGCTTCGTAACTGCGTGTCTCCACAATCAAAAAACGTGATGACGTTCCACTCAGCAAGGCCACACCTACGCGTTTCGTCATCAAAAGTCGTCGTTTGGGATAGACTGCTGGTCCTACGTCATCACGATGCCCTTAAATAGCAACACGAATCCATTTTGACTGTGGGTGGATGCAAGGGCTTGATGGAAAAAGCACACAGGATGTCAACGTAATAGACGTACGACGTAATGGGAGCATGACAAAAGTAAATAGGAGCATAGACCAGAGACTGACATCTTGTGGAAGAAATGGAGAAAACACACAAAACGGAGTCCAGCGTTGGGCGAAGGGAATAAGGAAGACAAACCACAAGCCTCCATTAACATTAAAAACCTTATTTAGAAAGTATATAATGAAAAATGTAAATATATTTAAATACAATAATAACATTTGATAAATTAGCATGTATAAAAATAAAAAAATATTTAAATTAAAACCTATGCAACATGATTAATTAATTGTGGCGGCGTCATCGATCGTGTGATCCCTTTTTATAGGGGGACACAATCGATGATGTCACACCTACAGCCACACCCCCCTACAGTTGTAAACACACTTGAGGTCACATATAACCCCATCAGCACCCCCTGTGGTTAACTCCCAAACTGCAAAAGTCATTTTCACAATAAACAATGGCCCGGATTCAGAAAGAATTGCGCTCTATTTGCGGAGGCGCAGGGCACCGATTTTGCCCTGCGCCCCCGCAAATATTTTGCACTGCCCTCGATTCACGGAGCAGTAGCTCCGTAAATTGCGAGGGCGCGCCGGCAAAATTGCCCGGCGTAAGCGCGCGCAATGTAAATGATCCCGCCGGGGGCAGGAATCATTTAAATTAGGCGCGCCGAGCGTAGAGCGCATGCTCCGTCGGGAAACTTTCCCGACGTGCATTGCGGCAAATGACGTCGCAAGGACGTCATTTGCTTCAAAGTGAACGTGAATGGCGTCCAGCGCCATTCACGATTCACTTACGCAAACGACATAAAATTTGAACGTCGCGACGCGGGAACGCTGGGTATAGTTTAGAATTGGCTGCCCCTGCTATTAGAAGGGGCAGCCTTACGCTAAACACGACGTAACTTGCGTACGCAGGGGGCGCGCAACATTGTGAATCGGCGTAAGTATGCAATTTGCATACTATACGCTGACCACAATGAGAATGCCCCCTAGCGGTCATCGCAAGAATGCAGCCTAAAATCTGCGTGGCATAAGAGCCTTATGCCACGCAGATTTTAGGCTGCAGTCGGCGTAACGAGTTCTCTGAATCAGGAGAACTCGTTACGCCGGCGCAAGTCAGCAATTGCGCTGCGTAACTATGGTTACGCAGGCACAATTGCTTACTGAATCTCATTTCTCCCAAAGTTGGAAGGCGAGTCATGTTCTTGTCAAACTGTTTACTGCCCACTCAAAATATTGAAGCAAGAGGGTCAGCATGACAGCTTTGCAACCTCCATTCCCAGAAGGATAGCTCAGCTATAAAACCATCCATATTTACTGTACTCATGACAGATATCTTTTATTCATCCTCTCTGATGATCTCTATCAGTTTTACAAAATACAATAACCTTGTTTCCAATCTCCTGTTTCTTCCATAGTTTGGACTAATAGATTTACTTTAATTTACACCTAGTTTGTAAGCACAAGTTCTTCATACACGCAATATCAGTAAGCTTTGCAGCATCATAAAAAATACATTTATAAAACTTGATGCATTGCAGAGTGCTGCAAAAAGGTGTGCATTGAAGTGTGCTATAGTCCATTGATTTTGAATGAGCTGCTTAATGCAAGGCACTGCAGAAGATGCAGTGCAGCGCAGTGTGTGCACCAACCCTAACAAAGGAATCATTAGTTAAATTTAGTGCATAGCATTACAATAACATTTTTATGCAGTCCAATATAAAAATAATAATATTGGGTCTAGTACATCTGAATAGTCTGAAGTCTTCGGAATATATTGTACAAAAAAGTCAGTTACACAAGTTTAGATGCAAAATGCACCTTTAAATAACTATTTAATATAATGTATATATTGATAGCTACTGTATTTTATTATGTGTGTTCTTATACTCATCTGTGACTGTTTAGCAAAGATCTAAAATTGATTTACCATTAAACTAATCAGAGGACTATGGTTTATATTGCAGTGCTACTTTTGAGTAATAGAACAGAGTTTATTAATAAGAATAAATCTGCTCATGACTGGTCTTGTTCCTCCGGTTTGCAATGCCATATGGCATAATTGATATATGTCCCCAATGCTTCCATAGTCTTTATTTCCCCAGTTATGCCCTATTAAGTAGTGGTAAGCATGCTCTGTACTCGAAAGTTATATGAAGTGTAATTTCTGGAAACCGCTTTACCAGTCATGTTCGTCCCAGGTGCTGCTGCATAAAGCACACTGCTGAGATCTGAATATTTAAATTATTTTTTAGACTAACAACCCATTAACTAAAAAATAAAATAACCACAACAGCTGGTACTATACATACGTATGTTCTGCAAATAAAATACACACCCATTCCTAACAAAGAACGTTTACTTCATTCTAACCACTTAGAGCAGCATCTACACACAACCATCGTGACTAGTTCTGGGACCTGATCTGGTTATACTTTGTCTACATGACTTTCAGGTTTTCTTCCCTGAGGCTGGAAAGCTTGTCTCTTCTCCAACACATTTTTGGAATTATTATGTTTATTTCAGTACTACTGTCTGGGGCTTTTAACAACAAAAAGTATTGCGCTGCTGTGTTTTCACGATCAATGTTCATTGCCGTACGATGTGTAAGGGAGTGCTTTCAAAATGAATGGGCCACAACACATCTCAAGCCACAAAAATATGTGGTGCTTGCATTTTTCTCATAATAATTTTTATTGAGTAAAATTCTGAAATAACATTGCAAGTTTACTCCTCTCCTACAGCAGTAGTCAGGCCAAACAGGGGGACCTCAGCCTATTTTCCACTGGCCATCGGTACATGACAGGGGTGGCTCTTTTCGCCCCAACCCTAATCCTGACACTATAGCCCTTTCTGCGCCACACATGACAAAGCCCATGTATTAGGGGCTTCCCTGTAGATACAGCAGAGCAGAAGGCAATGGTTTTTGCAGATGTCTAGTTTTTTTTTTTTTTCACATCTTCAGGAGTTACCCTACCCAACCTCTTGAGTGAATTTTGTAAATATAGAGACCTATCCAATTTCAAGATCAGTTTGCACAAGTCTGAGATGCTGAATGTTACACGGCCCTCCAAACGAGTTGATACTCTCTAATTGTCCTTACCTCTTCTGTGGGTGAATTCTCACCTCCACTGTAGACAGGATCTTTGCAGCCAATTGTACACCTATAATTTGTGTAATCACGGAAGATTTATATAAGTGGCACACTAATTCCTACACCTGGATGGGTAGGAATGTCATTCTCTGGATGAATATCATGCCCAGACTCTTATGCCTCATACACACGGCCGGACTTTCAGAGAGAAAAAAAGTCACAGGCCTTTTTTCTCAGAAAGTCCAGCCGTGTGTAGCCTCCATCTGACTTTTTTTGTCGGAAGTCCGACAGATAGAGAACCTGTTCTCTTTCTTTCCATCGGACTTCGGACGGACTCATGGCGGACTTTTGCACGGTCAAAAGTCCGACCGTGTGTACAAGGCATACCACATTTTCCAGGCCTTGCCCAGCTCCTTTCCTCATTTCTTTTTAAATCAGTCCATCAGTTGCAGTGGCGGCTGGTGCTCAAAATTTTTGGAGGGGCGCAAACAAACGAAAAACAAAAAAACAATTGCAGCCTCACTGTGCCCATGAAACGCAGCTACCGTGCCCATCAATTGCCGCCACTGTGCCCATCAATTGCAGCCACTGTGCCATCAAATGCAGACACTGTGTCCATCAATTGTTGCCACTGTGCCATGCCATCAATTGTCGCCACTGTGCCATGCCATCAATTGTCGCCACTGTGCCATGCCATCAATTGTCGCCACTGTGCTATGCTATCAATTGCCGCCACTGTACCGTGCCATCAATTGTCGCGCTATCAATTGTCACCACTGTGCCATCAATTGTCGCAAGTGTGCTGTGCCATCAATTGTCGCAAGTGTGCTGTGCCATCAATTGTCACCACTGTGCCATCAATGGTCGCCACTGTGCCATGCCATCAAACGCAGCCACTGTGCCATCAATTGTCACCACTGTTCCATCAATTGTCTCCACTGTGCCATGCCATCAAATGCAGCCACTGTGCCCATCAATTTTGGCCCCTGGGTCCATCAATTGTCGCCACTGTGCCATGCCATCAATTGTCGCCAGTTTGCCCCCTCAAAAACCACCAGTTTGCCTGTAAAATGCTGCCAGATTGCCCCCTCAAATACCACCAGATTTCCCCCCCGCCCAGCACTTACCTTTCTCGGGTCAGCCATCCTCCCTTCACTGTCCCTCGATGTCGCTTCAGCCAATCAGGCTACCGGTAACCAGACCCGGTGAACCTGATTGGCTGAGACACGTGTCAGGCCCCGTACACGCGACCGAACATGTCCGCTGAAACTGGTCCGCGGACCAGCTTCCGCGGACATGTCCGACCGTCTGTACGGCCTAGCGGACAGGTTTCCTGGCCTAGCGGACAGGTTTCCAGCGGACAAAAGTTTCTTAGCATGCTTAGAAACTTGTCCGCTGGAAACCTGTCCGTCGGACATGTCCGCTGGTTAGTACGTCTAACCAGCGGACCGAAGTCCCGCGCATGCGTCAAATTGATTCGACGCATGCGCGGAAGCATTGAACTTCCTGGTTTGCGCACTTTGCCGCGTCACCGTCACCGCGTTCTCTGTCCGCGGGGATTTTGATCTGATAGTGTGTACTCACATCAGACCAAAATATCCCAAGAGACATGTCCGCTGGAAACGGTCCGTCGGAAATGTTTCATCGGACATGTTCGGTCGTGTGTACGGGGTCTCAGTGTTAACCAGGGAACCCACACCCTGTGCGTCCCCTGGTTAACTATTTGGAAGCCAATTAGAGTCAACAGGCTGTAATCGTAAAACCTATCAGAGCCGGTGGCTCTGATAGACACTTCCAAAGCCAATCAACTGCTGTTATTTAGATGGCCGGCACTCACCAGGAGACCGGCCATCTAAAAATTGGGTGGCAGCAGCATGCAATGCATTAATCAATGTATTGTTGACTTCAGTGGCAGTGCAGGAGAGAGGGGGCGGCACTCCTGCGCCCACTATCAACGCACTGCCACTGGTGCCTTGTCTGCCCCCACTTGTCTCATTACTATCTGGCCATACTGAAGGTGCATGGGGGGTTCCGGATCCTCTCAAACATTTTAAAGCGGTACATCTCTCTAGGGCGATTGCTTGGTGTAGAGACTTCAGCCACAAACAGTGGCTTGAGATCGAACAATCATGTATCGATTATCCTTCTGCAATGTCTAACCCTGGATAGAATTTTATTTCCTGGGCACTCTCAAGAGTCACTCCCCTATTGGCACAACTCTTAAGGCACTGCATCTACCCACCCCCCACCCCCACTTCAAACACTAAACTGACTCGGTTGTTCCCGTGATTGGTAACCCAGCATTCCCTCCTGGCCACATAGATGGGCGGTTCAGATAACATCTCCAATGAGATACATTCTTACTTTAATATTTAATTTCTGGTGCGGGAATGAGAACTGTTTCTGACTTGTGATCGTTGTTTGATCCCCTGCTGGATGCATGGTGGCTTTGACAGCTAAATTCCTTACCAGTTTGCTCCCTCGTAGGTTTTCATTAACCACCAATAATCCTTTTGTAGACCTCTGTCTAGAGCCTGGTATTGGCTGCTTACAAGTTGCTATTCTAGCCTTCTGAGTTGTTTGTACCTCCCTTCACGATGAAGTTGGAAAGAGATCTGCTTTACACTTTGCCCACTACTCGTCTTTTGCAAGTTCATATCAGGAATTGGTGTACAAGATTCTCACTTACTGGTATATGGATCCTACATTACTAAGAAAGAATTTTCCAGACAGTGAATACATGTTGTAAATGCAAAGAGGTAGATTCTCACTTACTGGTATATGGTCCCTACATTACTAAGAAAGAATTTTCCAGACAGTGAATTCATGTTTTAAATGCAAAGAGGTAGAGGGCACTATTCTCCATGTTTTCTGGACCTGTAAGAAACTGTAAAGTTTCTGATCTCACGTATGGGAGACCATTACACAGCTTATTGACTTTGATGCGGGCATGGACCCAGCCAAATACTTGCTGCACCACCCTAATCTCCCCAACACAGATAAAAAAGCTTGATGTTGGCACATCTTTTAAATGCTGCATCAGTTTTGAAGCAGGAATCCCCTCTTACATCTTTGTTGTGGTTTGCCAAAATAGCTGAAATTCATTCTATGGAAAATATTACAGCCTCATTGAAAGGCAAAGAGGAGAAATTCAAATGCAAAAATGCAAGCGGCCCAGTCTCCGAAGGGAGGGGATCATGCTCTGATTCAGTATGCCACAGTACATGTTGGCATTCATGGTTCCCTCAATGAACTGTAGCTCCCCAGTGTCGGCAGCACTCATGCAGCCCCAGACCATGACACTCCCACCACCATGCTTGACTGTAGGCTAGACACACTTGTCTTTGTACTTATCACCTGGTTGCCACCACACACGCTTGACACCATCTGAACCAAATTAGTTTATCTTGGTTTCATCAGACCACAGGACATGATTCCAGTAATCCACGTCCTTAGTCTGCTTGTCTTCAGCAAACGGTTTGCGGGCTCTCTTGTGCATCATCTTTAGAAGAGGCTTCCTTCTGGGATGACAGCCATGCAGACCAGGGAGTATCAGTGTAATATTCCTGCTGGGGGAGTATTGGTGTAATATTCCTGCTGTGGAAGTATTGGTCTAATATTCCTGCTGTGGAAGTATTGGTGTAATATTCAATGTCAGGATGGTGGGCTGTCGGTGTAATGTTCCTGCTTGGGGGAGTATATGTGTTATATTCTTGCTGGGGGTGGAGTATGGGTGTACTATTCCTGCTGGGGGGAGTATGGGTGTTATATTCCTGCTGGGGGGGAGTTTGGGTGTAATATTACTGCTTGAGGGATTGTTGGTGTAATGTTCCTGATGGGGGGATTATTGGTGTAATGTTCCTGCTGGGGGGAGTATAGGTGTAATATTCCTGCTGGGGGGACGTGCAGGAAGTTCTTGTCATACAATGGACGGTAAGGGCTCTGTTCACACCTATGTCTTCCGGATTCCCGAATTGCTTCAAAACGCAGGATGTGTTTGCAGTCCTCTTACTTTCAATGGGGAAGTATGGGTGTAATATTCCTGCTGGGGGGAGTATGTGTGTAATATTCCTGCTGGGGCGGAGTATTGGTGTAATATTCCTGCTGGGGGGGAGTATGGTGTGGGGAGTATGGATGTAATATTCCTGCTGTGGGGACGTCAGTGTCAGGATGGTGGGCTGTTGGTGTAATGTTCCTGCTAGGGGGGGAGTATTGGTGTAATATTCTTGCTGGGGGGATTGTTGGTGTAATGTTCCTGCTGGGGGGAGTATAGGTGTAATATTCCTGCTGGGGGGAGCATTGGTGTATTATTTCTACTGGAGGGGGGGGGGTATTGGTGTAATTTTCCTGCTGGGGGGAGTATGGGTGTAATATTCCTGCTGGGGGACGTGTAGGAAGTTCTTGTCATACAATGGATGGTAAGGACTTAGGCTCCGTTCACACCTAGGTGTTCTGGATTCCCGAATCACTGCAAAACGCAGGATGTGTTTGCAGTCCTTTTACTTTCAATGGCACCCAAATCGCTGCGTTATTTTCACACGACAGGTGTCCTGCGATTTTGTTCCATGATTGGGGGGCCATTGAAACTAACGGGGTCACAAGCGCATCCTATGTTTTGTGGCGATTCGAGAATCGCAGTAATTCCGCCCACGATCCGGAACGCTTAGGTGTGAACGCAGCCTAAGGCCCCATACACACGAGAGGATTTATCCGCAGATACGGTCCAGCGGACCGTATCCGCGGATAAATCCTCTCGAGGATTTCAGAAGATTTCTATGCGATGGCGTGTACACACCATCGCATTGAAATCCGCGCTGAAATCCTCTGGCGATGACGTGTCGCGCCGTCGCCGCTATTATGATGCGGCGACGGCGCGACGCTGTCATATAAGGAATTCCACGCATGCGTCAAATCATTACGACGCGTGCGGGGAATCCCTTTGGACGGATGGATCCGGTAAGTCTGTACAGACGAGCGGATCCATCCGTTGGAATGGATTCCAGCAGATGGATTTGTTGTGCATGTCAGCAAATATCCGATCTGCTGGAATCCATCCCAGAGGAGATTTTTCAGCGGAAACGGATCCGCTGGCGTGTACACACCATAGGATCTATCCGCAGAAACCCATTTGCTGGGATTTATCTGCGGATGGATTCTATCGTGTGTATGGGTCCTAAGTGTTTGCTATCAGATGGTGTCTATAGAGTCTGGGGGGAACATTTTAATTTCTTCCTCAAACATACCACACATTTGCTTCATTCTTTATTCCACCGCTAATATATAGTCAGCATTGAACTTATATAGCGCTTTTCTCTCTGGTGGCCCATTAATAGGGGGCACTCAGGCACCGCCCCCCAAAAGCTGTACATGGAGAAAAAAATGGTCCTTTAAGAGCGTCGGGACGCCAGACATTGAGCTGTCCATTGAAAGCTTGACTGTTGCAACCAGGTGATTGCAGCTGAAAAGCTTCATTGGGTGGTCTTTGGAATGTAAACACTCCCCACTCTACTTTTATTCATTCATTCCACCCTGTTGCTCATCTGTGATTGGTGGGTCCAGAGGACGGTAGACGGGGCTTTTCACAGAACTGTCATGTCGTTTCCCACCACTCGGAGAGAACAGCCTGATGGACCGGACGGGTAATTTAATAACTTAGCTAAGCAGCACCATCCGTCTAAGCAGCACTGACAGCCGCCACTCCGCTCCACATAGGACAGTCACACTTCTCTGCTTCTCTCCCCACCACTCAGTAGAACAGCCAATGCAGACTAGGCCCAGGCATGATCACACGGCTGGAGGAGCAGAGAGTGAGACACTGTACACAGAGAAAGAGAGATAGTATGATCCTGTCCTGTAGTCAAGTGTAACTGTATACAGCTATATACACCCACCATCTTCCTTCCTGACTGTATATGAAGACCTTCCTCCATCATCACTGTGACTGCAGATATACATTATCTGTTCTGTTACAGTGTATATAGCTGTATACAGGACAGATGATGTATACCTGCAGTCAGTGATGATGGAGGAAGGTCTCCATATACAGGAAGGAAGATGGTGGGTTTATATATAACTGTATACACCCACCTTCCTTCCTGTATATTGAGACCTTCCTCCATCATCACTGACTGCAGGTATACATCATCTGTCCCTCCATACTGTATGTGCCGCTGTATATTATGGGCACAGTGAGGCCACATATGATTGGCACTGTGAAGCTGCATATTATGGGCACAGTGAGGCCGCATATGATTGGCACAGTGAGGCTGTATATTATGGGCACAGTGGGGCTGCATAATATGGGCTCAGTGAGGCTGCATAATATGGGCTCAGTGAGGCTGCATATTATGGGCTCAGTGAGGCTGCATATTATGGGCTCAGTGAGGCTGTATATGATTGGCAAAAACCATCAGCCACTGCTCTGGGGACTCTAAGTACTTTGAGATGGCGTTGGCCAACAATCGAACCCAGGTCAGCTGCTGCAAGGGCAGCTATGCTCACCACTGCACCACCAATGCAAGTAGCATGTCTTTGTAGTGTGGGAGAAAACCGGAGTACCCAGAGGAAACCCACGCAAGCACGGGGGGACATGCAAACTCCATACAGATAGTGTCAGGATTTGAACCAGGGACTCCAGTGCTGCAAGACTAAAATCTAAGCCTCTGTGCTGCCCATATATGGCTTCTGTTCTTTAAGGAACACCAGCACTGAGTGGGGTACATCAGTTATGTCCACTCCAGAAGAAATCCAAACTTATCCTAAACTACTATCTATATATATATACATATATATATCACCCTCTACCATAGGTAGGCACTAGAGGTGTAGTGTTTGTAGGTTCTGTCAGTGCAGGTAAATATAAACAGGCTTATGGTGCAAGCTAGACCGGTTTGTTTTTGATCTCGGGGCAAGGAGTGGTTAGTGTAGCAGTGGGTGTGAGGAGCCCTGACCAATCCCCAACTAGGATTGGCAGGGGGCAGGCCTCTTACATATACTCACAATCAGCCTGCTGGGGAGGAGTTGTCAGCTGGGTGAACTGAAGGATGGAGTGCTAGACTGCGTGCAGGAGAAACATCCCCATCGGGGGGGGGGGGGGTGATCCAAAGGAGGAGCTCGGGAGCTGGGAGTGAACCTCTCTTTAAACGGTCATGGAGAGGAGTCCTGGAACAGGAGCTGGAGGAGCAGTTGGTCCGCATGGTCTGGGTAAATTCTTCAGGAAGAAAAAATGCTATACTAAAAGTATAAACAAACACGGCGCTATTAAATTAACCATATAAATTGCAGCCAACACCACAGAATAGATCAATCCTGCCAAAAATAAACAAATAGAACATAAAGTGTAGCGCTAAATATAGGTGAATATGAGATTGGATATGTTGATAAATAACCAATCATATAAAACTGTACATGTGAAACATGATGAAAATATCCACAAACATAAACTGAAAAAAAGTCTCTACTGAATATCCTCAAAACCAGTTCATAATTGGCAATTGTGCAAAAAATTGAAGTGGCTAATCTTCATAGATAAAAGATGGAAAAAATCCAGCACCGAAGTGAGTGGAGGCTTACCAGAAGCAGTGGACCCAAAATAGGCATATACCTAGTGGGTCATATGCGCTTGTGATTGATGGTACCAGCATAGAGGTGAAGTCCAACGCAGGATCAGGGGAGGGCCAACTTGGAATCAACTTGTTGTAAACTTGGATCCATAAGGAGGTTCAGACACTCATTGTAACAAAGGGAAGGAGAAAGAAGGCAAAGATGCACATAGTGTAAATCCGTTTTAAAAGTTTACTTGGTAGCAAAATTAAAAGGTTACACTCACATTTTCAGCACTTGTATCAAGCATATAACAAAGAGCAGTAATGTCAGCAGGTTCCCGACATGTTTCGATCTAGGTGTTCCCAGCATCCCGTGTAGGCAGTCAGATTGATGTCAACTGGGGTGCAGCCGCTGTTCCCAATGTGACATCCGTGTGGGTACCGGTGCATGGTGCTGAATGCACCCAGGGTGTGTCCGCACAACTGCACCCACATGGATGTCCTTTTTGGGGTAAGCGCAGCCCCCACACGGGCTTAAAGAGTCATACGCCTTGTGTGAGTGAGGCCTTAGACTTCTCCATGAAGGACCTCATTGGCGGGAAGAGTTCTCAAATCCCCAGCAGAGAAAGCCTAAAAGAAAGCTGGATTCCTTCCACATCTGAAGCCAAGAAGAGATCCTTTCTTCCTCCCAGGCTTTAACCTCCAGGGCCAGACCTGAGCCAGGGGCCCGGTTCAGTCACAAGCCCTGGGCCCTTAAATCTTGCAAACCTGCAGACAGATCCTCTTAAACATCCTAAAAGGGAGTCCCCCATTTTCAAAGTGGGGGAGATGTCTGTTGGACATTGCAGTCACCTGCTCAGCAGGCATCTCAGAAGCATGGTTAAGAGAAGTGGTGTCCAGGGGCTACAAGCTAGAGTCCTGCTCCCCCTTCCAACCCCAACTGCGCTTCATGCTGTCCAACTTGCCTGTGTAACTGGCTGGACAACACAAAGCAGGGTGGGGGCAGAAAGCGGGACTCTCTGATCATTCATGGGGTGTGGCTTGCGCATGGAGGAGTGAGGGAGTAAGTTGGTGAGCTCCCGTCCTCCACAGCTCCAGGACTATTGAAGCGGCATTAAGGGGATCGCATAACCGCTGCCCTGACTAGGTGGTCTGTACACCGCAACACACGCGCAGCGTACTAGCAGCAGCAGTAGAGGCGGAGGCAGTCCCGACGCTCTCGGCGTCCACGTGGAGAGACGGAGAGTGAGAAGCGGAATTAAGGGGATCGCGGCATCAAGGAGACCACATAACCGCTGCCCTGACTAGGTGGACTGGACATTGGTGCCTCAGTAGAGCGCAGAGTGCGAGGAGGATCGGCAGCAATACTAAGCTGAAACAGCCTGTCAATAGTATAATCGCAGCAGCAGCAGAGGCGGAGGCAGCCCCGACGCCCTCGACACCCACGTGGAGAGACGGAGAGTGAGAGGAGCCTGAAGTAAGTGGCTGTCAGGTTAGAGGAGCGGGACGGAGCTGGAATATAACTGCGGACAGAGAGGACGTATTGGTGGTTTAAAGGAACTGCTTACCAGCTGGTGTGAGTGACCCTGGCAGAGGGCAGCCCCTGACGCTCTTAGCGTCCACGTGGGGGGTCGGGTGGAGTGGAGAGCAGGGGTGGTGGCTGAGTGCCTCTCTCCCTGTCAGCTGCCAACACTGTACATTTAACATTGTACATTTAACACTCAATTTAACATTCAATATATCCAATACCACCAGTATCAGATTTCCCTGGCTCTCTGTTACGGACTTTTAATACCTGTTGTTGTCCTGAGGAAGGGTTTGGACTGGTGGAGCCCCTGCTGCAGGATTAGTTTGTTGCGGCGGGGAATACAAGGTATGCACAGGTATGCGCAGCGCGAGAGCCGGACATCTCGCAACGCAGCTCTGACAGCACAGCCACAGACAACAACCCACTCATCTAGACCTGTAGAACAGCAAGAGATCCAGCGGTATTTCCCTGCAATTCAGGGGGGGGGTCGCCTCTCCGAAGGTAAGAGTGGGCTGCTGGACGGTAAGGGGCTGACAAGTGGGGGCCCCAATAGGACTGTACCCCAACATCAATTGTCTATTAGATCTGACATGGAGGTCCTACAGGCGCCGCCGCTGAGCCCTCGTTCTTCTGCAGCCTCACCAGGGGCTTCGCGGGAGGATGGGGGGCTGAAGAGCGAGATTGATGTTTTGAAAACCCTAATCCAAGCACTCCCCACTAGAGCCGATATTACTGACTTGATCATTAAAGTGGAAGAGGCACATACCAGGGACTTTGAACAGGTCAGGGTTGAAATGCAAGAATTGAAGGCCCGTACTTCAGTAGGGGAGAGTGGGTTGAAAGCTTTGGAGACACGCGTGGGGGTATTAGAGAGTGAGAGGAACATGCAGAGGGAGGTGTCGATTTCCCTGCAATTGCAATTGGAAGAACTCCAGGATAGGAGCCGCCGTAATAATATACGAGTGCGGGGGGTTCCAGAATCTGCCGATCAGGAGGAATTACATGAGATTATTAAGCTTATCTTGCAGAACTTGATGAAAGAACCTATTTTGGTAAACTATGAGATGGACAGAGTGCATAGGGCACTGGGCCCTAAATCAAAGGACATTAGCCGTCCCCGGGACGTGATCTGCCGCTTACATTATTTTTCCCATAGGGAGGTAATTTTACGGAAGGCATGGGAAGCCGGCTCGATTGACTATCAAGGAGTTTCTGTGAAGATCTTACCTGACTTATCTAATGCTACCCTTCACAGAAGAGCGTTACTTCGCCCGGTCCTGGACCGGGTGAAGGCCTGGGGAGGGTCGTATAGATGGAGGTTCCCTATATCAGTGCTTATTAAAAAAGGCCAACTATCTTTCTGGTTGCGCTCAAGAGGCGACCTCCCATGTCTTTTTCCCTTCTTGGAAATGGAACCATTTGCGGTCCCCGATTGGCTACAGTTGAACCCCAGAATAGCGGACTTTAAAAGATCCTGAGTTTTGGGGGGGAGGGGGGTGAGGTAGAATTGGGTTATCTATGGATCTTGCCGGAATCCCCTCCCTCCCCTCTTTCTCCTGGATCCTTTTTTTTTTTTTTTTTTTTTCAGGGCCTTCCTCTTGGGGGGGGGGGGGGAGAGGGGGGAGATGGGGAGGGGAATGGAGAGATCAAGGGCAAATACGGTTTATTTTTTTGGCCTAAAGAGACGGTATAATCTGGTAAAGTTTATTTGATATTTTGATAATGGACATATAGACAGGTCAAAATCTTGTGTTTTTTTTTTTTTTGTTTGTTTTGTTATTTTTTTTTGAAGATATGTTGATAAAGTGACACGGGGTGGGAGGGGGGGGGATGGGTTGGGGGGAGAGTGTATAATGTACAATGGACTGTAGGGGCGGGGGAGGGCACCAATGACATAGGTCATAAAATATATTTGGCACTGATTGCTGGTATGTTTGCTAGGGGTCACAGGGGGGGGTTGGGGGGGGGGGATTAAGGAGGGGTATGTGATGTTGCATTATGTTACAAAATGGTATATTATATTATATGGTTTAACTCTGAGATATATATGCCCTGCAGGTAGAAAAAAAAAGTACTTCCCTTGTATTTTTTTTTTTTTTTTTTTTTTTTTAGTACTCTGGGTAGAGTTTCTGATTTTTTTTCCTGCTGTTTGGCTGTGCCCCGAGTTATATTAAGTAATTGGTAATTAGGGAACGACCTAGGGAAGGGTTAAGGGGGGAGGGGGGTTTCCCCCCCCTTTTTTTTTTTTTTTTTGTTTGTTTGTATTTTTTTTTATTATGAGGCACGGGGGGTTAAGTAAGCAGGGTCGGGAACACAGTGGCAGCCATGTCACTTGATAGGGGAGCGGGGGGGAGGGAACTGGCACTGTAGGGGGATAAGTGGGCTACCACTTAATATATTATATATAAGGGGAGGAAGGGGGGCGCTGAGGGACGGGGCTTATATGCTCTGCCCCCCCCCCTTTTTTTTTTTTTACACCGATTTATTCCAGTTTAATTTGGTAATCTGGTCATAAGGAATAGCACATGAAGATCACGGGGAGATCAGTGGGGAGGGCGGCGGGTAGGGGGGGGACCACTAGATTGCCAATTAATTGATAAATAATATAGTTGTGTTAAGCGGGAGCACAAGGGAGTACGGTTTGAAATCATGGGTTTGAAATTACTAATGAGGTAGATATGTATTGATTTATTATTAATAAGTATTATTAAGTGTTATTATCATATTATTGAGAGAAAGAATTCAACAGAATATCCAGGATATGAATCAAGGGGATTCTAGTTTAAAGGCTAAGCATAAGGTGCAAAAGATGAACTCCGGGGAAGGGGGTACTGGGCCATTTGGGGAGGGGGCACTATAAGGGGACATAAATTAATTTTTTATTTTTTTCTGTTTGTTTTTATTTATTTATTTTTATTTTTGACAGATATTATAAAGTAAAATTGGTGGATGTGATTAGTATAGGAGATACCAGAGGTGGCGGTTTTGCCTTTGATCGAGCAGGGGGGGGGGGTACTCCCCCCTTTCTTTGTAATCTCTTTTTTTTTTTTTTTATTATCCCTTCTCCCTTCCCCCTCCCTCTTCTTTTTCCTCTGGGAGGAGGGCTATAATTTTCTGGGGGATTAATATCCCAATTTCAGAAGGAGTGGATGGAAGGAGCTGGGTAGGGGGGCGAGGAGGAGCACTCATAGGGGCCTGCGCAAGTAAGTAATCCTCCCCTGTTAGGCCAACACTCATAGGGTTTAGGGGTTGAGAGTGTTTAAAGCTTTGGCTTGGTGGTATCCCTGAGGGGGAGAGGGAGGTTTACGTCCTCCCTCACGCCTCTTGGTGATATCAGCTTAGAATAGGTTTTTTTTTTTTTTGTTTTGTTTGGTTTTTCAATTTTTTGGGGTGGGGGGGGGGTTGCTTTTCTTCTTTTTTTTTTTTTTTTTTTTTTTTTCTTTTCTCTCTTCTTTTGATTATTTGTGTACTGTCTCCCCCGTGGCCCCCACGGGTGTGCTTCGACCGGACGTGGGCGGTCTGGGAATACTGAGGGATCCCCTGTGGATACGTTTCTGGTCTCAGAGATGGATCCACTGGTAGTGATATCAATTAATGCTAAGGGTCTAAACATACCCGAAAAGAGGAGGATTTTAGTGCAGGATCTGAAGAAAAGGGGTTGTAATATTGCCTTGGTACAGGAGACCCATTTCAGGACAGGGGGGCCTTCCTTTCTTGCAGGTAGACCCTTCCCGGTGGTATACCATGCGACGAACCCAGAGGCCAGAAAGGGGGGAGTGTCTATTTTAATTTCAAATAATACCCCATGGTCGCTGACAGAGTCATTGGTTGACCCTGGGGGTCGATACTTGGCTCTGAAAGGGACCATAGGGGGTAGGATAATAACCCTTGCTACTTTTTACTCCCCTAATACTTATCAAGACCGCTTCCTGAGAAGATTTTTAGACAAATTGGTAGATTTTCAGGAAGGACAGTTGATAATGGGAGGAGATTTGAATGCGCCATTGAACCCAGAGTTAGACGTTTCTTCTGGTGGATCATCAGTCACGGGGGAACTCGGAAGAGAATTCTACAGATGTTGCAACGGGCAAGGTTAATAGATGTATGGAGATCGATGCATCCAGGGGAACGAGACTATTCCTTTTATTCTTTCCCACATAAAAGCTATTCGCGTATAGATTATTATTTCATCCCACATAATCAATTGCACTCTGTAAAGGAGGTTGTAATGGGAGAAATTACATGGACAGACCACGCCCCAATTATCTTAAAATATGCGCTAGGGGACGTACGGCCAGCGGGTGCCGGGTCCTGGAGACTGAACGAAAGTTTATTGCAAGAGGAGGCGGTACTAGAAGAGGTGCGGAAGGAACTAAAGTGGTACTTTGAGGCCAATGTGACCCCTAACTGTGATTTGGGAGTGGTATGGGAGGCCCATAAGGCAGTGATAAGGGGGGTACTGATGAAGCATGGGGCGAGGATAAAGAGAGAGAGGGAGACCAAGGTAACAACCCTTATGATAGAAATTGCAAATTTGGAGACAAAACATAAACAGAACCCTAACCCTGCGTTGGAACAGGATCTACGGGTGGCACGTAGACAAATTACAGAACTACTTTTAAAGAGGGCCAAATGGGCAATACAAAATGGCAGAAGACAGAATTACGAATTCGGTAATAAAAGTGGGAAACAATTGGCCAGAACTCTAAAGGAACAACTGACTAAAACCTATATCCCGTTGATTCAGGGCACAGAGGGGGAGAAAATTGTGCTACCTAGAGAGATAGCAGGGAGATTTGGGGAATTTTATGGCTCTTTATATAATTTGGAAACAAGTTCTCAAGATGAGGTGGAAATGGGTAATTATATAGCAACTTCAGGCACCCCCAGCTTAACATCGGAAAGGAGTCAGGAAATGGAAAAACCGATCACAATCGAAGAGTTACAGAAGGTAGTGAAAAAGGGGAAGGGAGGGAAAGCACCTGGGCCGGATGGCTATTCCATTCATTATTATAGAGCTTTTATGCCCGAATTGGGCTTATTTATGGTGAGATTGTTTAATAGTCTAGGGGACTCCGGTATGTTCCATAACGAATCATTAAAAGCGGTGATAGCTGTGATTCCTAAGGAAGGAAAAGACCCCTCCCAATGTGGGAGTTATAGACCAATTTCTCTACTAAATGAAGACCTGAAGCTCTTTGCCAAGATTTTGGCAGGGCGGATACAGCAGAATATACTAGAACTTGTCCATAAAGATCAGGTGGGATTCGTCCCGACGCGGGAAGCCCGAGACAACACAGTCAAGACCATGAATCTGATCCACCTGGTGGGTGCCACCCGAACCCCTTGTGTCTTTCTAGGAACAGATGCAGAGAAAGCATTTGACCGGATCAACTGGCAATTTATGTTTGCGGTGTTAAGACACATGGGGTTCGGGAGGAAGATGTTGCATTGGATTGCAAGTAACTACACACAACCAACGGCCCAAGTTAGAGTGAATGGAACACTATCACCTCCCTTTAAACTTTCAAATGGGACAAGGCAGGGCTGCCCTCTATCACCGCTATTGTTTGCCCTGACTGTTGAACCGCTGCTGAGTCGGATCCGGCTGAACTCTGGTATTAAGGGGGTGTCCTTGAAAGGTACAGAATACAAAACTTCAGCTTATGCTGATGACATGATGTTTAGTGTAACCAGCCCGATGGAATCCCTCCCTAACCTGGAACAAGAACTAAATGTGTATGGAGAGTTGTCCAACTTTAAGATTAACTATGATAAATCGGAGGCGATGGGAGTGGCGATACCGGGGAGAGAACTAAGGATACTGAAATCAAAATTTAGATTTAAATGGTCTGATACTGCTCTTACATACCTGGGGACCTCTATCCCGGCGGACCTAACGCAAGTTTTTAAACTTAATTTTTTGCCTTTGCTGTCCAAAATGAGGGCTCTCCTGGACGGTTGGCGGAAGGGGTTCCATTCATGGCTCGGAAGATCTAGCATTGTTAAAATGAGCATACTGCCCAAGTTTCTGTACCTTTTTCAGACCCTCCCGATTGAAATACCCAGATTTTTTTTTAGGCAAGCACAGTCTCTTATTAATGGGTTTATATGGGCAAACAAACGCCCAAGAATTAAGGCCAGTATAATTTCATTGGCTAAACGCGACGGAGGAATATCGGCCCCAGATATCTATAGATATTATCAAGCGGCACTACTGTGCCGACTCATTGATTGGAGTCGGCATGCTGGAGAAAAGTTATGGCCGGGGCTCGAGCAGGATCAATGCGGCGGTATTCTGCAGCGGGCGGCATGGTGTTACCGGGGTCTTCCATCAGATACCAAGTCCCACCCGTTGATAGGCCCCACCCTGCGGGTGGCACATAAGCTATTCGTGAGGGGGGTTCTGTCTACGGAGGATTCACCACTTTTTCCAATCTTGGGAAATCCACAGTTTGAACCAGGGTTAGGGAGTGGACCCTTTAGTAGATTGAGGGAACAAGGGAGGTTCCAAGCATCGCACTTTTTGAGGGAGGGTGGATGGATTACCAGGCGGGAGATGGAAAAGGAGGATTTGCCTTATCAGTTGGATTTTTGGAGATCTTTACAATTGCACCATTTCTTAGACTCCCTAAAACCACCAGCTAGATATGGTCGAAGATTGACAATGTTTGAGAGATACTGTAGTGGGGGAGGGATTTTAAGACACTCTCTATCAAGAATTGGTGATCTATTGAACACCCCAACAGGGGATGTTCAGATGCCCTTCTTTAATAAGTGGGAACGGGAATTGGGTAGACCTTTCACAGAAGATCAAAAGACTAAGATAGTAAGGAATATTTTTGAAACATCCATGTGTATAAAGACACAAGAGATGAATTATAAAATACTATCCCAGTGGTATCGGACCCCGGAGATATTGAACAAATGTTTCCCAGAAATAACAGACAGATGTTGGAGATGTGGAAAAAAAGGAGGAACCTTATTGCATATCTTCTGGGCTTGTCCTAAGATTCTAAGCTACTGGAGAAAGGTCCGGGAAATAACCCAAAGATTCAGTAGGGAACAATTACCAGACGAGTGGTCTTTCTTTATACTACAAGATGTGGAGATACCAGTGAGGCAATATAGGAAATCAGTAGTATCCCATCTCCTAAACGCGGCCCGGGCTTGCATCCCAGGGTTGTGGAAGCAGACTCGGGCCCCATCTGTAGGGACGTGGCTTACTAGAGTGGAAGAGCTGAATAGAATGGAGGATTTAGTATGGACTTCAAGGCAGAAGCGGAAGGTATATTTAGAAACGTGGGCGGAATGGAACCTATTTAGATACTCTGAGGAGGGGAAGGCCCTGATGGATATGGATTGAAGAGGGTCCGGCAGCCGGGGGGTCCCGGGGGGGGGAGACGGACAGACTTTTCCTTTTTTTTTTCTCTTTTGTCATTTTTTTTTTTTTTTTGTTTTTTGTTTTTTTTGTTTTGGGGGATAGGTTAGGGATTGGGGCTATAAGGGAGGTAAAATAAACTGAAACAGAGAGAGACAGTCTTATTGCCCCTAGTCTGGCGGGACATAGGGTTCCCGCTGGGAAAGGGACAAAAGAGCATCACGGTAAAGAAGGGGTTATTAGAGTAGAGAGTTGACCTTGATGACGGATAGAGGGGAAGGAAATTAGGCTAAGATAAGAATATCTAAAATGAATTACGATTTCTCTTTTCCGTGTATACATGGAGAATGATATGACGGGGAAATGTTTTTGAGGTTTCGTGAATTCTATGTTGATATCCCTGTGATATGTGAATTAAATGGGTTAAACCAGAGGAATGCCTCTTAGGTTTCTGTGAATTTCTGTTTTTTTTCTGTTCAAAATCAAATAAAGGATGATTAAAAGGAAAGCGGGACTCTAGCTTGCAGCCCCTGACAGGGGCGTAACTAGAAATCACAGGGCCCCATAGCAAAATGTTGTATGGGGCCCCCCAGAGCCGCCCTAGTGTCAATGCAGCGTGACCTGTGCCCCAAATAGCGTGACCTGTGCCCAATACAGCCTGGCCTGCCTGTGCCCAATACAGTCTGAACTGCCTGTGCCCCATATAGCGTGACCTGTGCCCAATACAGCATTGCCTGTTCCCAATACAGCCTCACATGTGCAGAGGAAGAGGCAAGCCGGCCGGATCAGCAGAGAGCGGGATTGGCCGCTGTAATAGCTTTCATTTGAATTTCCCGACTTCACGGGGCTCATCGTCACATAGCCCCACCTCTTAGCCCAACGCCTTTGATGACGTCACATGTACGACACTGGACTGGCGTTCTGTCGATCAAAGGTGCCGGACCAAGAGGTGGAGCTATGTGACATGAGCCCCGGGAACACTGGAAGTTCTAATGAAAGCTATTACAGCGGGCAATTCCGCTCTCTGCTGATACGGACTGCCAGGGGTGGACTGACAACTCATGGGGCCCCCGGGCAATAGGGGATTATGGGGCCCCCAGGCTTAGAGATGGCCACCATCTTTTTTTTTTATGCAACATGAATGTGGGCAAACCCATGCGGAGAGGCACCAAGCTCCGTGACATGCCGAGTGGCTTAGAGTTGGTGACCCACTAAATTCACCAGAAACCTCTCATGGGCAAACAATTGCAGCCTCACTGTGCCCCATCAAATGCAGCCACAGTGCCCCATCAAATGCAGCCACTGTGCCCCATCAAATGCAGCCAACTGTGCCCCATCAAATGCAGCCAACTGTGCCCCATCAAATGCAGCCAACTGTGCCCCATCAAATGCAGCCAACTGTGCCCCATCAAATGCAGCCAACTGTGCCCCATCAAATGCAGCCAACTGTGCCCCATCAAATGCAGCCAACTGTGTCCCATCAAATGCAGCCAACTGTGCCCCATCAAATGCAGCCAACTGTGCCCCATCTAATGCAGCCCACTGTGCCCCATCAAATGCAGCTCACTGTGCCCCATCTAATGCAGCCCACTGTGCCCCATCTAATGCAGCCCACTGTGCCCCATCTAATGCAGCCAACTGTGCCCCATCTAATGCAGCCAACTGTGCCCCATCAAATGCAGCCAACTGTGCCCCCTGCAAATGCAGCCAACTGTGCCCCATCAAATGCCGCCAACTGTGCCCCATCAAATGCCGCCAACTGTGCCCCATCAAATGCCGCCAACTGTGCCCCATCAAATGCAGCCATTGTGACCCTCAGCCCCCCCCCACATGGGGCACAGTTGGCTGCATTTGATGGGGCACAGATGCAGCCACCGTGCCATTAAATGCAGCCAATGTGACCCTCAGCACCCCCCCCCCTGTTGTCTGACCAACACTTGCCCCATCTTGGTGGCAGGTCAGGCAGTGGGTGACGGCGGTGAGATGTGGGATGGGCAGCGGCGAGCAGCTTACTCCCTGCACCTCTTCTTTTCTCCTGCTAGGCGTCCAATAGGAGTGCCTGTCCTTTCAGCCAATCACATGATGGGTATCATACCCGCACTTCCTGATTGGCGGAGAGCCGGTTCATTGTTAGAAAAGCAAACATTAATTTGCTTTTCTAAACCCACCTGGATGGGCTCTGAGCTCCAAGCCCACCCTAATGTGAAGCCTATTAGAGCCTGGGGCTCTAATCAGATGCTTCAAACCCCCCCCCCCCCCCCCGCAATTTAGGCACCCAGCGTCCTAAAAGGGGATGGACACCTGAATTGGGGGTGGCCATGGATAGATTCATGCAATCCATTAATCAATACATTCTACATAGAGGGGGTGGTGCCCTTAATGGATGGACCGCCCCCTGGTATACACTCACACATGCACTGTATACATACACAGTGTATATATATATATATATATATATAGTGAGAAGTGCCATGCTTCTGTGCTGAACTTCTCCAATCTCTGCTACATCTCCCTACTCATCACCTGCTCACCAATACACAGGCACAGCCTCCTCTCCTGTATTACCACATGTGAGCTGCTGGGGCACTACAAGTACCAGCATGGCAGAAGGGGCAGGAGCAGTGTGTTCTATCAGGATGATTTTTGGAAAAAAAGTGCTGGTGTGTGTATATATAGATAAATATTTATCTATATATATATATATATATATATATATATACACACACACCAGCACTTTTTTTCCAAAAATCATCCTGATAGAACACACTGCTCCTGCCCCTTCTGCCATGCTGGTACTTGTAGTGCCCCAACAGCTCACAGACATAGCATGTGGTAATACAGGAGAGGAGGAGACTGTGCCTGTGTATTGGTGGGCAGGTGATGAGTAGGGAGATGTAGCAGAGATTGGAGACGTTCAGCACATCCTTCTCCCAGAAGCATGGCACTTCTCACACACAGATAAACAATCTAACAGCAAGAGGAGCCCTGCTGCTACACAGCTTCCCCCCTCCCCCTCCTCACCAGGATAGGTAAGCACTGAGTGATACAATTCTTCCAGCTCAGCCAGCTTACCTTTTATGAGGCAGCAATCCACCCCACACTGCAGGCTGTCCCCTCCTCCCTCTCATCTCTCCAGCAGTCGGCATCTCCTGCTCGTATGTCAAAAAAGCCGCGCTGGAGAAGGGGGCGTGTACACTGTGCTCCCATTGGCTGAGAAGGCAGTGGAGAGGCGGGGCAGCTACAATATCGAGATTTGTACATCAAAATGATGTCGGTAGTGGCCAATTCAGTGATAGATGTAAAAAAAACACTGATTCCAACAAACTGTCCCTGCTTTTACCAAGGCTGCCAACCCTGATGGGGCCCCCTAGTGGCCAGGGGGCCCTCAGCTCGCCTCTTCCTCTCCTCTCTCTTCACTTCACCGGGCCCCCCTGATCCTCACTCGGCTGCGGGCCCCATAGCGCCCGCATGGGTTGCTATGGCGGTAGTTCCGCCACTGGCCCCTGATCACCACATCTCTTACCTGAGCATCTGAGATGCTTGTAGACCAGATGTCCCCAATGGCCAACAGACATTAGCCCCACTTAGGAAAGTGGAGGTGTCCTTCAGGATGTTTAAGGGGACCTGTCTGCAGGTTTGGGGGATTAGGGGCCCAAGGCTTCTGATTGAACCGGGCCCCTGGCTTACAGTGCCTTGTAAAAGTATTCATAACCCTTTAAATGTCCCACATTTTGTCATGTTACATCCAAAAACGTAAAAAATAATTATTGGGATTTTATGTGATAGACCAACACAAAGTGGCACATAATTGGGAAGTGGAAGGAAAATTATAAATGATACAAATAAATATGTGAAAAGTGTGGGGGGCATTTGTATTCAATACTTTGTAGAACCACCTTTCACTGCAATTACAGCTGCAAGTCTTTTTGGGGATGTTTCTACCAGCTTTGCACATCTAGAGAGTGACATTTTTGCCCATTCTTTTTTGCAAAATAGCTCAAGATCTGTCAGATTGGACGGAGAGTGTCTGTGAACAACAATTTTCAAGTCTTGCCACAGATTTTCAATATGATTTACATCTGGACTTTGACTGGGCCATTCTAACACATGAATATGATTTGATCTAAACCATTCCATTGTAGCTCTGGCTGTATGTTTAGGGTCGTTGTCCTGCTGGAAGGTGAACCTCCGCCCCGTCTCAAGTCTTTTGCAGACTCTAGCAGGTTTTCTTCTAAGATTGCCCTGTATTTGGCTCCATCTATCTTCCCATCAACTCTTTCCTGTCCCTGCTGAAGAAAAGCTTCCCCACAATATGATGCTGCGACCACCATGTTTCACAGTGGGGATGGTGTGTTCAGGGTGATGTGCAGTGTTCATTTTCTGCCACACGTAGCATTTTGTTTTTAGGCCAAAAAGGTAATATTTGGTCTCATCTGACCAGAGCACCTTCTTCCACATGTTTGCTGTGTCCCCCACATGGCTTCTCTTACCTGCAAACGGAACATCTTATGGATTTCTTTCAACAATGGCTTTCCTCTTGCCACTTTACCATAAAGGCCAGATTTGTGGAGTGCATGACTAAGGCCCCATGCACACGAGAAGCAAATGCAAACTCATCTAAACACAAGTTTTCAAACGCAAAAACCGGCGTTTAAAACGCCCGTTTTTGCCGCGAATTTCGCGGCGTTTTACCGCGATTTACCGCGTTTTACCGCGTTTGCGTTTATAAGCATTTGGTTAAGAAACATCATAAGACCCTCCCTAAGCTCAAAAAACAATATTATTTAACCATTTCAGCTATTTTGTGAGACCAGAGCAGCTGAGAGAGCAGCAGTGTACGTGTATTTAGCGTGTCACTTGCCACGTCACCTGGCCACGTCACCTGCCACGTCACCTGGCCACATCACCTGCCACGTCACCTGGCCACGTCACCTGCCACAAGTTGTGGATTGTCCACTGGCCACGTCACCTGCCACATCAACTGGCCACGTCACCTGCCAAGTTGTGAATTGTCCACTTGCCACATCACCTGGCTACGCCACCTGCCACAAGTTGTGGATTGTCCACTGGCCACGTCACCTGGCTATGTCACCTGCCACGTCACCTGGCCACAAGTTGTGGATTGTCCACTGGCCACGCCACCTGCCACGTCACCTGCCATGTCACCTGGCCACGTCACCTGCCACAAGTTGTGGATTGTCCACTTGCCATGTCACCTGGCCACGTCACCTGGCCACATCACCTGCCACGTCACCTGGCCACGTCACCTGCCACATCAACTGGCTACGTCACCTGCCAAGTTGTGAATTGTCCACTTGCCACGTCACCTGGCCACGCCACCTGCCACAAGCTGTGGATTGTCCACTGGCCATGTCACCTGGCTATGTCACCTGCCACGTCACCTGGCCACGTCACCTGCCACAAGTTGTGGATTGTCCACTGGCCACGCCACCTGCCACGTCAACTGGCCACGTCACCTGCCACAAGTTGTGGATTGTCCACTGGCCACGTCACCAAGCCACGTCACCTGGCCACGTCACCTGGCCACGTCACTTGCCACAAGTTGTGGATTGTCCACTGGCCACGCCACCTGCCACGTCACCTGCCATGTCACCTGGCAACGTCACCTGCCACAAGTTGTGGATTGTCCACTTGCCATGTCACCTGGCCACATCACCTGGCCACATCACCTGGCCACATCACCTGCCACGTTACCTGGCCACGTCACCTGCCACAAGTTGTGGATTGTCCACTGGCCACGTCACCTGCCACATCAACTGGCTACGTCACCTGCCAAGTTGTGAATTGTCCACTTGCCACGTCACCTGGCCACGCCACCTGCCACAAGTTGTGGATTGTCCACTGGCCACGCCACCTGCCACGTCACCTGCCATGTCACCTGGCCACGTCACCTGCCACAAGTTGTGGATTGTCCACTTGCCATGTCACCTGGCCACGTCACCTGGCCACATCACCTGCCACGTCACCTGCCACATCAACTGGCTACGTCACCTGCCAAGTTGTGAATTGTCCACTTGCCACGTCACCTGGCCACGCCACCTGCCACAAGCTGTGGATTGTCCACTGGCCATGTCACCTGGCTATGTCACCTGCCACGTCACCTGGCCACGTCACCTGGCCACGTCACCTGCCACAAGTTGTGGATTTCCACTGGCCACGCCACCTGCGACGTCAACTGGCCACGTCACCTGCCACAAGTTGTGGATTGTCCACTGGCCACGTCACCAAGCCACGTCACCTGGCCACGTCACCTGGCCACGTCACCTGCCACAAGTTGTGGATTGTCCACTGGCCACGCCACCTGCCACGTCACCTGCCATGTCACCTGGCCACGTCACCTGCCACAAGTTGTGGATTGTCCACTTGCCATGTCACCTGCCACATCAACTGGCTATGTCACCTGCCAAGTTGTGAATTGTCCACTTGCCACGTCACCTGGCCACGCCACCTGCCACAAGCTGTGGATTGTCCACTGGCCATGTCACCTGGCTATGTCACCTGCCACGTCACATGGCCATGTCACCTGGCCACGTCACCTGCCACAAGTTGTGAATTGTCCACTTGCCACGTCACCTGGCCACACCACCTGCCACAAGCTGTGGATTGTCCACTGGCCATGTCACCTGGCTGTCACCTGCCACGTCACATGGCCACGTCACCTGGCCACGTCACCTGCCACAAGTTGTGGATTGTCCACTGGCCACGTCAACTGGCCACGTCACCTGCCACAAGTTGTGGATTGTCCACTGGCCACGTCACCTGCCACGTCAACTGGCCACGTCACCTGCCACAAGTTGTGGATTGTCCACTGGCCACGTCACCAAGCCACGTCACCTGGCCACGTCACCTGCCACAAGTTGTGGATTGTCCACTGGCCACGCCACCTGCCACGTCACCTGCCATGTCACCTGGCCACGTCACCTGCCACAAGTTGTGGATTGTCCACTTGCCATGTCACCTGGCCACATCACCTGGCCACATCACCTGGCCACGTCACCTGCCACAAGTTGTGGATTGTCCACTGGCCACGTCACCTGCCACATCAACTGGCTACGTCACCTGCCAAGTTGTGAATTGTCCACTTGCCACGTCACCTGGCCACGCCACCTGCCACAAGCTGTGGATTGTCCACTGGCCATGTCACCTGGCTATGTCACCTGCCACGTCACATGGCCATGTCACCTGGCCACGTCACCTGCCACAAGTTGTGGATTGTCCACTGGCCACGCCACCTGCCACGTCAACTGGCCACGTCACCTGCCACAAGTTGTGGATTGTCCACTGGCCACGTCACCTGCCACGTCAACTGGCCACGTCACCTGCCACAAGTTGTGGATTGTCCACTGGCCACGTCACCAAGCCACGTCACCTGCCATGTCACCTGGCCACGTCACCTGCCACAAGTTGTGGATTGTCCACTTGCCATGTCACCTGGCTACGTCACCTGCCACGTCACCTGGCCACATCACCTGCCACGTCACCTGGCCACGTCACCTACCACAAGTTGTGGATTGTACACTTGCCACGTCACCTGGCCATGTTACCTGCCACAAGTTGTGGATTGTCCACTGGCCACGTGACCTGGCCACGTCACCTGCCACATCACCTGGCCACGTCACCTACAACAAGTTGTGGGTTGTCCACTTGCCACGTCACCTGGCCATGTCACCTGCCACAAGTTGTGGATTGTCCACTGGCCACGTCACCTGCCACAAGTTGTGGATTGTCCACAATGCAATGAAAGCAATTACATTTTTTATGTTTTTTTATGGTTTTTCATCATTTGCCATCATTTTTGAGATTTCTAATGTAAAAAAATAGGTCACCTTTAAAAACGCCTATAAACGAAATCGCGGCAAAACGCCGGTACCGCGATTTGCCGCGATTTGCCGCGATTTGCGTCTAAAACGCAAAAGCTGAATGCTTCTGAACCCAAAATTTTGGGTTTGGAAAAACGGCCCTAAACCCAACTGCTTTGAAACGCCAAAAAACGTGATTGTGTGCATGGACACATAGGATAACATTAAATGTGTTCAGGGGCAGTTGAAAAAAATGCCCAAATGCCTCTGAACTCGAGTTTAGCAGCGTCTCGTGTGCATGGGGCCTAATAGTTGTCCTGTGGACAGATTCTCCCGCCTGAGCTGTGGATCTATGTAGCTCCTTCAGAGTTACCATGGGCCTTTTGGCTGATTCTCTGATTAATGCTCTCCTTGCCCAGGCTGTCAGTTTAGGTGGACGGCCAGGTCTTGGTAGGTTTGCAGCTGTGCCATACTCAATCTATTGTCAGAAAATAGAAAGAACAGTTCTCTGAGATGTTCAAAGCTTGGGATAATTTTTTATAACTTAACACTGCTTTAAACTTCTGCACTACTTTATTCCTGACCTGTCTGGTGTGTTCCTTAGCCTTCATGATACTGTTTGTTCACTAAGGTTCTCTAACAAACCTCTGAGGGCTTTACAAAACAGCTGATTTTATACTGAGATTAAATTACACACAGGTGGACTCTATTTACTAAGTAGGTGACTTCTGAAGGCAATTGATTCCACTATATTTTAGTTGGGGGTATCAGAGCAAAGGGGGCTGAATACAAATGCACGCCACACTTTTCACATATTTATTTGTAAATAATCTTGAAAACCATTTATAATTTTCCTTTTTACTTAACAATTATGTGCCACTTTGTGTTGGTTTATCACATAAAATCCCAATAAAATGCATTTATGTTTTTGGTTGTAACATGACACTATGTGGAAAATGTAATGGGGTATGAATACTTTTTCAATGCAATGTATTAAAGCGGAGGTCCACCCAATTTTTTTTTTAAAAGCCAGCAGCTACAGATACTGCAGCTGCTGACTTTTAATAAATGGACACTTGCCTGCGATGTCGGCAGCTGAGGCTGAGCAATCGCTCGTCTCTTGGCTGCCCCCACCGCCATCCTGGTGGAGGGAATCAGGAAGTCAAGCATTGCATCTTCACTGCCCGGTTCCCTACTGCGCATGCGCGAGCGGCGCGGCCCGTCCTCACTGGTCCCCGCTGTCTCCTGGGGGAGGGTTCCGAAAAAACGGAGGTTCACTTTTTGTGTGGACCTCTGCTTTAACCACTTGCTTACTGTGCACATATACCCCCTTCCTGCCCAGGCAAAAAAAAATTCTCAGTTTAGGCCGATACGTATTCTTCTACATATTTTTGGTAAAAAAAAATTGCAATAAGCATATAGTGACTGGTTTGCGCAAAAGTTATAGCGCCTACCAATTAGGGGACATTATTATGATTTTTTTATTATTTTCTTTTTACTAGTAATGGCGGCGATCTGCATTTTTTTTTATTGGGACTGCGACATTATGGCGGACACATCGGACACTTGACACAGTTTTGGGACCATTCACATTTATACAGTGAACAGTGCTATAAATATGCACTGATAACTGTATAAATGTGACTGACAGGGAAGGGGTTAACACTAGGGGGCGAGGAAGGGGTTAAATGTGTAGCCTAGTGAGTGTTCTAACTGTAGGGGGAGGGGACTGACTGGGGGAGGTGACCGATCTGTGTCCCTATGTACAAGGGACACATCATCAGTCTCCTCTCCCTGACAGGACGTGGAGCTCTGTGTTTACACACAGAGCTCCACGTCCCTGCTCAGTTACTGGGAAATCGCGGGTGCCTGGTGGCCATCGCAGGTGTCCGGCAGCCATCGTGGCCACCAGGCACGCGCATCGTGTTCCCAGTAAAGTGGCGGCTTTAAAAGACGAGGATGTCATATGACGTCCTGTCAGAACAACTGAGCTACTATGCCACCGTCAATTGACGGCGGCTGGTAGATAAGTGGTTAAGCTTATGATCACCAAAACCTCCAGATCCTTCTCTACTATGGACCTTCCCACATAGCCAGAAAGGGATCACATGACCCCTATGATAGGTTCATAGTGATCTTCGACCAGGACATAACCATGCAGGGATCACATGGCCCTTATAGTAGGTTCATGGTAATCAAAAGGGGGCAATATTGATGAGTGCAAAATTGATGAGGCATGTTTTGATGAGGAAAATATTGATGAGGCAATTTTAATGGTGTCAATATGATGGGGGCAATTTTGATGGGGAAATATTGATGGGGCAATTTTGATGGGGGCAATATTGATGGGTCAATAATAATGAGGGCAATTTTAATGGTGTCAATATGATGGAGGACATTTTGATAGGGCAATATTGATGGGGGCAATTTTGATAGGGCAATATTGATGGGGTGATATTGATGAGGGCCACATTGATGGGGAAATTTTGAAGGGGCAATATTGATAGGGGCAATATTATAGGGGCATTTTTGATGGGTAAATTTTATGGGGGCAATATTGATGGGGGAAATTTTGATGAGGGCAAAATTGAGGGGGGCTATATTGTTAGGGGCAATATTGATAGAACAATATGATGGGGGTAATTTTGAAGAGGGAAATATTGATGAGGGCAATATTGATGGGGCAATTTTAATGGGGGCAATAAAAATGTGGGCAATTTTGATGGGGGAATATTGGACAATATTAATGGGGCAATTTTGATGAGGGCGAAATTGACAGGGGCTATATTGATAGGGGCAATATAATGGGGACATTTTTTTTTTTTTTTTAAACAATAGTTTTTTATTAAAGTATTATCATACTATACAAAGCTGGTACACTAGCTCCTTTAAAAGGCAAAAACAGCAATACAAAGGAATACATCTTACAGAATAATATAGACATTGTATAAATGAAGACTACATATTCTCTTTAAAGGTTGACCTCCAAAGGAGGTTGTGCCTGACACCCCATTCGGGTACAATTGTGAACAGGCTAGCTGCATTACCTAAACTACGTAGCCTATCCAGGGCCTTAACGAGGGTCCCTGGCGCCTGACCATCAAGTAAGTGTTTCCAAAATGCGTTGAAACCCAATTATGGACTATCTAAGAAACAGTTGAACAATGATGGACATACAATCAAAACTTACATACCAAGGTATACCTATATGCCGGTTTTTACCACTAGAAGGCAGAATGTTTACACTGTATATAATTCAGAAGGTTCATATGTGTGAGGGTGCATATTTAGATGTTTTCCATATTTCCCAATGTTTATGGAAGGTGTGGGATCTCCTTTCCGTGTAGGCTAGCATTTTTTCCATTGTGTATTGTGAGTTATAATGGGGACATTTTTGATGCTGACAATATTGATGGAGGCAATTTTGATGGAGGCAATTTTGATGGGGGCGATATTGATAGGGGCAATATTGATGGGGGAAAATAGAGGGGGCATTTTTGATGGTGGCAAAATTTATGGAGGCAATTTTGATGGGGGCAATATTGTTCTGGGCAATTTCGATGGGGGCAGTTTTGAAGGGGGCAATATGATGAGGGCAATTTTAATGAGGGAAATATTGATGGGGCAATTTTAATGGGGCAATATTGATTAGGCCAATTTTGATGGTGCAATATTGATGTGGGTAATTTTGAAGGGGCAATATGATGGGGCATTTATGGGGGCAATATTGATGGGGTAATTTTGATGGTGCATAATTGATGAGGACATTTTATGGGGCAATTTTTTTGGTAGCAATATTGATGGGGCAATTTTGATTGGACAATATTGATGAGGGCAAAATTGATGGGATGAGGCAATATAGATAGGGGCAATAGAATGGGGGCAGTTTTGATGAGGGAAATGTTGATGGGGCAATTTTAATGGGGGCAATATTAATGAGGGCAATTAAGATGGTGTCAATATGATGGGGGCAATATTGATAGGGAAGTATTGATGGTGCAATATTGATGGGGCAAATTTTATGGTGTCAATATGATGGGGCAATTTTGAAGGGGCAATATGATGAGGGAATTCTGATGGGGCTAATTTTTTGGGGGTAATTTTGATGGTGTCAATATGATGGAATAATATTGATGGAGCAATAATGATAGGGGCAATATTGATGGGGCACTTTTGATGGGGGCAATATTGATGGTGTCAATATGATGAAGGCAATTTTGATGGGGGAGATCTTGAAGGGTCAATTTTGATGGGGCAATATTGATATGGCATTATTGATGGCAGTTTTTATGGGGCAATTTTGATGAGGGCAAAATTGATGGAAGCAATATTTATAGGGGCAATATAATGGGAACAATATTGATGGGAGCCAAATTGATCAAGGCAATTTTTAAAGGGGGAAAATTTGAATATTGATGGGCACATTTGATAGGTGAAATATTGATGGGGCAATATGACGGGGGAATTTTGGTGAGGGAAATATTGATGGGGCAATATTAATAAGGGGAATTTTGATGGTGTCAATATGATGAAGGCAATTTTGATGGGGAAATATTGATGGGGCAATTTTTATGGGGGCAAAATTGATGGGAGCAATTTTGATGGGAAAGTATTGATGGGGAAATATTGAAGGGGCCAATACAATGGGGGCAATTTAAATTGAGGGCATTATTAATGGGGGCAATCTTAATAGTGTCAATGTGATGGGGCAATTTTGACAAGGGCACTATTTATATTGATGGTACAATATTGATAAGGGCAATTTTGATGGGGCAATTTTGATGGGGCACTATTGATAGAGGCAATTTTGATTGGGGCAATTTTTATAGGGACAATATTGATGGCGCAATATTGATAAGGACAATGTTGATGTCAATATGATGGGGCAATTTTGATGGTGTCAATAAGATGGGGCAATATTGATCAAGGCAATTTTTGAAGGGGGCAATTTTGAATATTGATGGGGCAATTTTAATGGGGGGCAAAATTGATTGGCAATTTTAAAGGGGGCAATATTGATAGGGACATTTTGAAGGGGGCAATTTTAATGGGGGAAAAATTAATGACAATCTTGATAGTGTCAATATGATGGGGAAATATTGATGGGAAAATTTTGATGAGGGCAATATTGATAAGAGCAATTTTGATGGGGAAAATATTGATAAGGGCAATTTTTGAAGGGGGCAATTTTTAATATTGATGGGGCAATTTTAATGGGGCAGAATTAATAAGGGCAATATGATGGGGGTCTTTTGATTAGGGAAATATTGATTGGGCAATATTAATGAGGGCAATTTTGATTGTGTCAATATGATGAAGGCAATTTTGATGGGGGAAATATTGATGAGGCAATTTTTATGGGGGCAATATTGATGGGGCAATTGTGAAGGGCGCAATATTGATGGGGACATTTTGAAGGGGCAAAACGGTGGGACAATTTTGATGAGGGCATTTTAACTGGGAGCAATATTAATGAGGGCAATCTTGATAATGTCAATATGATGGGGAAATATTGATGGGGGCAATATTGATGGGGGCAATATTGATGGGGCAATTTTGATGGTGCAATATTCATGGGACAAAATTGATAGGGGCAATTTTGATGGGGGCAATTTATTATAGGGACAATATTAATGGGCCAATATTGATAAGGGCAATTTTGATGTCAATATGATGGGGAAATATGATGGGGCAATTTTGATGGTGTCAATATGATGGGGCAATAAGATGGGGCAATTTTGATGGGGAAATATTGATAGGGGCAATATGATGGGGGCAATATTGATGGTGGAAATTTTGTGGGGGCAATTTTGATGGTGTCAATATGATGGGGGCAATTTTGATGGGGCAATACTGATAGGACAATATGATGAGGGCAATTTTAATGGGGCAATATTGATGGGGCAATTTTGTGTACCTAGTGTACTGGCAGAGATGGCTGTTCAGAGGCAGGTACCAAAGGTTTGTTTAAAAAAAGGGTTACCTTGTGAAGTTTCTCCAATGGGTTTTCACCTAGCAGCCGCTTTAAAAGAGAAGATATGGAAAGGGGAGTTTGTAGAAGTTCTGTCCCTGCTGCCAGCAGCAAAAGATGTTTCATTTAGAAGTGGAGGTATATCTGATGACAAGTCGGACAAGGACAGGCGTAGGCCATTTTTTAATAGTTGCAAGGGTTTTGCATTTGTGCTGGTGTGATGGCTGAAAGGCATCCAGAGTTATGTGGTGGCCTTTTTCAACACATCGATCATGTCCTAAAGGCCTATAAGCATTTTGGGGGCTTCGGATGGTTTCATTATGATGAATCCTTTCGTCAGAAGTTAGCTGTCCACCCATCCTTACACTGGGGAATGAAAGATTTGGGGTTGTGGTTGAATTTAATTTTGCCACAAAAATCCAGTGGAAATAGAGTGCTGGTGGGGAATAAGGCAGCAGTTCCAGCATATCGTAAAGGGGTGTACTTTGCGTTTAATGAATCACAATGCAAGTGGAGCACATTGTGTCGCTACAGACACGAATGCTCGTTTTGTGCAGGGAGGTATCCAGTAGCACAGTATTATAAATAGGTTGCTAGTGCTGCTCCCAGTCAGCGTGATATTTTTCACAAGAGCCTGCATGCTTGTGAGGCTCCAAAACATGTGCCCTTGGTTGGAGCAGTATCCAAACAGGGAGAATATGCATTTCTTGCTTAATGGTTTTGAGTTTGTTTTTACCATCCCGGAATTCAATGAGATTGACAAATCTATGTGTTGAGTCTTTGAAGATGCTATTGCTAAAATTCAGGTTTTTGGCAAGGGTACTTTACTGGCAAAAGCTGATGTTAAGTCAGCTTTCCGGTTCTTGCCAGTTCACCCTACTGCATTTAATTTGTTAGTTTTTGATTGTGATGGCTTTTATTTCTTTGATAAATGCCTGCCTATGGGCTGTGCGTTATCTTGTGCATACTTTGAAGATTTCTTTGTTCCTGAACTGGGTGGTCTGCTTTGAAACAGGTTAGGAGGGAAATGTTTATTATTTGGATGACTTTTTGTTTATAGGTCCCCTGGGTACTAATATTTGTTATGATTTGCTGCAATTTATTGTTGAAGTTACAAAGTTTTTTGGACTGCCACTAGCAGCCAAGAAAACAGTGTTTCCGTCAGTTTCTATGGAGTTTCTAGGTATACCTGTTGATACTTTGTTGTTAGAATTTCGGTTGCCGGTAAGTAAATTGGATAAGATTAGGTCATGGATTGCGTTTTTTTGGAAAAAGAAAGAAGGTCATACTTAAAAACATGCAAACTTTGTCGGGCCTCTTGGCCTTTACATACAGGGTGATGCCCATGGGAAGGATATTTTCCATGCGTCTATCTATACATAGCTACGTCAGAGGCCTCAAATTGCCTTATTCGCATATCCGTCTTACATGTTCTCTTAAGGAGGACCCTGATCCTGAGCACCCCAGGCTCATCACCCCAATCACATCACCTGATCCTGAGCACCCCAGGCCTGTCACCCTGATCCCAAGCATTCCAGACCCGTCACCCTGATCCTGAGCAGCCCAAACCAGTCACCCTGATTCAGAACAGCCCAGACCCGTCATCCTGATCCCAAGCACCCTAGATCCGTCACCCTGATCCCTTATTTATTTATTTTTTTGAGAAACCTGAGGGAATAAAATGGCGGTCGTTGTAATATTTTATCTCACACAGTAATTGCGCAGCGGTCTTTTAAACATTTTTTTTTTAAACAATCTACTTTACTAAATAAAAACCCCCCACAAAAGTTACCCCATTTTTTGGGGTAAAATGTGAAAGATGATGTTATGCCGAGTAAATAGATAGCCAACACGTCACGCTTTAATATTGCGCACATTCGCGGAATGGCGACAAACTACAGTATTTAATTTTTTTTACCCATAGGCAACACTTTGTACAGGTTGCCAGTTTAGAGTAACAGAGGAGATCTGGTGATGGAATTGCGGCGATACCTCAAATGTGTGGTTTGAATGCTGTTTATATATGCGTGTGTGACCTATGTATGCATTCACTTCTACATGCAAGGATGGGGGGTGCTTTAACATTTTTTTGTTTATTTATTTGTATTTTTTTCACGTTTCCTAAAAACAATTTATTGTTTGATCACTTTTATTCCTATTACAATAAATATCCCTTGTATTAGAAATGGGGCATGACAGGTCCTCTTAATGGAGAGATCTGGGGTTCTATAAGTCTCCCCCACCCCTCACATTTCTCCTGGGCTGGAAAACCTGAGATTTAAAAAAAAAAAAAAAAAAATGGATCTCAGGCTTCCCAGCAAAAAAAAAAAAAAAAAAGCCAGTGTTTACATCTGCCGACACTGTAAGTGACATCATGGCATCGCTTCCAGCCTCCGAATCATAGAGATGGCTGAGGACCATTAGGTCCGCAGCTAGCTCTATGGTAAACCGCTGCCACTGGAACTGTTCTCTGGCTCCCCAATCGCACGGGAGAATACGGAGAAGCACTGGAGGGGGTGGGGGGGCTATTCCCTCTCGCTGCCAGCAAAGGTAGTCAAGCGGCTAAACAGATGCTATGACGGCTTTTACTTTGCAGGGAATCACCGGCTGAAAACAAAGATATCTGAATAAGGCCTGCAGATGCACCCATCATCCCGATATCGCCACTCAAATTACATGGCGTCACATGACATCCACCAGGGGGAAGTGGTTAATAATATAGATTTTTTATTTGCAAGAGCCAATCAGAGGAGTTGTGAGCCAATATGATGATCGGGAGCATGCTGATTGAAGGAGAGAGCAGAGTGATGCTGGCTATAAAATGTTCCCGGATATCTGCAGCAGGATTGCTGTTATCAGCGCACAATAGGTCAGTAGAGATCCCTGTCAGTGTCAGGATGGGGGGTGTCTGTGTAATACTCCTGTTGGGGGGAGTATGGGTATAATATTCCTGCTAGGGGAGTATCAGTGTAATATTCCTGCTGGGGGAGTATTGGTGTAATATTCCTGCTGGGTGGCGTATAGGTGTAATATTCCTGCTGGTGGGATGTCAGTGTCAGGATGGTGGGCTGTCGGTGTAATGTTCCTGCTGGGAGGAGTATCGGTGCAATATTCCTGCTTGGGGGAGTATTGGTGTAATATTCCTGCTGGGGAGAGTATAGGTTTAGTACTCCTGCTGGGGGGAGTATTGGTGTAATATTCCTGCTGGGGGAGTATCGGTGTAATATTCCTGCTGGGGCAGTATCGGTGTAATATTCCTGCTGGGGGAGTATCGGTGTAATATTCCTGCTGGGGCAGTATCGGTGTAATATTCCTGCTGGGGGAGTATCGGTGTAATATTCCTGCTGGGGCAGTATTGGTGTAATATTCCTGCTGGGGCAGTATCGGTGTAATATTCCTGCTGGGGGAGTATCGGTGTAATATTCCTGCTGGGGGAGTATCGGTGTAATATTCCTGCTGGGGCAGTATCGGTGTAATATTCCTGCTGGGGCAGTATTGGTGTAATATTCCTGCTGGGACGTCAGTATCAGGATGGTGGGCTGTTGGTGTAATATTCCTGATGCAGTATGTGGCAAATGATCTGAACACTGACGGGCTGCCCCCCACCCCTTCAACCTCTGCAGCAATGCTGGCAGTACTCATATGGCTATTTTTCCAAAGACAACCTTTGTTTATGACGCTGAGCATGTTCACTTAACTTCTTTGGTTGACCATGGTGAGGCCTGTTCTGAGTGGAACCTGTCCTGGTAAACGACTCTATGGTCTTGGCCACTGTGCTGCAGCTCAGTTTCAGGGTCTTGGCAATCTTCTTATAGCCTATGCCATCTTTATGTAGAGCAACAATTCTTTTTTTTTTCAATATGAGAAAATGAGAGTGATAACTCAAATTTAACACCTGCTCCCCATTCACATCTGAGACCTTATAACACTAATGAGTCACATAACACCAGGGAGGGAAAATGGCTAATTGGGCCCAATATGGACATTTTCAAATTGAAAATGTTTAGCGGTTTAGACATTATTGGCTGTGTGTTGAGTTATTTTGAGGGGACAGCAAATTTACAGTGTTATACAAACTGTACACTCACTACTTTACATGTAGAAAATGTCTTCAGTGTCGTCACATGAAAAGATATAATAAAATATTTACAAAAATGTGAGGGGTGTACTCACTTTTGTAAAATACTCTATTTATATACTGTGACATTATGAAAGGCATTATGAATTATGATTAATGGATGTTATGTTTCACCTCACATGCATTCATTTACAGAGAACTAAAGTGGAACCCGGTCTGGGTTTTACCAGCTACCTTGGCAGGGTTGGTTCCGGACCAGATTTTGTGGTCCATTTGTGTCCACCAACAGGTGGTATAAATAAAGCAGGACTGGAGCAAAGAATTGGCCTGGGACTCAGGAAGCCATACTTGAGAGAGAGCATGCTACTGCTGTGATGTCTACTTTGTGAGAGACAGAAAAAAAGGTTTACGTCATCTTTGTTTTGTGGGTGACTGGGAGAAGCCCTTCACCTGTGAGTTTAGGATTCTTAACCTTTTTAGTTAGTGCCTGGATGGCGAGGATTTATTTTCTGTTTTGTTTATTTGATTTTCATGCAACCCTTTCAAAATAAAATTGGCTAAAAGTCAGATTTTAAGAAAACCTGCCATGGGACTATGCTTTTTCCCCAGGTGATCTCCATTAAGCCAACCCCCCACAATACAGATATATTGTACATATATGTGAAAGACAGTTTTATTTTCTTGGGTGTAGTAAATTTAATTCAGTCAACTGAACATAACATACAATTTTTATAGACATATTTCATCCTTGTAGCAAAATACACATAAGTAAATATTTCCCTTTTTTTTCTTGGCATTCTTACATTATTGAAGTCCAGTGCTTTATGGTCTTCTGATTGAGAAGGTATAAATTGCTTGTGGCATTTTAGATAGTAACGTGAAGTTTATAGTGATACTAAAGCTTTGTTTTTGTTTTTTTATAATAAAAATAACATGTCATACTTACAGGTACCTCCACTGTGCACTATGCACAGAGTGGCCCCGAACTTCCTCTTCTGGGGTCCCTCTGCGGCTCCTCCCCGCATCAGATAACCCCCTAGGAGAAGAGCGCTCTCCCGAGGGGGTTACCTTGAGAGCACGCTCCTGAGTCATTCATTCGGTGTCCATAGACGCCGAGTGTATGACTCGGCCCCGCCCCCGAGTCATTGGATTTAATTGACATAGGACGCATTAAGGTGAAAAAACACAAACCTTTACAACTCCTTTAAGCCACTATATTCACAGGAATCCAGAAGGCCTTGCGAATTTAGGTGCCTAAAATACAAACATACCCTTCTGCCACTAGTAACTAATCATCATTTATGCTGAAGAAATTTAATGTAAGAGCTGGATGGATGTTCTGGGCAACAAATCTGTTTGTATTTTTTTTTTATAAACGCATATGTTTTACATTCATAAAATGCTAACAAATAGCAGATTAAATAAAAATTCCAATCCCATTAAGCCATACTTGGCCATGAGATTTTGTCCTTTAATATTCCTTTAAAAAAAAAAAAATATGGTGTATTATGTTAAAACATTGAAATGTTTGCCTGTGAGGACTGAAAAGAAGCTCAGGAACTATAATCCAAAACGTTCTCTGTCTATGTCTGTGATGTAATTCGTATTTCTGTCAGGGACAGACAGTGTTGGGTACTGGAATGCAAATTAGCCTTTGTCTCATTGCAAGCTAAGCAGAAATGTTAACCGGTTAAACACTGACTAAATATTATCATGCTTTTTATTTTAGTCCAGGGTCCTTATTTAATTTGTAAATGAAAAATACTTTATTTACAATTGAAATATCTCAAATAGTGTACACGTTATACGGATTATAATAGACTTGTTAAAACAAGTTTATTTGGCAAAGCCAAACATAATATGGAGACAAACATTTACATGCCAATAGAAACTTCTGCTCTTTTTTTGTTTATAGCAGTGTATTCCTCATTTGACCATTATCAATAATAGTAAGACACAATACAAGTTTTTTTTTAACAATACTTCATTGATTCATGTCTGCAATACAGCAAAGTACGTAAAGCAAAAACAGATTTGAACTGCTTTAGAAAAAACAACTGAATAATAACTTCAGTACATTCCACTTTGTATGTGTATTGTGCTTAAATGTTTCTGAAATGATCCTTTAATGTGCTCATGTTACATTCATTGGTCTTAAAATAGAAGAAAAGGCAAACCAATCACTTCCCTGTTAAACGATGCCCTAATTTTACTGTGATCCTCTCTGCCTTCATTTTGTAATACACCGCTTTTTGAATGCTATTCTTTTAAGTTTTCTTATGCAGTCACTAGACTGCAAAACTCCTGCGTGCTGGCTCAATTCCCGCTCTCTCTCTGCAGCTAAAGGGTAGAAACTTCTACCAGCTGAAATTGCTTCAACAACCCTGGGAGCTATGAACGCTAGCTAGATGACGTCATGGCTACAGGGAATTCAGCACAGTTGTTGGACCCTCCACAGTACACAAAAGAGCTGAAAATTTGCAGTAACATGACTGCATAGAAAAATAAAATAAAAAAATATTCTGAAAATGATTAAATACAAAATGTAGGCAGAGAGGATCAGAGCAAAGGGAAAGCATCATTCTACAGGAACGTGACTGGGTAGCCTTTCCTTCAACTTTAAAAACAAACTTAAAGCGGAGCTCCACCCAAAAGTGGAACCTCCGCTTAACTGACTCCCCCTCCGGTGCCACATTTGACACCTTTCAGGGAGGAGGGAGGTACAGGTACCTGTTTTTGTACTGGGAGATGGCGCTGTCCCTCTGAAGTTTGGCCCCCCCTCCTCCACCGCCGGGCCAATTAGAAAGTGCAGCAGAGTTTCGTTACTACGAATGGTGGCGGCAGAACCCAAGAGCCGATTCGAAAATAAGCTGGGGGCCCGACATTGCGAGAACCCTGGACAGTTAAGAGTCTGAATATTAAAAAAGTCAGCAGCTACATTTGACTCTTAATTTTTTCATGGGGAACTCCTCCAACAATTCATTAAAAAAAAAACTATAGGTAAACATTCAGTAAAAAATGTATGTAAACCTTTTGGTCTGTTAAATTTAACTCTGTGTTTTGTTATATCTGTTTTGATAAGTGTAAAAAATACCTGTTAATCTTCCGATATCTTGTCAGCTGATAACTACCTGTGCTGCATTTTTATCAGTTACATTTTTCTGAGAACTACAAAACCTGTCCATGTATGTCAGGGAGAGGAAGAGAGGAGTATTTTCAGTAGTCCTGTTTCTGCGATCCTGATACAGTAGGATGTGTGCAAGCATTGTCACTCAAGTATTGTCACGGGAAGAATCTCCAGATGAAAATAAAGGGAAAGGAGCTTGAAAAAAAATAACAAAAACAAATGCAGCCACCACGTCTAAGGTCTTGTAAGCTGCAATATATTCATGTTTTTCTCTTAGGTTTGGATACACTTTAGAGAGAGGGGAAAAACAGAAAAATCTCCTGTGTGATGTGTCAGTCACATCATGTCAGCTGCTGCTTGGTCTGCCACTCATCTGGTTCCATGAGCTGGCTGTGTGTGGAAGGAGGGATGGAATGCTTGTGGAGCGCAGCGTCAGTTGTGATGATGTCACAGTAGGGTGTATGCAAGCATTGTCATTCTAGGACAGGAAGTATTAAAGTATTATACTGGAAGAAACTGATAAAAATAAAGGGAAAGAAGCTTGAAAAAAAAACAAAACAAATGGAGCCATCACATCTAGGGTCTTGTAAGCTGTAATATATTAATGTTTTGCTCGTAGGTTTGGATACACTTTTGAGAGAGGGGAGTAACAGAAGCGCCTCCAAGTGTAGACTTTAAAAAAATTTATTCAGGAAATGTGTCAAAACAACTCACATTTTACAGGTAAGAAGGAAGCTTAAAACAGGTCCATCTCCTGTGGGAGCCATCAATCACATCATGTTAGCTGCAGCTTGATCCAACGCTCATCTGGTTCCAGGAGCCGGATGTGTGTGTAACGCCCGTGGAGCGCAGTGTCAGGCATGATGACGTCACTGGGTGTGTTCGCAACGCGTTTCCGACCATGCGTGCTCAGAGTGGTATGTCCTTTGTCAAACTTGATGTGCAGGATGGTGGGACCTCTATATATATATATATATATATATATATATATATATATATATATATATATATATATATATATATACACACATACAGTATAGCGCTATGGCGCCATCTATGAAAAGTAGACAGACCACCCACTTTTTAAATCAGGTAGAATTTCCACACAGGGACGTTGCTGCTCTCCAGTCCTGCAGATAAGTCTGGTTCCAGGGTGGAGCCTTTTTTTTGCATATGGACTCACTTAATTGGACAGTTTTTTTCCCCTAACAATCATGAAATTTGCACCGATACTATACTCATATTGGATGCACTTTAACAGATCTTCTTTCTTCCGCACCAGATACATTTTCACAGTTTCTACCACAAACAAAAAGGAGAACATCTTTGTTCAGGTAGCACCCTCTAGACTGAGCCTTTATAAAGTAAGATACTCACTTTACCTCTTGTTCCTCAAGCTACCATGTTTTCCTGTGCATACTGGCCAACAGTGCAGGGAAGCAAAAACTAACACCTCACTGTTTCCCATTTAAATACAGGAGCAGGTATGGCGATACAAATGGGTTTAGCACCAGAGGTGGGGGACAGGTCTGCGAATCAGTGCAGGACTTAGCACCAGAGGTGGAGAGTTGAGCTAAGTGGGATACAGTAAGCGAAGGAGTGCTTTATGACAACATACTTACGTGTTTGTATACTGCAGCATTTAATAATATTATAAGCCATAGAACTGTACTGATAACTGCACCAACATAAGCAAAAAGGGCTATTAAGTAAAAAACTGTACATCTTGTCCAGGAGCTCTTCTTTCCGAAAAAGGATTACCAAGGTCAAATTTTGTAGATTTCATATATTCTAGACAACTGGATGAGGAGCTTCTATTATGATACCACTAGCTTTACATACCGATAATTTTCAACTTGTTTGGTGCTACATTTGTTTCTGAACAAATCCACAGACCCCAATTAAGACAAAAAAAATAAATAAATAAGAATATCCATAATACGTAAAACCATAGTTCTCAACTTCCAGGATTACACAGATCCCTTAATTCCAAAAAGCTGTACAGGGCTGTCTTCAAAAACACCATCAACATGTTTTTGTGAATAAATTCACACATATTCTTTAGGAAATATTGGAGATGCCACTTGAGTATGAAGTGTACATAGTTTGTCTTTAGGATAAGAAAAAAAAATCCTTTTGAAAAGAGAAGTCCCAAATTATTTGTGCTCCTTAGTAGGTGCATAGTAGAGTTCCATGGGTTTATTTACCTTCCAGTACTTTTCACTGACCAGTTCCAAGGAAAAGGAGCCATTTAAAACCTAAAAAGAAACATTTCATGGTTATTTGAATTTGTTATCAAAGTCTGTAATCTTCTTTCCAGTGATGTTTTATGTAATTTTTAAGATGGTCTTACACAGCACCATCAAAACAGTATACTGTATTAGGCAACTGAACAGTAAAGAAGGAGCGAGTCACAATGTAATTGTTGAAAATTACTTGTACATTCAACAACTATATACAACATTTCCTCCAATAGAAAGAATCAACTTGTGTGTATTACATTTACATTAAATACAAAATAACACATTAAACACATTAAACTATGTACATGTAATTGCCACTAGATGGCATTCTGTTTTTTCACTGGATATCTGCTGCCATCTAGTGGCAATTACATGTAGCTTCTATTATGTACAGTACCTTGTCCCATTCATAATAGGCTGTTCCACCTTAGGATTATACTCTTTATAGAATGTGTTTTACTAAAAATATCTTTCTTTGTTGATATAATTGATGAAAAATATCTTTGGCTTGCTTATTTTTTTTTTAGAGTTGGAGATATGCTTTGGCTACTGAAGTTGAATTAAAAATAGGATTTTTTGTACTCACCGTAAAATCTTTTTCTTTGTCGTCCATGGACGGGGACACAGCCTATTTCATTCATGACCAGTGGGTTATGTTCCCTGTTTACAGGAGAGGACTAGGCAGAACATGTTAGATACATATACATGTCATTTTAAAAACAGAGCTGAACAGCCCCGCGGTCCCTCCGGACATAACCCTCCTCCCAGCAGCATTGAGCCTCAGTTCGTAACATGCAGTACAAACCTAAAAAGGAGGGGTGGGTGCTGTGGCCGCCAGCTCAGAAACCCTTCTGACAGACGTAATGGCCACCAAGAAGGCCACCTACTGAGAAAGCGTCAAGAGAGGAATCTCTCCGATGTCCTCGAAGGGAGATTTCTGAAGAACCAAGAGCACCAGATTCAAATACCATGGGGGAAGATGTGGTCTAAGAGGTGGAAGTATATGACGAACCCCCTGCACAACAGTACCCACCCGCGAATGGGCCGCCAAAGGCCGATGAAAGAATACAGCCAAAGCTGAAATCTGACTCTTAATGGTGCTCAAGGCAAGCTTTTGATCCACGCCACGCTGTAAAAACAGCAGGATTCTGGATACCGAAAATGTCCGTGGACGCCAACCCATCTCTTCGCACATAGAGATGTAGGCCTTCCAAGTGCAATGGTAAATCTTCCTAGAGGAAGACTTCCTAGCCCGCAGCATAGTTGGAACGACAGAGTCGGAAAGACCTCGGTCCCTTAGAACCTGGCTTTCAATAGCCATGCTGTTAAAGCCAGCGACTGTAAAGCAGGATGGAGTATAGGACATTGGGACAGAAGGTCCTCCCGCACTGGCAGCCGCCAGGGCGTATCCTCCACTAGGCGCACGAGATCGGCGTACCAAGGACGCCGGGGCGATTAGAATCATCGGAATCCCCTCGGCCTCCACTCTGCGGAGCAGTCAAGGCAGCAACTTCAGTGGGGGGAAGGCATAGATCAATCGATACTGACCCCACGGGGCTACCAACGCGTCTGACGCGTCCGCCCAGGTATCCCTGGACCTGGCCACGAACCTCGACACCTTGTGGTTGAGACGAGAGGCCAGGAGATCCACATCCGGTGTTCCCCATCTCCTGCAAAGGAGTTGAAACACCTCCTGATGCAACGACCATTCTCCCTGGTCCAGCATCTGACGACTCAGGTAGTCTGCCTGCCAGTTCTCCACGCCTGGTATGTAGACGGCCGACAGAGCCGACACGCTTCTTTCTGCCCACTTTAGGATGTGAGCGACCTCAGACGCTGCAGCCAAGCTTCGGGTTCCCCCTGATGGTTGATATAAGCCACCGCCGTGGCGTTGTCCGACTGGATTCTGATCGGGCGGCCTTGCAACCTCCTTGACCACGAGGAGAGGCATAGCCTGATCGCCCGAAGTTCCAAGACATTGATCGGTAGACGAGACTCTTCTAGAGTCCAACGACCCTGGGCCAACTGGACCCCCCAGATGCCCCCCCAAACCCGAGAGGCTGGCGTCCGTCGTAACCACCGTCCACTGGAAGGGGAGAAAAGACTTCCCTGCCCGAAGAGCCGGGGATCTCAACCACAAATTCAGAGAAGCCCTGACCAGATGGCTGACCTGAATCTGACGATCCAGAGACGATGGGTATCTGTTCCACTTGGACAGGATCTCCCTCTGTAGTACTCGGGTGTGGAACTGGGCGTACGGTACAGCCTCGAACGAGGCCACCATGAGGCCCAGAACTCGCATACAAAACCGGAGAGACGACCATTTGCGGGATGTCAAAACTCTCACAGCAGACTGGAGCGTCTGCAATTTTTCCAGGGGTAGAAAGACCCTTGCTTCCCGAGGAGTCCAGAATCAACCCCAGGTATTCCAAATTCTGAGTCGGAGCCAGGACCGACTTCTGAATGTTTAAGACCCACCCGAACTCTTGGAGGGTCTGGCTGGTTATAGACACGTCCTCCCTTAATTCTGAGCCAGAAGCTGCTCTCAGAAGAAGATCGTCTAAGTAGCCCACGATGGCAATGCCTCGCTGTCTCAACAAAGCTAGGATCGGCGCAAGCACCTTGGTGAAAACTCTTGGTGCTGACGCCAGGCCAAAACTGATAGTGATCCTCCCCGATTGCAAAACGCAGAAACCTCTGGTGACTTGCGCAGATTGGGACATGCAAGTATGCGTCCTTGATGTCCAAGGACGCCAGAAAGTCCCCCGGGTGGAGGGCAGCTACCACCGAGTGAATCGATTCCATGCAGAACTTCCTTACTTTCACAAAGACGTTCAGAGCCTTGAGGTCCAGGATCGGACAGACCCCGTCCTTCTTCGGGACCACAGATTCGAGTAAAAACCCTGAAACCTCTCGTCTTGCGGGACCGGTAAAATTACTCCGCAACCTAGCAGGTCCTTTACTGCCCCCAACAGGGCAGCCCGACGAGCTGGTAGGAGAGGGAGGCTTGAGGGAAATAATCTGTTCGGGGGATAGGAAAGAAACTCTATTTTGTACCCCGAAGAGACCACCTGGCAGACGCATCGGACGGAGAGCAGAGAGGTCCACCGAGCTGTGAACCTGCGAAGCCATCCCCCCACCCATGAGTCGGGCGGGGGCAGGCCTTCATGCAGTTGCGGGCTTGGGTGCCGGCTTGTTCGGCTTACGCACCCAGGGACGTTTCTGTCCCCCAGCTGAGCCCTTGTCGGGCTGGGAGGGTTTACCCGCGGGCCCTGACTGACGAAAAAAACGCTTCTGTGTGGGAAAAAAAGGACCCGGTTTGCGGCGGGGTTCCTTCCCCTTGGAGGACTGAGGGAGGAGAGTGCTCTTCCCTCCTGTGACATCCTTGATAAATGTCGTCCAGTGAAGACCCAAAAAGCCTCTCACCTTTGAAGGGTAAATCCGCCAGGGCCTTCTTAGAGGCCTGGTCCGCAGACCAGCATTTTAGCCAAAGGAGGCGGCATAAAACCACCGCCGAAACAGAAGCCCTGGATATCAAGGGTGCTGCATCTAGTGAAGCATCACAAACATAGACAAGGCCCTGAACCAGCTGGTCAGCCAGTCTAATTACCTTGGATGGGAGCTGGTGCTCCTCTGCAGCCTGGCGCAAAATCTTTGCGCACTCAGTAAGTGTCTGAGACACCAGGGTAGTGGCCACAATAGGCCGCAAGGCAGACCCCAGCATGGTAAACATGGAGCGGGTCAGTGCTTCGGATCTTCTATCAGTCTGATCCTTAAAAGCAGGAGTTCCCTCTACAGGGAGAATGGTCACCTTGTTTAGCCGGGCGCCCGGAGGGTCCACCACCGGAGGAGAAGTCCACTTCTTTAAGAGTTTCTCCTCAAAGGGGTAGCGAACCGCCAGGCGGTAAGGGACTACAAAAGCCTTCTGCGGCTTTTACCATTCCGCATCAATAAATATATCAAAGAAGGGCACATAAGGAAAAACCTTAACAGAGCGGTCTGACTTGTGAGAACCAAAAGAGACCGAGCCCTCAGCGGATACCTCAGCTGCACTATCGAGCTTAAGGGAGTCCCTTACAGCATTGATAAGCTCCCTGACAAGTGACTTATCATGCCCTGACCCAGTTACAGTGTCTTCCTCAGGAAGGTCCTGGTCCACATATTCAGATAAAACAGAACCAGGCACCTGAGCCGCAGCCAGGTCCTGGTCTGAATCTGAACATTCCCCTGGGAATACCGGAGGGAGGGGGCTCTTTTTACCCCCCTTACTGCCACACGCCGCTTCCACCCTGGCCACAAATGTCTCCAGGACTGCTGACAAAGAGTCTATAGTGAGTGCAGAAGCAGAAGTACCAGCTGCCTCTGCCATGCTGGGGGAAGGAGGACCAGATACTGACTCCATATTTGAGGAAGAAAATCTCCCAGGGCCCAGTTCAGAATGAACAGAAAAAAACACCCACCACTCCTGCTGCGCTGACCGGGGGGGGGGGGGGGGGGGTGAGTTGCACAGGGAACTCACCACACCGGAGAGGAACTGCTCAGCGCCGCTGCCCGTGTCCCGCACACTGTGTGTGAGGAGAAGCCGTGAGGTAAAGCTGTAGCTGTGGAATGCTGTGAGGAGAACGGCGCTGCGCGCCGCGAGAGTCAACGCTAGAGGCCGAGGACTCAAGCAAGATGGCCGCTGAGCGCCCACGTGGAGCCTGGTGCGGCTACAACAAAATGGCTGCCAATGGGATTTTCAATGCAAACTGAAAATCCACTAAAAAATTGCGCCAGCGCCGTCAGAACGGCGGCAAAACACAGCATTTAAAAGGGGGAAAGCCTGGAAAAACACATAGGCCAGGCGCACAGACCCCTCAACTAGGTGCCCCCACCCCCACCCCGACAGCGCGTAGAACCCAAACCCCAGGAATGCTCAGCTGTACCACACCACCTAAGAAGGAGGGACTGTACTTACCCGTCCTGCGACGACTCACTGGTGCATTCCAGACAAGCATAGAACCGCAATGGAGGTAGCTGTCAGCCCTGTCCACTGTGAGTGAAACAACACTACAGCTCAGTCATGTGCGGACCTCGGAGCAAAGCTCACCGGCCACCCCAGGAGTCATTGGGCATGTCGTGGCAGACCCAGCCTCTTTGCAAAGGTGTGCTCACGCACGCTGGCCGAACTGAGAAGACTACAAGGATCTATAATATCCAGCCTGTCTCTCAGCCGACAGTTGATAGAAAAAGAAAAAACGATAAATAAATAAATAGCAATGAAATAAAATCCTTTCCTCGGGCGCTGGGCCCAAAGGGAGCCATACGTCCTTCTCCTTTGCTAGGCAGAACGAAACTGAGGCTGCATGCTGCTGGGAGGAGGGTTATGTCCGGAGGGACCGCCCCCTGGGCGGGGCTGTTCAGCTCTGTTTTTAAAATGACATGTATATGTATCTAACATGTTCTGCCTAGTCCTCTCCTGTAAACAGGGAACATAACCCACTGGTCATGAATGAAAGGGGCTGTGTCCGTCCATGGACGACAAGAGAAAAGTTTTTTAAGCCAATTGATGATTACAGCCAGCACCAAATATCTTTGTAGGTAAAACAGTAAGCATATATGTATTTAAAATGTTTATTTTGCTGTTTGCCTCGAGATCTTGAATGATTAAAAACATGTCATTAGCAAAAAGGGTAAGGTTTTTGCACTGCAAATCATTGCCCCTATACAGTAGGTATAGAAAAGAATCACCCCCTTTAAAATAATCACATTTTGTTGCTTTGCAGCCTGAAATGAAGACAAACACAATTTTTGTTTTATCCATATTTATTTACCCAGTGCAAGATATAACATCCAAGTGAAAGATATAACACAAACATGTCAGAAAAAAGTTGGAAGATGGAAAAAGGATCACCCTTTCCTAAAATGACTTGATAGTGCAACTGAAGCAATTAACTATGGGTAGCAGGGCACTGTCAAAAGATCTCTGGGATAAAGTTGTGGACAGGCACACGTCAGGAGATGGATACAAAAAATTAAAAATAGAAAGGCTTTACCCAATGCCTAAGTCTATTATGAGGAAGTGAAAGGTATTTCGTACAACACAAACCCTCCTTGGATCAGGACATTGCTCCAAACTGAATGAAAGAGCCAGGAGGAAACTGGTCAGGGAGGCTACCAAGAGGCCTAAAGCAACTCTCTAGCAGTTGATGGAAATTATGAGGAAGGGTGGTCATTGTGTACAAAAATATCACAAATTCTCCACAAATGTGGCTTGTATGGGAGAGTTGCCAGAAAAAAGCAACTCAAGGCCACATGCAGTCACGACTGAGCTTTGTCAAAATGCACCTTGAGATTCTGGTCAGACGAGACTAAAATGTAATTGTTTGGCCACAACACCAAACGATATGTCTGGTGAAAATCCAATGCAATAACACCATTCCTACAGTAAAGCATGGGGTGGTAATATCCTGTTATGGGATGTTTCTCTGCAGCAGGGACTGGAGCACTTGTCAGGATAGAATGGAAAAATAGATGGGTCAAAATACCGTAAATATTTTGAGGAAAATCTGTCCTCTGCCAAAAAGTTGTCAATGAGAAGATTTACCTTCCAACCTTTCAAAAATGACCACACGGTGGTTGAAGGAGAAAAAGGTGAATGTCCTTGCATGGCCTAGTCAGAGCCCAGACTTAAACCCCATTAAAAATCTGTGGAATGACTTGAAGACTGCAGTCCACAAACGGTCACCATCAAATTTAACTGAACTTGAGCAGTTCTGCAAAGAAAAGTGGGCAAATATTGCAAAGTCTACATGTGCAAAGTTTCCCATGAGTAAGCTCCGGTGGGCAGAGTAAAATTGGTTGGGGCGTGGCCTGGCAGGGGTCCAGGCTGAGACTGCCACTTGTTCACACAGTGGGTTTTGTTCTGATGTGCGGCTCCCAGGACCTTCAGCTCTTATCTTTCATTGTCTGGAGCAAATTCTGACATGTTGGTGTTATATGTTTCACTTGGATGTTATAGGTTGCACTGAGTAAATATGGCTGGATAAAACAAAAAACTTGTCTGTCTTCATTCCAGGCTGCAAAGCAACAAAGTTTAAATATTTTAAAGGGGGGTGATTTTTTTTTTTTTTATATACCCACTGTATACATTTAAATAGACTACTGTTGGTCAAGCAGAGCTGAGGAAAGACTTGGTAATTATGTTAAAGTTTGTTTAGTAGAAACACCCAAAGAAAAATGGCAGTTGCAAAATCAGGCACAATCTTGAATGTAGCATTGACACTGTAATACCATATTTTACAGAACCACATTGTAAAAAGAATATTGGAATTCTGAAAGGACTTAAATGGTAGCCAAATCAATAAAATAAGTTACAATTTGTTTACTTACAATAAAGGATGGGAGAACAGTTTACATACAGTTTGGGGGGGGGGGGGGTTATCTTAGAGGTGACCTTCTTTCATTTAGAGTGTAATGAGCAGAATGTAATATTTACTGACTTCATTGACGACCATAGCTTTCTCTTTATTCTCCGCAACTTGGTTATACTGCCAACTGCGGGACAAAGACACTAGGTATAAAACAAATCAAGTTCAGCCCAGGGAGTAGCCTCTGCCCCGGTAGGCCAACCCCAATAACTTTCTGAAGTGAACAAGCAGTAAGAAGGAGAAACAACATATTTGGAGCAACAGCAAACAGAGGGGAGAGTGCTTTTTCCAGCGAGTCCAAAAAAAAAATCGTATTTTCTCTTCCAGTCATTGATGGACATAGCTTTCTCTAATCTCACAAATGGGGCATCCAAATGCAGTACTAATAAAGAAAAGGGCAATGGCAAAAACTTGCAACAGGAACCCTTTCCCAAGGCAAAAAGAATGATCAGAAACCCTTGAGTTTAATCCTTCAGAGCATCTAAGCTTTAACCACTTAAATTCAGGGCACCCCCCCCCCCTCCTGCCCAGGGCAATTTTCAGCGCTGTCGCATTTTAAATGACAATTGCGCAGTCATGCAACACTATACCAAAACAACATTTTTATCATTTTGTTCCCGCATATAGAGCTTTTTGGTGGTATTTGATCACCACTGGAGTTAAAAGTTTCTTTGTTTCTGTTAATTTTTTTGTAAATAAGTAAGTTTTCTCCTTAACTGATGGGCACTGATAAGGCAGCAGTGATGAGGTGGCACTAATGAGGTGGAACTGATGATAAGGCACTGATATGCAGCACTGATAAGCACTCATCGGTGGCACTGAAAGGCTGCACTGATGGACACTTATAGGCGACACTGATGAGCACTGATAGGTGGCACTGATGGGCACAGATAAAAATGGCTCTGATAGGCAGCACTAATGAGGAGGCACTGGTAGGCATTACTAATGGGCACTGATTGGCAACCCTGGTGGTCATGGGTGGGCATACCTGGTGGGCCTGGGTGGGTATCCCTGGTGGGTTGCGCTGATAATCAATCAGCGCAGACACCCTCCTGTCAGGAGAGCAGCCGATTGGCTGTCCTCTATTCGCATCTGTCAGCGCGAGTGGAGGAAAAGCTGATACATGGCTCTTTCTGTTTATGCTATGATTGGACACATCTGATCACATGGTAAAGAGCTTACATCAGAGGCGTGTTACCGAGATCAGTGATGCGGTGTGTCAGACTGACACACGAAACCAACGATCACCGCGCTGCGTACCCCCCACAGGTGCGTGATCGCGGCTTATTCCTGCTGGACGTCATATGATGTCCAGTCAGGATAACATAACCACTTTGCACAAGTCATTCTGTTATATGGTGGGTGGGAAGTGGTTAAAATAGGAAAATCAGAGAGTATCAGTCCCATGGAGACACCAGTGCATCTTTCAACGCCTGCCAGAGATCCTTAGTCCTGGCTACAAACCTCTCTTCCTTGTGGTTGAGGCAAGACTCTATCAGGTCCACACCTGGCTACCCTTTACCAAAGGTACAACTATGTAAATATATCTGGATGGAGAAACCGCTGTCCTAATTCTGGCTCTGGTGACTTAGTCAGCCTGTCAATACTTTACATCTGGAATAGACATTGTGGGAAGAGCCGGAATGTGATTTGCTGCCCACTGCAAGCTGTAGCAAACCTCCAGTACTACAGAACCCTCTTTTTCCTCCTTGGTGTTTGATGTGATGTGTGGTATTGTCAGACTGCCCCGTTTCTGGATGTCCTTACAAAAAACTTGTCCAGCACACGAGTAGAGAACAGTTTAAATGCCCAATGTTTCAGCATGTTGATAGAAAGTGGAGCCTTCTCTTAAATTTGTTGATGTGCCCTGCGTGGGCAAAGTTCACTTTAATGAAAACAAAACACTCGGGCAAAGGGCATCATATTGTGTGAGACATACTGCCTTTTGTATGAACTCATTCTGAGTGTATTTTTCACGTTGTAATCAGGGATCATACCGATGCCAAATATAGAAGAACATCTTATACCCATTCAACTGAATGGCCAACTGTGGTCCACCCATTGTATTATGTGTTAGAACATAACCATTCAAGGAAGCTATTGCCTGCATATTATAGCTGACTGCCATTAGGAAGCAGAAATACTAATACTAAAATATGGTGAAAAAAAGGGTTAAAAATATCAATTTCAAGTGAATTAATATGATGTATGTTTATAGCCTAGGAGTGTTCACTGCTCAGTTTTTTCGGTTTGCATTAGGACTTTGATGATCTAGGTTGCGTCCAAATTCCCAAATTAGCATGCTCATCTCTAATAATCGTGGTGGGGCATAACACCACTTTGAATACCACTAAACAATACCAAAGCAAACTACTCACTGTAAATTGTCCATTGGCTGTAGCAATGTATATAGTATACTGCTTTTCACTGGCAGCATTCAGACTCATCTGGTCGGTCTCTCCTTTATTCCGAAATTCTTCAAGAGCCAATCTCACAGCAAGGTATTTAGATAAGTGATCAACTGTAGCATTTCCAGAAGTCTTTATGAACCTTAAAGATAAGACAATGGGAAAGTTATATGTGTTATAAGGATACGTGTGTACAGTTGTATAGCTACTAAGAATGCTCACCAAACAAGATGACCTACAGCTAACGAAGCATCACAAGTCTTCCTGTGATGTTTTTTTAATTTGAATATACTGTATTTAAGACAACAGTATTACATCTGAGCAATTTGAGCAGAATTGTGAGTTCAATAATATTATATTATATTATATTATATGTGTCCAATCAAAGCCCATCTGAAGTTACATAAATAGATATTCAGTCTGATAGTAAAAATACCCTTCATTGTCATAGTTTCACTTCTACCTTAGTGTGTTTAAAGCTGAACTCCAGTCAAATATAAAAGACCTAAAAAATACAGCACTGCATTAACAAAGCTGAACTCCCAGTAAAGCCAGAATGCTTTCAAACCCCCCAAACCCTTTGAAAGTATGAAAAATAATTTTGCACGTATATGGTTTCTTTAAAGCTATAGCACACCTTTTTTTATCACCAGTGATGTCCTCATAGGGATCCCTTCTAGATCTCGGCAGCATCTGGTGGGTAGGGCTAGGTGGAGACAGACAGGCAGAACCTAATCTGATTTTAATAAACCCCCCCCAAAATACAAAAAAACTACCCAGGGACGTTAAGAAGACAGGTCGGTCACTGTGCTGCAAATTGACCCTGAATAATGATGTCAGGAGAGGAGAACGCAGCAATGCAGAAGAAAATATTTTTACAGAGGACACATGATAAAAAAATGCCTACATTCATGCTTCAAAACTATTTTGCCCAAAGATGAGGGCAAATGGATTTGTAAAATACAAACAGTGCAAGTACCTGAATTTCACTTGGAATGTGCCTTTAGCCATTCTCATACACCAGAGTTTAGGATGGGAGAAGTACAAGGCTCAGTCTCCCAGCGACTCCCCGAGAGGCTAAGCCAGCTGCTGGACCAGGCATCTGGGTGGACCCTGACTGTAAAGTCAGGATCTTTCCCGAGCCTGGCCGAGTGGCGTCAGCTCACAGCAGGCTTTAGCCCCTTGTTGGCTGAAAACAGGTCACAGAACTGCAGAACAAGTTGCACTCTTGTGATCCATAGAAGATGTATAGCCAAAATAGCTTTGGCTATAGTTCTCCTTTAAACATTATGATGTATCACTATAGGACAATAAAAAGAACAAGAGTGTAAGCCTTCAATTGGGCTCTTAAAACATTTTCAGTGATTGTGACCTCAGTACAGTTTTGCTTAAAATGATACAGGTATAGTGATCAAATTACAGATGACATTCTTTTACCGTGTCTGAGCATTATCATCTTTCTCCATTAGTGTTGGGTGAGGCCTAAAGACCAGCTCTATCTCATTGGATCCATCCAACACAGGATCCAGTGTTACAGTCTCATTATTTGCATCCAGCTCCAAACCAGAATCATCAGATGTTTTTGTCCTCTTATTGCTGGGCCCAGCTTCTTGATTGCTGTGTACAGAAGCATTACTGCAGTGGGAACTGTCTGCATTATCTTCAGCTCCACTTCCATTTTCCACTTGTTGCTTCTTCCCCCTTTGTAATCTGTAATGCAATATTTATTCTGTCACAAATCTAACAGTGTTGTACCCATCAATGTATGTTCCATGACAAACCATAAACAATTAGTGTTTTGGAAGCTGTCATGAAAGGAACGTGTGGGCTAGTCCCTTGCCAAGATCTGCAACAAGCAAATGCAACTCTAAAACAGAATGAGCACTGACATTAGTGACAACAGAAGATGAACAGGACTTAAAGACAATTTACTTTTGCAATACAAAATCATAAAAATATCAAATAATCACACTTTGTGTTGTTTCTATTAGAGCAGGGATATGCAATTAGCGGACCTCCAGCTGTTGCAGAACTACAAGTCCCATGAGGCATAGCAAGACTCTGACAGCCACAAGCATGACACCTAGAGGCAGAGGCATGATGGGACTTGTAGTTTTGCAACAGCTGGAGGTCCACTAATTGCATATCCCTGTATTAGAGAGTCAAGGATAAAGCAGGTTAAATGAAGGAGGTGGCCTTAGGTAACTAAAAAGGCTTTCTCCGTGTTCATTTTCGTGTTCATATTTGGACAAGTATTTTAAATGGACCCAACAAATTATTAGGCCAGGCCAGTTTTTTTTTATTAACACTTTACCCTTTTAAAGTGATTGCTGTATGCATTGAATAAAATGGATATCTTGTGACACATAATCATATTTCAAAAGATTACACACTAATTACATTGTTCATACAGTAAAGCAGTGATTTCTACACATTTACACTTCCTTACAATAGGTGCCCACACACTATCTCCAATCACTACGTGTAGATCAGGGAAAAATACTGATGGTTTACGTTTTCCAAAAATGTTTTTATATTAAAAAGAGAAAATTCTAAATTGGCTTACCATTTTGTTCTTCTCCTGCGGTTTTGTTTATTTTCCAGAAGAAGAAACTGGTAAGCAGATTAGAATGTTCTCCTTTCCCTGTACACAGCACAAAACAGAAGATACCTAAAATAATTACCCGTACATTAACTCTTAACTAGGAAATTATATATGCAACGCCATTATTAAATTTGTTGAGAAAATAATTTATTTGATTTTATGTTGTTTAAAAGCAAAAAATCAAAAACAAAACAAATCAAATAATGTGCAGTATGCTGAAAAAAAGGGTGTATATATTATGGTATCATTTAATGAACATTTAACTCTTTGAAACTACTAAAACTCAAAACATGAAAATAGTGATGTGTGTAATGTGTGTATTACCCAGCATCATAAACTGATATCACAGCAAGGACCAGGAATAAAAAACTGAGAAAGGATCTTAGAAAGAGGGGTATTTAAAGGGCTATAGCGAACATTCAATGTTGTTCTTTCTCTGACAATAATTACTTTTAAAGCATCTATAATTCACTGCAAATACAGTAAAACCTTGGAAGTCGTTCCAGAAACATGCATGTAATCCAAAGCACTTGTATATCAAAGCATTTTTTACAGGGTACAAAAGAGAAGAGACGCACCTCTAAGTGTAGCAATAAGTTGCTAAATGGTGTACCTTCATTAAATGTAACCATATTGCTACACTTAGAGGCTCCTCTCTTATCTTTTATACTCAGTTGTGACATGACGCTACTCTATCAAAGCAAAATTTATTAAAACATTTTGCTCATCTTGCAAAACGCTCTCAAAACAAGTTACTCTCAAACCAAGGTTTTACTGTACATATATTTCACATTAAATGTAAACACAGCTGGCTAACACAATGATCTATTTGGGATGAGCTTTTCTACCCATTATGTTACCAATTGTAACACTCAGCGGGCCCAGAGTTTTCACTCAGATAGTTTGTACTGCCAGAGTGCTGCCAAGTGTTTGACACTCAGCCATGTCAGTAGAGGTCCTTTAATATAAGAAAATTGTGACTCACACTATCACCAAATATTTTATGGAACATAAATTTCTACCAACAGTAAAAGAGATTTGGTAGGAGAGCGAGACTTGTAGCAAATACAGTCCCAAAATATGTTCACTTGTTAAATATGTACTATAATCTACTCAGGTATCTCTGTAAGGTTTTATGTACAAGGCTATCAAACGGATACAGCACACTGCCCAGTACATCTGATTTTAAGCAAAAGCAAATGTTTATTATATTGCAGCTTACCAATTCTTAGATCTGATGACTGCATTCGTTTCCTTTTTTAGGCTTTCTTTCTTCTATTTTCATCTGGTGAACCAGCCAGTAAGTCTGCTGTTTTGCAAACGCACAAGTTCTCCAGCACAATGTATCAGTATACATGGATGAGAGAAATCACTAACACTGGCAGGGGTGATTAATAAAGTGATCAGCTTTTATTTATGGATGCAAAACCCTAATCCCAAAAGGAAAAAAAACTGTTTGCTGTAACTGCTTGTAAAGTGTGTGCTGAAGTTTGGTTCCAAATTGTTAGTGGTTCTAATTCTGCTGATACATTTAACACTGCAACCCCTCCCCTCCAGACTGACAATGCTGCTGTTTGCTGTGCCCCCCTGTACTCATTATTCCAGAGTTTTGTCTCACTAATACAGGAGGTGTGTTATTGGCCAGATCACCAGGTGAGAATACAAGGGAAAAAATCCAAAGAAAGGAAAACAAATGCAGCCACCACATCCAATGATTGGTAAGCTGCAATATAATACATTCTTGGTTCGGGTTCAATACCACTTTAATATCTATTGGCAGATGCAAAGTTTGGTAGGCACAACCCACGCACAGGTTAATGACCCCTGTTTTGTGTATGTAACAGTGTGTTCACTATGGAGGTGAATGGAAGTTATACACTTGCCAAAAGATGATCATTTAGGATATACAGTATTTACCAGGCATCAAGCACCAAGCGTACCTATGTACGCAAAGTTTTAAGACACTTTAAGGGCTCTTTCACACTGGCGGCCCGTTCAGGTCCGCCTGCCAGTTTTTTTGGCGGACCTGAACGTGCGCTCCGTGCTCCTCCATGGAGCCGCGGATGTCTGCGGTGACATGCCCGCTGACATCCAATCGAGAGTGGAGAAATTACAGGGTGGTCCCTGCACAGTGTGCAGGGACCGCCCTTTCATCCGCCGGCTCAGCGGGGATCAACGGAGCGATCCCCGCTGAGCAAGCGGAGGTTCACGGGGCGGATCAGTAATGATCCGCCCCATGTGAAAGGGGTCTAAGTGTAATAGACTCTACTTTTTTTTCTTTATTTTTTTACTTAAAGTGGAGGTCCGCCCAAAAAAAAATATTAAAAGCCAGCAGCTACACATACTGCAGCTGCTGACTTTTATTAATAGGACACTTACCTGTCATGGAGTCCAGCGATGTTTCCATCAGCTGTCGGGTGCTGACGCCGCCATTGCTTGTAAGGGAACCCAGCAGTGTAGCCTTATGGCTTCACGCCGGGAACCTTACTGCGCATGCGAGATGCCCCGCTCCTCACTCCTACTGGCCCGGTGACAGGGGGAGGAGGAGGGAGTCCCGCAGTGACATCATGGGCCGCGGCGCAGACTCCCAGAAGTCAAAGACAGGTATCCTGTGCACCTTTCCCCTGAAAAGGTGCCAATTGTGGCACCGGAGGGGGAGAGGAGACAAAATGAGCGGAAGTTCCACTTTTGGGTGGAACTCTGCTTTAACGTCTGTTGAGTTTTTGCAATGGGGTTCCATAGAATTGCATGTAGAATATTGAGTTCCTTTGAAAATCAAACCAACCCTAGCAGAAAATTTTAGCTTTAAGCTTAAGAAATACAAAAACAAGAAGGAAAACGAAAAGATTGCACACAGACAAGGAATGCTGGGAGAGGATGTCAAAAGGGACACTAGACTTTCCATTGCCTGTCTGCATGTATTTTTCAAGTCAGTGACTCAAAACAATGAAGTGAGTGGATAAGCATGACAGCCAGGCAACTAGCACCTTAAGAGGAAAGGCTCAGCCATCCCAGTCTCTATATGTCTCATTACAGGCTTTTTTTAGGGAACAAGATTGCATGAAAAGTCTTCTGTAGTTGTAGCGGTAAATCAAAAATATATCCGTTCTAAAATGTGAGCAGAGGTTTGCAAGATAAACATTACTCTTGGGAAGACAATGTTCCTCATTGAAGTCAATGACTACTCCCACAACACTAATAAGAAACATTAGGTGTGAGCTCTTGTTTTATATTAAGCATTTAGAGTTACTAAAGTGGTAGTAAACTCTTTTTTACACTTGTACCTACAGGTCAACCTATAATTGGGCTTACCTGTAGGTACAGTGAAAATCTCCTAAACTTGTGGGCCCAGATTCAAGTAGAATCGCGCAATATTTGCGTGGGCAAAGAGCAAATTTTTTTCTCTGCGCCCACGCAAATATTGCGCTTTGCCCGCGATTCACGGAGCAGTTGCTCCGTAAATTGCGCGGGCAATATGCTAAGCAGCCGGGCGCAAGGCTGCCTAATGTAAATGATCCCGCCGGGGGCGGGAATCATTTAAATTAGGCGCGCTCCCGCGCCGAGCGAACAGCGCATGCTCCGTCGGGAAACTTTCCCGACGTGCATTGCGGCAAATGACGTCGCAAGGACGTCATTTGCTTGTAAGTGAACGGCGTCCAGCGCCATTCACGGTTCACTTACGTAAACGACGTTAAATTTGAACGTCGCGAGCGGGAGGCGCAGCTATACTTTAGCATTGGCTGCGCCTGCTATTAGCAGAAGCAACCTTATGCTAAAGGCGCCGTACGGAAACTCCGTACCTTGCGTAGGCAGGGCCCGCGCAACTTTTGTGAATCGGTGGTAGTATGCAATTTGCATACTACACGCCGATCACAAAGGCCGCGCCCCCTAGCGGCCAACGCAAGAATGCAGCCTGGGATGTGAAGGCATAAGGAGGCTTATGTTTATCACATCCTAGGCTGCATTCGGTGTAACGAGGTTCCTGAATCAGGAGCACTCGTTACACCGGAGCAAGTAAGCACTTGTGCCGCGCAACTATGGTTGCGCGGGCGCAAGTGCTTCTTGAATCTGGGCCGTGGTGTTTAGGAGATATTAACACTAGATGCTGCCGGATCTACAGAGCTCTGTGTTGGAGCCAATGCACAAAGTGAGACTGAGTGACATCATCGTGGCTCTGGCCACTCACACAGCCGAAGCCCATGAACTCGGAAGGAAGACCGGGGGAAGATGGAAGTCCTGTCAGCGGTGACAGCGCGCCGGTGGAGGGATTCGTTCTAAGGTAAGTATTTCATAATGTGCTAGTATGAAATTAATGCTGCAGTTTACTACCGTTTTAAGTATTAGGAAGACAGATAAATCTTATTAGGGAATCAAATCCTACAGTGAGAAATCAAGCAGCTTCAAAAAATAAATGTAGTTGTAGTTGTAGTAGTAGTATGTAGTCCATACATCCAGCCAATGTTTGGTGTATGGAAGGCCAGAATAAAGACAATTTATTCATGGCCATTTGATTAATGAGAAACAAAAAGCTAATCTTTTATATCTGCTTTGTGGTTGTTCAAAATACAAGTATGGAGCTATACATTAAATTGTTGACAGACTTGTGGATACAGGTAAAAGAATAAGAAAAAAGCAGTAAGCTCTGCTAGTGAAAATGCTGTTCCAGCTGCTCACATAACACAAAAGCATATAACTTGGTCAAGAGATTTCAACTGAGGGAGTGAGTCAAGTTTAGGTTGGCTGGTTACTCTCTTTGGCAAAGATCATGATCTAGGTGTTTGGCCATGTATCCAGCAGTGGTTGGAGCCCACATCAGCACTTTCTTCAGGAAAGGTATGTAAAGTACACCAAAAGAAAAACATGCAGATTATTTAGAAACCTTCAATTTCAACTTCTGGCAGAATTTTGACACTAAACCTACAGTAGACACCTATAAAACTTTTAATACTGCATTAATAGCTATATCTGTTCAAGGTTTTACTCTAATTAAGATTTGGCTCAGTCCTAAAATAGATTCAATTGCTATAAACCAGCCGATGCCTCACCTTATGAACACTACTTAAAAGAAAAATCCCCTCCTGGTGGACTTTACAGTATATAATGCAAAGATTTTAGGAAACTTTTTTTGTAGCATCATAGCTTTTTTTCTGGTCTGAAGAAAGTGAATACAGGTCTCCCTAATCTAGAGCAGCCAAATCCTAATGCCTTAAATGTATTTTAGTATATGACACAACATTTTTGTGTGTTTACTAACCCAAATAAATGTCAATTATATATTTATTGAAAGTAAAAAAAAAATTAAACCAGATGTGCTGAAGAGACCTCCAGCAAATGTTTTAAGGCAGTAAATAGACCACAGGATTTGGTGTTTTCTCTACTTTTCTTCTATGCTTTTTATAAATGTAGATAAAATAGTTACTGTACGTATTGGTATGTATCCACCTTGATATAATTTGTTACCTAGAGTTTTACCTGTTCATTGCTTGTATCTTAAGACCTTCTTCAATACTGTGGCTCAGTGCTTGTTGATTGTTATGTTTGCTGATCCGGGCCAGTACTCTTTCCTGATGAGCTTCATATTCATCTCGGCTTGGGTAGATCTTACTGATGAGGGCATCAAAGTTTGGATCTGGGCGCAATGATCTTTTGGAGACCAATTTTTTACGGCATGTTGGACATTCTTTATTTCTGTGGAGAACAGATGGGTCGAAGTTTGAAAATGCACATAAAATACACATCTAAACGATGTAATCCCAGGATTTATTCTCTCCGCATACTGAGCTGCTTATTCCTTACATGCAGTGACCTACTATTTTTCTTTTTGTACATTATTTGTACCCAAGCATTACAATTATTTTCAAATTAAAAAGTGCAAGTTAACCTTCACAGAAAAATCTGTAAGGTGAACTTACACAGGACCCCCACCTCGCCCTGCTGACCTGCTTGGCGACCATCGTCCGTTCTGAGCCCCAGTATAGCCGCCTCACAGGTCTGGGGCTTAGAAATACCCAGAGCTTATTCTTCTAAATGTACCCCATCAGGAGGGGCGTTAAGGAGCATTCTAATGGGTGGTGCCAACCAATCAGAACCCGCGTAGCCTGTCCTCCCAGTGGGGAAGAAGAAAAGAGAAAGCTGAGAGGATTTCTAAGAGCCAGAGCCGTGAGGTGGATATACCAGGGCTCAAAACGGTGATCGCGGCAATGCAGGTCAGGGGGGGGGGGGGCGGTGTGGGTGTCCTGTGTAAGTCCACCTTAAAGATTTTTCTGTGAAGGTGAACTTACCCTTTAAATAGTGAGCTATAAGTCTTAGCTGACCATATTATACACCATAACCGCATAAATGCTTACTGCCTAACTCCAGCGAAAACGGTTTCCGGGGACAGTCCCCGCGTTAAGGACACTGTCCCCGGACAAAGTCTGTCCCTGGTTTTGTCCCCGGATTAGATTTGAATAGGGGCTGGGGCAATTTCAAAGACAGTCAGTGCAGAATTAAAAAAAAAAAAATTAGAATTACAAACCCCAGGTCTGCCACTCCTATTAGCTTAGGGGGTGTATTTTTTTCCATTATCTGTGCCCCTTTCTGATGATCATGTACTGGTTGGAGCAGAGGGAATATTTCTTCAGTTTCGGGTGCATGCCCATTTAGCTCAGCTTACATATTTTTCTGCCTTGGCTCAAGTCCCAGGCAGCCGCCTGCTTGCTTATCTCCTTGCCTTCCCTGGCGGAGTGATCTTCCTCCGCTCCCCACCCAGTAGTAGCCGGGGCTCAGAGAGTGAGACTTAAGAGGCTGTAAAGCGGGCGGCAGCGACGGGCAGAGAGTCGCTGATTGCCACCATTACTAGTGGAAAAAAAAATATGTCCCTGGATTTCATTTTAAAAATCTGGTCACCTTAATTTAAATGTCTACATGCTCCAACACTGGGACAAATTAGGAAAGACCAATATAAAAAAACATAAGCCCGCACACAATGTACTGTGGACGGGCGGCCGTGGAGGCAAAGCGCCAGCTCCCCCCATCCCCCGCTGTGATTGTACACAGCGGGAATCTGTCAACAAGTCCCGGACAATTAAACATTGCAGGGACCTGCTAATCGGCTGTATCCAATCACAGCCCAGGGCCATGGTGTTGTCAATCAAAACAGGGCTTTGTACTGAGGGAACAATCTCTTTGTCTCTTATCCTTGCAAAGCAGGGATAAGAAACAGACATTTAGTAAAAAGCAACACTTAGTACACACATTACACATTGTTAGGCACACATTTAAAAGTGGTTCTAAAGCCCTAAGGTTTTTCACCTTAATGCTTTCTTTGCATTAAGGTGAAAAACCTTCGGTGCTGCAGCTCCCCCCTGACCCCCCTTTTTTCTTACCAGAGTCCGTACCTATCCAGCGATGTGCACGACCGCAACGGCTCCAGCCACTGTTACTCTCCTCATTGGACAGATTGATATCAGCAGGAGCCATTGTCTTCCGCTGTTGTCAATCAAAATCCTGTGACATCGGAGCGGGGGAAGGGGCCGAGTACCACAGCAGCGGGACCCAGGAGCGAGCGAGCAAGCATAGGTGCCCAAGGGAAAGCAGCTTTCCGTGGAGGCACCCAATGAAGAGGAGGGGCTTGGAGCACCGGGGGGGGAACCCATAAGAATGGGATCGGGGCTGCTCTGTGCAAAATGATTGCACAGAGCAGGTAAGTTTGACATGTTGTTATTTTTAAAAAACAAAACCCGAAGGTGTACCACTTTAAACCCTTGCTCACCCTGAATGTTAACCCCTTCCCAGCCAGTGTAATTAGTACAGTGACATTGTATATTTAATAGCTCTTATCACTGTATTAGTGTCACTGGTGAGGTCAGTGGCAGTTAGTAAATTTTACTATATATATGCCATAGTATGTAGATGCTATAGCTTTCACGCAAACCAAAGATGTAGCAGAATACATTTTGTCCTAAATGTATGAAGAAATTATTATTTTTTATTATTGGATATGTTTTATAGCAGAAAGTAAAACTATTGTCTGTTTCAATGTTTTTCCTTTATATTGCAAATAAATAAAATAAAATTAAAAACTGTTGATCAAACAATACCAAAAGAAAGCGTTATTTGTGCTTTATTTGTGTGAAAAAAATGACAAATTTTGTTTGGGTACAGCATTGTATGATCGCACAATTACCAGTTAAAATGCTAAATAGCAAAGAATAGCTTGGTCATGAAGAGGGTAAAACCTTCCAAAGCTGAACTGGTTAAAAGGGCAACATTGAAGTATTGGAACAAATGAGACAGAAGATAACTGGCAGACTGAATTCCATTGCTCAGCTAGATTTTATTATTATATTGGAAAATGGTTCCTGTTTTCATCTCTTCATCTCAACCAGGTCAACTGAGCTATGACTTTCTGCTGCATTCACAAAGGACAAGGTGGTAAGTTCAGCTGGAACTTTATATAAATTATACATTAAAATGAAAAAAAAAGGAAGACGCTTTTATTGGGAAGAAGCAATACCCTGTCAGGTAGCGCCTCTGCTGCCAGCCCTGGACAAAATACTACAAACAATCTATACTTACCCACTTCTGAGAGCAGTTATTATGCAGTCAGCACAAAACCTGTGCAGACATTCTTTAGTTGTCATTGTGTTCTTCAGCATGTCAAGGCAAATTGGACACATAAGTTCACTGTGCAAGCTTCTAGGTGATACTACAATTTCTAGCCCATCTGTAATTGCTTCCTGTCAAAACATTAAAGTATTCAAAATATGATTACAAACCCACAGCCTACAATAAATTCTCCACTTCCAAGCAAATTTAATCGAATGTCTTTACCTGTGGTGTTCTCTGCAGTTCATATAAACTCAGCTCCCATGTTTTGCTGAGTGGCTGAGCTCCATTGGCTTGTATTATCTGAGACATAATTCCTGAAATTCAGATATAAAGCAGATTTACTGGTAGTCCCAAGTATGCCATATACAGGTCCAGCTCATAAAATTCGAAAAATCATCAAAAAATGTATTCATTTCAGTTATTCAATTCAAAGAGAAAAAATCATTTTATATATGTGCGTTACACAGAGAGTGATATATTTCAAGCATTTCTTTCTTTTAACTTTGATTATGGCTTACAGCTAGTGAAACCCCCAAATTCAATATCTCAGAAAACTAGACTATTACATAAGACCAATAAAAAAAAAGTATTTTTAATAAAATGGAGGTTGGCAGTGTGTGTGACCAGGTCTCAACACACTGCCAACCTCCATTTTATCTAATACCTGGTTTAATGATCATGGTATCACTGTGCTTGGCCAGCAAACTCACCCAACCTAAAACCGATAGAGACGTTGCATTGATGCAGTAATTCAAGCAAAAGGACGACCAAGTATTGAGTGCATACAATACTGTACATGGACATACTTTTCAGTAAGCCAACATTTCTGTATTTGTTTCTTATTGGTCTTATGTAATAATCTCGTTTTCTGAGATACTGAATTTTGAGTTTTCATTAGCTGCAAGTCATAATCATCAAAATTAAAAGAAAGAAATGCTTGAAATATATCACACTGTGTGTAACGCATCTATCTAACGTATATGTATATCTGTGTGTATGACTGTGTGTCCCAAGCGTGTCACGATCCTACGGGGTAAAATGACCGCACCAGCCAAGCAGACTCTGGCTGGAAAAAGCGCCCAGAGGCGATTCAGTTCGCATGAGTTGCGCTATACAAGTCATTCATTCATTCATTCATCTATATAAAATATGAGTTTCACTTTTTTAATTGAATTACTGAAATAAATAACTTTTTGATGATATTACAATTTTATGAGATGCACCTGTATTCAACCATAAATCAAGAACAGCACATCTTAAAGCACACACCACTTACGATCCACATACCAAAAGTAAAGGTAAATATATACATATAAGGCTTAAAGGATCACTAAAGGAAAAAAAAAATTGCTGAAATTACTGTTTACAGGGTATAGAGGCATAATAGTTAACTGATTCCTAATTAATTAATGATTGATTAAAAATAGATAAAAATCAATCATATAATGTGCCTCTTAGATGCAAAAACGAAACTGAAAGTAGTTTAGTCTTTGCATGTTATTTTATGCCTCTGTGCTGGACAGTGCCATAGAGAGTCATGGCTAGGAAAACGGAACTAAACTCTCCCATGACTTTTTTCATACGGAGCCAGACAACCAGGAAGTGTCCAGAACAGAGCAGTTTTACAGCAACATCAGAGCAAAAACGAACAATGAGGACATGAAACCAGGACCGCAGTAAGGTAAAGGAAGCTATTTAGCAAAAAAAAAAATCCTTTAGTGACCCTTTAAAGGGTAACTACACTTTAATGGAAAAAAAAATGCAAATAAAAAAATATATTTATATAGCATATGCAATTGTGGCTTACTGATTTTTCCAGATGTCTGCACTAAGATAAAAATTTGATTTTAGGCATCCCCTACAATAAAAATGTCATTTGTGAAATACTCCCAAAGGGAAATCACATCCAAAGGGATTAAGACCCTGCCACTTTCCACATTAGAAGCCTGCAAGTGCAACAGCTGATTGATGATAATAATAAAATGACTCCCATGCTGATTCACATGGACACAGACAAACAAACAGCTATTTCTTCAGAATAATAAATGGTAGAAATCTGCAACAAAGATTCTTAAAAAACTTGCAATGTACATAGAACACCCAGAGGGGAATGTTTTTTTCTCAAAAAAATTGGAGTTACGCTTTAAAAATACATGAATATCTCACTTGTATAAAAAGGTTTAATCAGGTGGTGTAAAGTTTCATCCTACTCTCATACATGTAAGGAACCTTCAAGTATACAGCCATTACCTTCCATTTTGCACAACTGTACATAGGTCTATAGCTTGAACATAGGGTAGCATCTTTTCCTTCCTTTGGAATAATGGTAATGGCGGCCGCTAGAGCCTCCCTTCTCATCTCCCAACTTGATCCTCACCCATTCATGTAGGTACATAATCTGGGGATTAATACTCCCTTAAACCTCTTGTATTAAAATGTCGTCAACCCATCTGAGCCTGGGATTTGAGGCTGTATCTTTTAGGTGCTGACTAATCTCTTTTCTGTTATGTGTTCTTCTAAAACACTTAGGGCTAGATTCAGAAAGACTTACGACGGGCGTATCAGTAGATACGCCGTCGTAAGTCCGAATCCGCGCTGTTGTATCTTTAAGCGTATGCTCAAATTGAGATACGCTTAAATGTTGCTAAGAAACGACAGGCGTAAGTCTCCTACACATATTTACATATTTTTTTTACGTCGTTTACGTAAGGCTTTTTCGGCGTAAAGTTATCCCTGCTGTGCGTAAGTTACGTTCACGTCGAAAGCATTGACTATTTGCGTCGTAATTTGGAGCATGCGCACGGGGATACTTTCACGGACGGCGCATGTGCCGTTCGTTAGAAGCGTCAAATACGTGGGGTTCACAAGTAATTATCATACAACACGCCCCCTACCAGCCTATTTTGAATTAGGCGGGCTTACGCCGGCCCATATACGCTACGCCGCCGTAACTTTGTGTGCAAATTCTTACTGAACACGGGACTTGCCTGTCAAAGTTATGGTGGTGTAGCGTATATGAGATACGCTACGCCCGCCTAAAGATAGGAGATTCTCTCTGAATCTAGCCCTTAGGCCCCATACACACGACCAGATCTATCCGCTGAAACTGGACACGTCCGACAGACCGCCATCCCCCGCATGCGTCGTACTGAATCGACGCATGCGTGGAAGCTTTAAACTTCAAGGCCGCCCACGTCGCCGCATCATCGTTGCGGCGACGGCGCGGCCACGCCCCGCGTATTGTTTACGCGCGGATTTCTGTCTGATGGTGTGTACAACCATCAGACAGAAATCCGGCAGCCGGACGCAGCGGATCTGTCTGCTGAAAACGGTCCGGCGGACCGTTTTCAGCAGATAGATCCGGTCGTGTGTACGGGGCCTTAGTTTATCTTCTGAAATTTTATTTAGGCTCACTTCCCTCTCCTTTTCACACTCTGGTGTGCCTGTTTTACTGAGTACAGTTTTCCGTAGTATTTTTGGAATACTCCTGCTATTTCCTCTGTTGTATATACCATTTCCCCAGTGCCATTTTGAATTTTTGATATATAATTTGCTGTTTTTTTCTTTAATATTTTTGCCAGGTACTTCCCTGTCTTATTCCCCCCAAGATACCTCTCTTTCTTAATTCTACTAAAGGTCTTACGGTTCTCCTGTTCTTTTAATTCGTCCCTTTTTAGGGTGAGCCCTTCTTGCTCGCCTTTTTTTATGCCACTGTTTTAACTTGTGCATTTCCTTCGTTAGTACTTCCCTTTTTCTTACTCTCTCCTTTCTTTTTTTCCCGCTGCCATAGCTATTAGAATTCCTCTTATGCAGGTCTTATGGGCCTCCCACAGCGCTGCCTCTGATATTTATCCGGTATCATGAGTTTTGAAGTAATACTCTAATGCCGAGTACACACAATCGGATTTTCCATTGGATAAACCTTAAATGTTTTTTCCGACTGAATTCCGCTCAAGCTTGGCTTGCATACACACGGTCACACAAAAGTTCTCTGAACTTTCGACCGTCAAGAACGCGGTGACTAACAACACTACGACGAGCCGAGAAAATTAAGTTCAATGCTTCCGAGTATGCGTCAAATTGTTTCCGAGCATGCGTCGGAATTGCTACAGAAGATCGGATTTTCCAATAGGAATCTTTTGCGTCGGAAAATTTGAGAACCAGCTCTCAATCTTTTGTTGGCAGAAATTCCAACAGCAAAAGTCCGATGGAGCATACACACGGTCAGAATTTCCGTTCAAAAGCTCACATCGGACTTTTGCTGTCGGAATTTCTAATCGTGTGTACGGGGCATTAACTCTGTTTTTATTCCATCTTCTGCTTCTTTTCCCTGGATTAGTTCTTCGTTTAGTCTCCATATATTTGCCCTATTTTGGTCCCCAGCTATTTTCATAGTCACTGTGGCGTGACCTGAGAGGGATGTAACTTCTATATTTGTATTAATCACTGATTCCAGTAGCCTATGTGCGATCAAAAAATAACTAATTCTTGAGTATGTCCCGTGTACAGGGGCGTGGAATGTATAGTCTCATATTTTAGCATGCTATATTCTCAATGCATCCATCAACTGGTTCTGGTATAACTTATTTTTTAGTATCTTCAGTTGAGCATTCCCAGTCCCCTTTACCCGGGATGCACTATCTATCCTAGGATCCATACAAAAGTTGAAATCTCCTCCCACGATTACTCCTCCTTTCTTAAACTCCTTTAGTTTCTCCATAACCGATTTTCGATATTTTATTGGGTTCCTATTTGGCAGTAAATATTGGCCAGAGTGCAATCTACATCATTTAGTCTTCCCCTCAGGAACAGATAGCACCCATCAGGGTCCACTAACCTGGTCAGATTGGTTTTCTCACCGACGTTCTTGATCGGTTGCAATCCTTCTCTCAGCCTTTCACGATCATAGGTGGGGATTTCAATATGTGTATGTCTCCTGGTAGAGATAGACGTGTTCTGTTTCACCAGACCCCATCTCTTCAGGTTCTTAAATTATCCACCTCCTTCCATAGATTAATCCGATCTCATAATCTTTTTGACGCATGGAGAGTGAAGCACCCTACTCAACGTCAATATACTTTTTTCTCACCTCCACATAAATTATTTTCTCGCCTAGACCATTTTTTTGTATCCGCCCCTTTGCTACCTAACATAGTCTCCTCTGAAATAGATCCTATAACATGGTCTGATTATGCCCCCATTACCTTGAGCTTGGCGCTTCAAGCTACATCATCTAAGACAGTGGTTCTCAACCTGGGGGTCGGGACCCCCTCGGGGGTCAAATGATGATTTGCCAGGGGTCACCAAATCCTGGGCTGTTCCTGAAGCCTGCAATGTTCTTCCAGGAAGGGAGATAATAAGAGGGGGAGGAACAAAGAAAAAGGGAGCGAAAGGAAAAAAATAGAGAGCAAGAAAGACAGTTAGAGGGAAAGTTGGGGGGAAAAAACAAGGAATTAGGATGGAGAGAGATAAAAGGGAAAGAAAGGAGGAGAACAAAGTGAGTGGTACATCCTAAAATGTACCATAAGGGGTTTTAATACTGTACGAGTGGAAGGGACTCAGGGAGCGCTAAATGTCCGTGGGTTAGGGGCGCAAATTACTTGTCTTGCCTTGGGTGCTTTTAACCCGCGCTATGAAAATAATTTTACTGTTGTGGGAAATTTTATCAAGGTGTCACGGCACTAGAAGGTTCAGAACCACTGATCTAAGACTTGTCATTGGAGGCTCAATGAGTCTCTTTTGAGATATGCTGAAACTAAGGATAGGCTTCTCCGGAATTTGGAGGAGTTTTTTTATTTAAATGTAGGCTCTGTCCCTGATATTTCCACTGTATGGGAAGCTCATAAAGCTTGTTTTAGGGGCGAGTGCATCTCAGCTGGCTCACGCCTGAAACGGGACTCTATTAAGCTGAGGTCGGAGCTGGTGGCCCAGCTGCGGACGGCGGAGACACAGTTACTCTGCTCTTTTACGGTTGGTCGCCTGCGTAAGGTGATTGCTATCCGCAATAGCATTAAATCGGTGGACACAAACAAAATTTCGAAGTCCATACTGTGGTCTAAATAAAAGTTTTATGAGTACGCAGACAAGCCACATAGGATGCTAGTCCATAAGCTTAAACCCCGGCCTTTTCTAAACATCCCTGATCATATAGTACAGCCAGATGGATCGCCTACATATTGTCCCCAGGCAATGTCCGGAGTTTTTGGAGAGTATTACAATAAACTTTACAACTGCCTAAGCACTGACCCACAGACCCAGTTCTCACAAGACGGACTAGATGCCTTCTTGTCATCTGTACATCTCCCTAGATTGCCCCTAAAACCCGGCATGTCCAAAGTCTGGCCCGCGGGCTAATTGAACCCCATGTTCTGGTTTAATGTGGCCCCCCTGGTAATTTGGATATATATATCTTTTGTGGCCCCCAGGGACACAAAAGATATATACTCTATTTATCAGTGCTGTCTCGGAGGGGACAGGGAGGGGGCGGGACAAGTGCCATCAGATTACATACAGGAGAATCTCCTGTTTACTCAGTGGTGTCTGTATTAGGAAGTCCTGTCTCCTGGGCTGCCATTGGATGACTGTTCTGTCCATCATAGGAGGCGGGACTTTGTATTAAATAGTCCACCATGTAAACAGGAGATTCTCCTGTATGTAATCTGTTTGGTGCTCGTCCCGCCCCCTCCCTGTCCCCCCCTTTGATCAGACTGCACTGATGGCAATGGTGAGGCTGCATTTTTGGGCACTGACCCTTATTTTGAATCACAGGCCCAGATTCTCGTAGGAGATACGACGGCGTATCTCCAGATACGCCGTCGTATCTCTGAGTCTGAGCCATCGTATCTTGGCTCCTGATTCAAAGAATCAGATACGCCAGAATTTGTATAAGATACGACCAGCGTAAGTCTCTTACGCCGTCGTATCCTAACTGCATATTTACGCTGGCCGCTAGGGGCGTGTACGCTGATTTACGCCTAGAAATATGTAAATCAGCTAAATACGCCAATTCACGAATGTACGCCCGGCCGTCGCATTACAGATACACCGTTTACGTTAGGCTTTTCCCGGCGTTAATTACCCCTGCTATATGAGGCGTAGCAATGTTAAGTATGGACGTCGGTACAGCGTAAAATTTTTCACGTTTTACGTCGTTTGCGTAAGTCGTTCGCGAATAGGGCTGGGCGTCATTTACGTTCACGTCGATAGCATTGGCTTCTTGCGGGTTAATTTGGAGCATGCACACTGGACTACTTTCACGGACGGCGCATGCGCCGTTCGTAAAAAGCATAATTTACGTGGGGTTACATTAAATTAACATAACACACGCCCACATCTTCCACATTTGAATTAGGCGGGCTTACGCTGGCCTATTTACGCTACGCCGCCGCAACTTTGGTTTGAGAATACTGCACGTGCCTCTCAAAGTTGCGGAGGCATAAGGTAAATAGGATATGTTACGCCCGCACAAAGATGCACGCTTCTACGGTTCTTAATTTGAAATTTTATTTTTTCCTGAAACTTCAATCTTAAAGTGAAGGTGCGTGTTATACGCCAATAAATACGGTATACCCAAATAACACGCCCAAGCTCATCTCTTCATCACACACAGCCACAAAGGCAAGAGAATTCTTGTTGGGCAGTGTATTAGTGCTTGAACACACTTAGACCAAATTTAACCTCTTTCCCACCGGGCTTGTTTTTCAGATTCGGTGTTTACGAGACTAAAACAGTTTTTTTTGCTAGAAAATTACTTAAAACCCCCAAACATTATATATATTTTTTTTCTAACACCCTAGAGAATAAAATGGCAGTCATTGCAATACTTTTTGTCACACCATATTTGCGCAGCGGTCTTACAAGCGCACTTTTTTTTGAAAAAAATCACTTTTTTTAATTAAAAAATAAGACAACAATAAATTTTGCCCAATTTTTTTATATATTGTGAAAGATAATGTTACGCCGAGTAAAATGATACCCAACATGTCACGCTTAAAAATTGCGCCCGCTCGTGGCATGACGTCAAACTTTTACCCTTAAAAATCTCGATAGGCGACGTTTAAAAAAATCTACAGGTTGCATTTTTTAAATTACAGAGGAGGTCTAGGGCTAGAATTATTGCTCTCGCTCTAACGATCGCAGCGATACCTCACTTGTGTGGTTTGAACACCGTTTTCATATGCGGGCGCTACTCGTGTATGCGTTCGCTTCTGTGCGCAAGCTCGTCGGGACGGGGCGCTTTATATATTTAGACTTAAATGCAAAAAAAGGAAAAAAAAATTAAACTGTAATTTTTTCAATTGACAAAAAAAAAATGTTTCTTTAAGCCGCTGGGCGGGACTGACGTTTTGACGTCACTTCCGCCCAGCAGAGCTATGGGGATGGGTGAAGGAAATTTTTCCTTCACTCGCAACCCCAGTCAGCTGCCGAACTGACCCGATCGCCTCCGCCGCTACCGACGGCTCCGGTAAGCGGCGGAGGGCGCGGGAGAGCGCCGTTATCGTGTACACCACCGCCCACTGAAGAGATGGATATCTTGGTTGAGGCTGCTGCCGTTACCGAGATATCCATCTTTAAAAACAGGACGTCTTTTGGACATGGGGCGGTGGCCAAGAGGTTAAATGGTTCAAAGAATTTCAGGCAAAATGGTCGGCCCTACACAGAGTCCCACGGACGGTCTTGACAGCATCCCGCACTGACGGGGGATTGGGGTTCCCTGACCTGCTTAAATATTATCAGGCAGCTCAGCTGCGCGCCGTTGCCTCTTGGTTCCCTCAGCGCTCTTATAATATATGGACACAAATCGAGAAAATTTGGATGGCTCCCGCACACCCGAATAGCCTACTATGGAATGCAGGCGCGGAGGTGGATCCGGGCCGACTCTTGGGGCCCATGCTTCACCTCAGGACGCTTTGGCGCAGACTGTCCCGGACGCATAGCCTGAGCTCGGAGCGGTCTCTTTTGACCTCCTTCCTGTTCAACCCCAGGATGCCTGATAGTTTGACCCATCAGATGTCGTCGCCTTGGGCGTCGCGTGATCTTTTTCATTTTGGCCATTTAGTGGACCCCATAACACGGAAACTCCTATCGTTTTCCGATTTGCAAAAGAAATTTGACCTACCCCGCCAGGTGTTCTATGGGTATCTGCAGATAAGACACTATGCACAATCATTTGCCCCTGGGCTCCAATTCTCAGCGCCAACGCCTTTCGAAAAACTGGTACTGGAGAGATCGGCTCGACGCGGGTTGATATCTGATACGTATCGGTTGCTGAACTCTCGCTCTTTCCCCACCCAGGGTAAGCATGCATACATGCTGCGATGGGAGAGGGAGCTCGGGGAGGAGATCTCGGAGACAGAGTGGCAGACGATCTGGTCCCAGGCGGCTAAAAGCTCTCTTTGTACGTTGTATAAGGAGAATGCTGGTCCCCGAAACTGTTTTTACTAGGAGTCTCAGCCCTGCGGATCTCCAAGTCCTCCAAGAAATTGTTGAGGCATGTATTGACGGCTGCGAGATGCCTAGTTGCCCTCCATTGGAAGCGCCTGTCACCCCCTTCTCAATCTGACCTCTACGCCAGGATCAAAGATATTGAACTAATGGAAAAAATGACTGCCAGGTTACGTGATAGTTTGGACACTCATGATGCAGTTTGGGCGGAATGGCATCGTCGGGAGGATCCGCCTTGAGCCATGAGTCGAGCCACCCCTTAACCCCTCCCCCCCCTCTTTCTCTCTCCCTGTCTATCTGCGCTTGCAGTCTCCTTCCTCTGCTCTTTCTCCACCTCTCTTATTTTTTCTTTCCCTTTTCTTGGCTCCCTCTTTTTTGTTTCCTCCTATGCCTCTGCTACTCAGGGGTCTGTTCTACACGTGCTTACTTTTGTCTTTTGGCAGCTTGTGTTTTTAGGTTGGCTGCTTACGAGTGGAGTTATTGAGCTCCCCCTGATACCTGCCTTGTACTGTACTGTTATATGCTATGCACTGTTTTCTTTTCTGTTGATGCTCTGATGGCATCCTTGTACCGTATCTTTTCTGGCACGGGGGTTACCTCGTGTCTAATAAAAACTGTTAATTGAAAAAAAAAAAAAAAAAATGGTCGGCCCTCACACATGTTCACTTCATCAAATCTGGCCCTCTTTGAAAAATGTTTGGACACCCCTGCCCTAAATCAACCAGCCTCATTGAATTAACCTATTTCCGTTGAGGAGCTAACTGAAGTAATTAAACACCTTCCCTCACATAAAGCCCCCGGGTCCAGACGATCTTCCTTACTCCTATTATAAGACATTTTTACTGACCCTAACTCCGCATATGTTTGCCCTGTTCACTTCGCTACTTCAGGGCACTTCGCCACACTCTTCGTTTTCGCACGCTTATGTAACCGTTATCCCTAAACCGGGTAAAGATCCATCCCTTCCTAATAATTATCGTCCCATCGCCCTATTAAATTCGGACTACAACATTTTCACCAAGATTTTAGCGAATAGACTCTTTACTTCTACCGTCCCTATGAGACATGCGGGTGACAACACGCGGCGCACAATTGACCTTATAGATCTACTTACTAAAAATCCTGCTTTGATTCTTAGTTTAGATGCCCAAAAAGCTTTCGATCGCCTTAGTTGGCCATACATGTTTGCAATCCTAACCCTTTACGGCAGGGCTCGACAAATCCCGGGCGCCAGGTCGCCATGGCGACTAGAAATAGGGTCCTGGCGACTTGAATTGGAAGGGGGGCAAAAAAAAAAAAAAAAAATTTTTTTTTTTGTGAGCTGGGGCCATCTGGTGGTGAGCCGTTGGTATTACAAGTTATTACCACCAGATGTGAGCTGGCGCCATCTGGTGGTGGCCGTTGGTAATACAAGTTAAGCATTACAAGTTAAACAGCAATTCTAATGTTGTTTTTCACTATTTTCACTGCCATCTTCTTCCCTCTAATTAGAACCCCCAAACATTATATATATTTTTTATCCTAACACCCTAGAGAATTAAATGGCGATCGTTGCAATACTTTCTGTCACGCCGTATTTGCGCAGCGGTCTTACAAGCGCACTTTTTTTTGTGAAAAAATGACACTTTTTTAAATTAAAAAATAAGACAACAGTAAAGTTATCCCCCTTTTTTTTTTTATATTATGAAAGATAATGTTACGCCGAGTAAATTCATACCCAATATGTCACGCTTCAAAATTGCGTCCGCTCGTGGAATGCCGACAAACTTTTACCCTTTAAAATCTTCATAGGCGACGTTTAGAAAAAATCTACAGGTTGCATGTTTTGAGTTACAGAGAAGGTCTAGGGCTAGAATTATTGCTCTCGCTCTATCAATCGCGGCGATACCTCACGTGTGGTTTGAACACCGTTTACATATGCGGGCGCTGCTCACGTATGTGTTCGCTTCTGCGCGCAAGCTCGTCGGGACGGGGCGCGTTTTCTGGCTCCTAACTTTTTTACCTGGCTCCTAGATTCCAAGCAAATTTGTCAACCCCTGCTTTACGGATTCTCTGGCCCCTATGTCCAAGCTCTCAGAGCCTTGTATTCGAACCCCACATCGCAAGTACAACTTTCCTCACGTTTTTCACCCCCATTTTCTCTTAGCAATGGAACGAGACAGGGTTGTCCATTATCGCCGCTGCTCTTTATCCTTAGTTTAGAACCCCTGGCTGCGGTTATACGGGAATGTCCAGATATTAGAAGTGTGCGACTCCGTCACACGGAATATAAATTATCCTTGTTTGCAGACAACGTTCTCCTCACTCTTACGCACCCACACTCCTCCCTGCCACACCTGCATAACATATTATCTGTCTTTGGATCTCTTTCAGGATTTCAAATTAATGCTGCTAAAACAGAAGCACTACCCATAAACATTCCCCTGTCTCTCCTGTCCTCGCTCCAAAGCCAGTATAACTACTATTGGTGTTCTCAGTCACTTAAATATTTAGGGGTTCAGCTCACTGCCTCTTATGACACTCTATATCGGGTCAATTTTCCTCCCTCGTTTTCGGAAATTAACCGTTTACTGATTCAATGGAGCGCCCTCCCCCTATCCCTGTTGGGGAGAATTAATGTTCTCAAAATGTCTATCCTCACATTTAAGGGCTCTTGCCTCCTGGACCTCCCGGAAAGCCCCAAGTAGGTGGGCGGAGATAGAATTGAGTGTCACTGTCCCGGTCCATCCATGTTATATGTTATGGCCTTCTACTGCCCTTCATATGCTCCAATTGCGGAAACTTTGTTTAGCCCCCATGCTGTTCACATTGTCTATATGGAAGTGCTGCTCTAAGCGATACTCCTTGTCCTCTGCGAAACCTCCACTCTTGAATGTTTTATTCATCCCAGATAGTCTCTCCTATGATCGTATGCTACCTTGGATCCAAGCTGGACTTTTCCAATTACGACATTTCGTCAATCCAGTGACCCGTCACTTCCGAACCTTCCCCGAGCTGCAAAAACAGCATCAGATTACCCAAAAGCTCTTATACTCATACCTACAGATTAGACATTTTTTATCTACCAGGTCCCCTTCTTTGACTTTGGAGAGGCCAACTGACTTTGAGGCCTTATGCGCTAGAGGCCCTCATGAACCTCAAATGATCTCTACCATTTATAAAATATTGTATGAGGCAGTCCCCATGGCGGGGAATGCCCACCTTTACATGAGAAAGTGGACTCAGACCTTATGACACGATATCTCCTTGTTAGATTGGGAGAGAATTTGGAGGCACAGTTCCAAGATCTCTCGTTGTGTGGCCCATAAAGAAACTGCATACAAAGGCCCAGATTCTCAAAGGAGATACGCCGTCGTATCTCTGAGTCTGAGCCGTCGTATCTATGCGCCTGATTCTTAGAATCAGTTACGCATAGATACGCCAGAATTTGTATAAGATACGACCAGCGTAAGTCTCTTACGCCGTTGAATCTTAACTGCATATTTATGCTGGCCGCTAGGGCCGTGTACGCTGATTTACGCCTAGAAATATGTAAATCAGCTAGATACGCAAATTCACGAACGTACGCTTGGCCGACGCAGTACAGATACGCTGTTTACGTTAGGCTTTTCCCGGCGTAAAGTTACCCCTGCTATATGGAGGCGTACATGCGGCATACCAATGTTAAGTGTGGACATCGTTCCCGCGTCGAATTTTGAAAATGTTACGTTGTTTGCGTAAATCCTTCGCGAATAGGGCTGGGCGTCATTTACGTTCACGTCGAAAGCATTGGCTTCTTGCGGGTTAATTTGGAGCATGCGCACTGGGATACTTTCACGGACGGCGCATGCGCCGTTCATAAAAAGCGTCATTTACGTGGGGTCACATCAAATTAACATAACACACGCCCACATCTACCACATTTAAATTAGGCGGGCTTACGCCGGCCTATTTACGCTACGCCGCCGCAACTTTCGTTTGAGAATACGGCACTTGCCTGTAAAAGTTGCGGAGGCGTAATGTAAAAAGGATACGTTACGCCCGCACAAAGATACGCCGATCTACGTGAATCTGGGCCAAAGTCCTAATGCATTGGTATAGGACCCCAGATATCTTACATGCCCGTAACCGCACAATCTCAAGACAATGCTGGAGATGTAATAGTGCTGTGGGCTCTCACCTCCACATTTTCTGGGAATGTCCCCCTGTTTACCATTTTTGGCTTCAAGTCCAGAAATTGTTAGAAAATCTGATGGGTATTCCCGTCCCTCTGACGTCCATACACTGCTTGTTAGGTCTCCCTTTCCCTGGTATCTCTAATGCCTTGCGCCAATTGATGTCTTTTATCTTACTGGCAGCTAAGCGGGTCATCCCTAGACTGTGGTTGACCACTTCGGCCCCAACAATCCCACAGCTGCTCACTACTGTGGCTGACATACGCAGAATGGAGCGTTTGACGGCTACAGTGGAGGGTATGGAAAATACATTTTCTGAAACATGGTCAATATGGGACGATTTAGCATATGGGTCTGAGGGAAGTGAGCCGAGTTAGTTAATGTTAATTTCCCAAGTATTCCTCTAGTGTGTTTGCAATTCGGTTCTCTTTGTGTATAGATCTTTATGTCGGTTTGTGTGACCTCTATGACCCCTGGACGAGTGGTTCTCTCAGATTTGCCTCAAATGTTTTATTTGTTTTGATGTTTTACCTAACTTTTTATTGATCTATGTTTTCCATTTTTATTTAATAGGAATGATTTATTTTTTTCTCTCTCCCACTCAAGGCAATTGTTTGTTCACATCGCCATTCCTATATTTGTACAAGTTTTGTATGTTCTGGAGTTCACTAAGACAGTGTATACCTGTGTTTCTTTAAACTGCTAATTATTCATATATATTCTCTTTTGTATGATTTGTAAAATTTATAAAATAAACAATAAAAAAAATAAAACATTTTGGAAAATCTTTTGAGTTTAATTTTGTTTTGTGGGAGATATGAGTCTCTTGCAGGAAGACTACCTCTCCAGAATGTTGATTAATTTCTCTTAATATATTATATCTTTTTATAGGTATATTTAGCCCACGCACATTATATGTCAAAAAGTTCAATAATGTCCTCTTTTTTTCTGCCCTCCCGACTCCAAATCCTATCCTCTTTACTCAGCCCGCCCCCTAGGACGGGCTGATTATATCCGCTTTTCAGGAATTTCTGTCTTAGTGGGGGTTCAGTGAGCAAAGAGGAGTCATCAGCTCCACGGCAGACCTTTATTTGATTATGAGAGGTTCCTCTTTTATCCCCCCCCCCCACACTTTTCTTCCCCACTACATGTACGACCCTTTAAATTTGCCGCTGCTGGTGGCCCGTGCGTGACCCTGCAGCAAGCTCTGTGATTGTGCCTGCGGGACCTGCAGACTCGATTTCTGCCGGTGTTCCGTTAATGGGTCACGGAGCTTAAGAACGGGGAGATGTCAGTGCAAACACAACATCTCCCCATTCTTCCTAGTGACAGGTCACTGATCGTCTGCTCCCTCTCATCGGGAGTAGCGATCAGTGACGTGTCACTCGTAGCCACGCCCCTTAACAGTTAGAATCACTCCCTAGGACACACACTTAACCCCTTCCTAGCCCCCTAGTGGTTAACCCCTTCATTACAGTCACATTTACACAGTAATCAGTGCATTTTTATAGCACTGATTGCTGTATAAATGTGAATGGTCCCAAAATAGTGCCAAAAGTGTCCGATGTGTCCGCCATAATGTCGCAGTCACTATAAAAAATCACTGATCGCCGCCATTACTAGTAAGAAAAAAAAAGTAAAAGATATTGCTTTTTTTTTCAAAATTGTTGCTCTATTTTTGTTTATAGCACAAAAAATAAAAACCACAGGGGTGATCAAATACCACCAAAAGAAAGCTCTATTTGTGGGGAAAAAAGGATGTAAATTTTGTTTGGGAGCCACGTTGCACGACCGCGCAATTATCGGTTAAAGTGACGCAGGGGCCGAATCGCAAAAAGTTCTTCTTGAGCTATTTTCTCCCGTGGATTGTCTGCTTTGCCCATTTTTGATGGTTCCGTCTGTGTTTGCTTATAGTCTCCAGCTGTTTACCAGGACTTTCTTTACCCCCTTCTTGTGTCATGTACTTCCTAATTGTGCCTGGACTGGAACTTACTTTGGGGAGGGGATCGGCCCTACTCCTCTGGTTGGTATACCTCTCATTTTATCCTGTAGACTAGATGTATACGTATCAACATATACACCATCCTGAAAGGCGGTGTTCCCTTTCTTGTTTCTCCAGTGGGAGGAATTGTGGTCCCCACGAATGCTCTTTTCAGATACTTTTGGTAATTAACTGTGGCTCTGTGCTTCTTCCTCAAGGCTCCCACACCTCCGCCAGAACTCTATACCCTTTTTTCTCTTTGCTTGCAGGGAATATACAAGGGACTGTGGGGGGGGGGTATGAAATGGGGTCCCCAAGGAGTGAAACCAGGGGTCAGTTTATATAGTGCCTCTGCTCAAGCCTCCTTAGATTTTTTACTTTCCACCCAATCTCCAATAGTCTCTCTATCAGGTTAGTCTCACTCACAGAATACTCCCGATATTAACCAGCTATATATTCAGGGGGATATTACAGTTCCAGCATACACAGTAAGGAGAAAAACTTGACTTACCCTTTTGTAGTTAGTGTCTTGCAGGTGCTGGTGCCGGCTTCAGGGCTTACTGCCATACTCTGGCTGTTCTCTACAGTAGTCCGTTTGTTTACCCCTACTGTATATCCTGAAGCAGGGCCGGGGGCTGGAGGCTAAGCTGGGAGCTGTTAACTGGACTCCAGGGACTGAGAACGGGGGCCAGCTTTTCCCCAAGCCATTGAGCGCTCCCCTGGTTTGGGCCAATGCTGTCTGTTCCTCTGCGTCCGCCGTCTAAGCACCGCACTCTCCCCGCCTCTCTCTCCCGGCATCTCCCACACGCTGCTTGTCTTACTCTGCTTTTCACTTCCGCCCTCCTGGTGGTTGGCTGCGCTCAGCTCTCACACCGCCCCACTGACCCAATGCTCACCGCTCGTCCTCCACCACCCGTCCTCTGTCACCGCATCCAGGGGGCTCCGAGTAGCGGCAAGCGGGGTCGTCCTTCCCAGGGGGGGGGGGGGGTCGCCAGATTCAAAGGCACCAGAGGGGAGGCGAGGAACCTCAGGCTCCTAGCCTGTTAGGCACATTTAGGTGGGAGCTTTGCAGACCTCACGGAAATGGCCAAGCATCGGCTCCTACCTGGAGCCATCGACAAGCTCCTCCCTCCTGACTGCAAAATCGCAAAGCATCATTTCTAAATGGCACCCCAATTGTGGTGCGATTGTGCCACGATAAATCAGCTCAAGCTTCTTTTTAAGCGACAAGCATTGCGATTTGCCACAATTCTAGAATCGCAGGCAGAATTGCCTGCGGTTCCAGAGCACCCAGATGTGAATGGAGCCTAATAGTACAGTCCAGCTTATGGGTCAACAAAGGCTGTTGAATGGTATCAATGGGTGGGGTAACTGGATGAGGTGTTTGAAATAAAAGGAAAAAGAATGACATTTGACACACATGTATACAGTATAAAGTGCCTTGAAAAAGTATTCATACTCCTTGAAATTTTCCAGATTTTGTAATTTTATAACCAAAAATGTAAATATATTTTATTGGGATTTTATGTAATAGACCAACACAAGGTGGCACATAATTGTGAAGTGGAAAGAAAATGATAAATGGTTTTCAATTTTTTTTTACAAATACATATGTGAAAAGTGCAGCGTACATTTATAGTCAATACTTTGTAGAACCACCTTTTGCTGTATTTACAGCTGCAAGTCTTTTTTGGGTATGTCTCTACCAGCTTTACACATCTAGAGAGTGAAATATTTGCCCATTCTTCTTTGCAAAATAGCTCAAGCTCTGTCAGCATCTGTGACTCTCTCTGTAAGTGTGGACTTTGACTGGGCCATTCTAACATATGAATATGCTATGAATATATCTAAACCATTCCATTGTAGCTCTGGCTGTATGTTTAGGGTTGTTGTCCTGTTGGAAGGTAAACCTCCGTCCCAGTCTCAAGCCATTTGTAGACTCTAAAAAGGTTTTCTTTTAAGATTTCCCTGTATTTGACTACATCCATCTTCCCATCAACTCTGACCAGCTTCCCTGTCCCTGCTGAAGACAAGGATCCCTACAACATGATGCTGCCACCACCATGTTTTACGATGTGCAGGGTGATGTTTAGTGTTAGTTTTTCACCATACATAGCGTTTTGCCTTTGGGCCAAAAGTTTAATTTTGGTCATAACTGACCAGAGCACCTTCTTCCACATGTTTGCTGTGTCCCCCACATGGCTTCTTGTAAACTGCAAATGGGAGTTCTTATGGCTTTCTTTAAACAATGGCTTTCTTCTTGCCACTCTTCCATAAAGGTTTGTGGGGTGCACAGCTAATAGTTGTCTTGTGGATAGATTCTTACACCCGAGCTATGGATCTCTGCAGCTCCTGCAGAGTTACCATGGACCTCTTGGCTGCTTCTCTGATTATTGCTCTGCTTGCCCGTCCTGTCAGTTTAGGCGGACGGCTATGTCTTTGAAGGTTTGCAGTTGTGCCATACTCTTTCCAGCTTTGAGTGATGGATTGATCAGTGCTCTGTGAGATGTTCAAAGCTTAAAGTGGAGGTTCACCAGGAAATGACAATTTTTAACCTTAGATTCATGCTCATTTTGTCTAGGGGAATCGGCTAGTTTTTTTAAAATCGAAGCTGTACTTACCGTTTTAGAGAGCGATCTTCTACGCCGCTTCCGGGTATGGGCTGCGGGAGTGGGCGTTCCTACTTGATTGACAGTCTTCCGACAGGCTTCCGACAGTCGCATCCATCGCGTCACGATTTTCCGAAAGTAGCCGAACGTCGGTGCGCAGGCGCCGTATAGGGCCGCACCGACGTTTGGCTTCTTTCGGCTACTCGTGACGCGATGGATGCGACCGTCAGAAGCCTTTCGGAAGACTGTCAATCAAAATAGGAACGCCCAGTCCCGAAGACCATACCCGGAAGCGGCGGAGAAGATCGCTCTCTAAAACGGTAAGTACAGCTTTGATTTTAAAAAAAACTAGCCGATTCCCCTAGACAAAATGAGCATCAATCTAAGGTTAAAACATTTTTTTAGGGTGAACTCCTGCTTTAAGATTTTTTTTATAACCTTAATCCTGCTTTAAACTTCTTCACAACTTTATCCCTGATTGTCTGGTGCGTTCCTTGGCCTTCATGATGCTGTTTGTTCAATAAGGTTCTCTAATGCCGCGTACACACGATCGGTAAAGCCGATGAGAACGATCTAATGAACCGTTTTCATCAGACCAAACCGATCGTGTGTGGGCCCCATTGGTTAATTATCCATAGGTTAAAAAAAAAGCAATCTTGTTTTAAATTTAACCAATGGATACCTAACCGTGAGGCCCCGTACTCACGACCAAACATGTCTGCTGAAACTGGTCCGCAGACCAGTTTCAGCAGACATGTTCCGTCGTGTGTACAGCCGCGCGGACAGGATTCCAGCAAACAATTGTCTGACAGACCGTTTCTGAGCAGACAACTGTTTCCCGGACTTGCTTTAAAACAGTCCGCTGGAAACCTGTCCGCCCGGACATGTACGGTCGTCTGTACAGACCTACCGTACATGTCCTGCCGCCCGCCATCCCTCGCATGCGTCGAATGACTTTGACGCATGCGTGGAAGCATTTTAAAGGCAGGCCGCCCACGCCGCCGCGTCATTGTCGCGGCGACACCGCGTCATCGACGCGTCGACACCGCAGACACGCCCCGCGTATTGTTTACGCGCGGACTTCTGTTCGATGGTGTGTATAGCCATCGAACAGAAGTCCCCGGGCAGTCCCCGGCCAGACATGTCCGATGGAAACGGTCTGCAGACCGTTTTCATCGGACATGTCCTGCCGTGAGTACAAGGCCCTAGAAAAAAAAACGATAGTTTGTAGGCACGTCAATCGGTTAAAAATCAATGCATGCTCAGAATCAAGTCGACGCATGCTTGTAAGCATTCAACTTTGTTTTTTTTCAGCACGTCGTTGTATTTTACGTCACCGCGTTCTGACACAATCGTTTTTTTAACCGATGGTGTGTAGGCACGACTGACCATCAGTCAGCTTCATTGGTTAACCGATGAAAACGGTCCATCAGACTGTTTTCATCAGATGGACCGATCGTGTGTACAGGGCTTAACATACCTCTGAGAGCTTCACAGAACAGCTGTATTTATACTGAGATTAAATTACACAAAGATGTACTCTATTTACTAATTAGGTGACTTTTGAAGACAATTGGTTCCACTAGATTTTAATTAGGGGTATCAGAGTGAGGCTGGGTTCACACTACTACACTACTTTCATCCTACTTTGCTCTGCTACATTGGTCCTACATTTATCCTACATTGGTCCTACATCCATCCTACTTTCATGAACAGGATACTACTTTGGTCCGACTTCAATGATATTCAATGGGCCTGAAGTAGGATCAATGTAGGACCAAAAGTAGTACAGGGAGCATTTTCAAAGTCGGACCGACTTGTGTAGGACGCTACAAGACGCTCTCATAGGGAAACATTGAACACAGAGCAAAGTAGGATGAAAGTAGTGTAGTAGTGTGAACCCAGCCTAAAGGGGGCTGAATACAAATGCACCCCACACTTTTCAGATATTTATTTGTAAAAAAAAATTGAAAACCATTTATCATTTTCTTTCTACTTGACAATTATATGCCACTTTGTGTTGGTCGATCAAATAAAATGCCAATAAAAAACATTTACATTTTTGGTTGTAACATGACAAATTGTGGAAAATTTCAAGGGGTATGAATACTTTTTCAAGGCAAAAATACACACACATACACAGTCATTGCCAAACATATATATAGTAAGACAGGAACCAGGTGGATTCCAATTCAAGTGGAAGAACTTCAAGCTTTGTTTTTGGCTGAAAACAAAGTGTATGTACCTAGTAGATCCTGCCAGTCACATTTTTTCCTTGTCTTAAACCAGCCACCAAAGCACAGGAGCTGATCTGTGTTAGCGTGGTTAGTTTTCATCCTTTGCCTTGTCATTCATAGGTACAGGACACTGAGGTTGTTTTACTAAAACTGGAGAGTGCAAAATCTGGTGCAGCTCTGCATAGAAACCTTTTAGCTTTCAGGTTTTATTGTCAAAGCTTAATTGAACTAGCTAAAGTTAGACCCCATACACACTATTAGAATTTCTGCAGATTTTTGTCTTCAGATTCACAAAAAATATATAATATGGGGTCAAACCTTAAGAGTTTCAATTTGTAAGCAATCAGGCAGACAATTACACTACATGGTTTGGGTAAATCTGAAGACAAAAATCTGCAGAAAACCTAACAGTGTGTATGGGGCCTTATGCCGCGTACACACGGTCGTTTTTCGGCACGAAAAAAAACGAAATTTTTCAGCATGTCCAAAAAACGAAGTTTTTCCAACTTCATCATTAAAAACGATGTTGCCCACACACCATCATTTTTAAAAAATGATGAACAAAGCGTGGTGACGTACAACATGTACGACGGCACTCTGAAGGGGAAGTTCTATTCGCCTTTGGGCTGCCTTTAGCTGATTCCTTGTTAGTAAAAGACGATTCACGCTTTTTTGTCTGTTACAGCGTGATGAATGTGCTTATTCCATTATGAATGGTAGTTTTACCTGAACGAGCGCTCCCGTCTCATAACTCGCTTCTGGGCATGCGCGGGTTTAAAACGTCGTTTTAGCCCCCACACGATCATTTTTTACAACCCGAAAAACGACATTCACTCAGAAGCCGAAAAACTATGTGAAGCCCACACACAATGATTTTAAATGACGTTTTTAAAAATTACATTTTTTCATGACGAAAAACGACCGTGTGTACGCGGCATTAGGCTGGGTTCACACTGGTACGACACGACAGCCATCCTACTTTGGATCCGACTTTGCCCTGTGACTTGAAGACGACATACGTCCGACTTGGATCCCCACCAATACCAGGCACTGTGTTTGGTATGAATCTTGAGGGGGAACACCAAATTTTAAATAAAGATAAAGGCATGGGTTCCCCCTCCAACAGCATACCAGGGCCTTGGGTCTGGTATGGATTTTACAGGGAACCCCTACGCCAAAAAAACATGGCGTGGGGATCCCCCCAAATCCATACCAGACTCTTATCCGAGCATGCAGTGCGGGGGTCTGGACGAGCGAGCGCCCCCCCCCTCTCCTGAACCGTACCAGGCCGCATGCCCTCAACATGGGGGGTGGGTGCTTTGGGTGGTGCGGCCCCCCACTCCAAAGCACCTTGTCCCCATGTTGATGAGGACAAGGGCCTCTTCCCGACAACCCTGGCCGTTGGTTGTCGGAGTCTGCGGGCGGGGGGCTTATCGGAATCTGGGAGCCCTCTTTAATAAGGGGGCCCCCAGATCCCAGCCCCCCACCCTATGTGAATACATTGTACCCCTACCCATTCACCTGGGGGAAAGAAGTGTCAATAAAACACACTAGACAGGTTTTTAAAGTAATTTATTAGACAGTTCCAGGGGTCTCTTCTGACTTCTCCGCTCTCTCCTCCCGCCCTCCGGTGTCTTCTCCGCGCTCTCCGGGTTTTTCTCCCGCTCTCCGGTGCCTTCTTCCAGGCTCCTCCGCTATCTTCTGCCAGCTCTTTTACTAGAGGTGGCCCGGTCTTCTCTGTCGTCTTCTTCCCTGTTCTCTTCTTCCGATGTTGACACAACGCTCTCTCCCGCTGTAATGCCGCATGCCCGGTGCACAACGACGTATATAGGCATGGGGCGCGGTCACTGGGTGATGTCACCCGGTGACCCCCGCCCCTTATGACGTTACCACACAGGGCATGATGGGATAGTGATGTCATAAGGCGCGGGGGTCACTGGGTGACATCACCCAAAAAAACGAAAAAAAAATCACCAGCGCTAAACAGAGGGTAGTCCAAGTGGTAGTGGGGGGGCACAAAAATCCATAGGGAGATTCTCACTGAACCCAGTGCTGCTGGAATACCGCAGCTTAGAACACAGGAACACAGGAATATACAAAAACACAAAAATACAGCTCTCAATGGGCAGGAAAAAGCAGACTATATAAATTGCTGTTAAAACATTTATTGATGCTTCCAAAAAAGCAGTTAATGTAATTGCAGGATAAAACGCAAGGGAAAAGAGCTATGTATGTAATCAAAGTCACCTGACATCCATTGCAGAACGGAGCTAAAACCAGTCTGTTCTTGCTCAGCACTTCTTCCTATAGCATGAGGACGGAAGAGGAGGCAGCCGCCAAGCTGGCCGATATCGAAGACCTAAGAAGCAGACAATCCAGTAAGCCTGTTGGTGGTGATCAAACGTATGGGGAGACAGGAGCGGTGAATACTGCGGAGACAGCCGTATGCCACGCCGGCCAGTGGCGACAGACCAGCTGCAACGCTGGCAGGGGGGAACATGAACTAGAAGACCGGAACTGCTGTATAGTGACACCGGAACTGTAGATCCTCAAACGGTGATACTTCCTAACAGGTAATAAGGTGTAAATGATGGAAAAATTCACACGTATTGGGAAGATCACAAATCACCCTTCCACTCAATAGAAATGACCCCGATGACAAAAAAGAATGCTGGAGAATATGGTATAGGTGACACTTCGTTGTCAATGGAGTCTGGTCTTTGTTACTACCAATCCTGGATGGCCTCGACTACGCGTTTTGCGCTTCTAGCACTTTGTCATAGTCAAGGTAAAGTGGCACCCAAGAGCATTTAAATACTGGAAAAAATGATAGAGGGGAAAGGGGCGGGACGGGAAAATTCATGAAAAAAGCCAAGAAAAAAAAATATTAATTGACTGGGAGGAACATAGCGTATAGGGGCTGTGCTGAACAGACTTGATTTAATCCCTTTCTGATCAACAAGCGCACTAGTCCTAACTGATAAATTAGATATAAAAATATGATACAAATCCTGAAATACCAACAAATATAAATATAAATACGTAAATACATCTAAAACATCTGCATAGTGATACTAATAATAAAAAACAAAATGCTAAGCATAGAAAATATATATAAAAATAAAAATACATAATATATACTGTATATATATATATATATATATATATATATATATATATATATATATATATATATAAATTATTAGCAAATAAAACTCCAGGATCCTTTTTGGATATCAGATCCTATTTTGACAATAGGACAGGTATTTTCCAATGTAAGAAAAGAGGATGCCTTACTTACCAGTTCATTACCCATGGGTCTAATAAAATGTGTACTAATCTGGGCCAAGAATACGTGATAAGACAATTTGTCACATGCTCCACTAACTTTGTGGTCTATGTACTGCGGTGTCCCTGTGGGTTCTTGTACGTGGGTCGCACAATCCGTGCACTACGTGCAAGAATAGGTGATCACCGCAGGCTCATCAAAAAAGGCTGTGTTGAGCATAGTGTACCACGACATTTTCATAGATTTCATGACAAACATTTTGAGGTCTTCGTGATTGAGACTATACCGAAAGGTACACTAACTACCAACGAAAGATTATCCCTTTTATGTAAAAGGGAGGTCTTTTGGCTGAACATGTTTGACTCCTTGGCCCCCAAAGGGTTAAATGGGGAGTTAGAAACATGTAGCTTCATTTGAGGTCATAAGGCACGTCAGGGCCTTGGTTAGGTTGGTATAGTCTCGGAAGGCATTATTTTTGTGGCTCTACTAGTTAAGTTATTATTTTTTAGTCTCCAAGCTATTTTATTAAATAATATTTTCTTTTATATATACATTTTTTTATATATATTTTTTTTATATATATACCGTATATTTTCTATGCTTAGCATTTTGTTTTTTATTATTAGTATCACTATGCAGATGTTTTAGGTATTTGTATTTACGTATTTATATTTAAATTTGTTGGTTTTTCAGGATTTGTATGATATTTTTAGGTCTAATTTATCAGTTAGGACTAGCACGCTTGATGAGCAGAAAGGGGTTAATTTGAGTCTGTTCAGCACAGCCCCTATATATACGCTATGTTGCTCCCATTCAATTAATACATTTTTTCCTGCCTTTTTCCATTAATTTTCCCGTCCCGCTCCTTCCCCCTCTATCATTTTTTTCAGTATTTAAATGCTCCTGGATTCCACTTTACCTTGACTATGACAAAGCGCTAGAAGCGCGAAACGCATTGTCGAGGCCATCCAGGATTGGTAGTAACAAAGACCAGACTCTATTGGCAACAAAGTGTCACCTTTACCATATTCTCCAGCAGCCTTTTTTGTCATCTGGGTAATTTCTATTGAGTGGAAGGGTGATTTGTGATCTTCCCAATACGTGTGAATTTATCCATCATTTCCACCTTAGTACCTGTTGGGAAGTATCCCCTTTTGAAGATCTACAGTTCCGGTGTCACTATACAGAAGTTCCGGTCTTCTAGTTCCTGTTCCCCCTGCCAGCGTCGCAGCTGGCCTGTCGTCACTGGCCGGCGCGGCATTCAGCTGTTTCCGCAGTATTCACCGCTTCTGTCTTCCCATTTGTTTGATCACCGCCAAAAGGATGATTGTCTGCTTCTTAGGTTTTCGATATCAGCCAGCTTGGCGGCTGCCTCCTCTTCCATCCTCATGCTATAGGAAGAAGTGCTGAGTAAGAACAGACTGATTTTAGCTCCGTTATGCAATGGATGTCAGGTGACTTTTATTACATACATAGTTCTTTTCCCTTGCGTTTTATCCTGCAATTACAGTGAGGATCGAAAGTTTGGGTACCCCTGGTAAAAATTTGTATTAATGTGCATAACGAAGCCAAGGAAAGATGGAAAAATCACCAAAAGGCATCAAATTACAGATTAGACATTCTTATAATATGTAAAAAAAAAGTTAGATTTTATTTCCATCATTTACACTTTCAAAATTACAGAAAGCAAAAAAATGGCGTCTGCAAAAGTTTGGGCACCCTGCAGAGTTAATATCTTGTACTGCCCCCTTTGGCAAGTATCACAGCTTGTAAACTCTTTTTGTAGCCAGCCAAGAGTCTTTCAATTCTTGTTTGAGGTATCTTTGCCCGATCTTCCTTACAAAAGTCTTCCAGTTCTTTGAGATTTCTGGGCTGTCTGTCACGCACTGCTCTTTTAAGGTCTATCCATACATTTTCAATTATGTTGAGGTCAGGAGATTGTGAAGGCCATGGCAAAACCTTCAGTTTACGACCCTTGATGTAATCCCCCGTGGATTTTGAGGTGTGTTTAGGATCATTATCCATTTGTAGAAGCCATCCTCTCTTTAACTTCAGCTTTTTCACAGGCATCAAGTTACCATCCAAAATTTGCTGAAATTTTATTAAATCCATTTTTCCTTCTACTCGTGAAATGTTCCCTGTGCCACTGAATGCAATACAACCCCAAAGCATGATTGATCCACCCCCATGCTTAACAGTTGGACATAGGTTCTTTTCATTAAATTATGTGCCCTTTCTTCTCCAAACGTACCTTTGCTCATTCCGGCCAAAAAGTTCTATTTTAACCTCATCGGTCCACAGAACTTGTTTCCAAAATGCATCAGGCTTGTCTATATGTTAATTTTCAAAGTTCAAACGCTGATTTTTGTGGTGAGGACGTAGAAGAGGTTTTCTTCTGATGACTCTTCCATGAAGACCATATTTGTACAAGTATCTCTTTATAGTGGAATAGTGTACCACAACTCCAGTGTCTGCCAGATCTTTCTGGAGGGATCTTGCAGTCAAATGTGGGTTTTGAATTGCTTTTCTCACAATCCTGCGAGCTGTTCTGCCTGATATTTTTCTTGGTCTTCCAGATCTTGCTTTATCTTCCACTGTTCCTGATGACTGCCATTTCTTAATTACATTCCAAACAGAAGATATTGAAATCTGAAAACGCTTTGCTATCTTCTTATAGCCTTCTCCAGCTTTGTGAGCGTCAACTATTTTCAGTTTCAGTTTTCTAGACAACTGCTTAGAAGAACCCATGGTGCTGATTGTTGGGACAAGGTCAGATGAGTCTGGGCATTTAAAACCTTTGAGATTGACATCACCTGGTCTTCCCAGATGATGATTGAGAACAATCCATGACACTGGCAGGTCTCAGATTTGCAAAGGGGGCAGTGCATGCTATAAATTCTGCAGGGTGCCCAAACTTTTGCAGACGCCATTTTTTTTTTTCTGTAATTTTGAAAGTGTAAATGATGGAAATAAAATCTAACTTTTTTTGACATATTATAAGAATGTCTAATCTGTAATTTAATGCCTTTTGGTGATTTTTCCATCTTTCTTTGGCTTTGTTATGCACATTAATACAAATTTTTACCTGGGGTGCCCAAACTTTCGATCCCCATTGTACATTAACTGCTTTTTAGATTTTATGGAAGCATCAATAAATGTTTTAACAGCAATTTATATAGTCTGCTTTTTCCTGCCCATTGAGTGCTGGATTTCTGTGTTTTTGGGTGACATCCCCTGGTGACCACGCTCCATGCCTATATAAGTTGTTGCGCACCGCACACGGCATTAGAGCGTTGTGCCAACATCAGAAGAAGAGAAGAGGGAAGAAGACGATGGAGAAGACCGGGCCACCGCTAGTAAAAGAGCTGGCAGAAGATAGCAGAGGAGCCCGGCAGAAGGCACCGGAGAGCAGGAGAAGAACCGGAGAGCGCGGAGAAGACACCCGAGGGCAGGAGGAGAGAGCCCCGAAGCTGCCTAATAAATTACTTTAAAAACTTGTCTAGTGTGTTTTTTTTATTGACGCTTCTTTCCCCCAGGTGAATGGGTAGGGGTACTGATTCACATAGGGTGGGGGGCCTGGATCTTAAATGGGGCTCCCAGATTCTGATAAGCCCCCCGCCCGCAGACCCCGACAACCAACATTGTCGGGAAGAGACCCTTGTCCTCATCAATATGGGGACAAGGTGCTTTGGCAATTAAGGTGACTGCTTAGTTATAATAACTGTATTAGAAAGGGTCTATAACATAATATAATATAAATAAATTATAATTAAATTTCACTTAATCCTTATAAACAGAAAGCAGGTAATTTACTGAATCTGAGTCATCTGTTACTTTGCTTACAAGAATATTTTTTTTTTTAGGCACTTCAGTCATCCACACACTCTCAAGCATCTGGAGCCAGGAAGAAAGTGCCATCACCACAACAATTAGGCCCCCCCAGAGTCATCAATCACCAGAATCATCCCAACATCAGCAGAGACAAACAAGGTCCTTATTCTGCCCTCCAGTAAATTAATAGTTATCAGAGTTATCTGTATTAAAGGGTTGAGATTTTGCTTACTTGCAGAAGACCTTTCTATAAACAGAAATCTTAAAGCAAATTTAAACCCATCGATTTAAAAACCAAATGCAGGCATGGTATTTTTTTTACATAGGTCCAGGTTGGACCAATGTAATTACGTATATACCATACCTCACTGATGCCCCTGGAAGCTGAAAACCATTGATGTAGACACTGCTACTCCAGTGATCTCCATTACCACTCAGCATGGGCACCATTCAGAATAATAGAATAATTTGGTGGACAACGTGTGAAGAAAATAGTAAATGATTACATTAGTAACGTTCAACAAAAAGGATAACGGAAATAGCATAGCAGCCAAGCCAAATGTTGGGCACTGCTGCAGACTAATTTAGGGGTGAACGCACAATAATTCAGCACATGAGACTTATGTGACATAAATAAAATAATTTCAAATAACTATGACACAGGAAGATATGCTCCTGTCAGGAGCAGGGATTTTTTAGGTGCCAAAACCCCAGTTTTCATAAACCCATATTAAAATAATCTTTTATTCTATTAGTTTAAAATTATACATGTAGCAAAAAATACATAAACACATGATACAATTACTGGATCAAGTTGTTATAGATGTTGACAATGTGATCAATGGTTTAGTAGTCAAAGTGGGGTGATAGTCCTGACATGTTTCACCACTAAGTTCGGCTTCTTCAGGAGATATTAATTATCACACCACTATTCACCATTGTCAAGCGCAGTTATCCAAAGAATCCAAAGACCCATGTATAAACATTCAGCAAGCATAAAGGGAAACACACACCAAGTGGTTATGAGATGGGGCATACATGTGCTGGCCGCAGGAGAGGATAAAACAGATCCATCGCCACTGCCAGAGTGTTATAAGGCTTCAACCAAGGGGTCAATCCCCTATAAGCCTGCTTGATCAATTTGTATTTTAGTGGAGGACAGATAATCTGCAGGACTTGTGCTGTTGTTTGTAAACCACTTCTGTGCCCTATTCTCCCTACCAATCTTCCTGTGTTCTATTACTAATTGATAGAATGGATTGCCTGTGAGCCTTCCTCTGATAATTTCTTCTTGTGTGATTTCAAATACGATATTCCTGATGTAAGGTGAAAAATGTGATGCTTATCCCACAGTGCAGTGCAGGAGTAGCCAGTAACATACTGGGACCTTACCTTTTCTGTTGCACTTACCTTAATTTATGCTGGTGAGCTGGAGCTTATAAAACCCTACAAAAATAGAAAATAAAGCAGTGATAAATAATAATAATAAAAAAATCTATTATATATTACATGGTTTATTTAGCAGTAAAAGGTATTTATTTAATTAAAACTCCAGATACAATATGTTGGGGAAAAGATAAAACAATTATTTTCATATGAGCTCATATATACACTGTAGGGATACAGCAAGTGTTATTGCAGATGTATTCAAGTGAATTGGATAAAAACCTTTCCTAGCTCCCTCTTTCCTGTCTTTATGCAGTTTTGATGACCTGCTGCGATTAAATAATCTGCACAGTTGTAATAAAACACACTCCATGTCCCCTTTAGATATAAAAATAATTCACAAAAGCTAAAGTTCCCAGTACAGTAAACTTAAGCCTTAGCTTAATTATAAATATTCACGAATGTTAAAAATTCTGGAACATTCCCTAGGTACATACTGTAGCTGTTCACAGCTCACATTTGGACGGCACAGCAGCCCATGGGCTGCTGTACCTGCGTATTACATAGGAAAAAGGTTCCTGGGAATTTCTACTATACATGGCCTCTTGCTCGATACATCTGCTAAGCTGCCATATATAAAGCACTGGGATGCAGATTTAGATAATGACAAGATGGAATCATGGCATTCCTGTTTCCAGAGGGGGTACAAGGGCATTCTGAATGTGTCATTGCATGAGTCCAATGTTAAAGTACTAACCAGGTGATACGTGGTCCTGACTTGTCTGTCAAAACTATACCCAAACTCATCAACACTGTGCTTTAGGGGGATGTCACATGCTGGGTACAATGTTCCATGTTTGGTGGGAATGCCCTTGATTATGTGGCTTCTAGAATAAGGTTTTTGCCCTCCTGAGACAAACGAATGGAATCTCAATTTCAAAATCCCCTGACGTAGCACTCATTGAGAGTGTGCCTCAAGCTACCCAAAGATTGGCATTCTTTATTCTTTTGGCTGCCAAGCTCACCATTGCTAGGTACTAGTAGAAGACCTCAGTCCCAATATCCCAGGTAAGACAAAAGGTCTCATGGATCATGACCAATGAAAAACTGGCTAACATTATTCAGGATTCTCATGACATGATTTGAGAAAGTCTGGAGTATTTGGGCTTGTTACCTCCACATTGACTTACAAGTATTATGGATTCATGGGTTACCAAGCTGGTGACAAGCCTGTCTCATTCTTACTTTTCTCTTTTTTGGTACGTCAATTCTGCTTTTCTAAAGCTGGCTATAGATGGGTCAAATTCAGAAGGGGCCGGCTGAAATTTGAACCATGTTTAAACCAATGTTTCAATTTTGTTAGTCCTTTTTTTTCACTTTCTGTATGTAATATCGGGGCTTTTTCCAAAAAAGTAGCAGTGTCTGCATTTTTCTTTACAAACTCAATTTACTGTATAAACGGAAAAATACTTGAAGATTTAGCTTTCCTGTGAATCATTGAACTAATATTTATTTGTATAACCACTGTTTCTGAGAACTGCTTCACATCTGTGTTGCATGGAGTTGACCAACACCTGGCACCTATGAACAGGTATTCCAGCCTAGGACGATTGCACTACATTCCACAATTCCTCTGCATTTCTTGGTTTCACTTCAGAAACAGCATTTTTAATGTTACCCGACAAGTTTTCTATTGGATTAAGGGCCGGGGTTTTGGCTGGCCACTATACAATGTTAATCTAGTAGGTCTGGAACCAAGATGCTCGCTTACCGGTGTGTTTGGGGTTGTTGTCTTGTTGAAACACCCATTTCAAGGATGTTTCCTCTTCGGCATAAGGCAACATGACCTCTTCAAGTATTTTGATATATTCAAACTGATCCATGACCCCTGGTATGCAATAAGTAAGTTCTACACTATAGTATAAGAAACATCCCCATATCATGATGTTTGTGGCACCATGCTTCCTGTCTTTACAGTGTACTTTAGCTTGAATTCAGTGTTTGGGGGTTGACTGACAAACTGTCTGTGGCCCCTAGACCCAAATAGAACAATCTAGCTTCCATCAGTCCACAAAATGTTGCGTTATTTCTCTTTAGGCCAGTCGATGTGTTCCTTGACATAACATATTGTAACCTCTTCAGCACGTTGTTTATTTTTCAACAATGGGACTTTGCAGGGGCTTCTTGTCGATGCCTTTGTGAAGCCAAGCTATCTTCTAATTGTTACTGTACTCACAGGTAACTTTAGACCTTCGATCACCCTGGAGCTAATCATTTGCTGAGTCTTTGCCATTTAGGCAATTCTTCGATCTATTAGTTTTGGTTGCTTTTTTAAAACATTTGAGATCCCTTTAGATAAGCACCCTATCAGTTTCTGTACTTCTTTATATGTTATATCAACTTTTTAATTAAAGTACGCTGTTTTTCTGAATAATGTTTGGAACTACCCATTTTACTCAGACTTTCAAAAGAGAAATGCACTATACCCAGCATGTACAACATTTGCTGCCTTCGTCATTAAAATGATTGTACAAGATCACCTTGTAAAACAACCCATTCAGTTTAAAATAGAAATGAAAGGCAAAACTCTTGTACAGTGGAACCTCGGATTACGAATATAATCTGTTCCAGAAGAATACCCCAAAAAAATTTCCAGAAGGAAAAACACTGCGCTAGATAGATAAGTGGGTAATAGACCCCAATAATATGTGATAAATTAATAATTAGCTGCCAGTACCAAAAAATTTATGATACAAAAAAATCCGAAAACACACGTATAAAATACAGTACATCGCTCAAAAAACAAATGAAGAAGATCTAAAATAAATTTATCTTAAATAGACAATATTGAATAGTGAATGAGAAACGCTTCTCACACTGGCAAATTCATATAAAAAAAATTACAAAAAAACATATGTGAATATAGAAAAGTCCCACTGTGTTGAATATATGAAAAAAACATATGAAAAGATAATTGAAAAAATAAGTCCTTGCAGGATAAGTGACTCCTTGAGGGGTAAATCTGAAAAGACACCCAAAGAAAAAAGTTGAAAGATAGAGAAAACTTCATCCACCAGGAAGGCACCCAAATGTGGTATTGTAGTCTCCTTACCCTGTCAGTGTGACCACCATTACAGTGATCTCAGCGCACCTGAGGATTTTAGGTCTCCCTCTGGACCCTCTGTGGGATGTGTGAGGTGGTGTATATGGTCTCGGATGATCGGGAGATAAAAAGGAAGAAGACCATAGCATAATACCGTAAAGATGAGTTTAATAGACAAAATACTATGCACTTATAAATTCGATGACATCTGATTGCGATAAAGACACATCCAATGGAGGCATAGCGGCTTCTCCTGTCTCTCCTGTGGTATAGGCTCCGAGCTCCCTCGTCAAGAGCGTGATGACGTCAAGTCTGCAAGCCACGCCAGAATAATGCTCATAATCCATACTCGCATATCAAAGCGAGTTTTCCCACTGAAGTCAATGGAAACAAAAATAATGTTGTTCCGCATTGACTTCAATAGCATGCAATACCACATGCGGTCAGAGGTGGGGGATGCCGGAGAGCCTCGGAAACGTCCGGAAAGGCCCAAGGACACCTCGGATGACCTTGGCAAACCTCGGAAACTGAGTATTTCCATGTCTTTCTGAGCATTTCCAAATGGCGCCAAGCGGCTCTGCTCGGCTTCGGCGCCCCCTACCTCAGGTCAAACGCGGTACTGCACACCGCTTTGGCCTGAATCCTACTTGTTTTGTGAGACAACAATCGCAAACCGAGTTAGGATTTTTTCAAATATAGTGCTTGTATTGCGAAACACTCGTTAACTGCGTTACTCGCAATCCAAGGTTCCACTGTATAGAAATAAAAAAACATTATAAATACCTTTTTTTTCCCCTTTTTATAAGTGATCACATTTCATCTGTTCTCAGCTGCATTAAGGCTGGGGGGAGGAGAAGCAACTGTACACTGAGCTCCCCAGTGACAGGCTACGCAGGGAGGATGTGTCAGGAAATGCATTGCCGCACTCTCTGTGAAGGGAACTCATGCACAGGACAAGCATGGTCCTAAAACAAGTAAGCCACCCAAATCCCTCAGCAAACAGCCCCCCAAGGACATGATTTATTATGCCCAGAAGCTTTCTGGAGCCCTGGGGACGGAGCAGCCATCCCGATCGGGACATTAACAGCACAAGCAGCCTGACATGCAGGCTGACACTGTCCCGGATCACTTGGGAGATGAGGAGAGGGATCAGGCAGACTCCATGATGAGGGAAACCCACTCTGGCAGACATCCTGAAAAAGCTGTGAATAACTGCACAGCATCTGTTAACACCTTGAAGGAGCAGCTTTGGGGTCTAAGGGAGGATGTGTCATTATTAAGGCAAGATCCGCGAGTGCACCACTACTGTGGAGAGCAGAGTCCGTGAAGTGGAGGATCAGATACAGCCCATGGCCCAAGAAACCAGGGCTGCGCTGCAGATGGCTCGAGATGCAAGCGATCGTGTTGAGGATATGGGAAACCGTTTGCTTAGAAACAACGTACGCATATTGGGTCTCTCGAAGAAGGTGGAGGGCAGGGACCCCACTGCATATGTGGAGGCCTGGCTGATCGACATTTTTGGAAAAAATGCATTCTCACCCTTCTTTGCAGTGGAGCGCGCACACAGGATGCCATCTCGCCCACCTCAGCCAGGGTGTCCACCCAGGTCCATCCTAGCGAGACTACTTCACTACCGGGGTAGAGGCAGTACTGCGCCAAGCCCGGGAGTGGGCGAATATACAGCATAATGGAACCAGGGTGTCCTTCTATCCAGGTTTTTCGGCGGAAGTCCAGAGATGCAGAGCCAAATTTAATGATGTCAAATGCCGACTGAGACTCCTACAATTACCCTATGCCATGCTGTACCCAGCGAAGCTCCGGGTAGCAGTGAGAGGCCAAGCACAGTTCTTTGAGTCAGCCAAGGAGGCTTCAGTGTGGCTAGGCCGCAATGAGCCAGCACTACAAGGACACGTGCAGGAGGATGAGGAATAACATTAGACTCGTAAGTGGGCCGGCGGGCACGCATAATACAAAGTCGGCAGTTACCGTATGCAAACATTGTTCAGGGGGGACCCCTGTAATTGTAGTAGGAAAATGTTCTCTGGCTGGGGGACACTATATTGATACATAGTACAAGGAGAGCGAATTGGGTTGAATGTTAACAATGCAAATGTTGAGCTAAATCAGAATGTGGCAACAGACTGTCACGACAAGTGTTGTAGCTGCCCTGTTGGCGGCCAGTGAGATTCATGGACCAGTTTGGTCTGCAGTTCTAGACGATTTTTCTTTCATCATCAACTATTTACCAGAATAGGTACATCACAGCAGAAACAAGCCCCTAGCCTATTTAGGCCCGGACATTTGTAAAGAGACCAAACAAGATGGAGGTGACTCTACTATTACCAGGGGGAGCGTATGTGTATTTGAATTCACACTTATCCTGCTACTTGACTTTGATTACTGGTACTCATGGCTAAGGTTCCCATTGTATCATGGAATGTTAAAGGCATGCATTCTCCCTTGAAGCGCACTATGATCTTGATGTGCCTGAACAAAATTCTCCCCGGGGTACTCTATTTCTAGGAGTGTATTTATCCATGGAGCCCTGGACTATCAGGAATTTGACAGTGTTATAGATACGGAGGGACGCTATGTCTTTATTCATTGTAGATTTCATACGCTCTCATGTGTGTTAGCATGTATTTATGATCCCCCACCGTTCAAGGAAGCATTGAACTTCGTTTTTTTCAGCACGTCGTTGTGTTTTACGTCACCGCGTTCTGACACAATAGTTTTTTTTAACCTATGGTGTGTAGGCACATCAGACCATCAGTCAGCTTCATCGGTTAACCGATGACAACGGTCCTTCGGACCGTTCTCATCGGATGACTGATCGTTTGTACGCGGCCTAATAGGTTTGTTTGTTCTAAAATTAACAAAACTAATATTTACGTTTGAGATGTTGTGAGTTCCAGCAGAGAGAAAGATCCTCACTTCAGTTAAACTAAAAATAAAAAGGATACGAATAGCTAGTGGAAAAGGTAAAGTGTACAGAAGGAGAACACTCTAAAAATCTCTGTGTAAAAACTGTCAATTTTTTTCAGTTGAAGTGAAAGCAACATTGTATAGGATCCTTGTAAGATAATTTCTTAATTCCATTCACAGGATGTCAGTCTATAAGAGGTACAATTTAATTCCACATATTTTAACCACAACTGTAAAAATGTTAATTTTTAGACATTTGAAAGTAAAAAATATTGACTAACTAACTGATGCAGTCGTTCCAATCCAACATCAAAATATAAAGGATGAGCTCAGCACCAGACTGTCCTTGCTGTGTCAGGCAGCCTTTGTAATCTTTTCAATTCAGAAGACATATCTACCTTCTAGATGAGCTGTCCAATAGCCAAGATATTGTCTGAACTGTCCAGACATTCGGGACCTTTATGACTTGTTGAATAGGACCTGGAACATTTCCTGGGATCTGTAAGCTGCTTTCCTCGCAATGCCCTTTTCCACCTTGGGACATTGCATTTTTATTAGCATAGTGGCTGAAGTCAATACTTAGACGCTCCAAGCCCTTGCGGATTTTCAATAAATCATGGAATAATGGCAATGACTAAACCTTCGCACACACCTGTTTGAAGAGGAATTGCACACTGCAATCCCTCTTCACCTTTCAACAAACTCTTCCATTGGACACAACTGCAGCATGCCCCCAATCACTTCTATTGGGCACAATGGCAGGCAGGATCATCTTCAGTACTCCAAAGTATCTACTGTTTTGTCATGTTGTGCAGCACAGTGGTGCAGCCACAACAATGTGGATAGGGGCCATCAGACAGCCACTGCCAAGTTTTGACAGGCAGCTGAGACGCATTAAATGTGCGCCTCAACTGCCTAGATTTACTGCACTGATATACTCATGTTATAGATGCCTAAAGGCATCTATAACAATAGAAAATCGTATCAAAGAACTTTCGTACGAATTTCGCACCGAATTTCGCAGCCGATTTTCGTGCAGCAAACAAATTTGAGAAATTCCGACATGTTGGAAATTTTTTGAAAAAATAACGATTTTCTGATCAATGATGGGAGAATCGTGCGAGAAATGTAATAGAAAAAAAACGCGCATGTGCAAGAAAAGAATATTCCCGGAGAGAAACGAATATTCCCGGAGAGAAACGAATATTCCCGGAGAGAAACGAATATTCCCGGCAACATGAAAATTTTGTCAGCTGAATTTCGAAAATCAATGGTGGCATCATCGGATCACAAAAAAAAAAAAGAACTTTCTGATTTTGAAAAGAAAATTTGTTCGAAATTCGACCGTGTACGGCCTGCTTAAGTCACAGAACAAGAATAAATAAGCAAATATTTCCCCTGAGCAATGGAATTTGTTTTATTTCAGTTCATGTTTTGACAGTACAATCAGGACAGTACAAGCCGGTAAGTCCTGAGTTGCTCCAGGTAAGCCTGATGGAACCAGCTTGGAGTGCAGCATCAGTGGGCGTGTGACGTCACCGGGGTGAGGGGAGAACCGCTTCTTCCTGATTCACCACGGTAATCGCGGTGGGCGTACCCCTAGACCAGAGGAGTTGAGGACTGTTCCCCATGGGTTCCTTCTTCCAGATGAGCCTATTTTTCTTTACCATATGTGAGTGTTTAATTGTTACTTGCTATTGTACAATAAATACTGCACTTAGATGCTCTTTTCTGTTTTTTCTTCATTCTGAACAATACAAGCAGGCTCTAGAGTCCTATGTATAAGCCTACTCCAAAGAAAGCAGTAGAAAGCACTGGAAAGGTAAAAATATACAGTATATGCTTTTAATTATTTTTAGGTAAGCTGTGTAAATAAGAATATATAGTAACCATAAAGTAGGGTGGTCATGAATTTGGCTGTAAAAGTGGAAAAACAATTTAAGGCATCGTTCACAAGGCAACTTGCACCCAGAGGCAGCCACCTGTCCCTACCTGCAGGTAATCGCTCCATGAGCGACTATATATGCACAGCCACAGACTGTCAGCCTGTGATTGCTTTTTACAGGCTGGATGGCTGAAAATATCTGTGAAGCCAGCTGCAGGAATACACTGGATTTTTGCCACAGTTGGCAATAGTATCAAGCTTCCTCGATGACTTCTGTGTCTGGCTATCTTATTTTCTCTCTCCTGAAATTCCAACAATTATTTTTGGTGACTTCAATGTCCCTGTTAATCTTAACACTCCCGCTACTTCTAAATTCCTGAGCCTAACCTCCTCTTTTGACCTAAAAGAATTGACAAACACGTCTACTCTGTTGGCAACTGCCTTGACCTCATATTCTCTTACCTATGCACTCCACGCAACCTCTCCAGCATTCCTTTTCTGCTGTCCGATCACCATCTTTTTAGTTTCACTCTCTCCTTGTCTTCCTCCTCCTTGCCTTCCAACTACAAAACAATTCCCCTTAGAAACTTTTGCCATCTTAACCCTTCTCTTCTTTTTTCTGCTACACAAAATCTCATCCTTTTCCTGCCCCAACCTGGCCACTTCTCTCTACAACAGTTCACTGTCATCCACCCTAGATACCTTGGGCCCCCCTCACTACGCACAGAATCAGGCCCCGACCGCTACAACCCTGGCTGACAGAATACCAAAAGCCTTTAGAAAACAGAGCCGTGCTTTTGAGCATCTGTGGCGTTATGCCCCGTACACAGTCGGAAAAGTCCATCTGATTTTTTCCATCGGAAATTCCGACCGTGTGTATGCTCTATCGGATTATTTCCTTCGGAAATTCCGAGGAATTCCGTCAGAGTTTAGATAGAGAACATGTTCTCTTTTACTCCGATGTGATTTTGGTCGGACAAAAGTCCGACTGGGTGTACGGGGCTTAAGACTAAGTCACAGCAGGATTTCAGCCAATATAAATCTGCCCTCCAAAAATACCATTCCTTCTTCCACACTGCCAAACAGACTTACTTTATCACTCTCATTAACATCCTCTCACGTAGTCCCAGTCAACTCTTTTCTACCTTAAATGCTCTACTTCGTCCTCTATTACCTCCACCCACTAACTTACTGCTCAGGAGATTGCTAATCACTTCAAAAATAAGATTGAGACAATTCATCTTGAGATCTCCACTCTACAGATATCTCCCTCACTTTACACTCTTTGTTCTTTTGTACAATCAATACTCTTGTTTAACCCAGCTACTACAGAGGAAGCCAATAAACGTTTTTCTAACGCCCACCTTACATCCTGCCCGCTGGACCCTATTGCCTCTCAAATACTACGGTCACCCTCTGACTCTATCCTACACTCTAATGCCGCATACAGACGATCGGACATTCCGACAACAAAACCGTGGATTTTTTTTCGGACGGATGTTGGCTCAAACTTTTCTTCCACACACGTTCGCACAAACGTTGTCAGAAATTCCGATCACCAAGAACAAGGTCACGTACAACACGTATGATGGCAATATTGAAGGGAAGTTCAATACCAGTCGTGTTAGTAGAAGCTTGGTGATAGATGATTCGTGCTTTTTAGTCCGTTACAGCGCAACGAATGTGCTATCTCCATTACGAACGCTAGTTTTACCAGACCAAGTGCTTCTGTCTCATACTTGATTCAGAGCATGCGTGGAATTTTGTGCGTCGGAATTGTCTACACACGATCGGAATTTACGGGAACGGATTTTGTCGTAAAACTTGAGAACCAGCTCTCAAATTTTTGTTGTTGGAAATTCCCACAGAAAATGTCCGATGTGGCCTACACGCAGTCGTTATTTCCAAAAGCTCCCATCGAACATGTGTTGTTGGAAATTCCGAGCGTGTGTACACGGCATAACTCATATCTTCAACCTCTCCATCTCTACTGGCATCTTCCCCAACTCTATGAAACATGCACTAGTCACTCCCATACCGAAAAAGGCCTCACTGGACCCCACCAATCTTAACAACCTAAGACCCATCTCCTTACTCCCTTTTACCTCCAAACTCCTTGAACATTTAGTCTACAACTGACTGAGTGACCACCTCATTGAGAATAACCTTCTTGATCCCCTTCAGTCCACAGAAACTGCTCTCCTAAAATTCACAAACGACTTACTAGCAGCTAAAACCAACAGTCATTATTCCATACTCTTACTCTTGGACCTCTCCAATGCCTTTGATATAGTTGATCACCCCCTCCTCCTCAAAAAACTTAATTTGCTCGGTATCCATGGCTGTGCTCTCCGTTGGTTCGAATCTTACCTATTCTCACCACACCTTCAGTGTCACTTACAACTTTACTTCCTCCTCTCCAACACATCTTACTGTTGAGGTCCCCAAAAAGTTCTGTCCTTGGATCTCTACTAGAGTCGATCTACACATCCTCCCTCGTTGGGCTGATAGCCTCCCATGGCTTCTGCTACCATTTATATGCCAATGACACCCAAATCTATCTCTCTACCCCTAAGTTCACTCCATCAGTCTCCTCACTCATCACTGATTTACTAACAGATATATAAGCCTGGATGTCACACCACTTCCTCAAACTGAATCTATCTAAAACCAAGCTCATAATATTTCCTCCACCACAAGGCCCTTTCTCTGACTTCCCTGTCAAGATCAATGGCACAACTCTCAGTCCATCCCCACATGCCAGGGTGCTAGGGGTAGCCCTAGACTCTGAACTGTCCTTTCAGGCCCACATCCAATCCCTGTCCAAATCATGCCACCTTAGCCTCCACAACATCTCTAGAATATGTCCCTTTTTACAAATGACATTCACTCCCTGGTTATCTCTCGCCTTGACTACTACAACTCACTTCTCATTGGATTACTTTTACATACACTATTGCCCCTTCAGTCCATAATGAATGCTGCTACAAGACTCATCCACCTTACCAACTGTTCAATGTCCCCCACCCCTCTCTGCCAATCCCTGCACTGGCTTCCACTCACGCAACAAATAAAATTCAAAGTACTAACAATAATTTACAAAGCCATCCACAACTCTGCCCCAAGCTACATCACTAACCCAGTCTCAAAATACCAACAAAACCGCTCTCTTCAGTCTCCCCAAGACCTCCAGCTCTCTAGCTCCCTTGTCCCCTCCTCCCATGCTCGCCTCCAGGAACTCGCTACCCCAATCTGTCCAACTGTCCCCTAATCTATCCATCTTTAGACAATCCCTGAAAACCTTTTTCTTAAGCCACTTAAGGCCCGGACCATTTGGCTGGCCAAAGACCAAAGCACTGTTTGCGATTCGGCACTGCGTCGTTTTAACGGACAGTCGTGCGACGTGGCTCTCAAACAAAATTGACATCCTTTTTTTCCACAAATATAGCTTTCTTTTGGTGGTATTTTTTTTTTGTTTTTTGCGCTATAAACAAAAATAGAGCGATAATTTTGAAAAAAAAAGCAATATTTTTTACTTTTTGCTATAATAAATATCCCCCAAAAATATATAAAAAAAACAATTTAGGCCGATACGTATTCTTTTACATATTTTTGTTTAAAAAAAATACGCAATAATTATTGGTTTGCGCAAAAGTTATAGCGTCTACAAAAATTGGGGATAGTTTTATGGCATTTTTATTAATATTTTTTTTTACTAGTAATGGCGGCAATCATCGATTTTTATCATGACTGCAACATTGGACACTTTTGACGCCATTTTGGGACCACTGTCATTGATATCGCGATCAATGCTATAAAAATGCACCGATTACTGTAAAAATTACACTGGCAGTGATGGGGTTAACCAGTAGGGGACGCTGAAGGGGTTAAGTGTGTCCTACTAACTGTAGGGGGGTTCTCTATGTGTGACACGACACTGATCACCGCTCCCGATTACAGGGAGCTGTAAACAGTGTCCTGTCACTAGGGAGAATGGGGAAATGCTTGTTTACAACAGCATTTCCCCGTTCTTCTTCTCTGTGAGACGATCGAGGGTATCCCCGCGGACACTGAGTCCACGGGATCCGCGGTCGGACTCACGGAGCTTGCGACGGGCGCATCTTAAAGGGGACGTACAGGTACGTCCATCTGCCCAGCCGTGCCATTATGCCGACATATATCGTCGTGCGCTGGTCCTTAAGCGGTTAAAGAAGCTTATCCTGCTTCTAAATAATACAGTTTTACTTTCCCATCAGCTCATTACCCACAGTTATTACCTTTTGTATCACTTAACCCTACCTCCTAGATTGTAAGCTCTAATGAGCAGGGCCCTCTGATTCCTCTTGTACCAAATTGTAATGTAACTGTAATGTCTGCCTTAATTTTGTTAGACGCTGCGCAAACTGTTGGCGCTATATAAATCCTATATAATAATAATAATAATAAGAAGAAGAAGAAGACCTCATTTACACTTGGCTTTTTCTGGCTGCCGAGGAGCCAAAGGTGGAGAATATAGCTGTCCATTGAGGTGAACGGCTGCATGCACTTGTATTCCCGTAAACACCATGTTTTTTTTGCGTCTTTGTTTACCCATGCATAAGCTTATAATGTACTTCATAAACATGAAACTTATGTTTTTTGGGAATATGTCATATGCACGTGAAAACATCAGCACTTATGTGGTTATAAGTCTGTGCAGCCATTCACATCTATAGGTGCCTGTATGTGCCACCTGCAGCTCCCCAGGTGCAGAAAAACAAGATCATTTTTAAAGCGGATGTGCCATGGGAAAAAAATATTAAAAGCCAGCAGCTACAAATACTGCAGCTGCTGACTTTTAATATTAGGACACTTACCTGTCCTGGAGTCCAGCGCCGATCGCAGCAGAGGACGAGCGATCGCTCGTCTCTCTGCTGCTCCCCCCGCCATCCACGCTGAGGGAACCAGGAAGTGAAGCGCTGCGGCTTCACTGCCCGGTTCCCTACGGCGCATGCGCGAGTCACGCCGCGCCTGCCGATTGGCTCCCGCTGTGTGCTGGGAGCCGAGTGTTCCCAGCACACAACGGGGGGGGGGGGCGACGGGATGTGACGGAATGCCCGTCTTTTGCCCGTGAATGCCGGGCCGGAAGTGGGTGCAAATACCTGTCTTTAGTCAAATGTGACAACGGAGGGGGGGAGGGTTCCGATCAGCGGGACTCCACTTTAGGGTGGAGAACCGCTTTAAGCCAGATCCTGCCTGCATCTCTAAATGTCCATATGAATGAGATCTAAGGCCTAAAAAATATATGATCATCAGTGTGACAGGTACGAGTATGTATGAAAGTGATACTAAAGTCTCGTTTTTTTTGGGGGGGGGGGGGTTAAAATTAACAAACATGTTACAGTTACCTGTTCTGTGCAGTGGGTTTGCACAGAGCAGCCCCTATCCTCCTCCTCTCAGGTCCCTCACCGGCCCCTCACTAGCCCCTCCCTCCTGCCGAGCACCCCCACAGCAAGCTGCCTGCTATGGGGGCACCTGAGCCAAGCCGCTGCTCTGTGTGTCCATTCAGACATGGAGCTGCAGCTATGCACTCCCCTTCTCTCTCCTCATTGGCTCACTGACTTTGATTGACAGCAGCAGGAGCCAATGGTCCCGGATAGCTGAGTCTGTCGTGCAACATCGCTGGATCAAGATGAGGTAAGAATAATGCCCCATACGCACAAGCAGAATTTCCGCCAGAAAAAGTGTGATGTGAGCTTTTCATCGGAAATTCTGACCATGTGTTTGCTCCGTCAGACTTTTCACCAGCAAAAGTTTGAGAGCAGGTTCTCAATTTTTCAGACGGAAAAAAATCCTGTCGGAAAATCCGTTCGTCTGTAATGGAATTCCGACGGGAATATACCACGCATGCTCGGAAACAATTTGACGCATGCTTGGAAGCATTGAACTTATTTTTCTCGCCTCGTCGTAGTGTTGTATGTCACCACGTTTTTAATGCGCAAAAGTGCACCGCATACTAGCTCATTATGAAATACTTACCTCGGAACGAGGAGAAGAGAACTTACCTGGTCCACGCCGAGCGAGATGTCATCTTGACTCGGCGTGACTTCCGGGTTTCGCCGCTCCAGCGCTGTGATTGGCTGGAGCGGCGATGTCGACTTCAATTCGGCAAGGTCCAGCGGCTGCCGGTCCTTTAGCCGAGGATACCCCCCTGCGCATGCGCCGCTGCAATCAGCGGCGCATTGCGAGGGGAATATCTCCTAAACCGTACAGGTTTAGGAGATATTCTCTATACCTACAGGTAAGCCTTATTATAGGCTTACCTGTAGGTAAAAGTTAAAAAAATGGCTTTACAACCACTTTAAGTTTAGAGTGTTAGGCCTCATTCACACTTGGCCTGCTCCTGTCGGCTCAGCGGGAGATCAGTCCGCAGATCTCCGCTGAGCCGACGGATGACAAGCTCCTCTCTGCTCACTGAGCGGGGAGGGGCTTGTCGGGCACCGCTGTGTCCTATGGAGCGATCTGATGAAAACGGACAGCATGTCCGTTTTCATCAGATCTTACCCGATCTGATCCCCATGGACGGATGGGGACGTGGCCCCCATACGTCTGTTTTTAGTGGGTCGGATGTCAGCGGACATGTCTCCACTGACATCCGACGCTCCATACCGATGCATGGAGTGGCCGTTCAGGTTCGTGACAGACGGACCCGAACGGCCCAGTGTGAATGAGGCCTTAGGCTGGCCATAGATGAGTAAATTTCATTCCTGCAACCATGGGTTACAGGAAAGAAAATGACTTGATTCCCCCATCAACACAGTTAAGTGTTGACAGGGGAATCCCTCCCACTGACCTATTGTGTTATAATAAAACACGATTTATATTATATGAATGGTAAGGTGCATGAACCAGACAACGGGAAACCTAAATGCACTTCCGGCGCCGGGGATCAAATATCAACTGATCCCAAGTGAAGAAAAAAGATGTAGCACAAGTGAAGTGGATTCTATCAATAGTAATTAAAATTGATAAAAAAAACGAAGAGCAGCTATTTAAAATGGGTAAAACCCATTGACAGTATAAAACAAAGTATCAAATAAATAGAACTATGGTTCAAAATGATAAAAACAGCGCTGTAAAAATTGTAGTGAATAACCCCAAAAGAGAGGTTTACTAGTGAAAATACAGAAGTGGTGTGTTAGGTGATCAAAAATCAGGTGGAAGTGCACCCTATACCCTATTTAAGATTCACCCAAATAATGTGAGAGTGCCCACTTCTGAAATGCAGGCTTACCGCAGCCTGTAAGGCCCCTTTCACATTGAGGAGTTTTTCAGGCGGTAAAGCGCTAAAAATAGCGCTGCTATCCCGCCTGAAAAACTCCTGCACTGCAGACTCAATGTGAAAGCCCGAGGGCTTTCACACTGAGGCGATGCGCTGGCGGGAGACAAAAAAATCTCCTGTCAGCAGCATCTTTGGAGCGGTGAGAGGAGCGGCGTGTATACCGCTCCTTCACCGCTCCTTCCCATTGAAAACAATGGGAACCACGGCAATACCGCCCGCAATGCGCCTCTATAGAGGCGCATTGCGGGCGATATTAACTCTTTATCGGCCGCTAGCGGGGGTTAATACCGCACCGCTAGCGGCTGATACCCGCGGCAATTCCGGCGGTATAGCGCCGCTATTTTTAGCGGCGTTATACCGCCACCGCAGCTCCCGCCCCAGTCTGAAAGGGGCCTTAAGGGGACGTTTTAAACTCACAAGCACTCCTTCAACTGATCTTCAAAATCTCTGTGACGGTCAAGCTTAGTGATGTTACATGTAAACAACAAAAACACTAAGATAGTGAAGTATTGCTAACACATTATTCCATACACTATTAAGGAGATAAATCCCCCTATGTAAAATGCCCGTACAGGAAAATATAAAAGAATGAACAAAAAGCAAGCCTGTATTCTCTGCTGTAGTCTGCTGTAGTCGCCGTCCTGGACACCAGGGGCCGCACGAGTGCTTCTGACGCCGGTATACAGGTGGATGGTTGTAGACTGCAGGGAGGCTTCCGTGTTGCGCTGTTGTAGCCACGCCCTGACGCGTTTCGTCACTTCCGACTTCGACTTATACAGAATTTATATAGTTATATAGTTCCTAACAGTTTGTTAAAGGCGATGTAAAGGTATTGATTTTTTTACATAAAAATAACAAACATGTTATAATTACCTGTTCTGTGCAAGGGTTTTTCACAGAGCAGCCCTGATCCTTCTCTTCTGGGGTGCCTCACCAGCGCTCCTGACTCCTCCCCTTCATCAGTTGCCCCCACGGAAAGCAGCTTTCCATTGAGGCCCCTGATGAAGGGGAGGAGCCAGGAGTGCATCCCCCTGTGTCACTGGATTTGATTGACAGCAGCAGGAGCCAATGGCTTCTGCTGCTATTAATCTATCCAATGACATGAGAGCCAGCGGCAGGAGCCGCTGGGCTTGCGTACGGCACTGGAATGAATAGGCTCAGGTAAGAAAAAGTGGGGTCTGGGGGCGCGCTGCAGCAAAGAAGGTTTTTCACCTTAAATGCATGAAGATGAAAGCGTTGAGACTTTACAACCCCTTTAAGTGTTTACCCGCATGGGAGACATGGTTTACTGTGCGGCAGTATGTTAAAATCAATGACAGGTGGATGGCTGCACAGATCTGCATCCCCTGAGCTTACATTTGTGCATTGGTCCTGCATGGATTTACACTGCGGGATGTGAATGGAAATCAGCCATCCACCAATTTTTAACAGGCAGCATGCATGCGGATGCATGGAAATGAACAGGAGCAGGGTTCTTTTTCTCTGGTACACTGGCACTGCAGTCTGACATGACGGCACCAATGTACAACACATAGGGATTTCTAGCACATCGCATGTAAATCTTCAATGTGTACCGTGTGATCAGTGCTTGTTACACATCCAAACAACCTTGCCTTTGTGCCTTCTGTTTTTGTTATTATTATAACACATGATTTATATTATATAATAATTATTATTATTTTACAAGATTTAGATAGTGGCAACAGTTTGCACAGGACCGATACTGTTCAGAGGGCTGTGTTTACCTGCATAGAAGGCATGGTGTTTCGTGCAGGCAACCTGGTAAAATCAATGACAGGTAAACAGCTGCATGGATCTCCAGTCACCTTCCGTCGTGTACATCTGTGCAGAGTAATTCATTGATCAGAATGCAGACAGACGGTGCTCTGATCCGTACATCGGTCCTGCAAAGATGTACACTTGGGGACGCACTTGGAGATCTGTGCAGCCACCCGCCTGTCATTAATTTTAACAGGTTGCCTGTGCAGAACAACATGCCTTTCTGTGTGGGTGTATGGAACAGTGCGCCCGTGTGGATGAGGCCTATAAAGCACTGTGCAAACTGTAGGCACTATATAAATCCTGTATAGCAATAATAATAATAACAATATGATGGAGAAAACACAGAGGCAGCATTGCTTAGATGTGTAAAAAGCACTGCAATCTAGGATCACACCGTACACATTGCAAAATTAACATGTGATTTGCTGGGAATCACTGGGGGAGATTTACTAAAACTGGAGCACTCAGAATGTGGTGCAGCTGTGCATGAAAGCCAATCAGATACTAAGGGCCCTTTCACACTGGTGCGTTTTTCCCGCGTTTTTCCCGCGTTTTCACGGTAAAAATAGCGATATTAAAACGCCCATAAAACGCTCCTCATGCCCCCTCCATTTAAATGAATTAAAAAACGCTGTAAAAACGCGGTTAAAACGCGGCAAAAACGGAGCATTAAAATCGCGGTAAAACACTGCGATTTTACCGCGTTTTAAATTCATTTCAATGGAGAGGGGCATGGGGAGCATTTAATAGCGCTATTTTTACCGCGAAAACGCGGCAAAAACGCACCAGTGTGAAAGGGCCCTTAGGGCTCTTTCACACTGGCGGCCTGTTTAGGTCCGCCTGACAGTTTTTTTTGCGGACCTGAACGGGCGCTCCGTGCTCCTCTATGGAGGAGCGGTGACATGCCCGCTGACATCCGACCCGCTCCGATCCGCCAAAGTGTGACAGAAGAAAAACCTACTTTTCCATCCGTCTGGGGGATCGGATCGGGTAAACATGGACAGGCGGTCTGTGTTCATCTGATCCCCCCATAGGGGAGAGCGGAGAAAAGACAGGGTGGTCCCGGCTCAGCGGGGATCAACGGAGCGATCCCCGCTGAGCAAGCGGAGGTTCACGGGGCGGATCAGTAATGAAATGTGAAAGGGGCCTTACTTCAGTTTGTTCAATTAATGGGCCATACACACGTTTAGAATATCGTACGAAAAATACCGCTTTCAAATCGATCGTACGACAATCTGATCGTTAGTACACAGCTTTCGTCCAAAATTATCCAAAGGGACAAACAAGAACATTCTACGATACCAGATCATACGATTTTCATTTAATCAGTACAGTTTTCATCTGAAAATACAAATGCACTACAACACATTACATTACTTTTGAAGCGATCATACGATAATTTGATCGTTAGTACACAGCTTTCATCCAAAATTTTCCAAAAGGGACAAAACAAACACAAAAATGTTTCTCGTAGGATACCAGATCGTACGACTTTAGTTTAGCCCAGGTTCACATTGGGCTGTGGGAATGAAGACGTGCGAGTTCAGCTGAACTCGCACGATTTCACTCCCGCTTGTCAGTCCCGATTCCGGCCGCGATTATAGAGACATCTGTGCAGTTTCTTCACAATAAAAAACGTGGGCCGAAATAGCGAAAAGTAGTACAGAAACTACTTTTTGAAATCGGTGCAGCACCGCAGATGCGGCGTCGCACTGATTATGACAGTGCCATTGACATATCAAATCGACATGTCAAATCGCACCAGTGTGAACCAGGGCATAATCAGTAATGTTTTCGTAGAAAAATACAATACAAATACACTACATCACTTCAAAGCGATCGTACGATAATCTGATTGTTAGTACACAGCTTTCGTCCAAAATTATCCAAAGGGACAAACATTAAATGTTTTCTCATACAATACCAGATCGTATGATTTATTCATTTAATCAGTACAGTTTTCCTCTGAAAATACAAATACACCACAACACATTACGTAACTTTGAAGCGATCATACGCTAATCTGAAATTTTCCAAAGGGACAAAACAAACAAAAAAATGTTTCTCGTAGGATACCAGATCGTGTGACATTAGTTTAATCAGTAAATTTTTCATACAAAAATGCAATACAAATTCACTATATCAGTTCGAAGCGATCGTACGATAATTTAATTGTTATCCAAAAGGGACAAAACATGAAAATGTTTCTCGTACGATACGAGATCGTTTTCATTTAATCAGTACAGTTTTCCTCTTAAAATACAATACAAATACACTACAACACATGTCATCACTTCTGGATTTTTATTCTGCCGTATGAGAATTTTCATACTTTAGTAACCTATTCGTTTTCAATATGAAGACTGGCATGCAAAGAAAAAAAAACCTGACGATTGTTCCTCCGATAATCTCATTGTGTGTACTAGGATTAGGCTTTGACAATAAAACCTGAAATCTGATTGGTTTCTATGTACAGCTGCACCAGATTTTGCACGCTCCAGTGTTAGTAAATCTCTATGCATTGTACATTGGTGCAGACATGTCAGCCTGCAGATTACAGAAACACATCCCCGGTCCTGTTCATCTATAGTAAATCAGGACTAGCACATATACTGTATACAAAATTATATATATACATAAAGACTGTCTATGAAGACTTCTGTAAGAGAGAATGAGAAGGAAAAATCTGGTGTTAATGACTGGAAATCAATATATTTCCCTTTACATACTGGCTGAGGATTTGCACCTGTGACACCCTGGATGGCTATTGTCCTCAATAATAGAGATGAGCACAGAGCTCAGATGAGTGCAGGAGTAGGTGTAGGGTGACAGAGGATTGATGTCCCCCCTCCCCATGCTGGCTATTGTGTGTGCTGATCCCTGTCAGGCTCTTTGTGCTCAGTGTATATGTACATAGAGGGCCCAGGTCTGGAGGAGCCTGCACTGTATGAGGAGAAGAGCTCATAGAGTGCACACAGCCCTTCATCCTCTCAGGCTCTCCTCTCCTCTATACACAGGTTCTCCTCCACACACAGACTCTCCTATGAGAAGGTGGAAGCCCCCCGGTGTACCATAGAGAAGCAGAGTCTCTCATACTCACACGCCGTGTCCTGAGGGGGGAAGGTCCTCCGTGTTCAGGGCTCCTCAGTCAGCACGGCCGGGGTCAGGCAGCCTCTGCAGTGATGTTGTGGGGGGTGCAGGGTGTGAGGGAGGAGGAAGGAGCTGAGGCCTGCGAGTCTATGACGATGAGGTGGGGGCTCCTCTCCGCCTGCTGGGATGTACAATTCCTGTCAGAGGAGGGAGAGCTGTGGGCTGGGCCATGCAGCCTGTAATTTGGGAAGATGGTGAAGGGAATGAAGCTGCTCCTTTGTTTTGCGAATTGCGAGGACTTTATTCTGAATTAGTAACAGACCATAGAATGGGAATCGTCCTTCTTCCCCTGGAGCTCCTCTCCATCATGATGCTGTGTGATCCGTTAGGATACATGTTATTAATATCATGGCAATTATATCTCCCTCCTCCTCCCCCAGTAGGAATATCATTTATATGCTGTATAAGGTCTCAGGGCATTTAAAACATGGCTTTTTTTTTCCCTGCCTTCGAAGTAATGCTGGCCATACACTATACGAAAATTCGGCCGAAAATCGGTCGTAAAGAAAGATCTTTAGTTTTTCGGCCAGTTAATGGGTACAAAATCGAAAATCGTTTGGACGTTTTTGAGTTTGGAAATTTTCTGCCGAACGAACGATAAATCGGAAGGTTAATGTGTTTCCCGTCTGAACTTTCTGCACTAGGTATATGTAAAAAAAACTAACCATTATTTTTATTTTTTTATGTCCACTGAACGATTTATCGCCCATTACATGATGGCACTATCGTTTGCACTCACGAAAGAACTTTCGTTTTTCGAAAGTTCTTTCGGACGATTTTTCGTGGAGTCTATGGCCAGCATTAGTCTATGTGTCCATGTACATATAGGTGTTTACAGGCATAAAAAGGAACCCACGGTGGCCAGCGCGTTCAGGAGATGAGTGTTTCAGTGACAAAAAATGCTTAAGGCTGCATTCACACCTGAGCGAAACGCTCATCTCAACGCCCAAAAAAGCAAAATCCCATTTGTTTAAATGGCCCCTGTTCACATCTGAGCATTCGCCGAAGCTCAAAAAAGTACATGAGCTTCATTTTAGGCATATTACATCAGTTTTACTGCTTTTTACATTGGTGACCTTTGGACCTCAAAACGCCTGTACAAAAACGCTGCTAAAGACGGCAAAAAAAACACCTGAAAACAATACCTAAAACGCCTAACATGTCTAAACGCGCATTAGAACTAGGCTCGTCTATTGCATGGGCGTTCATTTATTTCATTGGCCAGAATAAATTATAATTCTGCCCGATGGAAATAATGAAGTGCTTGATGCTCCTAAACATGTTTGCAAAACTCAAAGATGATGTTACGCAGAGGAAATAGATACCAAACATGACACACTTTAAAATTGAGCACACTCGTGCAATGGCGACGAAAGGCATACATTTTACTATCCTTAGGCAGCGATTTATAAGCGTTACAGGTTACCATTTTGTATTTACAGGGAAGGTCTTGTGCTAGAATTACTGCCCATGATCTGACATTAGTGGTGATATGATCACCGTTTACTTGAGTTGACGCAAGTTCGCCTTTGCACAGGGGGACAGGGGCACTTTCTTTTTTTTATTATTAATTTATTTTATTCTTAAAATGTTTACACTTGCTTTAATTATATATATATATATATATATATATATATATATATATATATATATATATATATATATATATTTAATATATTTATCACTTTCACAAGGAATGTAAACATCCTTGTGACAGCAATAGGCATGTGACAGGTACTCTTTATGGAGAGACCTGGGGTTTATAAGATCCTGAATTCCTTTTCTGCCCTTAAAAGCATTAAAAACACCTAGATCTGTATTTTCTAATGCTTTAGATTTTTTTTAAATGGTGCTGTGGACAGCCGGGTAAACCAGACATGATGTCAGGTCATTGCTTCCGTGTTACCATAGCAGAGGACCGATCATAGCCGATCTGGGCTTTGTTTGGCTTTCTGACCAGCTGGCGGAAACACCAGCTGGTCGCTTGGGTCTCCTGGTGAGACGGGAGAGCCCAAACGAGTCGTGGAAGGGGGGTTCCCTCCCGCTGCTTTTAATAGCAATCGAGTGGCTGGTTAGCCACTCTGATTGCTATTACAAGAAAACCAACTGTACTGGGATGATGTCTGCATCATCCTGGTTCAACCATTTAATGACCGATGACGTACCAGGTATGCGACTGGTTGGCAAGTGGTTAAACCCTTCTATTCTTTACAGTCAAGGAAGTTGCTTCAGGTTGGTCTGCAACTTATCCATGTGATCATTTATGACACCAGCCATTTGATGGTTTGACAGTTTGGTTGAGAACACAAGCAAATGTGACAGCCTCCTCGCGCCTGATTTAACCCTGTAAATGCCACACTACCACACCTAAATTACATGCTGCGTTCACAACACACAGCATTGTGGCCATGCAATGTGTATAGCCCTGAGCAACTGCATGCCCAGGTTCAGGAAGGAAGTTAGGAGCACTAAAACAGTGGATAAACCACCTGGTTTTACTGCTCCCTAGCTGCACATGTAAACCAAGACTTACAGTAATACTATGTTTGATTGTATTAACCACTTGCTGGTTAATACCCTCACTATACTGTCCACCCATTGGGAATGCAGTGACAAACCATGTGGTGCACTTTTGGCACTGTTCCTGCCAGTGCACACCAGCAGCATGTTCAGTGCAGCTGTCTGATGTGACTGAGCCCCAGTGCTGGATTAAACTCTGTGGGCCCCCTCACAGATCGCTGTTTGTGTGAGTGTGGTATTGATTCAACGTTCACCTTTGCACATGGGGACAGGGGCACTTTAATTTTTTATATTATTATTAATTTATTTTATTTTTTTCACTCTTTCATTTTTTTTTTTTTGATCCCTGTTATTGCTGTTACAAGGAATGTAAACATCCTTGTGACAGCAGTAGGCATGTGACAGGTACTCCTTATGGAAAGATGTGGGGTCTATAAGACCCCAAGTTCCTCCTCTGCCCTTAAAGCATTAAAAACACCAAGATCTGTATTTTTAAATGCTTTAGATTTTTTTAAACGGTGTTGACATTAAAATAATTGTTTATCTAAAAAAATAGAGATCCTGACCCCTTAAAGCAGATTAAACAGCACAGTTCTTGTGCGGTGTAATTTTCCCCCTCCCCTTAAACTGTAAAAAACCTGGCTGATCAAATGTTATAAATGGTCACTGCCAGCCCCTCTATTACAGTTAGGCATAGCACACTGTATGTGTCTTATAAAAATTGGGGAGGGAAATACAGTTTTAACCACTTAACCCCCGGACCATATTGCTGCCCAAAGACCAGAGCACTTTTTGTGATTCGGGACTGCGCCGCTTTAACTGACAATTGCGCGGTCGTGCGACGTGGCTCCCAAACAAAATTGGCGTCCTTTTTTTCCCACAAATAGAGCTTTCTTTTGGTGGTATTTGATCACCTCTGCGCTTTTTATTTTTTGCGCTATAAACAAAAATAGAGCGGCAATTTTGAAAAAAAATAATATTTTTTACTTTTTGCCATAATAAATATCCCCCAAAAATATATAAAAAAAACTTTTTTTCCCTCAGTTTAGGCCGATACGCATTCTTCTACATATTTTTCGTAAAAAAAATCGCAATAAGCGTTTATTGATTGGTTTGCGCAAAAGTTATAGCGTTTACAAAATAGGGGGTATTTTTATGGCATTTTTATTAATATATTTTTTTTACTAGTAATGGCAGCGATCAGCGATTTTTTTTCGGTACTGCAACATAATGGCAGACACTTCGGACACTTTTGACACATTTTTGGGACCATTGGCATTTTTATAGCGATCAGTGCTATAAAAAATGCATTGGATTACTATAAAAATGCCACTGGCAGTGAAGGGGTTAACACTAGGGGGTGGGGAAGGGGTTAAGTATGTCCCTGGGTGTGTTCTTACTGTGGGGGGGGGTGGCCTCACTAAGGGAAACACTGATCTTCTGTTCATACATTGTATGAACAGAAGATCAGCATTTCCCCCGCTGACAGGATCGAGAGCTGTGTGTTTACACACATAGCTCCCGGTCCACGCTCTGTAACGAGCAATCGCGGGTGCCCGGAGGCGATCGAGCCTGCCGGGCACACGCACGGGCCCCTAGTGGCCGCTCATAGAGCCGCCGTATAGCTACGGGCTCTCGCCCAGGAGAGCCGACCTGCCGCCGTATAATGACGGTGGCTGGTCGGCTAGTAGTTAAGCCATGTACACACGATCAGTCCATCCGATGAGAACGGTCTGATGGACCGTTGTCATAGGTTAACCCGATGAAGCTGACTGATGGTCTGTCGTGCCTACACACTATCGGTTAAAAAAAACGATCGTGTCAGAACGCGGTGACGTAAAACACAACAACGTTATGAAAAAAAAAGAAGTTCAATGCTTCCAAGCATGCGTCGACTTGATTCTGAGCATGCGTGAATTTTTAACCGATGGTTGTGCCTACTAACGATGTTTTTTTTCCCATCGGTTAGGAATCCATAGGTTAAATTTAAAGTAAGTTGGCTTTTTTTTAACCTATGGTTAAATGACCAATGGGGCCCACACACGATCGGTTTGGACCGATGAAAACGGTCCATCAGACCGTTGTCCTCTGGTTAACCTATCGTGTGTACGAGGCCTTAGAGTGATCTTCAGGCCGGTAACGTGACTCTCAGCCGGTCTCCAATGCTACTGCAGGAGGGGCTGAGTGGCCATGTGACCTCCCCGGCTGACATCAGAGGGAGATCTCAGCCTCTTCTGCAGTAGCCATGTATCGGAGATGTAAAGCGGCCACGAGTTTTTCCCTGTTAAAAAAAAAAAAGCGGCCACGAGTCAAGTGACCGGTCTGAAGATCACTCTAAAAAAGTATTAACATTCCTTGTTTTCTAAAAAAAAAACGTGTGCTACGCCTAACTATAATAGAGGGGCTGCAGTAATTTACATATTTGGGTTCACAAACACTTTAAGGTAAACCGATGTGATGTCAGGTCATCGCTTTCGCGTTACCATAGCGGAGCGTCGATCAAAGCCGATCTGGGCTTTGTTTGGCTTTCTTACCAGCTGGCGGAAGTGCCTGTCAGAAACCACGAATCAGACTGAGACAGAAGTGCAATAAAAATCACACTATTTAATACAATGGTAAAATGGTATAAACAGACCAAAGGTAGTCAAAACATAGCCAGAGTTCGGTAACCAGGACAGGTAGTCAGAACAAGCCAAAGAAACAGGAGTCCAGAGATCAGCAAAGTTGGGCGCAGCAAACAGGATCAGGACCCAGAAGGGAAGTCAGCCAAGCAAAAGTCTATCACAGGAAAACACAGCAGAGAGTCCAGATATGTTGACCAAGGCAAAGGCACAGAATATCTGATCTAAGGAGTTTATATAACCAGCATCTCTAGCTGACGAGCAGGAAATGAAGACCAGATGAGTCACTGTGGAAGGAAGAGTCTTTGGCAATTAACCGAAAGCTGAGCACAGAGTTTTGCGAAGGAAGGGCTGAGCCCAGCCCTGACAGTGCCGTCTAGTCGCTTGGGTCTCCTGTTGGGATGGGAGAGCCAAGCAAATCGTGGAAGGCAGCGGGAGGGGGGGACGTCCCTAAAAGACAATAACTACAAATATTTGTGAGTGCCAGAGCACTAGAATAGGCCACAAACTTTGATGCATGACATAGGATTTTTTGAAATTTCTAGCAGGGGTCTAGCTGTGGAAACATTGTGTGGCAACTTTACAGTGCCTACACAAAATAATGCTAACCCTGCAACAAACATTAAAAATCTGCCAGCTGAGGTGAAGCTGTGGAAACATTGGGGGGGGGGGGTTTTACTAAAACTGGAGCGTGCAAAATCTGCTGCAGCTCTGGTCAGTTTCAGGTTTTATTATCAAAAGTTAAACATTATTGAAAACACTTACATATACCCAGTGAAGTGGCTATCCTCAGCTGATACCAGTGGCATCACTAGGGGTTGGCTAATGAGACTAGAACCCTGAATCTGGGGCCCATAGTCCATAGCCGTCCCTACCATGAGAGTGTCATGGGCTACCTGGCACAGCGCAGTTCTGCACAGCCGCGGCACTCTCACTGAGTATGCACTCAAAGCTTCACTGACAGCCAGAGCCAGGAGATCAGTGTGAGACGAGTCTCCTCCTTGCTCTGCCCATATCATAGAGGAACTTTCTCACACAAGCTCCTGAGCTGGGGAGGCAGCAGGTGGGAGGAGGGGGGAAACTCTGTACTACCTTAGCCTGTCTTCTATATACCCTAGCCTCTCTATATACCTTAGCCTGTATTCTATATACATTAGCCTGTCTTTTACATACACTAGCCTCTCTGTATACCCCAGCTTGTCTTCTGTATACACTAGCCCCTCTGTATACCCTAGCCTGTCTTCTGTATACCATAGCCTCTCTGTATGCCATAGCCTCTCTATATGCCCTATCCTCTCTATATGCCCTAGCCTGTCTTCTGTATACCCTAGCCTCTCTGTATACACTAGACTCTCTGTATACCCTAACCTGTCTTCTATATACCCTAGCCTCTCTGTATGTGACAATGACATGATGTAAGGGGGAGGCTCTCTGGGGACCCTGATGTAAAGGGGAGGCTCTATGGGGATCCTAATGTAAGGGGGAGGCTCTCTGGGGACCCTTTTGTAAGGGGGATCTCTGGAGATCCTGCTGTAATGAGGGGGGCTTTGGGGACCCTGATGTAAATGATTATAAATATATATACTGTATATATATATAGTACATATATGCACACAGAAGTATATTATATACATACAGTGCCTTGCGAAAGTATTCGGCCCCCTTGAACTTTGCGACCTTTTGCCACATTTCAGGCTTCAAACATAAAGATATAAAACTGTAATTTTTTTTTGAAGAATCAACAAGTGGGACACAATCATGAAGTGGAACGAAATTTATTGGATATTTCAAACTTTTTTAACAAATAAAAAACTGAAAAATTGGGCGTGAAATTATTCAGCCCCTTTACTTTCAGTGCAGAAAACTCTCTCCAGAAGTTCAGTGAGGATCTCTGAATGATCTAAATGACTAATGATGATAAATAGAATCCACCTGTGTGTAATCAAGTCTCCGTATAAATGCACCTGCACTGTGATAGTCTCAGAGGTCCGTTTAAAGCGCAGAGAGCATCATGAAGAACAAGGAACACACCAGGCAGGTCCGAGATACTGTTGTGGAGAATTTTAAAGCCGGATTTGGATACAAAAAGATTTCACAAGCTTTAAACATCCCAAGGAGCACTGTGCAAGCGATAATATTGAAATGGAAGGAGTATCAGACCACTGCAAATCTACGAAGACCTGGCCGTCCCTCTAAACTTTCATACAAGGAGAATACTGATCAGAGATGCAGCCAAGAGGCCCATGATCACTCTGGATGAACTGCAGAGATCTACAGCTGAGGTGGGAGACTCTGTCCATAGGACAACAATCAGTCGTATACTGCACAAATCTGGCCTTTATGGAAGAGTGGCAAGAAGAAAGCCATTTCTTAAAGATATCCATAAAAAGTGTTGTTTAACCTCCCTGGCGGTATTATTCTGTCTGGAATTACGTACCAAAAGCGGTACAATTATTTTGCAAGGAAATTGGCGTTTTATACTGTAGGCCTGTAATTTTTAGAAATAACTCACTTAAATCTGACCAAGCAAGAGTCTTGTAGGCATCCCGGGTATGATTTTTTTTTTTTAAACAAAATTATAAATTATAATATAATAAATAATTATAACAAATAATAATATAATTATAATAAAAATTATTCAATAATGTAATCAACTCAAAATCACTGAAATTTGCAGTTGCAGAATTGTCGCTGTCATTATTTTTTTTTTTTTATGACGAATTTCCCTGCAAATCGCTATCGCACATTTCTGCAAGTGATTATAATTTATTATCGCTGTTTTCTAGCTGATCTAAAACCATTTTTGACATAAAGGGACACTTTTGGACAATCTACAGTTTTTAGGCAGAAATGACATTTTTTATTATATAAAAGTACATGCAGGGCACTGGGCAGACCACTAGGGACAAGGAGGGTGTGTATTTTTTACATACAGTACTGTAATCTATAAGATTACAGTATACTGTATGTAAAGTGTTTGTTTACTTTTTTGAATTTGGCGCCGTTCTCCGTCCCCGTGCGTCGTAACGTCGCAGGGAACGGAGATCGGCGGCACACGGGGACTGTGAATCGAGCGAGGAGGACCCGCTCGCTCACACAGCGGGTGGCATCGCTGGATCCAGGGACAAGGTAAGTAAACCAAGCCTGTGGATCCAGCGAAAGGTAAGCCCGTCCAGCCCGAGCGTGACTCGGGTTTACCGATCCTAACATGAAAAACCAACCCCGAGTCACGCTCGGGTTTACCGTCAGGGGGGTTAAAGTTTGCCACAAGCCACCTGGGAGACACACCAAACATGTGGAAGAAGGTCCTCTGGTCAGATGAAACCAAAATCAAACTTTTTGGCAACAATGCAAAACGTTATGTTTGGCGTAAAAGCAACACAGCTCATCACCCTGAACACACCATCCCCACTGTCAAACATGGTGGTGGCAGCATCATGGTTTGGGCCTGCTTTTCTTCAGCAGGGACAGGGAAGATGGTTAAAATTGATGGGAAGATGGATGGAGCCAAATACACTGATCACTGTAATAATGTCACTGGTTCCCATAAAAGTGTCAAAAATGTCAGTTAGGTATCCAATCTGTTCACTGCAATGTCACAGTCCCGCTTAACCACCTAAGCCTCAGACCACTTGGCTGGTCAAAGACCAGGCCACTTTTTGCGATTCGGCACTGCGTCGCTTTAACTGACAATTGCGCGGTCGTGCAACATGGCTTCCAAACAAAATTTACATCCTTTTTTTCCCCACAAATAGAGCTTTCTTTTTGTGGTATTTGATCACCTCTGTGGTTTTTATTTTTTGCGCGATAAACAAAAATAGAGCATCAATTTTGAAAAAAAAACAATATTTTTTACTTTTTGCTATAATAAATATGCCCAAAATATATATATATATATATATATATATATATATATACATTTTACATCAGTTTAGGCCGATACATATTCTTTTACATATTTTGGTAAAAAAAAAAAATCGCAATAAGCGTTTATTGATTGGTTTGTGCAAAAGTTATAATGTCTACAAAATAGGGGATAGTTTTATGGCATTTTTATTAATATTTTTTTTTACTAGTAATGGCGGCGATTAGCGATTTTTATCGTGACTGCAACATTATGGTGGACACATCGGACACCTTTAGTAAAAATATATATATAAAACCTGCACTTAGGAACGTGTAAACTGGCTGCTGCCCCCCCTAAAACCAAACCCCTAAGGAGTTGGTGAAGTAGAAAGTATATAAGAATGGGGGTGGTGGCACTGCCTAGGCCCTACCTCCTAAAAACCTTACCATGGCCCATATTCTCGTAGATTGGCGCATATTTAATCTGGCGTAGCGGATCTCCGATGCGCACCGCCGGCTTAACTTGGCGAGAGCCGGACCATATTCCCGGACCACATGCGTCCTACGCTGCGCTCGCGTAACTTAAATGTGTCGGCGTAAGTCGGCGCAAGTGACGGTAGGAGGGATGTGGGCGTGAAGCATTATAATGATCCGTGACCCCATGCAAATGATGTCCAGACCGAACGGCGCATGCGTCGGACGTGCCCCGCCCTCTGCGCATGCGCACAATGACAATAGGCGTAAATCCCTGCTGAGTTGGGCCGGCCCAGTGTATAAAAGCCTCAGCACATCCGCCCAGCTAGTGCAAAGTGACTCCCTTGGATTTCCTGTTTTTTGGAGTTTACACTTTGCTGCTATGCCAGGCCCAAGGAAAGACAGAAGAAAAAAAAACTTCAGCCATGCTGAGAGGGCAGTTGTTGTCTCAGCAATGGAGCGTTTTGATGCCAGGCTCCATGGTGCTGATAGTGGCAGCACGAGCAAAATTAAAAAGGAGGAGATTTTAAAAAGAGTGGCGGCACAGGTCAATGCCCTTGGCCATGAGGTGAGGACCCCCCAGGACATAATAAAGAAAATGAATGACCTGCGGGGTGTGGTCCGAAATAAAATGGGCACCATTGCTAAACATGCCAGGGGCACTGGAGGTGGGCCACCCTGTCCGATCCGGCTTACAGAGGAGGAGGAAGTGATAGCCCGCTGCCTGCGGAGGGAGCAGGTGGAGGGCCTGGAGGGCCATGACTCCAGTGAGCCGCCCATGAGGACAGGTAAGTGTGTTTTATCTTCTATCTGGTGTGTAGCATGTTTGGGGGGGGGGGACATGTGACAAGTGTGTGGGTCCACCAACATGTGAATTTTTTGTGTCATCCACAGGTGTGCAGGAGGGAGCTGGGCCGTCTACTGCTGGCAGTGTCCGTCCAACACCATCCCACCATGACCCCCTGGGAAGCCAACAGGCTTTGTTGGAGGGGAGTGGGCAGTCCTCCGCGCAGGAGGTGGTTGAGGAGGAGATTGCCCATGAGGAGGTGGTGGGCAATGAAGAGGATGTGGTCCAGAGCGAGCAGGAGGTGTTTTTATTTTTAGAGGAGTCGCATGAGGTGCCCGGACCATCACAACAACACCGCATCTCCAGCCCCTCAGGGTCTTCCAACACCCTCTCCAGCCCCTCCCGTCCCATCCCCCTCATCACCAGCCCCTCACGGCCCTCCCCCTATTCAAGTGCCCCAGCCACTCCTGTCCCCAGGAAGGCGACCCACAGGACAAGGGGTTTGGCAGGAGTCCTGCAGGAAAAGCTGGCCAGGCAGCAGGACCAGCAGAGCCGCCATATGGGGGACATTGTGGAGGAATTGAGGCGGCTGAATAACAGCCTGTCCTTCTCTGGAGCAGTGCCCGATGCTCTACAGGATGTGGCAGGAAACTCTGCAGCCACAATTACCAGCCTGGGTGAGCTGCATAACACCACAGCCGAACTTGTGGGGGAGGTCAGGTGCCTGCGGAAGGCTGTTCAGGCCCAGACTGCTTGCCAGGAGGCCCTGCTCACCCGCATAGCAGTGGCTCTAGAGGGCAGACAGCCAGCCAGGGAGGCACCTGGGGATGCTCCTCTACCCCCAAATGAGGCTCCCCCCAGGCAAGTGAGGGCCAGGAACCTGGGCACCAGGCGCAGTCCGCGCCGGGGCCAGTGATATTTTATTTTCAGATTTGTGCTCTGATTAAGAGTTTATTTTATTATTTATGCTCTGATTAAGAGCTTTCTTATTATTTATGCTCTGATTAAGAGTTTATTTTTTTATGGGTGCTGCACAAAGTAGTGCATAGTACAGTGTGAATGGTGTGTGAATGTGGGGGGGGTGACACTCCTGCCAGTAAGGGGTGTCACCCTCGGTCGCTGGGGATAAGTTCTCCCCAGGTCCGTGTGAAAGGTGTATGAATGGACAGCAACATCATTGGGGCCTTGACGCGGCGTTGCTGCTCCTTAGTACCGTGCGGTGTACTTCGGTCTAATCCAATGGGATGTGCATGTGGGGTGTGTGTGCTAGGGATCACAGTGGTGTGCATGCGTGCATTCTCATTGTGCAATGATTAATGTGTATTTTTAACGTTCAAAGATTCGTTCCACTAGACATCTCCTGATTGCTGATCCCTCAGAAGACGGGGTACCCTCGGTTAAGGGGGTAATGTCTGGTTGTGGGGTCAGGTCATCACGTAGATCAATCTCCAGGCCCTTTTTCACTGCAAAGTTGTGCAGCACGCAACATGCAGCGATGATCTGGCACACGAAGTTTGGGGAATACAGCAGGGTACCCCCAGTCTTATCCAGGCATCGGAAACGGGACTTCAGGAGGCCAAAGGTGCGCTCCACCACTGCACGGGTGCGTATGTGTGCAGCATTGTAGTTTTCCTCTCCTGGGGTTTGTGGGTTCCGGAATGGGGTCATTAGATGAGGTCCCAGTGCATATGCCGAGTCACCTGGAAGGGAAAAGACAGGAGGATGTTAGTCATGCATGTGCCCCTCGTGATGTCTGCATCATGGGGGGGGGGACAGTCATACCTGACACCCATGTCACTCACCAACCAGCCAGCTGTCCCCATACACGTTCTCTTCAAATTGTCTTGGGATGTCGCTTTGACGGTAGATGAAGCTGTCATGGCTGGATCCTGGGTGTTTGGCATGGACGTGCCATATGAGGCCATGGGCATCCACGATCACCTGGACATTGATGGAATGCCAGTGCTTCCTATTCATATAAATGTGCTGTGTCTCATGGGGGGGCTGTATTGCCACATGGGTGCAATCAATGGCCCCGATGGTGCGTGTGAATCCAGCAATTTCGCAGAACTCACTCATTACCTTCAGCCGCTGGACCTCCTGGGTGGGTCTGATGATGTGGTGGGACATGCGTCTTAGGATTGCAGGGACAACCTGGTGCACACATCTGCTCATGCTGGTTTGTGATATCCCGATCACGTCTCCACTTGTTCTTTGAAAAGAACCAGTGGCCAGGAAATGCAATGTTGCCAGGACCTTCACCAGTGGCTGCACTGCATGTGAGCGTTGTGTTGGGCTGGTGATGTCATCCTGCAGGGCTCTGGTAATTTCCAGGATGGCATCAGGGCTGAATCTGAAACGCCGATACACCTCCACATCAGCCATGCCAAAGAGGCTAATGCGCTGTGAAAATACCCTCTCACGTGCCCTCCTACGTGCCCTCCTCCTTCTACGTGCCTCTTCCTCTTCCTCTGCCTCTGTATACACTAGTAGTGCTAAGACCTCGCCTGCCCCTGGCATGTTGGCATACGAATGTGTTGTCCTATAAGTGTGGTTGCTCAGCTCGTCCGGGATGGTGCTGCTGTATTTGCTTTCAAGCTGACTTACTCAGGTCTGGAGCAAAGTTAACCGAGCTTTATGAGGAGTAACTTTCAGCCGGACATTCGTCTTACGCGCACATCGCGTAGCCTACGCCGATCGCGCGTAGGTTCGGGAATCTGCTTATGTACATAATTTGCATATTTGAATACTAATTCTATGGCCGCGTAGGATGCCTTCAGCGGAAATATGCGCCTACGCCGCGTAAACTTAAACGAGTTAGGACGGACGGGAGCAGCCTTGTTTCTGGCGGATCTGGTTCTGTGACTGCGGCGCATAGATAGGACGGCGCATCTTTACACTTACGCCGCGCATCTCCATTTACGCCGGCGGAACTTCTTTAAGAATATGGGCCCATGTGTGCAGATATAAGTAGTGAGATCAAGAGAAAAAAACTCCTGAATAAGAATTAATAGTGTAGACAAATAAAAATATGTGTAAAAACAATCATAAATAAAGTATGAAAATCAATAATGTGATCAGGAACCTAAAGGCGGACCTTAATCAGGTATGCGTGGTGGCCCCAACATTAGGTGACCTACCACCCTCTCTCACCTTCAGGGTCAATAAGATACCTATAGGTAATTACATACGTGAATACCATAGAAAACCAAAACACCATTTTTTTTTTTTTAAATGTGTAAATTAATAAATAGAGGTCAGAAAAGCAGCCTGAAATTCAAGGTGGAGTGTTCCAGATGATTCAAGGATTAGTCCATATAGGAGGGTCATATAAGGAAACAGTTATCTCTGAGACAGTTCTATTGAATCCAAACGACAGGACTTGGAGTAAAGGTTCTTGCAGTGGAGAAGGTGCTCCTATACACACAGTATATTTGCGGTGATCCCGGTGCTCCCCCACAAGGGTCCCCACACACCAGATGTAGCTCCCCACCAGGGGTATAAGGCATGTAGTATAGGCATCCCAGATATACACTGCTTCAGAACTCTCCTCAGCAGATCTCAGCTTTCCAGTCCCACAAATTTCAATGATCCCTCAGAGGAGAAAAAAATACTCCCACAGTGTAGTACTTTGATAAAAGTATATTTATTGCAGCCATAGGCTGTCAGAAAGAACCGCACTGTACAGTGGAAAAACGTCTCAAAACAAAATAAAAAGCAATAAAGATAAAAAAGCCCAGGTGCAAACGAGCTAGGCTCATACAACAGTGTGGCTGAACTGGGTAAACAGTAGGCGCCTGTAGCGGTGGTTTGCAGCGTGCACTCCAGCTGCCTTCCACCTCCCGCTTCCCCGGAATTGACATAATGCGCAACACCGCCTGACGCGCGTTTGGTAATGACGTCTTCTGAGGCGTTGTTTCTCATCAGTCACTGACATGTAGATAAGGGTGACACTGTGCAAAGTGGACCGCCTCCCCCCTGGGGTCAGCCAATAGATGGGGTTGAATATTAACATCCCTTCCCCCTCATAATGCATGGATGGGAATTTTGGAACGTGTTATACCGTTCCACGGTGATACTCCCCCTAGTGTTAAGATATCATATTAGCTCAAATCATGTTACATTAAGCAATTTGGTCAAAGGATTCCGGTGTTATCCCCACGTAACAACCATACCCGATAGTAAACGGGTTAGTTAATTCATCATGGGATACTCCAGATAAAATTAGGCCATCAGTTCAAAATTGACATAGGAGAGTATGTACAAGATGGAATGAAATATGATTAAACATCTGCAATAAGCATTTCGAAATAGCTAATACATTAATTAGTCATGAGGAAATTTCATATGGACATAAGTAAATGTGGCACAAAATGATAAATGAAAATAGAAAATGGGAAATTAAGAGAAAGAGATGCCAATAACATTGGTGGAACCAGCCCACAGATCCAACCAATATTAAGCTTCACGTAAGTACAGCCACTACTGTGTAGTCTATACTACGAAAAATCGTTTAATATGTAGGTCCCTCATGGGGGCAATACTCCAGAATTAATGAAATTTATATTTTAGAAAACCAGCAAAAAATATATAAAAAATGTATATAAACAAAAAAACCTACCCCAAGGCTATATAAATGTGGAACATAAGACTTATCCCCATTATACCATCTAACAGCCCCTAGAGCTTAAGGCCATTAGCTTGGTGCACCCCAGTATATCTAGGATCTCAACCTAATGGGAATCTAAAAGCACTAATTAGCTCCTGCATAGAGCAATGGTGCATACTGCATTTATTAGCCCATTTTGTCCCCCCCCCCCCCTTTATATATACCTCCAACTAGTCAAGTGGGGATGGGGGATTGATTGTTAATAGGTAATCCATGGCTCTATAAATTATGTTATATAGTAAATGGATGTGACCTGACACACACTATAATAAAAGTAGGACACATGGCGGCCTCCATCCCTAAATTTGTTATATAGGAGAGAGGAGTTTGTGGGACTTTAAATGAGGGAGCGCCATGTAAAAAGAAATACCATAAAAAGTAAATTACAGTACATGATTTATTTTTACAATCTTATATACATGTCAAATATTTTGTATCAAATAAATAGGTAGTCACAAGGCTTACTCTAGATATGCTGCTACATAGCATGCAATACAGAAATAAAATCATAGACATGGCAGATATATGCAATAAATCGGTAAGTATGTGGAATATGAACAGGTGATTGTTGGCATCTGGGGGCACTCTACGCGTTTCCTGGCATTTCAGCCAATCATCAGGAGTGTTTTTAGGACAGTATACTGGAAATGAGAATAAACAGAAATAAATGACGATGCATGAAAAGTGGGGAAGTACAGGGACTGTCCATACAAGCTGGGCGGGGAACCCACTGCTGATGGTTCACCATACGCAGCTGGGATTTCCCTCCCCGCCTTCCTTGTGCTAAATGGTCAATTAGGCATGATGTTGATGGGGGCCCCACCTGGGAATGGAGGTATATAGTAGCCTTGGAGTGGCTGGTGGTTCATTTGCTTGACCCAATCACTATGAACAACACATCTGATCCTGCACACAGGTCATCCTCTCTTGTTGGGAGCCTAGTCACCATTCTATGGTATGTTTTTTTTTCTCCCCTGTCTGGCTCTCTTCTTTGCACACTTTCCCATGCATTCCCCTTATGGGAACACGTTGATATTTCCTTACCCCTTCTTTTCAATTATTTTTTATTTACTTATTTATTTTTTAAACATTGTTTTAGGTACACTATGCACTTTACGTGCACACATAACATTTTGGATCAAGCTGTGACCACCGTGTCTTACTCCGGGCACTGTTCCTCGTTCTCATAGGTTCCCCGTCTTAACCCCGGGGGAGACATCCTGCCCAGACCCCCCTTCTTTCCTTGGCAGATACCGGACCGGGTCTTGTGGTGGCATAGTAAGTTTCCCAACTATTTCCATTCTGTTGGACAGTCCCTGTACTTCCCCACTTTTCATGCATCGTCATTTATTTCTGTTTATTCTCATTTCCAGTATACTGTCCTAAAAACACTCCTGGTGATTGGCTGAAATGCCAGGAAACGCGTAGAGTGCCCCCAGATGCCAACAATCACCTGTTCATATTCCACATACTTACCGATTTATTACATATATCTGCCATGTCTATGATTTTATTTCTGTATTGCATGCTATGTAGCAGCATATCTAGAGTAAGCCTTGTGACTACCTATTTATTTGATACAAAATATTTGACATGTATATAAGATTGTAAAAATAAATCATGTACTGTAATTTACTTTTTATGGTATTTCTTTTTACATGGCGCTCCCTCATTTAAAGTCCCACAAACTCCTCTCTCCTATATAACAAATTTAGGGATGGAGGCCGCCATGTGTCCTACTTTTATTATAGTGTGTGTCAGGTCACATCCATTTACTATATAACAAAGATTTGGGTGGAAGACACCCGCCAAGTGACCTGTCACACCTAATATACTGCTATTAATTTTTGCCTATTGCCCCCATATTGGCATTTAGCAATACTGCTACTTATAAATTTCCTATGCATTACCAGACTAATTCCTAACCTTTGTTCATTGTTTCTATACCAGTGTTTAGCCACATTGCTATTAGATCCCTTCCCTACCTTTGAATATATCCCTACATTATTAATCCCCATTGCTACCAGACCAATTCCCAACCTTTGTTTATTGCTCCTATACCAGTGTTTAGCAACACTGTTATTGGATCACTTTTTTATTTTTGAACATATCCCTGCATTTACTATTTTTCCATGTACTATTTTTGGTCTACTACTGATATTAGACTAATTTCCTCATTTTTTACTGCCCCTTTCTCAGTGTTCAGCAACACTGTTATTAAACCCCCTCTTTTTTTCAATAGACCCCTTAGCTACTACTTTTCCATGTATCATATCTGACCCATTATTGCTACCAGACCAATTCCCAACTCCTTGTCTGGTGTGGTCTGGGTTCTTTTGGGGGGGCCTGGGTGTTTTTTCTGGCTCCGGGGGTTGCGATGCGCGGCAGTCCGGCCCCTCCCCCCACCCTTTGGTGGGGGTTGGGGGTCGGCCTCCTGCGCATCGGCGTCATGCTCTGATGCTGTATTAACAGCGTCACTGACATCACTTTGATGTTTATTTCCATCTTTGACCATACAAGCTGGGCGGGGAACCCACTGCTGATGGTTCACCATACGCAGCTGGGATTTCCCTCCCCGCCTTCCTTGTGCTAAATGGTCAATTAGGCATGATGTTGATGGGGGCCCCACCTGGAAATGGAGGTATATAGTAGCCTTGGAGTGGCTGGTGGTTCATTTGCTTGACTCAATCACTATGAACAACACATCTGATCCTGCACACAGGTCATCCTCTCTTGTTGGGAGCCTAGTCACCATTCTATGGTATGTTTTTTTTTCTCCCCTGTCTGGCTCTCTTCTTTGCACACTTTCCCATGCATTCCCCTTATGGGAACACATTGATATTTCCTTACCCCTCCTTTTCAATTATTTTTTATTTACTTATTTATTTTTTAAACATTGTTTTAGGTACACTATGCACTTTACGTGCACACATAACATTTTGGATCAAGCTGTGACCACTGTGTCTTACTCCGGGCACTGTTCCTCGTTCTCATGGGTTCCCCGTCTCAACCCCGGGGGAGACATCCTGCCCGGACCCCCCTTCTTTCCTTGGCAGATACCGGACCGGGTCTTGTGGTGGCATAGTAAGTTTCCCAACTATTTCCATTCTGTTGGACAGTCCCTGTACTTCCCCACTTTTCATGCATCGTCATTTATTTCTGTTTATTCTCATTTCCAGTATACTGTCCTAAAAACACTCCTGGTGATTGGCTGAAATGCCAGGAAACGCGTAGAGTGCCCCCAGATGCCAACAATCACCTGTTCATATTCCACATACTTACCGATTTATTACATATATCTGCCATGTCTATGATTTTATTTCTGTATTGCATGCTATGTAGCAGCATATCTAGAGTAAGCCTTGTGACTACCTATTTATTTGATACAAAATATTTGACATGTATATAAGATTGTAAAAATAAATCATGTACTGTAATTTACTTTTTATGGTATTTCTTTTTACATGGCGCTCCCTCATTTTAAAGTCCCACAAACTCCTCTCTCCTATCTATAAATTATGTGATGATCCAAAGAAAGTTCCATATGAGGCACTAAACCCACTAGTGCTACATTCTTGTATATGCAGTGTAGTTAGTGTCCAGATATAAAAGATATTATGGATTAGCCAGGAAGCAGTTAAGATCAATATCCAGGTTCAGGCCATACGGCACTTGGGATCCTAGATGGTATATCCAGCTTGTTTCATTTTGCGATACAGCCGTCTGCTTCTTGCCCCCTCTCCAGTTATCTTTGACCATATCAATCCCATAGAAAATAAGCCCAGATGGGTCTTTGTGATGGAATTCATCAAAGTGGCGAGACAAATTATGCTTAGGGAACCCTTTGCGGATATTATTAATATGTTCACGTATACGGACACACAGTGGCCTAGTGGTCCTGCCCACGTATTGGAGGTGGCATGGGCATTCTATAATGTACGTGACATGGGTGGTATTACATGTTATAAGGTCCATGATTTTATATTCCCTTTGATCCGTTCTAGATTTAAAGCTCGTTTTCCTGCGTGGTTGTTTTTTACTGACCCTACATGCCAGACATCTCTGACACTTATAAAAACCTTTAAATTCAGGGCAGATTTCAACTTTCTTGGGGGGGGTTGATTACATTATGTACAAGATGATGTCTTAGGAATGGTGCTCTTCTGTATATGAAAGTATTTTTTTTAGGCAGAATTTTTGAGAGAACGTGATCCTCTTTCAGAATGGGCCTAGTATTTTTGGAGTATGAGTTCAAATTCTTTATGTTGGGTATTAAACCCAGTGATGAAAGCCATACTCCGTTGATTGTTACTTGCTCTGTTTTTCTGTACTAATAGACTCTCACGTTCTATTTGTGTGATTTCTGCCTTAAGTTTAGCCAGGCTTTCTAACGAGTATCCTTTTTCTTTGAATCTGTCAATGATCGTATCCGCTTGTTTTTGGAAGTCTTCATTTGAGTCACAATTTCTCCGTAACCTTAATAATTGTCCCTTGGGGATATTCGCCTTCCATTTGGGGTGATGGCAGCTAGAAACAGGAATATATCCATTGCGATCTGTCCCCTTGAAGAAAGTTCTAGTGTGTAATGAAGTTCCACTTTTGTAGATTTCCAAATCAAGGTACTCAATACATTCTGAATTGTGTTTACCAGTAAAAGAAAGGCCGAATCTATCGTTGTTAAGTTCCTGAAGGAACTGTTGGAATTTTTCGGCTGTGCCATCCCATAGTATCACTAGATCATCTATATATCTCTGGTACAATTTAATTTCTGGAATCTTCTTATTGTAGATGTATTCTTCTTCCCACAGGTTCATGAGTAGGTTAGCCACACCGGGGGCATAACGTGCCCCCATGGCAACTCCTTTGGTTTGGACGAAGTTATTCTTATTGTACCAGAAATAGTTACATTGCATTGCCTTCAGCCCTTCCAAAATGTATTGTATCTGTTCTTATTTCAGATCCGATTTTTCATGTAGGGCCTTTGCTACCCCCAGTATTCCATCTTCTTGTACAATGGTTGTGTACAGTGAATTCACATCCACTGTAGCTAGTAGATAATGTTCTACCCCCTTAACTGTTTTAAGCTCCTGTATAAGTTGTAAGCTGTTCCAAAAGTATGATCGACCTTGCTTGACTAAAGGTTTAAGAAAGGTGTCTAGGTATTTCCCCAGCCTAGGAGTTGATGCTGCTAATGATTGGTCTCCCCGGTGGTTTCTCCAATCTTTTGTGGATTTTGGGGGTGTAATAGATCACAGGTGTCTTAGTGGATTTTGATACCATGTATTCTGATTCATTCTTGTTTAAAATGCCCATGTCTCTGCCTTTCTTGACATATTTTTCAAGTCGCTTCTGGAATTTCTGCTTGGGATTTCCCTTTAGTTTCTGATATGTGTTTCAACTGAAAGTAGGTTGTTCATTTCTTCATAATCAGTTTGATTAAGGATAACTAATCCCCCCCCCTTTATCCGCAGGGCGTATGATAACTTCATTTTTGTTGCCGATATCTTTGATGGCTTTCCATATATTCTTGCCCTTATTATTGAGTTTCCTTTCCAATTTTCTAAGATCCCCTTCTACCATTTTTTTGAAGGCTCCTACACATTGATTTCCTGAATTGGTAGGATTGAAGGTTGAATTATTCCTTAAAGCTGTTTGGACATAGACTGGTTCGTCTATTATAGTTTCGTCTGTATTCATAAGGAAAATTTTCTTCAGATTGATCTTTCTCAGAAATATCTGAAAATCTATATACACTTCAAATTAATCTAATGGTTTGTCGGGGGCATATTTGAGGCATATTTGAGCATATATATAATGGCCCAGATTCACAGAGAGCAAGGCGCACATTACGCCGCAGTAGGGCAAACAATGTACTCTACGCCAACGCAGCGCAGAGAGGCAAGCATTGCATTCAGCAAGCCAGTGCTCCCAACGGTGTGTCAGCGTGGCGTGGGTTTCGAAGACGCACAACGGCGTAGGTGGAAGTGGGTGAGAACCCATGCAAATGAGGCGCGACCCCATGCAAATGATGGCCTGAGCGCCAGACAGGTACGTATTACGAACTGCGCATGCACCGTGACGTCACAGCACCCCCATGCGCCTGCTCACAACCACGCCGGCACAACTGCCTAAACTACGCCGGATCATTACGTACGCCGTGAACATAACGTACGCCCAGCCAGACACACGTCCAACGCAAAATACGTTGGCTTGTGTTCCCTGGTCAAGACCAATGCATGTCTGTTGCCGGGTTGCACCTCCTTTATAGGGAATCATTTTACGCCAGACGTACAACTTACGCGCATCTCGCGTAGCATGCGCCGGGCACACGCATGTTCGTGAATCGCCGTATTTCCCTCATTTTCATATTTAAATAGGAGCGCCACCATGCGTCCAGCCTAAATTTGCGCCCACCCTACCCCGGCGTAGGCAAGTTACGTCGGTGGGGTGAAGCCTGTTTTTAGGCGCATATTAGTTTGTGGGTCTGGCGCACAGATACGACGGCGCTCATTTGCACTTGCGTAGGCGTAACTTGTTTTACTTCGGCGTAAGTGCTTTGTGAATCTGGGCCAATGTGTGTAAATAAAAAAAATATCACAAAAATAAAAATGCATGCTAACAAAAGCACCATGCATTTTGATGCAGCGGCATTAAAAAGTAAAATTAAAAAAAGGCCCATACACTTTGGTGCTATTGAGGGGTGGCAGGCAGTTCATTCTCAAATTAATAGGCTGTTCTGCAGCAAGGCACATACTCTGATGCATCACATAGATGTAAAGTTGAACCTTTAAAACACAGTCAGGAGGCCGAGGGGCACCAAAAAACCCAAATTTTCAAAAAATCATTTGTCATTGGGACAGAAAGTGAGGTGCAATCTTTTGAACAGATGCGTAGAGACAGCAAAACAAATGTTACAGGTGTGATAACCAGGGGCGGACTGACCATTGAGTCACTCGGGCACTGCCCGAGGGCCCCATGCCACTAGGGGGCCCCATCCGGGTTGCCAGGCTCAGTAAAACCAGGGACAGTATGTAAAAATCTGTGTTTTTTTTAGATCTGTCCCTGATATGTCCGAAAATGACATGCTTTTAATGTGAATATCCCAAGATTTTAGCTGCCCGCCTCTGCACTACCTCCTGGCGTGGTGGCCATCTGTAAGCCAGAGGGGCCCCATAATCTTCTATTGCCCGGGGGCCCCATGAGTTGTCAGTCCGCCCCTGGTGATAACCCCTCTCTATGTTTTCCAAAAAGCTTAAAAAATAGATTTTTTGGCTGGAGCTACATTTAAAAAAAGTGCCAGTTCAAAATTACAAACAGATTATACTTAACAACAAACATACAGTCCCTGTCTTGTTTTCACCGCCTGTATACTGCTGTTAAAAGTATATAGGGCCAAAGGGGCTGGTAATGACCTGGGGGGAGGGGGGCGGGGAAACCCATGCTATTTTTCGCAATGATTTTCATCCATATTGCAGACATTACATTAAAGCCGCAAGCAGTTTTAAATGACTTGTTTCTTATAGTAACACCCAGCAGGTACGATATTTAAAGGAATTTTTTTTTTCACTTTAAGCATCATTAAAATCACTGCTCCAGAAAAAACGACCGTTCTTAAAACTTTTTTTTCCATTGATACATGTTCCCTGGGGCAAGACCCGGGTTCTCAAACCCGTTTTATGACAATAACTTGCATATTAGCCTTTAAAATTAGCACTTTTGAATTCGAACGTTCGAGTCCCATAGACTTCAATGGGGTTCTTAAAGTTTGCGTGAACGTTCTGCCCGTTCGAATGTTCTGGTGCGGACCAAACGGGGGGTCATCCCTAGTGCCCAGCCCTTGGACCCCATCACTCTCCTGTTGAGAACCTGGCAAGATGGTGGCATCTTGAAGTATCCATACCTGATCAGGACTGTGCGGAAAGAGGAGGCCATGCTGGAAAACAAAAAGGAAAGCCAGAAGCCAGAATCTGTTGTCGGGGTCAGGATGGTAAGTGAAGCTGATGGCGACCCTCAGGTCAAGCTTCTTAGGACTCAAGTGTCACAACTGATAGAGATGATGGCCCTGTTGACCGCCAAGCCAATTGTTCTACCCAGCGATGAAGTATCTGAGGGGCCCAAGAAGTTTTTAAGCTCTACGATTGCTCAGGTGCAGAAGCCAGCAAACCAAGGGATTTGTTTCAACTGCGGAAAAGTCAGACATTATCGACAAGTATGCCCAAGCCCAGTGAAGGCTGAAACACAATACCGAAAGCTGGCGGGAAACTCCAGAGGGCCCCGGTTAAGGAGTCACCTGGGTGCCCATCTACATTAGCTAGCTCCAAAACACACAACGAAGCTGGGAGACCACAGCGGGAGTCCAAACCTCTGCAGAGGGCTTCTGTTGTTGACTCTGAACGATCCAGTGTCCCACTCCCTTTGACCCATGCTCCTCGGCATCGGAGAGTCAATGCACACGAGACTCACAAAGCTCAACAGAGACTCAAGTCAGATCAGAACTTCCGCAAGAAAGAAGTGCGGATACAAGCTACCGAACGGGGCAAGCCTGCCACTTCCCACAAATTCTCTGCCAAGCTAGTGGGGCCCTCTCTGGTCGTACCCATCCAAGTGGAAGGAATCTATACCAAGGCCCCCCTGGATACTGGAGCTCAAGTGACTCTCCTCTACAGAGACTTCTACGACAAGCACCTCAAATACCTGCCATTACAGAAGTTAGAAGAGCTAGAGATATGGGGTATTGGGACTCAGAACTTCCCCTACAGTGGCTGTCTACCAGTCAAACTGACCTTCAACTCCTCTGTAGCTGGGAAGGCTGAGACCTTTGACACTTTGGCTGTGATCTGTCCTCGCCCCAACAGGGGCTGGTAAAAGTTCCCTCATCATTGGGAGTAATACCGACCTTGTCAGAAGACTGTTAACACCTCTTGTCCAAGAGCAGGACACTTCAACCACAAGTGTGCACCCCATGTTGAGACAAGCCTATCAGCGCCAGTTGCAAGAACAGAAGGCCACAGCTGAAGGAGTGGGAAAGATCTGGTGCTTGGACCGGAGTGAGAAAGTGTTGCAGCCAGGGGAGGTAGTCTGCTTGAGAGCATCAGTCAATCTTAGTTGGAAGCAACCAGGCCATTTCATCGTCCTTGAAGCTGACAGGCTGAAAGAAGACATGGAGGTGGAGATAATTCCTGAAGTGGTTCCAACTAAGGCGTTGCAGAGAAGTCACAGGAAGATCTCAGTTAGTGTTCGCAACATAACAACCTTACCTGTGAAGATGCCGGCTCAGATGTTGTTGGGCCAAGTGAACCTGGTCACCCCAGTCTCACCATCTGATTTGGTGGGCAGAGAAAAGAATGGGATACCTGTAGAGGAGTTCTATCAGAAGAACACTCTCCTCTCTCCGGAACGGAAAAAAAGAGGCAAAATTCAGCTCTCGAGATGGCAGGCCGCATTCTCAAATAGTGAATTCGTATGTAGGGTGTGTAAAGAGCGCTCAACATTGGATCCGTCTGCAAGAAGACAAGCCATTCAGAGAGAGAGTCTGACGGATTCCTTTAGAGGACTTGGAAGACCTGCATGAACAATTGGCAGAATTGAAGAAAGCAGGTATCATCCGAAAGTCCCGGAGCCCATACGCTTCTTCGATAGTGGTGGTACGGAAGAATGGATCACTGAGGCTTTGTATTGACTATAGAACACTGAACAGAAGGACCATTCCGACCAGTACACCACACCACAGATAGAAGATGCTTTGCAGAGCCTGTCAGGAGCTAAGTGGTTGAGCGTACTGGATCTGAAGAGCGGGTACTATCAAATCCCCATGCATCCTGAGGATAGGGAGAAAACTGCCTTTATCACCCCGGTGGGGTTCTTTGAGTTCGACCACATGCCTCAGGGTTTGTCCAGTGCCCCAGCCACTTTCCAAAGGCTCATGGAGAAGACCGTGGGTGACATGAACCTTATAGAGGTGTTGGTGTACTTAGATGACCTCATCATCTTCGGGAAGACCCTGGAAGAGCATGAAGATCCTGAAAAGACTCTATGATGGGGGGTTGAAGCTGTCTCTGGAGTAGTGCCAGTTTTATCAACCCTCGGTCAACTACCTTGGTCACATCGTGTCTGACGACGGAGTGGCCACAGACCCCTAGAAGCTGGAAGCCGTCACTTCCTGGCCGAAGCCCTCTAATGTGACTGAGCTCAGGTCATTCCTGGGGTTCTTCTCCCACTACAGAAGATTTGTTGAGGGAATCGCTAAGATAGCTCGCCCACTCAATGAGCTACTGAAAAGTGAGGAGGAAGATGATGACCCGAGAAGGCCTGTCAGACCAGCTAGAGGGCCCAGTAAATCCAGAGAGTCCATTCAGGAACAGTGGACTGCCCAATGCGAAGAGGCCTTTAGGCAGTTGAAGTGGAGTCTAACAACTGCCCCAGTTCTGGGCTATGCAGATACAACCAAGCCATATGAACAACACGTTGACGCCAGTCGAGATGGGTTAGGCGGGGTGCTGTATCAAGAACACGACGGCCACCTACAGCCTGTTGCCTATGTGAGTCTGAGCTTGGCACCCGCCGAGAAGAACTACCCCACACATAAACTCGAGTTCCTGGCCTTGAAGTGGACAGTAGTGGATAAACTGAGGGATTATCTATATGGAGCGGAGTTCGTGATTATGACTGATGCCTCGTACACATGATCGGATATCTGATGGAATCTAATCTAATGGATTTTTTTGTCGGATATCCGATAAAGCTGACTTTCATCAGTCTTGCCTACACACCATCAGTCAAAAATCCGACCGTGCCAAAACGCGGTGACGTAAAACACTACGACGTGCTGAAAAAAATTATGTTCAATGCTTCCGAGCATGGGTCGACTTGATTCTGAGCATGCGTGGATTTTTGACCGATGGACAATCGTTTTTTTCTATCGTTTTTTTATCCATAGGAAAAATTTAAAACATGTTCTATTTTTTTTCACCGACCGGTTTGTCGGATGAAAACAGTCCATCGGTCTGTTTTCATCGGACAAACCGATCGTTTGTACAGGGCTTGACAATAATCCTCTAACTTACATCCTCACCACTGCCAAGTTGGATGCCACAGGTCACAGATGGTTGGCTGCCCTATCGGAGTTTACTTTCAGCCTGAAGTATCGACCGGGGTCGGAAACAAGGATGCAGACGTTCTGTCAAGAAGGCCCCATTGCTCCAGTGACCCCCCAGAAGAGTGAATCGGCTGACACCTGAAGGAGTATGATCCTTGTGTCAGGGAGCAGAACACCAAGCTAGAGGAGGATCCAGGGCCGAAGACATTGGAGTTTCAGCTGCTGGTGTCCCCAAATGTTATTGCAATGTCACCCAAGTCGGGGATAAAGGTCTGCCAAAGCTTTCCAATAAGTATTTGAGGAGGGATCAGTTGGAAGATCCCCTCTGTAACTTGGCATTGAAGGCCTTGGAGAACCAACGCCCCGACATGCTCCTCACTGACTCCCCGAAGGAGACCCACCTACTGCACCGAGAGTGGGATTGGTTGCAACTGCATCAATGAGAGGTCTATCGAAGGGGCCCCTCTGATGATCACGAAGAGAAATGGCAGCTATTTCTACCGGAAAAACACAGGGAGACAATATTGACCTCTCTTCACGACAACCATGGCCACCTAGGGCCCGAGAGGACTTTTCACCTGGTGAGGGACCGATTCTACTGGCCCTGAATGTGGGCTGAAGTCGAGGGCTACTGCCACTCCTGTAACAGATGCATCCAAAGAAAAACTTTGCCTCACCGAGCCGCCCCAATGGGCCATCTTCAGAGTCAGTGACCTATGGAGCTGGTGTGCATTGAAGCAGCACTGGAGCAAGCATGTAGCCACCATTGTGCCTGCTTATAACAACACCGCAAATGATGCCACAGGATACTCCACTTACCATCTAATGTTTGGACGGGAGGCCTGGTTGCCAGTAGACTTGGCTTTTGGCACATCCTCAGATCATACTTCAGCAACATCCCACAGAGGGTATGTAGACCACCCGCGTAAAAGTCTGAAGACTGCCTATAACAAGGCTCAAGCTACCTCTGATGCCCAAGGGCTAAGAAATAAAAGGAACTTTGATCTCAGAGTCCGAGTACAGGATTTGCAACCAGGTGACAGGGTGCTGCTAAGAAATCTGGGTGTCCCTGGAAAGCACAAGTTGGATGACCACTGGAAGTCACAGCCTTATGTCATTTGCAAGCAACTGCCAGGACTGCAAGTGTACCAAATCCGACCAGAGGGGAGCACAGGCTGCTGAAGACTTGGCATCGCAACCATCTACTGCCCCTATCAGAAGCAGTTTGTTTGTCACCACTGCCAGATCCACAGTCCACACCCACGACCTCTTAGTAATCCCGACCGGTCACTAGATCTCAGTCTGTACCCCTGGCTGTAGAAGATGAGGACAGTGAAGATGAAGAGATGGGGATAGATTGGTTGCGGCCACCTCAAATGCCAGGGTTTGCCACCCCCCTTCGTCTCCGACTAAAGTGACAGACGTTGCAACTCTCAGACCAGAGGCTCCTGCGTTTTTGCCCTAAAGTCCACCTTCTGAAGAGTTGGAAGACACTCAATCTTCCCTGCCAAAAGCAGACCCTGAAGATGTCCAATCATTTATAGAAGGGAGAATTGAGACTGATATGCAGGAAGAAGAAGCTGTGGACGAAGCCCAGTGTGCCTGTAACACCAGAGCCAAAAGAACAGAGAGAGCGAAGAGCTATTCACCCACCCAAGAGACTGACTTATGACATGTTGGGTGAAAGCTCTGAGGAAGCTGTGTTCACCTCAAAAAGGACTCTTGAGACGCCTGATCCTTCCACCACACATTTGGTGGAGGACAGCCCCAACTCACCCCCTGGCACATCTAGCTGGGCCATTCCAGTTAAGGTGGCCTGTAGGCAGGACAACCTTACTTCCCAAGCTCATTGGTGGGAGGTTCCTCTGCCAGGGTTTTATGCAAGTGCAAACTGTCTGATTTCTTTTGCACACTAACTTGTTTTCTCCGCGTGTATATAAAAAGCATGTAACAGGTTACAGACTTTTTATTTCCTTTGGGGACCAAAGGTTCTTTGGTGGGGGGAGTGTGTGGCAGGTACTTCTCCAAACTGATCTAATATATTAGGGGACAGCTGTCTGCTGCAGCAGCGTGGGCTTTTTCACCCCCCTTTCTCTCTTCACACACTGGCTCTCAGAACTGCTTGTTTGTAAACTAAAGAAACAAGAGAAAAAGCAGGCGCCGCTTAGTAAATTGCAAAACTTTTACTAAAATGTATAATAAAAGCACTCACATGTCATATTGGAGATTCAGGCATATCTGTGGTGTCCTGGTGATTCGTCTGAGCGCAGCCAAATGGGGGTTCCTTAGGTCTCTGTCCCAGCGCTGGTGTAGGGCTGTGAAGCAGGTCTAACTTGCTTGGTCCTTGCACTGGTGTGGAGAGAAGGTGCACAGATGTGCTGACAGAGATGCCGGAGCGCACGTTGGAGCGCACGCTAACGGATGCTATGGTTGCGATGGGGGAGATGACGTCAGCACCGGGGACAGCGATTGTGCGACGCGTTTCCGTGCATGTGCTGTGGTTCGATGGGAAAAACAAACACACAGCGCGCACCTTTGTCAAGCTGGCTGTAGGGGTCACTACAGCACGTTTTTATATGCCTCTCTCTTGGTTGCCATCTTGTGGCCAAATAGTATAATGTCCTCTATGAAGAGGAATTAATACTATAGGTGGGTTTTTTTGTTTATTATACCAATGAAAAAAGGGGGTGGAAGAGATAAGTGCCGGACTCTATGGGCTTAAACTATGGGATACATACAAAAATTAACGCGCCTAAAAAACACAAAATTAAATACATATTATTAAAGAAAAAGGAGGAGATATGCTTTAATATGTGGAAGAAATATAGAAATAAAAATAAAAATCAAGAAATTGCTAAGGTCTTAGATTTGGCAAAAAAATGAATGTAAAAAATAAAAATGAGAATGTGGAAAAAAACAGCATGAATGAGAATAAAAGTAAAATTAAAAATAAAAAATAGATAAGAATAAAAATAAAAATAAAAATAAGGATGAATGTAAAGATAAATATATATAAACATATATATATAAACATGGGAAAACAATATAGGAGTAATGGGAAAAATAGGAAAAAATTAATGGAAAAAATCACTCAAACAAAATAAATAAAAATATGGTGTTCTTAGATTTCAAAAAAATGTGCACCGAATCTTCCCTCCAACCTTCACACTTGGGACACCTCACAGCTCAAGAAACCGGAGCTTTACAATCTCTGTCTAAAAATGAAAGTATAATTATTAAGACTGCCGACAAATGCGGTGGTATAGTTATACAAGACCGCGCTGATTACATATCTGAAGCGGTACGCTTGTTAAATGATGCATCTACATACAAAAAACTCAGCAAAGATCCCCTCCCATTGTTCCGCATCACTAAGGACGAGCTAGTCAAATCCGCCTTAAGGGACGACATTATTTCTAAAAAGGAGGCTTCCTTTATGATCAAAGATTTCTACAACACACCTTATTTCTATCACATCCCCAAAATTCACAAGAATACCACACACCCCCCTGGCAGACCCATAATTGCCGCTATAGATACCATAACTTCAGGCCTCTCACAATACATAGATTGCCACCTACAGCCACTGGCGCAGGGCTTGCGTTCTTATATTCGGGATGGCTCACACCTCCTAGAGTCATTAAAAACGTATGCTTGGGAGGAAAAGTATACTTGGATGTCGCTAGATGTAGCGTCACTATACACTTCAATCCCACATGAGTTTGGCCTAGCTGTCACCTACCATTTCTTAGCAGAGAATCCATATATGAGCAATGCTCAAGCAAAATTCATCATGGATTGCACCCAGTTCTGCTTAACCCATAACTACTTTTCATTTAATGAAGATTTCTACCTACAAATAATGGGCACAGCTATGGGCGCAAATTTTGCCCCATCATATGCCAATTTGGCCATGGGTATGTGGGAGGAAGGTTACATTTGGTCCAACAATCCCCACCTGAAACATCTAATATACTATGGAAGGTTCATAGATGACATCATTATCATTTGGGACGGTGACATAGAAGAAATTCAAACATTTGCAGACCATTGCAATAATAACCCACACGGCCTAACATTCACATTTGTCCACGATCAAGAGCAACTAACATTCTTAGATCTTGAGCTATACCACCAAAATGGCAAAATCGAAACCAAGACCCATTTTAAACCAACTGCAGGCAATTCACTGCTACACTACAACAGCTGTCATTTACAAGAAATGGATTGACAACATTCCCAAGGGCCAATTCTGTCGTCTCAGGCGAAACTGCACACAACATAAAGACTATGTTGAACAGAGTGTTGTTATGAAGAAAAAACTATTCGACAAAAAATACCCAGCTTCCCTTGTTAATCAAGCATGTGATTATCATCAAGACCCGAAACCATCCACAGCCCCCCACAAAAAAGCACCAACGCAACAGTCATGTTTCTTAACCAAATTCCATACAAGACATAAAGATATGGAAGCAATCCTCAAAAGGCACTGGCCTATTCTATTAGAGGATGTACATTTGAAGACTGTACTGTCAGATGTCCCCACCACCACCTACCGACGGGCCACAAATTTAAAAAACAAAATTGCTCCAAGCAAGTTGAAGAAAACCACTGCACAAGAATTCATCCCATCTTTATTAGAGATGTACCAATGCAAAAAACCCACCTGCAAAACTTGTCATTTTGTCAATCATGGGCAAAAAAACGTTTTCCAGCAAGGGAAAAACGTACACATTAAAAGAATTCTACAACTGCGGCTCAGAATTTGTAGTCTATGCCTTGACCTGTCCTTGTGAACTCCTCTACGTTGGTCGGACCATACGGCCTCTGCGCCAACGTTTTGGCGAACATAGAAGGAAAATCGAGGCAGGTAGGGACAAACACAGCGTCCCACGCCACTTCTTAGAATGCCACAACAAATCCACTGAGGGTCTGAGAGTGTGGATAATAGAACAAATATCTAATAAATTAACCGAGGCCGAAAGGTTCCACCGCCTATGCGAAAGAGAAACTTTTTGGATATACTCCCTCGATGCCCTTAGGCCAGGTGGCTTAAATGAAGAGTTAGAGATTTCCACCATCTTATAGAGTGATTTTTTTCACTATTTTTTGCCTTCATTTTTTTATATGTATACATTCTTTTTATATATATATATATACATTTTTTTATGTATATACATCTTTGTATATATATTTTACCACCATACATTTTTCACACAACACATCATCACACATCATTGTGTCCTCCTGCCCATTGGACCACCTAGTGTTCCAAAAATAACCGTTACACATTAGCTCAATGTATTTATTGATTCTCCATCTAAAACATATGTGCACTACATATTATAGCACATGTATTTATTTATACCACCATCTTATACGTCGTCCACACCCAGCATTATATCTCTATTTTTATTCTTATTTTTATATTTATTTTTATTTTTATTTATTTTGTTTGAGTGATTTTTTCCATTCATTTTTTCCTATTTTTCCCATTACTCCTATATTGTTTTCCCATTTTTATATATATATATATATATGTTTATATATATATATTTTTATTTTTACATTCATCTTTAATTTTTATTCTTATCTATTTTTCATTTTTCATTCTCATTCATGCTGTTTTTTTCCACATTCTCATTTTTATTTTTTACATTCATTTTTTTGCCAAATCTAAGACCTTAGCAATTTCTTCATTTTTATTTTATTTCTATATTTTTTCCACATATTAAAGCATATCTCCTCCTTTTTCTTTAATAATATGTATTTAATTTTGTGTTTTTTAGGCGCGTTCATTTTGTATATATCCCATAGAGTCCGGCACTTATCTCTTCCACCCCTTTTTTCATTGGTATAATAAACAAAAAACCCACTTCTAGTATTAATTCCTCTTCATAGAGGACATTATACTATTTGGCCACAAGATGGCAACCAAGAGAGAGGCATATAAAAACGTGCTGTAGTGACCCCTACAGCCAGCTTGACAAAGGTGCGCGCTGTGTGTTTGTTTTTCCCATCGAACCACAGCACATGCACGGAAACGCGTCGCACAATCGCTGTCCCCGGTGATGACGTCATCTCCCCCATCGCAACCATAGCATCCGTTAGCGTGCGCTCCAACGTGCGCTCCGGCATCTCTGTCAGCACATCTGTGCACCTTCTCTCCACACCAGCGCAAGGACCAAGCAAGTTAGACCTGCTTCACAGCCCTACACCAGCGCTGGGACAGAGACCTAAGGAACCCCCATTTGGCTGCGCTCAGACGAATCACAGATATGCCTGAATCTCCAATATGACATGTGAGTGCTTTTATTATACATTTTAGTAAAAGTTTTGCAATTTACTAAGCGGCGCCTGCGTTTTCTCTTGTTTCTTTATTTTATGCACCTGGAGTGTCGCTTCAGCTCCCTCGGCATGGCTTGTACAACGAATTGTAACTCATGAAAAAGCTCACCTAGCTTATAGGACCTTTACAAATGACTTTATTTTTTATTTACACGGCATACCACATGCGCTTTATTGTATATAATTGTTTGTAAAATCCCTATTGGAGGTTGTCTGCAAACTCTCTATTGGAAGAGCCTGAGCCAATCATCAGACAGCAGCAAAGGAGTGTCAGGGAAAATATAAAAATCCAGAGGAACTAGGCCAGAGCCTCTTTTTGCCTTCACCCCATCAGGAGACTCCCCAAAACTTATTGGGGAGTCTATTTAATCTGTATATATTGTTACCTATTGCTTTCATTGTTTGCATAGTGTTCCTGACTGTTTTCTTTAAACTGTTTCAAACAAATCCTGGGTACTTACACAGGTCCTGGCTGAATAATGTTAACCTGAATTTTACTTTTCTTCAAGTAAACTACAAGAAGAACTGTGTTGTGTATTCCTGCTGAGTTATTATTAATAATCACATTGCTAGGTATGCCAGAGGGGCTGGGACAGTTCATTGGGGTTGAAAGGCAGAGTAACGGACTGAACAAACAAAAGCAGCTCCCTCTGGGGTTTGCTACACCTGTATTTGGCTCCATCTTCCCATCAACTCTGACCAGCTTCCCTGTCCTTGCTAAAGAAAAGCATCCATGGTGGGGATGGTGTGTTCAGAGTGATGTGCAGTATTAGTTTTCTGCCACATATAGCATTTTGCTTTTAGGCCAAAAAGTGCAACTTTGGTCTTATCTGACACATGTTTTCTGTGTCCCCCACATGGCTTATTACAAACTGCAAACAGGAATTCTTATGGCTTTCTTTCAACAAAGGCTTTCTTGCCACTCTTCCATAAAAGCCAGATTTGCGGAGTGCACGACTAATAGTTGTCCTGTGGACAGATTCTCCCACCTGAGCTGTGGATCTCTGCAACTCCTCCAGAGTTATCATGGGCCTTTTGGCTGCTTCTCTGATTAATGCTGTCCTTGTCCGGCCTGTCAGTTTAGGTGGACAGCCATGTCATGGTAGGATTACAGTTGTGCCATACTCTTTCCATTTTCGAATGATGGATTGAACAGTGCTTCACGAGATGTTCAAAGCCTGAGGCCCCGTACACACGACCGAACATGTCTGCTGAAACTGGTCCGCGGACCAGTTTCAGCAGACATGTTCGGTCGTCTGTACGTCCAACCGGACAATTTTCCGGCGGATCGGACAGGTTTCCAGCGGACAAATGTTTGTTAGCATGCTAAGAAACATGTCCGCTGGAAGCCTGTTTCGTCGGACATGTTCGGTCGTCTGTACAGACACACCGGACATGTCCGCTCGGCCGAAAGCCCTCGCATGCGTCGAAGTGATTCGACGCATGCGTGGAAGCATTGAACTTCCAGGGCCGCGCACGTCGCCGCGTCATCGTCACGGCGACGGCGCGGCCACGTCACAGCGTATCGTGTCCGCGCGGATTTCTGTTTGATGGTGTGTACATCCATCAGACCGAAAGCTCCGAGCAGACATGTCCGCTGAAAACGGTCCGGCGGACCGTTTTCAGCGGACAGTCCGTCCGTGTGTACGAGGCCTGAGATATTTTTTTATAACCTAACCCTGCTTTAACCATTTCAATATAGGGCATTTATACACCCTTCCTTCCCCGACCAATTTTCAGCTTTCAGCGCTCTCACATTGTGAATGAGAATTACTCAGTAATGCTTCACTGTACCCAAACAAAATTTGTATAATTATTTTCTCACAAATAGAGCTTTCTTTTGGTGGTATTTAATCACCTTAAATACCACCAAAAGAAAGCTCTATTTGTGAGAAAAAAAATTATAAAAATGTTGTGGGTTTTAATTTTTTTGCAATATAAGCGGAAAAAAGAGCGATAAAAATAAACTTTTTTTTTAGTTTCTATTCAAAAAAATGTCAAAGAAGTAATTTTTCTTCATAAATTTGGGCCAAAATTTATACTGCTACATATCTTTAGTAAAAATAGCCCAAACTAGTGTACAGTGGGGATCGAAAGTTTGGGCACCCCAGGTAAAAATGTGTATTAATGTGCATAACGAAGCCAAGGAAAGATGGAAAAATCTCCAAAAGGCATCAAATTACAGATTAGACATTCTTATAATATGTCAAAAAAAGTTAGATTTTATTTCCATCATTTACACTTTCAAAATTACAGAAAACAAAAAAATGGCATCTGCAAAAGTTTGGGCACCCTGCAGAATTTATAGCATGCACTGCCCCCTTTGCAAAGCTGAGACCTGCCAGTGTCATGGATTGTTCTCAATCATCGTCTGGGAAGACCAGGTGATGTCAATCTCAAAGGTTTTAAATGCCCAGACTCATCTGACCTTGCCCCAATCAGCACCATGGGTTCTTCTAACTGAAAATAGTTGATGCTCACAAAGCTGGAGAAGGCTATAAGAAGATAGCAAAGCGTTTTCAGATGTCAATATCCTCTGTTCAGAATGTAATTAAGAAATGGAAGTCATCAGGAACAGTGGAAGTTAAAGCAAGATCTGGAAGACCAAGAAAAATATCAGACAGAACAGCTCGCAGGATTGTGAGAAAAGCAATTCAAAACCCACGTTTGACTGCAGGATCCCTCCAGAAAGATCTGGCAGACACTGGAGTTGTGGTACACTATTCTACTATAAAGAGATACTTGTACAAATATGGTCTTCATGGAAGAGTCATCAGAAGAAAACCTCTTCTACGTCCTCACCACAAAAATCAGCGTTTGAACTTTGCAAATGAACATATAGACGAGCCTGATGCATTTTGGAAACAAGTTATGTGGACCGATGAGGTTAAAATAGAACTTTTTGGCCAGAATGAGCAAAGGTACGTTTGGAGAAGAAAGGGCACAGAATTTAATGAAAAGAACCTCTGTCCAACTGTTAAGCATGGGGGTGGATCAATCATGCTTTGGGGTTGTATTGCAGCCAGTGGCACAGGAAACATTTCACGAATAGAAGGAAAAATGGATTCAATAAAATTTCAGCAAATTTTGGATGGTAACTTGATGCCATCTGTGAAAAAGCTGAAGTTAAAGAGAGGATGGATAATGATCCCAAACACACCTCAAAATCCAGAGGGGATTACATCAAGAGGCGTAAACTGAAGGTTTTGCCATAGCCTTCACAATCTCCTGACCTCAACATAATTGAAAATCTATGGATAGACCTTAAAAGAGCAGTGCGTGACAGACAGCCCAGAATTCTCAAAGAACTGGAAGACTTTTGTAAGGAAGAATTGGCAAAGATACCTCAAACAAGAATTGAAAGACTCTTGGCTGGCTAACAAAAAGCGTTTACAAGCTGTGATACTTGCCAAAGGGGGCAGTACAAGATATTAACTCTGCAGGGTGCCCAAACTTTTGCAGTTGCCATTTTTTTGTTTTCTGTAATTTAGAAAGTGTAAATGATGGAAATAAAATCTAACTTTTTTGACATATAAGAATGTCTAATCTGTAATTTGATGCCTTTTGGAGATTTTTCCATCTTTCCTTGGCTTCGTTATGCACATTAATACAAATTTTTACCTGGGGTGCCCAAACTTTCGATCCCCACTGTATATTATTTAGTCTCTGTGAAAGTTATAGAGTCTACAAGCTATGGTGCAAATCACTGAAAATGTTTCACACCTGATGTACTGAAGGCCTATCTCATTTCTTGAGACCCTAACAAGCTAGGAAAGTAAAAATACCCCCCAAATTACCCCTTTTTAGAAAGTAGACATTGCAATGTATTTAGTAAGTGGCATGGTGAGTTTTTTGACGTTGCAATTTTTTCCCACAATTCTTGAGAAAATTAAGACATTTTCATTTATATTTTTTTACACAAAATTGTCATAAGTTATTTCTCTCACACAGCACATGTATACTTGCAATGACACCACAAAATACATTCTGATACTCCTCCTATATAGTGATAGTGATACCACATGTGTGAGACTTTTACACAGCCTGGCCACATAGGCCCAACATCCAAGTTGTACCTTCAGGCGTTCTAGGAGCATAGATTACACATTTCATTTGATGACAACCTATCACACTTATGAAGACCCTGGAGCACCAGGACAATGGAAATACTGACAAAATGACCCAATTTTGGAAAGCTAACACCCCAACTTATAATTTATGAGGCATAACAAGTGTTTTGAACGGTTTGTTTTTTTCAAGAAGTTTTTGGAAAATGTGGAAATAAAATTAAAACAAATTTATAAGATATTTCCAACACATAGCAAAAATGACACCCCAAAATACATTCTGCTATCCTGAGTATGGCGATACCACATGTGAGACTTTTACACAGCCTTTCCACATACAGAGGCCCAACATCCAAATAGCACCTCTAGGCACTCTAGGAGCATAAATCACACACATAAATTTCACCCAACCTATCACATTGTTGTCACATTGGTGTCATATTTCTAACACATAGCATGTACTGTACATACCAATTACAAACCAAAATCCTTCCTGCTGAGCAAAAGGTAAAGAAAAGTTTACCTGCGGTTTTAGTAGTGCAGTGGTCCACAGAGGACAGCATCGGGTCCAGGCAGCAGGCAGGAACATGGACAGCGATAGCAAAACAGGCAGCAGGCAGGAATACTGTCCATAGTCAGTACAGGTAGATATTTGTCAGCACAGCCAAAGCATTGGTCCAGGTAGCAGGCAGGGATGTGGTCAGCAGCGAAATAATCATCCATGCAGCAGGCAGGATTACTGTCCATAGTTAGTACAGGTAGCAGGCAGAGATATGGTCAGTACAGCTAAATTATTGGTCCAGGATACAGGCACATGGTCCATAGGTCAGTGCAGGCAGAGATATTGTCAGCACAGCCAAAGTATTTGTCTAGGCAGCAGACAGAACCATCAAGCTTAGGGTCTCAGTCAGGAAATAATGAGGACAGGGGTAGAGGCTTCTCCCACCCAAATCGCTTTGAAGCCTCCGGACTCCAGATTCTGTTCTGAGAAAACCAAAAACTGTTTTTCTCAACTCAGAACACTCTTCTGGAGCCCCTCACATATGTAATACCCCTGTGTAGCAGGGTGAAAGATCAGTCCAAGGGGCAGGCAAAAACATGGTCAACAATCCAAGGTTAGTGCAGGTAAAAGGCATAAATAGACGGTAGGCAGAGGCATAGTCGCTTTGTCCAGGGTCAGTTCATGTGAAAGGCAGAAACATGGTGGATAAATAATGCAGACGGCAGGCAGAGGCATAGTCGATAAACAGGCCAGGGTCAGTTCACATGGAAGTCAATGATATGGTTGGTTGAGGCACCAGGGAAATATTCAGGACAGATATTGAAAACAGGGAGATGGCAGTCTATTAGAAATATGGGCTAATAGTTTACAAAAGTGTGATAGTGTCTGAATGTAAAGGCCAGGTTGGGAGGGACAATGGAAACTGCCATCTTCTTCCGGTTGCTGATGGTGGAATATTGTCAGGAAAATGTCTCTCGTGTAGTCTGCTGACAGAATCTGAGCAAATGCTTTCTGGGGGGATTCCTGTTGATAGATCAGGGCAGTGACAATGTCTTCAATACATTTTAGGAAGGTGTTGGGTGTTTCAGTCGTTTTTTGATAGGTGATGAATGCATTATACATGGTCAAATGAAAAAAGTAAATTGCAACTTTTTTATACCAGAAGAGGAACCTTTGTGTTTATAGATAGGGCTGCAACATTTGATCATTTAAATCCACCCCCTCCATGAATTTATTGTACTCGTGGATATAGCAAGGCTTTCGAATGGGACCGCGCCTTCTGTGAAGTTCCACTGAGGTTTCATCATGGATGGTGCACATGATGTATACATCTTTCCTATCCCTCCACTTCATGGAAAACAGGGTTTCTGATTCCTTCATTTGTAGCCTTGTGGTGATTAGACACTGTGGGAAGCCCTTTCTGTTTTTTCTTGCTGTACTGCAGGCCAAAGTATTCTTCAGGTATAGGTGGTGGAAAAGGGGCAAACTATTATAATATTTGTCCGTATAAGTGGGAATGCCCACTCCCAGACAATTTTCCAGCTTATTCCTATGTACAGTGGACACTCAGGGGGCTGAAGCTGGGAGTCTTTGCCGGTGGAGCTTTCAAAGAGCTTGTTGAGCTTCAATCTGTACCTCACCCTCTTAGTGGGTATACTGCTTGATTCCCAGCTGGGCTGTGAAATGGACAAGGGATTCAGAGATGTTCTGGTCAGGGATATAAAGTTTGGCAAACCTCTTGGAGAAAATTGTATATAATTTATCAAAGTCAGGATTATATCTGGGGGGGGGCATTGCAAGTTATCACTGAAATGCAGGAAGCGCATTATAATGTCAGAGCGGGACCTGGACATGACAGTTACAAAAATTGGCATGTGGTGTATGGGGTTGGTAGACCAATATGCACGCACCTAATTTTTTTTGTAAGCCCCATGTTGAGCGTAATACTTAAAAATGATTTAAGCTCCTCCACTGTTAGGGGTCTCCATTCAAAAGGGGGGGCATAGCTTGAGCTGGGGTTGTTTTCTATGAATTGATGGGCAAAAAGATGGTTTGGTGATGCACAAGAAAGCCTGCAAACAGTTTGCTTAAGACAAGCAGACTAAGGACATGGAATAACGGAACCATGCCTTGTGGTCTGAGAAGACCAAGATAAACTTATTTGGTTCAGATGGTGTCAAGTGTGTGTGGCGGCAACCAGGTGAGGAGTACAAAGACAAGTGTGTCTTGCCTACAGTGAAGCATGGTGGTGGGAGTGTCATGGTCTGGGGCTGCATGAGTGCTGCCGGCACTGGGGAGCTACAGTTCATTGAAGGAACCATGAATGCCAACATGTACTGTGATATACTGAAGCAGAGCATGATCCCCTCCCTTCAGAGACTGGGCCGCTGGGCAGTATGCCAATATTATCATGACCCCAAACATACCTCCAAGAAGACCACTGCCTTGCTAAAGAAGCTGAGGGTAAAGGTGATGGACTGGCCAAGTATATCTCCAGACCTAAGTTGGAAGGCTGGCTGTGGGAGTAGTCCGGGGCTATATAGCCCTCCTCCATGGTCGGGTTCAGCGTCGGCTTGTGTTTCCGGGCCAGTCTACGTCATTTTCTGTTGGATTTACTTCCAGTTTTTCGCTCATTCTGGTGGGCGTAAGGTATTGGAAAGAGTGGACAGGATCCAATTAGCTTAAATTATATATATAGCGCGCACCACATCCTGTATAATAGTAGGTGAAAAGTATGGACAGCAATGGGACTATAACGGTGCTATATGAAGTAAGTTATAACAAATCATTTTTAATATTTTATTAAAAATGTCATAGGAGAATGATACATCACATAGCAAAATAATTTTCTAAAAAACATAATATATTAAACATGCGATTTCCGGGTCGCTGGAGATCACAATAGAGACGGATAGCTGGTCGTTTGGTATGATCGCAACCAGGGTGGTAATACCCAATATATTTCACCTATCAACAGGCTTCCTCAGGGGTGAGGTTAGGAACAATAAAAAGCCAGCTCTATCAATAGTAAAAAACACACATGTTACATATAAGACAAAATCGCATAGATTACATTACAAATAATTAGTTAAATCAAATTAGTTTGCTTTCATTTGGGGAGGACATGCTGACCTAATACCCCCGGTGGGGAGGAGAAAAGAAAATCTCTCTTTGATCCTGCCAGGACACCAATATGTTCCACAGCCAGATTGGGCATGTTTTACCTGAATAAACAATGGGTTCTAGGAGAGGCTGTCCCCGTTTATCAGTGCAGCAGGGTGGATGGACCAAACTGTCTCCATAAATCCCCCCTCCCACATGCCTGAGCGTCTGACGTCATCAGGCGTGCGCGGACACAAAGCATCCGTGCGCTTGTGCCAAGATGGCCTAAACCCAATTGCCTACAACCCCCAGAATCCTCGATGGAGTCCATCATTCTAGTCAGGATGCCGTTCTTAGGGGGATGGTGTGCCCTTCTCCATGTGTCTGCCACCTGGCAAGGCATCACAGGCATGGAGGGGGGCTAGGGGTCGCCACAGCAGGTATCGGTCTCTGTCACGGGGTATAGTGCGGGTCAGCAGATGTGGGCATGCATCTTTCAGGGGGAGCAGTCCAGTGCATACTCTCTCCTTCATGGGTTTGTGCTGTCACGGTATGTGTGGATGTCCTTTATTCTTTTATATGTTAATTTCTTTAGTCTGTCATAATTATTTTTTCAGGTTCTGCTCCTGTACAGGTGTTTTTTGTTCACAGGGATCCTTGCGTTTTCTCAGAAGCGTCAGGTGCGTTCTGGGCTTGGTATGAGTAAGGTGGGGGGTGGGTTGGATCTAGGGTTGTCCTGATACCGATACTAGTATCGGTATCGGGACCGATACAGAGCATTTGCGCAAGTACTTGTACTCACACAAATGCTCCCGATGCCTGACCCTATACCTGGCGGAGTCTGTAAGCGGAGAGTGCGGACGGAGTTTGTGAGCGGAGAGGGCGGGCGGAGTTTGTGAGCAGAGAGGGTGGACAGAGTTTGTGAGCGGAGAGGGCAGGCAGAGTTTGTGAGCAGAGAGAGCGGGCGGAGTTTGTGAGCGGAGAGGGCGGGCGGAGTTTGTGAGCGGGAAGGGCGGGCGGAGTCTGTGAGCGGAGAGGGCAGGTGGAGTGGGCGGGACGCTTCCGTAGGCAGAGTCAGTGGGGCAGAGAGCGAGTCCTCACCTAGGTAAGCTGGCCGCATCAGGATTGGTGACCAGAGCCGTCACATTCGGTCGGGCTGGATGTAACAAGATGTCTGCTGATACTTACTGATGTCAAGTGCAGGGTGTACCAAGATGGGCATCGCAGCATAGCATTTCAAAATCCTTTGCTCATGTCATTTATTGCGGCATTTCAGTGCCTGCCCATAAGTGCCAGCCGTCAGTGCCCATAAGTGCTGCCTATTAGTGCCAGCCACCTGTCAGTGCCATCTACTAGTGCCAGCCACCTGTCAGTGCTATCAATCCCCATAAGTGCAGATTATCAGTGGCATCCATCAGTGCCAGCCTTATGTCAGTGCCAACCAACTGTCAGTGCCATCAGTGCCCATAAGTGCTGCCTATCAGTGCCAGCCACCTGACAGTGTCAGCCACCTGTCAGTGCCAGCCATCAGTGGCAGACACCTGTCAGTGCCAGTGTCCATAAGTGCCATCCATCATTGCCATGTATCAGTGCCCATAAGTGCCATCAGCACCGCTCATCAGTGCCAGCCACCTGTTAGTGCCACCTATCAGTGCCCACAAGTGCCGCCTATCAGTGCCCATCAGTCAGTGCCATCTTTCAATGCTCATCAGTCAAACTGTCACATGACATTAAAAAAAGTATCAGCAATCTGTATCGGCGAGTACATGAAAAAAAGTATCGGTACTTGTACTCAGTCCTAAAAAAGTAGTATCGGGACAACCCTAGTTGGATCAGTCGGCTTGTCGGGGGTTCATTGGATTCATTCCTTTTGGCATGGTAAGTAATTTCATTGTTTTTTTCTGTTTGTGACGGGTGTTTCGTTTGTGTTGTCCCAGCTTTTTCGCAAAAGCTGCAGGTGCGTGCATGTCATTTTGGGTTCTCGGGGGGGGCTTGTAGTCAGATCACAGGTCAGGATCTATCATGTCTTTAGATCCTTACGGGCCAGAATTTTTTGTAAGAGTCAATGCAGGTTCTCGGCCGACAATTCATACATCATACGTTGCACTTTGATTTCTTCCTCCCATTTACGTACCTACCATGCTCTGTGGGTATCGTAGCCCTGAGTGTTCGTTGTTAATTGCCTGTCTTGGCGCCACAGGTTGCTCGGGCTCGCTCAGTTCACTCATGCAGGGTTGTTGGGCATCAGGTTTTATTCACGCGCTGTTTGGCACATTACTGCACCCACGTTTTCAGGGTCAGATTTACGGGGAGGGGTTTGGATGGTCTGTACGAATGTTTCCTTAAGGTTTTCTTGTTGTTTTTTTCGTCTTAGATACGATCATGTCACACATGTCAGAAAGTAATGAGTTTGCGTTCATTCCTCCATCCCTTACTGGAGGTTCGGAGCACGGCAGGATCCTGTCATTAAGGAGTTGGACTGTTCCCAGGCTCACTGCAGAGTTTCATCGCATTTCGTTTCCGGCCACGGCCAGGAAATCTGAGCTATTTAGATTATTGTTCCCTAGTCCGGCTCAGCCGCTCCCTTCTACCAGTTTGAGTCAGGTGTCGGTGCACAATTCGTTCACGCAGATCTATACCCTGTTAAATACACTTCCATGTCTCAGATACAGGACAGGATGGAGGTGGTTGAAGCCCATGCGGCCAGAGCGCAGGTGTCACCTGTGTCCCCAGCTCAAGTTTTTCCCAGTGCTCCCGCAGGTAATGTTGCCATTTCCTTGCCTGTGGCAGCTCCATCTCCTTTAGCGACATTCCCGTCGGTATCTCCGGCTCATTTCATTCCTGCTAACATAAAGAAAGACATCCTGGAAGGGATGGATGTGAATCTGGCCTCCCTTCTGATAGCATCACAAGATATCACGGAAAACAAGTCTTATGCTTGTGGGGGGGTGTCGGTTGCGCTAAAAACTAAAGACCCCAGGCTCAACCGCAAGCTTAGTGTGGCAGTGTGGCAGTGCCACGTACCTGATGGTGGTGAGCCTGATATAGCAGAGGGAGGCCTCCCTTACGGCTCCTACTCTCGGCCCCTGGTAAAGTAACAGGAGGCGCAGGAGTGAGGAGTGGTACGAGTGCCTGGCAGGATCAACAGAGGTAGAGGTAATCCGGACGTTCAGGAACTCCTCGGGAACTGAGAAGCTGAAACAGCTGACAGGTTAGGCAGACGGGAGCTGGATCACTGGACCGGAACCAGGAACAAGCAGGCTCAATTCAGCAGACTGGAACAGCTTGGACTGGAACCAGGACAGACAGACAAATTGTTCAGCAGACTAGACTGGAACTAGGAACAGACTGGAACCGTTCAGCAAACTGGACTGGAACTAGGAACAGACTGGAACTGTTCAGCCGACTGGACAAGAACTAGGAACAGACTGGAACCGTTCAGCAGACTGGAGCAGACTGGATGGTCAGACAGGCCGGGTCGGTTATCAGGCGGTCGGCGAGGTACAGAGGTGCAGACAGAAGGGTAGTCAGAACAGGCCAAGGATCAGGTGCAGGTGGATGGCTGGAATAGTCACAGGTAAGCCGGGGTCTTTCACAGGTTAAAGGATCACTAAAGGAATTTTTTTTTTTAGCTAAATAGCTTCCTTTACCTTACTGCAGTACTGGTTTCATGTCCTTATTGTTCGTTTTTGCTTTGAAGTAGCTGTAATTCTGCTCTGATCTCCACACTTCCTGGTTGTCTGTTTCCTTATAACCATAGTACTGGGAGCTTTTCATTGTTGGTCTAAGCTGTCATTACTGTGTGTCTAAAACGGGGACGATATGTGAGAGGCCGGCTTAAATAACCAGCCTGGCTCCAACAGGGGTGTGCACACGCGCACGCACGCGCGGTTGCAGTCGCGATCGGGAACCGCAGAGTCTGAGGCGCCTGTTTCTGGCAGGATCTTCATGACAGGCAGAATTCGTGCTAGCTTTCGGCATCTTTCGTGATATTATTTGTGCGGTCAGTCCAGACAGGAGGGTGGAGTTAGATTTGTATCTGCACAAAGTGGTGGATCTTTTCTGCAGGCACTTTGCCAATCAGAAGTCCCCGGTATGCAACAATTGACAGTCCTCTGCGCATATCTCTGCTTGGTGTCCTATATTTGAGGCCCCGGGTCCGTCAGGGGTTACTACCTTGATGATTTCTTGCTCTTAGAGGACCCTGGCCCACCACCCAAGGATTTGCAGTGTCTCACTGAACTGTTTGCTGAGTTAAATGTGCCGCTTGCTGTTCAGAAGGTGGAAGGTCCTGCCAACATTATCAATTTTTTAGGTATTACAATTCCAATTGCATGATTGCAAGTTTGCCCAGGGAGAAGTTGGCCAGAATTCGTCAGACAATACATTTATTCGTCCGGTCCCCAGTCTGCTCAAAGAGGGATTTACAGCCACTCTTGGGCATGTTAAATAATGCGATGAGGATCATTCCACAAGGTAGGGCATTTGTGTCCAGATTGATGGCCCTTTTGCCCCTTTTTCAGGATGGTGACGCAGGTGTTAGCTTGCAAGCTGAGGCACGGGTCGATTTGGTTATGTGGGACCAGTTCCTGTGGGACTTGAATGTAATTTCTTTGCTCATTCCTCAGCCTATTATCACATCACCCAGGGTGTTCACTGATGCAGCTTTGTTAGTGGGGTTTTGCGGCCATGTGTGCTGCTGAACGGCTGGCTCACCATTGGCCCCTGGAAGTTTGCACAGACTTCAGTGTTGTTTTAAGTCCACCCAACTGTAGCAGCAGCTGTCACTTGGAGGCCAGACTGGTCAGGAAGTTTGGTCATTTTCTTCACTGACAATCTGGCCACCACCAACATCATCAACAAAGGCAGGTCTGGGTCTCTGGTCATCATGTCCTTTATACGCAGGTTGACTTGGTTAGGTTTGGCATACAGGTTCCATTTTCAGGGGGAATTTATTAGTGGGGATTTCAATAGGGCGGCTGATGCATTATCTCGTTTTAGATTTGATTGTTTTTTCTTGCAGCACTCGGAAGCAGAGCGGGTGGGCAAGCCGGTTCCTCCGTTTTCCCTGCTCATCATGGACTGACAAGGTTCTGGATGCAGGCGATCGGTTTGGCCAACGAGTCTTTATCCAGCAACACGTTCAAAGCTTACACCACGGGTTGGTGTAATTCTTGAGGCTATATCCTTGTAGATGTCCGTGGGACATCAAGTATGTAATGGCATTTGCGGCATATTGCCACAGTGAGTTGGATTTATCCGCTAGTACCATTAAGTTATATCTATCAGGCATTTAACACGTTAAGACCCTGCAAGACACTTCTAGTCACAGGGTCAAGCGCAGGCATCAAGACTGCCTTTTACCGGCCAGATGCTCCGGGACATTTCGGACTTGCGGCCAGCTTCCCCTTTTTCTTTGGCTTCCTCAGACCAGGGGAGGTTTCACGGGTTAGTCAACATGCTCCTTTTCTGACCAAAGCCAGTCTCAACAGGTGTGCTGATCACTACGCTCTACAGCTTAAAGTGGATGTAAACCCGATTCATGAAATTTAAGCTGGGCACATATATCTGCAGTATTTTGTTATATGTTTTCAATGAGCTAAGTCTTATAGCTCTCTTCTGAACGGTTTCTCTGTTATCAGCCTGAGAACTCCTGACATATTTTTTGACTTTTTAGACAAAAGCAGCCTGAATCTTTTGTCAAAGGAGGTTGCTAAAATAGATTAGCAGCAAGCAGCTCCTATTACAAAACAGCTCTGAGAGTCTCTGCCTATGAGGAGAGGGGGTGTGTGCCTTTCCTCCGATCAGTAATTTTAGCTATCTTGGCTGTATACCCAGACATCACACTCTGTGTTAAAGCGGGGGTTCACCCTAAAAAACAATTTCTAACATTACATCCAGCATACTAACGACATTTACAGTATGCAGGTCTTTTTTTTTAAAAGCCGAGCTGCGAGTCGGCGCTATACGGCGCCTGCGCCCGCCGTGTAGGGCTGACTGCGCAGGCGCCGTATAGCGCCGACTCGCAGCTCGGCTATTTACGGAAATCTGGTGGCGCGCCTTGTGCGACATGGGAACTGTTTCACCAGACGTCAATCATCTAACCCAGCGATAGGAACGCCCAGTCCCGCGTGAATCAAAACCCGGAAGCCGGGGAGAAATTCGCAATATAACGGTATGTACGGCGAAAAAAAAAAATACCTGCATACTGTAAATGTCTTAAGTATGCTAGATGTAATGTTAGAATTTTTTTTTAGGATGAACCCCCGCTTTAACCAGGAAGAGAAAATCTCCTAACAAAATCTGAACATTCTAAACAGTATATAAATGTGAACACAGCAGATATACATATAAAACCTATGTAGGGAGGTTTGGTTAATCTCTGTGTATCATCTGAGGCTGTTCACTTCACTGGGTGTATGGAGGGTTTACCTCCACTTTAACAATAATAAAACTAGTCAGGAGGGCCAGGGTTTCGTGGTCAAATATTATAGTACCAACAGCACAACACTTTCTAGGTTATTGGCTACATCCCCGCATGACAGCCCTTTGTTGCCGTTTCCATCAGATCCTCTAACTTCCAAACAGTTCATGTCGCATGTTAGGATCATGATCACAAAATTAGACTTGAATCCAAAACTGTTTACCGGCCATTCATTTAGGATCGGGGCGGCATCTGCGGCTTCCAAACAAGGGTTTCCCCCCTTTCATCATTAAGTATATGGGACGATGGTGGTTCTCTTGTTTTAGCAGGTACATTGCAGAACCTCTAACGGAAGTTATTCGGGCATTGGCCTCTTTGTTGGATTGATCTTTGTTATCTTTATATCCATTAAAGCTTTCAGTTTTCACACCTACTCATGTGTCTTTTGCCCTCTTTCAGGTATACTGACCTGTCAGGCCAAGGCACACCGCAGTTCTTGGTAAATTAGGGGTTGTCGGTCTAAGGAAGACTCTGACTACAAGTTGGAAGGCTGGCTGCAGGCCAGCCTGGATTTGTGGGAGGAGCCTGGGGCTATATAGCCCTCCTCCATGGCCGGGTTCAGTGTCGGCTTGTTTTTCCGGGCTCCCACCCTCCCGGTTCCCACATATATTTCAGTCATACTTTCCATACTTTCATTCATGCAGGGTATGCCCTCTTTCAGGTATTCTGACCTGTCAGGCCAAGGCACACCGCAGGTCTTGGTAAATTAGGGGTTGTCAGTCCAAGGAGGACTCTGACTACAAACCCTATTGAGCATCTGTGGGGCATCCTCAAACGGAAGCTGGAGATGCGCAAGGTCTCTAACATCCACCAGCTCTGTGATGTCGTCAAGAAGGAGTGGAAGAGGACTCCAGTGGCAACCTGTGAAGCTCTGGTGAACTCCATGCCCAGGAGGATTAACGGAGTGCTGGAAAATAATGGTGGCTACACAAAAGTTTGACACTTTGGGCCCAATTTGGACATTTTCACATAGGGGCGTACTCACTTATGTTGCCAGTGGTTTAGACATGAATGGCTGTGTGTTGTATTATTTTGAGGGGGCAGCACATTTACACTGCTATACAAGCTGTGCACTCACTACTTTACATTGTAGAAAAGTGTAATTTCTTCAGTGTTGTCACAAAAGATATAATAAAATATTTACAAAACGTATTCAACTTAAAGTGGAATTTTAAAGCGAGAAATGGAACTTCTGAAGTCCGGATTCCCCCCCTCTGGTGTCACATTTGACACCTTTCAGGGGGGAGCAGATACCTGTCTAATAAAGGTATTTTCTCCCACTTCTGGCAAAAGATCGCTGCAGTATCTGCAGCGATCTACGCCATGTAGGCTCCTCGTCCGTCCTCCCTACTGTCTTCACACATGCGCAGTAGGGAACCAGGCTGTGAAGCCGCGAGGCTTCACTTCCTGATTCCTTAACTAGCAATGCCAGCGCCTCCATGCCCTCCATCCGAAGATGAGGGATGGATTGGCTTTGGGTAAGGAGATCACGGGTGCCACAGGTAAGTGTCCTCTTATTTTAAAAGTCAGCAGCTGCAGTATTTGTAGCTACTGACTTTTTTTTTTTTTAGGGGGCACTCCCCATTAATTAGAAAATTAGGTCCTGCTAGATCACTTCAGGCTGGCCCTTTTTGCAGGTATAGTTATGCAAAATATTAAAAATAGTATCTATACTGTTTAAAATCCAGAAATACGCGGTCTCACCCTGCTCTGCACATGCGCAGTTGATCCCTATCTTTAGGCACACTGCTGAATTTGTAGAGGCTGATCTGCTGACAGTTTTAAAGTGGAATTAAACCCTACTATCCTTCTCAGCCAAGGAAGCTGCCATCTCAGGCCCCGTACACACGGCCGAGGAACTCGACGTGCCAAACACGCCGAGTTCCTCGTCGAGTTCAGGGATGAAGCCGCCGAAGAGCTCGGCGGGCCGCCTTCTCCCATAGAACAACGATAAAATAGAGAACATGTTCTCTATTTTCTCGACGAGCACCTCGGCGGCTCCATCGGGCCAAAAGTGTACAGACGACAGAGTTTCTCGGCAGAATCCGGGTTTGACCGAGTTTCTCGGTGAATTCTGCCGAGAAACTCTGTCGTGTGTACGAGGCCTTAGTCTTTGTTTGATCTGCAACTGCCATGGTGCTGCACATGTGATCAGTTATGACACCAGCCATTTGATGGTTTGGCTGAGGAAAACGAACAAACTGGCCAAATGACCAAATTTTGGCTGATTTTTCATTTAGTGTATGGCCAATGTTAGTCTCTGTTACATCTGCAACTGCCATGGTGCTGCACATAAGTTATGACACCAGCCATTTGATGGTTTGACAGTTGGTTTGAATCCCGGCATTCTAGGAATTTAACTGTTTTTCGAAAGTATTTAAATCAACTAGTTTAATTCTGCTTTTCATTTGTAATTGTTTTGGGAAACAGTTACAGCTGAACTACACCAAATGATTTGAAGCAAAAGTAAACCAATCGTTTTGATTGTTTCAAAAAACAGTTAGCATTTCCGGCATGCTGGGATATATATGTCACATTGGTTGTGCTCTCAACCAAACTGTCAAACCATTCAATGGTTATAACTGATCACATGTGCAGCATCATGGCAGCTGAAGATCAAACAGAGGCCAAGATGGCAGCTTCCTTGGCTGAAAACGATAGGAGGGTTTACTTCCACTTTAACTGTTCCCCAAAACAATTACATTCAGGGCATGCCATGAATGATTACTGTCACATTTACCTATGCGCTCAACAGAACACTGGACCACCAAAAGGCTGGTGTCATGTCTGATCAAATGTGCAGCACCATGAAAACAGTAGATCAAACAGAGGCTTGTATGGCAGCTTCCTTGGCTATAAAAGACGAGGGGGGTATTTTCACTTTAAAGCAGAGTTCCACACAGAAATGGAACTTCAGCTGTCCGGATCCCCCCATCAAGGGGTCACATTTGGCACCTTTTCAGGGTGGAGCCGATAACTGTCTAATACAGGTAAGTGTCCTTATTTTAAAAGTCAGCAGCAGTATTTGTAGCTGCTGACTTTTAAATTATATTCTTTTTTTTTAGGCAGAACTTCACTTTAAACTGGCGAGTTTGGTTCCGCTTTTAGGGCTTGTTCACACCAGGCGTGGTGCAGCAACGCGCGTGCAATCATGTTTTCCCTTTACTGCAGGAAAATGCGCTGCGTTCTGTGTTCCATTAATTCTTAATGTCAACTCCATGCTTCTAGGAAATGTGCATGCATATGTGCCCACCAAAATGCATGGTACCCATAGGCGTGTGCACAGGGTGTGCCAGGGCACAACCTAATCACCCTGTGTGGTGCAGATTCCCTCTGTTCGGACCCCTGATATTTCACTACATCCCCTAACGGGTCTCCTAACAAATATTAATAAAGAAAATTGTAAAAAATAATAAAACATAAAAACTACTGCCGCCAATCTTCTGCCCTACTGCCACTGTCCATTGCTCTACTGACACTGTCAGTATATACGCATGTGTTTGAGCTTTGGGGTACACACTCTAATCATTAGGGTGTGTGCCTGCAATAGGCTGTGCACACCTGTGATGGTACCACACAATACCAAATCGCGCCTATACCCTGTTTACACATTTCTTCTGCACTGTGCAGCCCAATGAAATCAAATGGCTGCCCTAAAATGTGACTCTCAGTACTGGGAAACATGCAAAAAAAGACCTCTCATAGTGTGAAGCAGCCCTCAAGCTCACTACACACATTACAATCTGATTGTCCAATCTCCAATGGCTATGTAGTGCAAGAGCCTGCGCGGTTACCTACAAAGTGATTGGATAGATTAGCATACCTCCCAACATTTTGAGATGGGAATGAGGGACACCTACTAGCAAATGTATGTAGGCATAGGACACTCCCCCTGCCACACCCCCTTAAGGGAGAATTAACAAGAAAAAAAGAAGGTTAATTAAATCTACATCACACCACTACTATTGCTTTATATTGGCTTTTAAAATGACAAATGTAGCAATTTAGAATCAAATCAGATGAAAGGTTTAGCTCTGGGAAACGCTTTTTGAAAGATAAAAAGTGCATTTTATATACAACTATATATAGATCAGACCAAAATGAGGGAGAAATGAGGAGGAAAGAGGGACAGAGGGACATTGCTCCAAATCAGGGAGAGTCCCTCCAAATCAGGACAGTTGGCATCTATGGATTAGGTAGGTCCTCAGATTACACACCAGGAGAAAGAACCCTTCATGGATCAGAGGGAGTATTGCTGTCCTCTCCTGAAAACATCAGATCTTACACTGGATCTCAGCCATAAAGCCCAGAAGACAGGCCGCCCAGCTGTCACTATATACAATCACACTGTAACCTATAGATCTATGTAGCCTGCCCTCTGATCCCCTCCACGTCCATCCCAGGACGGCCCACACACTGCCTAGGAATAAACATCCTCCTGATCCAATAAGAATCCTGACTTCCTTGTGTCCCCGCCCACCGGATCTCCGGCTCCACGTCACATCTCTGACACCAGGCAGGACGGACCTCGCTGATTGGACCACGCTCGTCCCGTCCCCACACGTCATGAGAGCTGCTGAAAGGCGGAAGCAGCGGGTGGCATAGAGTGACACCTGAGGCTGGGCGATACTCGGGTGGCAAGGGCCGGGATATTACAGGCCTCGGAGACACTCGGGCATCTCCTCTCTGAACAATGTGTTCACCCCGGGCCTAGCAGACACGGGCAGCCTGGACCCCAGTATGAGCTCCTCAGCGGAAGAGCCCCGGACATGGGGCACCGTGTGGAGACATCTGCTCCTTTACCTCATGTGCCAGGTGTTGGTACGGACGGGGCATGCTGCTATGACCAAGGAGGAGAAGTCCCAGCTCAGGTGGGAGAATGGGGGGGTAATAATGCCGGTGTGTGTTTGATTGTTATTGGAGGAAGAGATCAGATCTCTACTGAATTTCATCATTACCAGAAGCAGCAGCTTCCGGGTACCTCACATTACACTTCCTTCCAGCTGCTGTACGGACGATCACACCCCCCCCCCCCCCCCCATGTATGATCGCTGACTGTAAACTTTCTTCTGTTTTTATAGAGATGACACATTAACTAGTGGGGGGGTTGTGAGGAGCATGGAGAGAGGGAAAATACCTCAGTGATCAGTATGAGGGGAAAATGTCCTGGGATCAGAAGGAACTATCTCAACATCAATAGGAAGAACACGTCCCCGTGTCAGTATTAGGGGAATAAATGTTCTGGGGTCACTAAAAGGGGAAATGTCCAGCGTCTGTAGGGGGACGGGGCGAGATACCCTGGTGTCAGTGGTCACTAGAAGGGGAAATGTCCCAGCGTCTGTAGGGGGACAGGGCGGGATACCCTGGTGTCAGTGGTCACTAGAAGGGGAAATGTCCCAGCGTCTGTAGGGGGACAGGGCGGGATACCCTGGTGTCAGTGGTCACTAGGAGGGGAAATGTCCCAGCGTCTGTAGGGGGGCGGGATACCCTGGTGTCAGTGGTCACTAGAAGGGGAAATGTGCCAGCGTCTGTAGGGGGACGGGGGGGGATACCCTGGTGTCAGTGGTCACTAGAAGGGGAAATGTCCCAGCGTCTGTAGGGGGACGGGGCGGGATACCCTGGTGTCAGTGGTCACTAGAAGGGGAAATGTGCCAGCGTCTGTAGGGGGACGGGGCGGGATACCCTGGTGTCAGTGGTCACTAGAAGGGGAAATGTGCCAGCGTCTGTAGGGGGATGGGGCGAGATACCCTGGTGTCAGTGGTCACTAGGAGGGGAAATGTCCCAGCGTCTGTAGGGGGACGGGCGGGATACCCTGGTGTCAGTGGTCACTAGAAGGGGAAATGTCCCAGCGTCTGTAGGGGGACGGGGCGGGATACCCTGGTGTGAGTGGTCACTAGGAGGGGAAATGTCCCAGCGTCTGTAGGGGGACGGGGCGGGATACCCTGGTGTCAGTGATCACTAGGAGGGGAAATGTCCCAGCATCTGTAGGGGGACGGGCGAGATACCCTGGTGTCAGTGGTCACTAGGAGGGGAAATGTCCCAGCGTCTGTAGGGGGACGGGTGAGATACCCTGGTGTCAGTGGTCACTAGGAGGGGAAATGTCCCAGCGTCTGTAGGGGGACGGGGCGGGATACCCTGGTGTCAGTGGTCACTAGGAGGGGAAATGTCCCAGCGTCTGTAGGGGGACGGGCGGGATACCCTGGTGTCAGTGGTCACTAGAAGGGGAAATGTCCCAGCGTCTGTAGGGGGACGGGGCGAGATACCCTGGTGTCAGTGGTCACTAGGAGGGGAAATGTCCCAGCGTCTCTAGGGGGATGGGGCGGGATACCCTGGTGTCAGTGGTCACTAGGAGGGGAAATGTCCCAGCGTCTCTAGGGGGATGGGGCGGGATACCCTGGTGTCAGTGGTCACTAGGAGGGGAAATGTCCCAGCGTCTCTAGGGGGATGGGGCGGGATACCCTGGTGTCAGTGGTCACTAGGAGGGGAAATGTCCCAGTGTCTGTAGGGGTCGGGGCGGGATACCCTGGTGTCAGTGGTCACTAGGAGGGGAAATGTCCCAGCGTCTGTAGGGGGACGGGGCGGGATACCCTGGTGTCAGTGGTCACTAGGAGGAGAAAATTGTCCCAGCGTCAGTTTAGGCCTATACGTATTCTACATATTGCAATTTTTTTACCAAAAATAAGTGTTTATCGATTGGTTTGCGCAAATGTTATAGCTTCTACAAAATAGGGGATTTTTTTTTTTTTTTACTAAATACGGTGGGGATTTATTTTTGTGACTGCAACATTATGGCGGACACTTTGACACCATTTTGGGACCATTGTAATTTTTACAGCGATCAGTGCTATAAAAATGCACTGATTAGTGTAAAAATTACACTGGCAGTGAAGGGGTTAACCACTAGGTGGCGCTGCAGGGGTTAAGTGCTCCCTAGGGAGTGATTCTTACTGTTAGGGGCGTGGCTACACGTGACACGTCACTGATGACCATTCCCGATCACGGGGAACGGTCATCGGTGACAGTGTCGCTAGGCAGAATAGGGGAATGCCTTCACTAACGGCACGCTCAGTGCGCCTGCGTGGTTTATGGCGCACATGCGCCATAGACATCGGGGCAATCTTTTCTGCAAATATCTCCTAAACCGTGTAGGTTTAGGAGATATTTGTTGCACATACAGGTAAGCCTTAATCTAGACTTACCTGTAGGTAAAAGTGGTCTGTAAGGGTTTACAACCACTTTAAAAAACAAATTCAGAGAGTAGCGATTAATCTCTGCATGGTCTAAGGTTGTCACTGGTGTACCCCAAGGTTCAGTGTTAGGACCAGTGGCGGCTGGTGATTAATATTTTGGGGGGCAGAAAACAAACGTGCTCGCCCCCCCCCCGCCAAGACAGGTCGGACAGGAAGATGGCCATCCATATCCTTACCTTAGAAGGTGGTGCTCTATCCGGGGTAAGGCTTCTGGAAACTGCTCCTCGATCTGCTTCTGCAGCTTGCATAGGGAGGAGCTAGCCCATTCCTTCTCCTCCCACCAAACAGGAAGCTGGTCCTGCTGAGACCCGATTGGTCTGGAGTCTAAAGGACTCCCTGGCCTATCGGGTCTCAGGACCCGCTTCCTGATTGGCCGAGAGGAGAAGCAGGAAGACATTAGCAAATATTAATTCGCTAATGTCACATAACTTGGTAGGCTCAGGGTACAGTACTCTGCGCCCGAGCCCACCCTTTCTTTTTTTTTTTTTTTTTAGAAAGTAGAAGTAGAAAAAAAAAACATGTAGATTAGATTAGGGGCTGGGCGGCTGAATTGGGGGGGGGTGTCGCCCCTAATAGAGTGGCTGCCACTGGTTGACTCTTTTTAATATATTTATAAAGGTTCTGGGATTAAAAGTACAATTTCAGTGTTTGCAGATGACACCAAACTATGCAGTGTAATAATGTCATTACAGGATGTCTCCAACTTACAAGCCGACCTCAATGCTCTGTCTAATTATGCAATTATGTGGCAAATGAGGTTTAATGTTGATCAATGTAAAGTTATGCTCTTGGGGGGGGGGGGGGGGGGGGGGGATACTACTGGAGGGATCTGTTCTGTAGTGGAGAAGGATCTGGGGGTGTTAGTTGATCATAAGCTCAATAATAACATGCAATGCCAAGCTGCGGTTTCCAAAGTGAGCAAAGTCCTTACTTGTACTAAGAGAGGTATGGACTCCAGAGAGAGAGAGACACAGACAGATATCATTTTGCCCGTGCACAAATTATAATCCAGACCTCATTTGGAATATGCAGTTCAGTTTTGGGCACCAGCTCACAAAAAGGATATCGGGAACTTGAGAAAGTGCAGAGAAGGGCAACCAAACTGATAAGAGGCATGGAGGAGCTCAGCTATGAGGAAAGATTGGAGAAACAGAATTGTATTCTCTCCTGAGAAGAGGAGATGGGGGGGGGGGGGAGATATAATCAGCATGTACAAATACTGAGTTATTGCTGAGTTTTTCACTTTGAGGCAGGGCTGTGGAGTCGGTAGATAAATGTTCCGACTCCTCAGTTTTATGTACCTCCGACTCCCCGACTCCGACTCCTCTGTATTAATATGCGAATGTATTTTATACATTCCTTGAGGGAAAGAAACGCAACCTACCACAGGACTACTGGCTGGGAAGCCAACAGTCTACTGTATTGCACAGTTTAAGCAAAAGACAAACACAATGAAAACAACATTTTATAAAAAAAATGTATTAATCAATCAAGTGGCTGGATAGTAGCAGCAGGCATAAACATCAGGAACAGGATTTTTACCAGTTCAAAAATACAAACCACATTATTTGGTTGTTTTAGAACAAAAACAAAGCTTATCTATAATGAACCAAAAACAAAATCTGTAAAACCTAGAAATGGTTTATATTAATCTTGAAATGTAGTTCTAGGCTTAGCAAATGCAAATCAATTCAATGTAGAGTTCTAAGGAAGAGAATTGCCTCTGCCAGATCCTCTTTCATAGAGGCTCTTAAGTCAGACTTTATTATTTTTAGGGCTGAAAATAATCTTAGAGAGGTAGTTGGGCTGCTGCTTTCTCCTTTGTGTGCTTATCTGCTGCTGAAGATAGGGCAGTGGGAGCATCCAGGAAGGGGCATTTATTCTAAAACATGATTTTCCTAGGAGAATCCCATAGTCATGTTTAAAGTTTAAGCTAACAATCGGAGTTTACACGTTTTTATAGCCTTAGCTAAATGACAGCAGTTTTTCCAATGGTTTACAGCTTCAGTCTTGAACTATTGGCCCTCCATTCCCTTCACTTATACAAGTGTCTCACTCTCTAGTCCTGCAAAAAACATATTTATTTAATCCCTTATCAGTGAGAGGCTAGGTTACCCATGGACGCTGCGTTCCCTGTAAAAGCAGAACACAACACTATGGAAAGTATAAGTATTGCAGCTCCGAATTGTGCGTTGCGTGCCATATAGTGAAGCACATGAAAAGCATGCTTCTTCACGGTCACTTAACGTGTTCGTTTTGCGGTTACGTGAGGCACTGCATGCATTGGTCTTTATTCTTACAGTAGAGAAGTCATTAATTATAACTTTTTGTGAATTGGGACATTTAAACTTGCTTTTTTTTTTTTTTTTAATTCCAATCTAAATTTAGTAGGAGTCGGAGTCGGTGCATTGTTTGCCGACTCCGACTCCAGGTACCCAAAATTTCCCCCGACTCCGACTCCACAGCCCTGCTTTGAGGTCATCACAGAGGACAAGGGGGAACTCTACACCTGGAAAAAAGAGATTTTATCTCCAGGTTTCTTCACAGTAAGAGCTGTGAAAATGTGGAACAGACTCCCTCCAGACGTGGTTCTGGCCAGCTCAGTAGATTGCTTTTAAGAAAGGCCTGGATTCTTTGCTATATGTACATAACATAACTGTGTACTAACATTTAGAGCCCTTTCACGGAGCCTTTTTTTAACGTCCTGCCAGCGCAGTGCCCCAGTGTAAAAGCACTCTGGCTTTCACACTGGGGAGCATTGAGAGACTTTTAGGTGGTATTTTTTAGCGTTAAAACCCCTGAAAAATGCCTCCAGTGTGAAAGGGGTCTTATAGGTAAAGTTGATCTAGGGAAAATTTGATTGCTTCTCGGGGGATCCGAAGGAGTTTTTTCCTTTTTGCTGGAGAAAATTGGATCATGCTTTACTGGGGTTTTTCGCTTCCTCTAGAATCTAGACTTGTAGTTTTTTAAAAAAAATAATAAAATACAATTTACACAATCCTATACCCACAGTTGATTTAGAGTCTAGATCAACTGTGGGTATAGGATTGTGTAAATTGTATTTTATTATTTTTATTAAATATATATTTTTATTGGATGAACTAGAGCAGGGATATGCAATTAGCGGACCTCCAGCTGTTGCAAAACTACAAGTCCCATCATGCCTCTGCCTCTGGGTGGCATGCTTGTGGCTGTCAGAGTCTTACTATGCCTCATGGGATTTGTAGTTCTGCAACAGCTGGAGGTCCACTAATTGCATATCCCTGAACTAGAGGGACTTTTGCCTTTTTTTGAACCTGACTATGTAAAATGCTCTGGCATCAGTGGTCACTAGGAGGGGGAAATTCTCCGGTTTCACTACAAGAGGAAAATGCCTCAGTCGGTGATAGGTATGAGGGGAAAATGCCTTGGTGTGGCTATGAGGGGAAAATGCCCCAGCATCGGTTATCGCTAGGAGAGGAAAATGCCCTGGTGTCAGTGGTCAGTATGATGGAAAATGCCCTGGTGTTACTATGAGGGGAAAATGCTGTAGTGTCGGTGATTCCAACGAGGGGAAAATGCCTCAGAGTCAGTGGTAGGTGTGTGTGTGTGTGTGTGTGTGGGGGGGGGGGGGATGCATCACCAGGGCTGGGGGATCTGTAGCAGGCTGGTTGGCCCATGGAGGACTGGGGGACACTGTGGATGTTGTCTTCAGTGGATATTCCTTCCTCACCTGCTAACAGTGAAGTGAAACTTCTTCCTGTCCTCATTCATGTGATCCATCACTCCCTGACGGGCACCTGTACTGATGGCAGTCTTTCAGCTGCTGCACATCAGAGGAGGCATTCATCTGTGATGCTTCCCTGCGAGGTGCCCAATGTACTAGTAATGAAAATATAAGGCTGTCTGTGAATGGACAGGGGAGAGGCGGGGCGGATAAATGACATACATCTTCTGTGTATAAGGGTGACATTTCTGGAAGTGTATTGTGAGCTATGCTATTTGGCCTTAATGTGTAAATCGTAAAGAAATGGTAGCAGTGACATATACCTCATCAATAAAGTCTTTGCACATTTTGATTAGAAATCAATAGCTTGGAGTTCTGTGTCATGTCAGCCACTGTCCCACCACGCTTTTCAGTCCCTTCATTTGCCTGCCATTGTTTTCATGCGAAAATGTCATATAATTCACTTTATTTGAGAAAAATAAATGAAAGGTCTGGTGTCACCAGGGACACACCTCCATCCCTGCGTTTAGCATCAAAAAATAAAAACTCGCCCTTGGAACTTTGAGGTGAGCACTGTAGAGCCAATAAAATATCAAAAGTAATTACAGTATATATTTAATTCAAGTAAAAAGCAGTACATACATTTAGTGTCATGGACATGAGCCAATTCATACAGAAAATCGGTAAAATAATATTGCAAGTAAGAGTCGGTTCACACAGGGTCAACACGACTTCCAGAACGACTTTGGGAGGCAACTTGGACACGACTTGAGTGAATCATCAGGCAACTTACAAGGCAACTTCAAGTTGCCTCCAGGACAGGAAGCTTTCCAGTGGCCAATCAAACAACAATCGGCTCTGTGGGAGGGAGGGAAGAAGGAGGGGTTTGCCTGAGAAATGTATGTTCTCTTCCTGTAAAGTTGCTTCAGTTAAGACCGTGATCAGACTTCTGAGGCAACTTCCATTAAAATCAATGGGTACAAGTTGCCTACAAGTCGGATTGAAGTAGTACAGGAACCTTTTGCTGAAGTTGGAGTGACTTCAGTAGTGTACATTAAGACGGCTCCATTCACTTCCATTTATTTTCTCAACCGTGCGACTTGGGGAGACTTCAAGTCGGATCCCAGGTCGCCCCTGTGTGAACCGGCTCTAACTGTCCATAATAAAACACACACAAGCAACAAGGGTATACCCGACGCGTTTCGCAAGGCTTAGCTCGCTCTTCAGGGGTAGATGCTCGTGGTATACCTAAAATGAAAGGATAAAGTATGAAGGGTAAGGGGGGGGGCCCTTGATATAGAAAAACCCCATACTCACCGATGGACAAAGACCAGCTTTATTTTGCCATTGTTGAGGTTCTTTGTTCTCCTGTCACATTTTTCTTGCACAAACTACAGTAGCTGCCAACCTTGTCAGGCATTTGGCTGATGAGCATATAATGCATTATAACTATTACTTTTCAGATGTTCATGTCATGTGTTTGTTTGCTTTTTATTCAACGCTAAGCCATTTTATGTTTTTAAGAAATATTAAGATTTTTTTTTTTTTATGAAGTTGGATTTTCCTTCTGATGAAACCCAGATCATTGTGTAAAGGCCTCAGATAGTTAGGCCACTCTGTTGCACAGATTAGCTAAAGAACTTCCAGCTAGAGCGTCCCCCCCCCCCCCCCAGAACTTCCAGGTATGGTGAAAATAAAACTCTCAGGGGCATACTGGATTTCCAGGTTTGAGCATCGTCACAGTGGGGATTGAATCTATCCCTATGCAAAAACAGTCTGCATTGCAAAGGATTTTTGGGAAATTGTAAACAAAAAAATCTCTTCCCAAGCACAATATTTCCAAAGCCACCCCCCCCCCCCCCCCCCCCCCCCCCCCCCCCCCCCCCCCCCCCCCCCCATTAGAATGCTTGCCTGAACAAACGTTCTTGCATTCCCAAAGCTTCCTTTAATATTCCTAAGGTGGTTTTAAACCCTCTGTTTTTTTGCACTTTTAGCAGCTGATTTAATCACTTGCTGAGTATGGAGCTTCTTTTGGTCCTTGCCTATGTTGTTGTAGAAGCTGGTGCCATGATCACTGCTCTAGTTTTCCTGTTTGAGGGTGGCTCCTTTCCCTTGCAGCATCCTATGTAACCAACTTTGCATGCAGGAACTAGAACTGTCTCCCTACATTGTGTTCATCAATGGAAACACACAGCCCTATAGCCATCTTTAAGATGGTAAAGCACTCCCTTGCATGCCCCTTCCCCCTCTCCTGCCCCAGCTTTACCATGCTAGCTGGCTGACTAGAGACTGCACTGTCCCCTGTAGCTCAACTGCGAAGACCAGAAGTTGAGGAAAGCAGCACTGAGAGAGGACAAACCAGCAGCTTTGAAAGTTGAACACTGCCAGTGCTGGGGTAAAAATTGTATGAATTGGAATGGAAGTGGTCATAATTTTTTATTGTGATTGTTAACACTGAAACCCTCTATGGTAGCGCACTGTATGTGTGCTGTAGTGTAAAGTTAATTGCACCCAAATGCATATTGCCCAGCTGGGTGGAGTCTTCCATCAGCATTATTTGTTTTGGCTAAATGAAATAATTCTGTTAGTGTATGTGCCGGTTCACACTACCACGACTTGGGATCCTACTTGTGTCGCCCGACATGAGAAATTAAGTTGAAGTGAATGGAGCCGTCTTAATGTACACTACTGAAGTCGCTCCGACTTCAGAAAAGGTTCCTGTACTACTTCAAGGCGACTTCTAGGCAACTTGTACCCATAGATTTCAATGGAAGTCGTCTCCTAGTCGGCTCTCCATCTTAACTGAAGCAACTTTACAGGAAGAGAAAAATAGTTTACTCAGGCAAGCCCCTCCCTCCCACAGATCTGATTATTCTGTGATTGGCCACAGCCAAAGTCGCACTGTAAGTTGCTACAAGTCGCGTTGAAGTTGCCTTGCAAAGTCGCGCTGTAAGTCGGGTTGCGCACTAAGGCTAGCTAGTATTTATATGTCTCATTCCATCACCTATACACACAGGGTAGCACCGATCTCAACTGTGAAAACCTCCAAATATGCATGTTGGTTACTGGTACCTTCTCTTCAGGTGCCAGGTTCAGATGATCTCCCACTCGTCACAAACTCAGAATATGGAAAGAATCCGCACTCTGGAATCTCTCAATTCTTTATTCAATCATCACCAAGTACAAAGTAAATACATGTTTTGGCAAAAAAGTCTTGTTCATTCCGTCACCTATCCCAAAAATGAAAGGTTTATGACAGAGGGTGGAGCCATGCAAATCATTCCTTTCCAACCAGTGGCTAATTGGTCAATCTAGAACTGTTGACGTATAGTGCAAAATATAGCCTGCTATTATGAAGCCGTTTATTCCATATCCATGGTGTAGGGCTTGGGACTCGGTGAGCAAGTAAAACCATCAAAGTGGTAGTAAACTCTAGAGCAGGGGTCTCAAACTCAAATTACCTTAGGGCCACAAGACAAGTTTCCATATCCCATGGGGGGCCGCATGCAAACTTTCAAACTTCAAAATCAGTACTGGTGTCAGCGAACGCATTATTAACCCTGACCACTACACTACACACTGACCACTCACCATCAGGGTACAGCACATCAGGGCACAGGGCACAGCACACATGAGTGCACAGCGCACATCAGGGTACAAAGCCCAGCACATCAGGGTACAGGGCACATCAGAGCACAGCACATAGGGGTACAGCACAACATGCCACATCAGGGTGCACGGCACATCAGGGCAGGGCATATCAGGACAGGGCACATGGCACAGTGCAGGACATGGCACATCAGGGCACAGCACATCAGGACAGGGCACATGGCACATCAGGGTACAAAGCCCAGCACATCAGGGTACATGGGCCACATCAGGGTACATGGGGCACAATCAGAGCCCATCAGGGCACATACGAGCACACCAGGGCACATGGGTCACATGAGAGCATATCAGGGCACAATCAGGGAACATGGGGCACACCAGGGAACATGGAGCACATGAGAGCACATCAGGGCACATGGCACATCAGGGTACAGGACATGGCACAGCACATCAGGACAGGGCACATGGCACATCAGGGCACATGAAACAGCACATCAGGGTACAAAGCCCAGCACATCAAGGTACCCCATGTACCCTGATGTGCTGGGCTTTGTACCCGGATGTGCTGTTTCATGTGCCCTGTACCCGGATGTGCCATGTGCCCTGATGTGCTGGGCTTTGTACCCTGATGTGCTGTTTCATGTACCCTGATGTGCCATGTGCACATACGAGCACATCAGGGCACAATCAGGGAACATGGGGCACATGAGGGCACATGGGGCACAGCACATCAGGACAGGGCACATGGCACATCAGGGTACAGGGCACAGGGTACCCTGATGTACAGAGCCCAGCACATGAGGGTACATGAGGCACATGAGAGCACATCAGGGCACATGAGAGCACATCAGGGCACATGGGAGCCCATCAGGGCACATAAGAGCACAGGAGAGCACATGAGGGCACATGGGAGCACATCATGGCACAGGAGAGCACATCAGGGCACAGGAGAGCACATGAGGGCACAGGAGAGCACATGAGGGCACAGGAGAGCACATGAGGGCACAGGAGAGCACATCAGGGCACAGGAGAGCACATCAGGGCACAATCAGGGCACAATCAGGGCACATGAGAGCACATTAGGGCACAATCAGGGCACATGGGAGCACATCAGGGCACATGAGAGCACAATCAGGGCACATGAGAGCACATTAGGGCACAATCAGGGCACATCAGGGCACATGGGAGCACATGAGGGCACATGAGAGCACATCAGGGCACACGAGGGCACAGGAGAGCACACGAGGGCACAGGAGAGCACACGAGGGCACAGGAGAGCACATGAGGGCACAGGAGAGCACATGAGGGCACAATCAGGGCACATGAGGGCACAATCAGGGCACATGAGAGCACAATCAGGGCACATGAGAGCACATTAGGGCACAATCAGGGCACACCAGGGCACATGAGAGCACATCAGGGCACATGAGAGCACACCAGGGCACAGGTCAGCATTTACTTGTTTTCTTCAAAGGCAGAGTAGCGCAGGAAGCGTCTGTCATAAGTTCACTTGTCTCTCATGTCACGCTGCTACTCCCCGGCAGCCCCCCCCTATCTTCTCGTCCATTTTTAGATAATGTCACAAGCAAATGGGGATGGACGAGGAGGGGCCGCCGGGGAGTAGCAGTGTGACATGAGAGACAGGTGAACATATGACAGACGCTTCCTGCGCTACTCTTCATGCACCTCGATCTACACTTCCGCGGCACCCGCCCTGCCTGCGGGCCATTTAAAACCGGTCCGCGGGCCGCAAATGGCCCGCGGGCCGGTACTTTGAGACCCCTGCTCTAGAGGCTAGCTTGGCTCGGGTTCAAACGGTATAGAGTAACTATTTGGTGTCTTTAAAACTTTATTCAAGACATGCCATTTAGGAGATATTGCCGTCTTCATCTGTCCATGATGGCGCTCGCTCATGTGCATTGTAAGCACCATTGATGTCACACTGAGTGTTCAGTCTATCTACATAGCAATGTGCCGTCTTTACGTCATTCTGTTTCCTCAACCCAACTGTGAGAGTTCTGAGAATTACCATTACTTGGTTGGTTTACTTTCTATGCGCATGCGGTGGGATTCCCACACTCATGTTTGTGAAAGTTCAGAAGATTAAAGGAGTTGTAAAGGAAAACATTTTTTTTTGCTGAAATGACTGTTTACAGGGTATAGAGACATAATAGTTAACTGATTCCTTTTAAAAATTATTAAAAATAGATAAAAATCAATCATATAATGTACCTACAGTTTCAGTTTCGTTTTTGCATGTTTCCTGCTTCTCTGCTGCACAGAGCCAATACAGAGCAGTGATGGTTTGGAAAACGAAGCTGTTTGGTGTTGAGGGGTTTTAGACACACAGTAATCACACCTCCTTGATTAGTGACCACAGAGAGAAAGCTCCCATGACTTTTTTCATCAGGAAACAGACAACCAGGAAGTGTTCAGAACAGAGAGGAATTACAGCAACATCAGAGCAAAAACGAACAATGAGGACATGAAAAAGATTTTTTTTTTTTTAACTAAATAGCTTCCTTTACCTTACTGCAGTCCTGGTTTCATGTCCTCATTGTTCGTTTTTGCTCTGATGTTGCTGTAATCCTTCTCTGTTCTGAACAGTCTGTTTCCTGATGGAAAAAGTCATGGGAGCTTTCTCTCTGTGGTCACTAATCAAGGAGGTGTGATTCCTGTGTGTCTAAAACCCCTCAACACCAATCGGTTTCGTTTTCCAAACCATCACTGCTCTGTATTGGCTCTTTGTCTCTGTTCATCACAGAAGCAGGAAACAGCATGCATAAATGAAACTGAAACTACAGGTACATTATATGATTGATTTCTATCTATTTTTAATCATTTTTAAAGGGAATCCGTTAACTATTATGTGTCTATACCCTGTAAACAGTCATTTCAGCAAAAAATGTTTTTCCTTTACAACTCCTTTAAGGCTTCAGAAGATTTCTGCAAAAATGGTAACGGCTTTAACCAGAACATATTGATGTAGTAAGCTGCAGAGATTGTAAGAGGAACTCTGACGTTGGAGCTTAGTTCTATGATATTACTTTGGTATTCTGCTGTATATAGTTTGGAATCAATGGGTCTCTATTAGTATTTCCACTGTACACATTTGTGGTTCCTGATGTGTATTTGGCTGTTTGGGGTGTAAAGGAAAAAATTGACTTGGCTTCACTTATTGTCTTATGACCTGTAGATCCCTTCTGTCCTAGAAAGGATTTACTGTGCTATGCACTGATTCAGTTTGAGAGTCTTTTATTTTTTGAACTTCTTTAGTCCCTTGGCTACATAACCTTTAAATGGTTATAGTTTGATCCTAGGTCTTAAAGTGGAACTAAACCTAACTTGTGTATCAAATGTACGCTGAGCTGCGTATGCGTATTTCCAGCTGCCAGAATGACTGACTTGTGTGTGCATTCAGGGTGCGATGTCATCACCCATTGGCCAATCAAGAGGCCGAAACCCCAGCAGCTGGCAATGGGTAGGTCACATCGTTGGAAGGTTGGGGTGAGTATATTCTGGTGGTTAGTTCGGCTTTAAGGCCGGGTTCACACATATGCGAATTGAGTGCGGCTTAAGCCGCATCCAATACGCAGAACATTTCTAAATACCTTGGGCTAGATTCATAAAGAATTTACGCCGGCGTATCTTTTGATACTCCGCGTAAATTCAAATCTGCACCGGCGTGTCTTCTTTCTGTATTCAGAAAGCAAGATACCCTGAAATTTGCCTAAGATCCGACTGGCCTAAGTCTCTTACGCTGTCGTATCTTAGTTGCATATTTACGCTGGCCGCTAGGTGGCGCTTCCGTCGATTTCAGCGTAGAATATGCAAATGAGCTGGATACGCCGATTCAGAATCGTACGTGCGCCCGATTGGTAATTTTTACGTCGTTTGCGTAAGGCTTTTTCCGGCGTAACGTTGCTCCTGCTATATGAGGAGCAACCAATGTTAAGTATGGACGTCGGGCCAGTGTCGAATTTTGCGTAGTTTACGTAATTTGCGTAAGTCGTTCGCAAATAGGGCTTTGCGTAAATCACGTTCACGTCTAAAGCATTGACGATTTGCGGCGGAATTTCGAGCATGCACACTGGGATTCTTTCACGAACGGCGCATGCGCCATTCGTTAGACGTCATTTACGTGGGGTAATGTTTTATTTACATAAAACACGCCCACCTCTTCAGAATTTGAATTCGGCGCGCTTACCCTGGCAGATGTAGGCTACGCCGCCGTAAATTAGGGCGCAGATTCTTTGTGAATCCAGCCCCAGCCTCACTAAGTTACGGCGGCGTAGTGTATCTCAGATACGCTACGCCCGGACAAACTTACGGCGGGCTTTATGAATCTAGCCCATTGTTTTCAATGAGGCTGGTTCACATATGTGCGATGCATTCGCACTGCGCATTGCCGAAAAAACGTGTGCGTATTTTAGGCCTTGCGGTGCGGCTCAGGTGCGAATTCAGGCCCATTATCTTCTATGGGTACGCAGCTGATTCGCAGATGTGTTCATTTCTCTTCAGGATTTCTCTCATTCAGCTCAATACACTTCCCCCCCCTCCCAGGTCTCCAAATTCTCAGCTAATCTGCAGCTAAAACGCAGTGGATCTGCTGAACAGTTCTCTTATCTCTCTGCAGAGATAAGAGAGCTGAAATTTGCACCGCACAAGTGTTAATTCCGGCCTAAAGGAAACTTGTCAGGGCAACTGTAATGTGATCTGTAATGGCTCCTATTTACTGCATGGGGCTGCCATCATCGGACTCCCAAATCTAGTGCAGGTTTTAGGATAAGCATGTCCTGCTGTGTAGTTCACACTTGCATAAAATTCTAATGCAGACACTGATGCGCACCAATGTACGTATAGCTTTGATGTGTTTGAGGGGCATTAAAAACACATCCCAGGCTCCTTCCATGTGATTCCAGCTGACTGAAAGTACACCTCTCAGCTCAGAAGGCAGGCTCTGTGAATTCCTGTGACACTGCAGTGTATAGGTCACAGGTCACAGGGCATAGTGAATATGTGCCACAGAATTAAAGGAAATAAATGCGCATCTTAAAGTAAATTTACAAACTTTAAGATTGTTCAGATAATTCGGAGTAGGCTAGAAAAAATTTAAATGCAAAGTGAAAATTAATACATTTTATATTTTGACTACAGTATAGATAAACTTTAAAGGGGTGTAAAACTTCCAGTTTTTTCACCTTAATGCGTCCTATGTATTTAGATGAAAAAACATCCAATGCTTACAGCCCCCCCCCCCCATTTACTTACCTGAGCCCTCAAGTCCTGCGTCGAACACGCTGGCTTCTCGGCTCTTCATTGGATAGATTGATAGCAGCGCAGCTATTGGCTTGCGCTGCTGTCGATCAACTCAAATGACGTGGGGGGCGGGGACGACTCGTGTAGTTGGTGGCTATGGACGCCGACTACAGGACTCGGGAGCGCACCCGAAAGGTAACCCCCTTGGGCGAGCGCTTCCCAGAGGGGGTTATCGGAAGCAGGGAGGAGCCGAGACAGCTTCCGAGGGACCCCAGAAGACGAGGATCGGGGTCACTCTGTGCAAAATGAGCTGCACAGTGGAGGTAATTGTGTGTGTGTGTGTGTGTGTGTATATAATATATATATATATATATATATATATATATATATATATATATATATATATATATATATATATATATATATATATATATATATATATATATATATATATAGTGTGTGTGTGTAATATATAATATAATTAAATATATATTGTATAAAAAAACAAACTTTTTTTTGTTTGTTTTTTTAATAAACAAACATGTGAAGCTTTAGTATCACTTTAACATAGTGGGTCAGTGACTGTCTAATAAAGGTAATGCAGGCTCTTCAGACCTTCAGTATGGCAGATAGGAGGGATAGTTTGTGAGGAGACGCTCAGCTAGTAGTAAGCTAGAATATTGGCATATGACATTAAGAATGCTCAGAATTCCCAGGTTTCTGCTGGAAGAATTGTGATGTCGGTGTGAAATCCGGGTGCAAGAAAAATATATTTTTTTATGTTTTTCTCTCCACATGTTTCTTTCTTCTTTAATGCAGTAATTGAATATGGTGGTGGGGGACCTGATGCAATAAAAGGCATAGGGGTTGATTTGCTAAAGGTAAATAGTCTGTACACTGCAAAGGCGCCCACAATTGCAGTTGCTCTAGTTCTGAGGGGAGCATGCAAATAAAAACTGCATTTTTGGTTGCACATGATTGGATCATAAAAATCTTTAGCGCTTCCCTCATTTCAGAGCTTCCCCTCAGATCTAGAGCAACTGGATTTGCAGTGCACTTCCAGTGCACAGTTTATTTACCTTTTTAGTAAAACAACCTCATAGACCACCTATGTTCCAATTTAACCAGAATATGCAGTGGTGCAGTTACTGACTTGGATACAGAAAGTGCTGGCTGCAGAACAATATTGTAGATTGATTAATGATGGAGATGAGAGAAATATTTCCAGCAATGTGTATTGATAATTGGCCGTTATTGGTTTTTAACCATTTTCTGCTGTATCCAAACATTGTTTTGGATATATATATATATATATATATATATATATATATATATATATATATATATATATATATATATATATATATATATATATATATATATATATATATATATATATATATATATATATATATATATATATATACTGTAGATAGAAGTATCTCATCTAGTGATACTGTGTATTTGACCAGGTAAAATGCACTCAATGATTGGAGGATGGGTGGACGATTGTCACAATCTCTCCTCCAATCACAGAGAATGTTGCATCCATTGAAAAGAATGCTAAATGTTCATGGAATGGAGACGCTGGCGTGTGAACCACCCAGGGTGCCCTGAGTACTCCAGCTGGAACTCTGTGCCGAATGATTGTCTCTGACTGCACTGTACGGGGTCGAGTGAAAGTCAGAGTTGTACATAATGCTGCAGCCTAGACACATGGGATGTTCTTCAATAACGTGGATTTATTTTTACTTTGCACGTGTCAGTTTTTTTTCTTTTTTTTTAGTGTTATTGTTCAGAAATAAACATTTTATACTTTTAGCAAAATCCTAAGTTTTAATTTACAGTAACTTTAAGGCCTCATTTCCATGGACATTTTTACAGCCACTTTTCTGAGCGTTTTTTACAGCTTAAAAACGCCTGTCCATTTTCTTGTGAGCTGCAAATGGCATAGGCGTTTTTGAGCTGTAAAAAAAACAGAGGACCAGGGAGTTCTGTGGCGCCGACGCCAGAGCTGTAAAAACGCCCGACTACTGCTGCGTTTTTGAGCTCCAGCATTTTTAACAGCAAAAATTTCATTGGTCACTGTAAACACAGGAAATTCACAGCCGTGTGCTTGTGGGTATAGCACAGAGAAGAGAGAACTAACTAAGATGGCAATGGCAAGTTCTGTATCCCAACTTTCTCTAATCACTGCTGTTCAAGCACATCCTGAACTGTGGGATGTGGCACATGCTCTTCATGGAGATCATATTAGGATAATCCACAACTTGTGGCAAGTGACGTGGCCAGGTGATGTGGCAAGTGGACAATCCACAACTTATGGCAGGTGGCGTAGTCAGGTAACGTGGCAAGTGGACAATCCACAACTTGTGGCCAGTTGACGTGGCCAGTGGACAATCCACAACTTGTGGCAGGTGGCGTGGCCAGGTGATGTGGCAAGTGGACAATCCACAACTTGTGGCAGGTGGCGTAGTCAGGTAACGTGGCAAGTGGACAATCCACAACTTGTGGCCAGTTGACGTGGCCAGGTGACGTGGCCAGTGGACAATCCACAACTTGTGGCAGGTGGCGTGGCCAGGTGACATGGCAAGTGGACAATCCGCAGCTTGTGGCAGGTGATGTGGCAAGTGACACGCTAAATACAAGTACACTGCTGCTTTCTCAGCTGCTACTCATTCTGGTCTCACAAAATGGCAGAAATGGTTAAATGATACTGTTTTTTTGAGCTTAGGGAGGGTCTTATGATGTTTCACTGAAATTTGGGAGTGCATACCTAGAGATGTGTTTTTCTTCAAAAAACGCTGCCTAAGGCTAGCACTAAAAAACGCGTAAAAACGCGGTAAAAATCTTGTTTTAACGCTGATTTTTCCAGGAGTCCTACCTAGCTTTACAGCTCGTTTTTAAAAACGTCCATGGAAATGAGGGCAAAGGCTCCATGCACACTGAAGCTGATAAACTAGTTTATTGACGTTTTGGCTTTTTTTTTTTAAAGCCCATAAACTGAATTCTATGTTGGCCTATGTGCCCATGCTTTGGAGTTTATTGGCTTTTTTCTGAACGCCCAAAATTTGCGTTCCAAGTGCAGTTTTTCGGCATTAAAAAAACGCAAAATGCTCAAAAACGCTGGCGCCATCGTTTTTTTTCTATAAAAAAAAAAAAGCTACACTGAAAAACGCCGATTAAAGCTATTGAAAAAACTTTGAAAGGCTCCCTGCAAAGCTACTGGTGTTGTGTGTGTGTGTGTGTGTTTTTTTTTTTTTTTTTTTAGCTTCAGTGTGCATGGAGCACATGGTGCATGCAATTGCATAATTATGTTTTATACAAGGTAATGTATAAGAAATGTGCAAGTTTGTTTGTGCATCTGATTTATTTTTGCTTTTTCTTTCAGGGCTCAAGTGCTGGAAATGTTTGATCATGCGTATGGCAATTATATGGTATGTATACAAGATAACTTTGATTCCAGCCAAACCCTTGGTCTCTATTCATCTTGTCCAGTAAATGAGTGACTTTACAGTGTGAAATATACCACCTGTTAAACAATAATGAAGGTCATCTCTGAGTTCCTTGGCTTGTTTAAACTTTAGATCTATGTCACGTGGAACCTGTGCAACTGGAACTCCCCTTCATGTCAGAATTGGGAGAAATAGGAGACTAATGCCTCGTTTCCACTGAGCGGATCGGTTTGGTACGGTACGGTACGCTATTTTGGGTGTTTCCACTATGAAAGTGTGCCATTAACCCGAACCGTACTGGACCATTCTGGGTCCTGCTTCAGAAGTGGGGCCATAGAAAATGGAACGGTTCCATTAGGGCGGAGATACAATACATTCCACTGATTGGTGGACGCGCTAGGCATTTTTTCTAAACCCTGAATGGTCCCTGACGGTCCGATTTGCAGTGGAAACGCTCACGAGAATAGGCCGGTCCCATTCTAACCGCTCCAAATTTACTGACCCGAACCGTTCCGTTCAGTGGAAACAAGGCTTAACAGGCTTATGGTTGCTTGTACATAGACTTGCAGACTGGTCTACTGGCCAAAACATCCTGTGTATCCTGTTCCTGGGGAGCTTTCTACTTGTCTTGCCCTTTTCTCAGCTCTCTTTATGGGGCTCTGCACGTGGACTGTGCGAACACGCCTGAGTTCATCCCTATCAGTGAGCCTATCGCACAAGCAGGAAATTGCGTATCTGGGGGGTGTTCTGTACACCATCTGTGTACAGAATGCCTCCAGGTAGTCATAATGCATTTTACAGAAAATGACAGAGATGCAGATTGAAAATAAATAGTAATTTTTAATAACATTTCATCACAATATGACTTGTGTTGCAATGCGATATATTTAAGGCCATCGTATGTTTAAGCCCATAAAGGGGGGAAAAAAAAGTAGTGGCTGAGCATGTGTACATTTTTTTTTATTTTTAATGGTAAGGAGATAATATTTAATGTAATCCCACCTTTCCTCCACCTATTAACCTCTTCCTGTTATCTCAGGCAATCGTGTACATTGCCCCTTAGGGTGCATCATCGCTAACATTGGTTTTACTGCATGCAATGCTTTTGGCTCAAACAATGCTTTATAGAAAAGTTTGAAACGTCACCAATATCGTACCTACATCAAGCACTGACTTTGTGTATTTATTTTTGAGGCGTAGCTTACAGTAGCAGAACAATGCAAATATTAGCTGCTCTTGTGTATTTAATGTCCTTTTCCAACTTAGAAACCCAGGTTTTGCTTTATCAAGGACTAATTTATTCATGCGATTTTTCTGTTCTATTGCTCATTACTCATCAGAAAACTTGCCTGCTCTCTTTCAATACACATTCTCTGGGGAAATAATAGAGTGTCTGCTTATTAAACACAGCAGTAGCTCATCAGGCAGTATTTAACTATTACTGGACCACGTATAGTTATTGCCATTGTCTTTTTTGAGTTTGAGGCTGGGTTCACACTGATGCTATACGACAGTCATACGTCCTTCATCCTACTTTGATCTGCGATATCGGTCCTACATCCATCTGACTTGAATGAACAGGATACCACTTTGATCCAACTTTGTGATAGTCTGACTTTGCTGTAATCACAATGTTGGATGTCAAAAGTCAGATGGTAAGGACAAGGATTCTACTTCAATGATATTCAATGGGCTGAAGTAGGATCAAAGTCGGACTTTGGTCGGGTTCACACAAACCCTCAGACATTGGGAGCTCATGTTGCATGACCTGTGAAAATCAATGTTTCCCTATGGGAGCCGTCTTAACTACTTAACCCCCAGACCATATTGCTGGTCAAAGACCAGAGCACTTTTTGCGATTCGGGACTGCGATGCTTTAACTGACAATTGCGCGGTCGTGCGACGTGGCTCCCAAACAAAATTTGCGTCTTTTTTTTCCCACAAATAGAGCTGTCTTTTGGTGGTATTTGATCACCTCTGCGGTTTTTATTTTTTGCGCTATAAACAAAAATAGAGCGACAATTTTGAAAAAAATTAATATTTTTTACTTTTTGCTGTAATAAATATCCCCCAAAAATATATAAAAAAACATTTTTTTTCCTTAGTTTAGGCCGATACGTATTCTTCTACATATTTTTCGTAGAAAAAATCGCAATAAGCGTTTATTGATTGGTTTGCGCAAAAGTTATAGCGTTTACAAAATAGGGGGTATTTTTATGGCATTTTTATTAATATATTTTTTTTACTAGTAATGGCGGCGATCAGCGATTTTTTTTTTTTCGTTACTGCGACATTATGGCGGACACTTCGGACACTTTTGACACATTTTTGGGACCATTGGCATTTTTATAGCGATCAGTGCTATAAAAATGCATTGGATTACTATAAAAATGCCACTGGCAGTGAAGGGGTTAACACTAGGGGGTGGGGAAGGGGTTAAGTATGCCTGGGTGTGTTCTTACTGTGGGGGGGGGGGTGGCCTCACTAGGGGAAACACTGATCCTCGGTTCATACATTGTATGAACCGAAGATCAGCATTTCCCCTGCTGACAGGACCGGGAGCTGTGTGTTTACACACACAGCTCCCGTTCCCCGCTCTGTAACGAGCGATCGCGTGTGCCCGGCGGCGATCGCGCCCGCCGGGCACACGCACGGGAGTCGGGGGCGCGCGCGCACGCTTCCGGCGGCGCGCACGCGCCCCCTAGTGGCCGCTCGAAGAGCGGACGTATAGCTACGGGCTCTCGCCCAGGAGAGCCGACCTGCCGCCGTATAATGACGGTGGCTGGTCGGCTAGTGGTTAACTGGTGCGACACGTTGGTCCGACTTTGTAAATGCTCTCTGTATTACTTTGGTCCGACTTTGATCCTACTTCAGCCCATCGAATATCATTGAAATCAGATCTGTTTTGCATGATTCGACTTTGGCATAGACCTCAAGTTTACACATTCCCTGAAATCTTTTTGAAATTGTGGCAGTGTAAAAAGGGCCTAAACGAACAAAACGCTCCTTGTAGCATGTGACTGTTTAACCGCTTCCATGCAGGGCTGTTATACACACATCCATACCGGGCCTATTCTGGCACTTCTCTCCTACATGTACAAATCATAATTTTTTTGCTAGAAAATTACGCAGAACCCCCAAACATTATATATGTTTTTTTAGCAGACACCCTAGGGAATAAAACGACGGTCATTGAAACATTTTATCTTGCACTGTATTTACGCAATAATTTTTCAAACGCCTTTTTTTTGTAAAAAAATTGTTTCATGAATTAAAAAAAAAAAAAAAAACAGTAAAGTTAGCCCAATTTTTTTGTAAAATATGAAAGATGATGTTACACCGAGTAAATAGATACCTAACATGTCACGCTTAAAAATTGCGCACACTCATGGAATGGCGCCAAACTTCGGTACTTAAAAATCTCCATAGGCAACGCTTTGAAATTTTTTACAGGTTACCAGTTTAGATTTACAGAGGAAATCTAGTGCTAGAATTGTTGCTGGCACTCTAACGCACGCGGCGATACCTCACATATGTGGTTTAAATGGCGTTTACATCTGTCGGCGGGACTTGCTTGTGCGTTCGCTTCTGCGCGCGAGCTACTGGGGACAGGGGCGTTAAAACATTTTTTTTTTTTTTACATATTTATTTATTTTTTTACACTTTTTTTTTTTTTTTTTTTTTTTTTATTATCACTTTTATTCCTATTACAAGGAATGTAAACATCCCTTGTAATAGGAATGTGTGTGACAGGTACTCTTTATGGAGAGATGCGGGGTCAATAAGACCCCACATCTCTCCTCCAGGCTGGAAAGCATGAAATCGGTGAAAAAAAATTCACCGATCTCATGCTTACTGTTGCTTAGCAGCCGCAATTGCGGCTTTGTTTAGTTACGGGGACCCGGGCGTGACGTCATCACATCGCGCCCGGGTCCTCCGACGGTCATAGAGATGACTGGTCACCAGTCTTTCTTAGGCTCTCCCGTGCCATCGGGGGCCTGGAGAATGAACCGGCCGGCGCCGGATGACGGGGATAGATATTTCCGGTGACCAAATGGTCACCGGTCATCTCTATGACCGTTGGAGGCCCGGGCGCAACATTATGGGTACCCAGAAGTAAACAAAGCCGCAATCGCGGCTGTCGGCATGAGATCATGTTTTTTTTGTTTTTTTTTTCACAATCTTATGCTTTCAAGCCTGGAAACGCCCCTGTCCCCGGTAGCTCGTGCTCAGAAGCAAACACACATGCAAGTCCCGCCCACATATGTAAACGCCGCTCAAACCCACATGTGAGGTATCGGCGGGTGCATTACAGCTTGTGCAACAATTCTAGCACTAGACCCCCCTCTGTAACATCGCCTATGGAGATTTTTAAGTACCGAAGTTTGGCGCCATTCTATGAGTGCGCAATTTTAAAGCGTGACAAGTTGGGTATCTATTTACTCGGCGTAACATAATTTTTCACATTATACAAAAAAAATTGGGCCAACTTTACTGTTTTGTTATTTTAATTCATGGAAAAATATATATCTGAATGATGCCTGTAGCTGCACCCATTATTCAGATATCCCTGCACAAAGTCAGCGACGTCATATGACGGCGTGTGGTAGGGAAGTGGTTAAAGCTGAACTTCACTCTCTCAATCGGTATTGACCATTTTTAATTCTTAAACACCTAGCACATCGTAAATAGATGGGGAAAGTAGATCACATTTACTTGTGTTTTTTTATTTTTTGTTCCATTTCTGGTTTTTGGCCTAGGCAAATGTGTCGCATCCCAAGAGACTTCAGGAGTGAAGGAGTGGGTTTTCTCAACTAAGCACCTGTCTGCATGCCTGGGATAAAGGCATGTGGATTCCAGGAAGTACATGCTACATGAATCCTCTGCCTTTTCTCACAATAGCCCTAGCCAAATGCTAGGGGGTGTTTCTCAAATTCATTTTCTCAGCAAAATCAAGCATAGAGACATGGGTGGTCTGCTCACATAATTTGTAATAAAAACCTCTTTGCCATTCTGAATATACAAAGAAAAAGAGCCGCTGCTCCAGGTGTATGCTGATAACCTGAGGTGGAATATCTCGTAGAGTGCCAGCCCCGGCCCACCTTCGTCGGAAACTTGTAAGAAAAGAAATGGCTGCACATCCAGGAATTCCGATTTGCCTTTTATTGTTCAAAGTGATAACACCAAAGACGGCAACACGAGGTTTGCCATTCTGAAGCTTCCCTCCAACAACTTTGCATATTATTATATATATATATATATATATATATATATATATATATATACTGTGAATCTGTACTTGCCAAATATGCTGCAGAAACCTCCCTCCACCAAGTCTGGCTGCAACCATTTTAACTGTGGACAGCTGAAGCTGCTGCCGGTTCACTTCCTGGATTTACACACACACACCTCCAGCCCTGCAGCTCTGATTGGCCCTCTTATGACTCATCTCTCCCCCCCCCCCCTTCCCAGCAAACTCTCATAAACCTAGGCTTTTTACCAGACAAACAGTAAGTGGGCTGTATAAGGTATTTATTGGCAGAGAGAAATGTATTACTATCCAAAGTTCAAACAACAAAGGCAGAGGATTTAATAGATGGAAAGTTAAAAAAATTACTGAATGTCTGTTTTTAAAAATGAATTAAATTAGGGTTTGTGGCGCTCATATACTGCTTTAAAGGAGAAGTATAGCCGAAGCTATTTTGGCAATACTTCTGTAGATCACAGGAGTGCATTTGGTTCTGCATTCCTGTGATCCCGACCATATAGTTGGGATCCACTCAGAAGCCTGGATTGGCAGCTGGTTCAGCCGCTCAGTAAACTGTTAAAAGCTTGAGCCACCCCCTTCCACCCCCTCCACAGCCCAGCACTCCAGTGAGCGCTGGAGGGGCAGAACAGAGAGCCGCTGACAGCTCTGAAACATTCTGTTCTTGGCTGGTCCTCAAAGTTGTTCCGCACTCAGTTCTGTTGCTGTAGCATGTATGTATGTATTTTAGAACATTTAAAAAATTCATTGTTACAAGGTTAAAAATGCATTGTGGGAAATGCTAACTTTATAACTGATTGTTCTGGTAACCTGTTCTAGGAGTTGCAGTAATTAATCACACGTTCAGCCCAGCACTAGTCACATGAAAATTCATTGTTATTGCAGGAAAATTGATGTAGCACATTTCCTGCAATATTAAAGGAGAAAGAGCAATTGTTAGAGGTGAATAGAAGTTCTAGTGAAAAATAGGGCCACCTTTTAAAATTTGATTCTGACCAACCCCATGATAATATATATATATATATATATATATATATATATATATATATATATATATATATATATATATATATATATATATATATATATATATATATATATATATATATATATATATATATATATATATATATATATATATATATATCTCTATCTCACAAAAGTGAGTACACCCTTCACATTTTTGTAAATATTTTTATTGTATCTTTTCATGTGATAACTAAAGAAATTACACTTTGCTACAATGTAAAGTAGTGCACAGCTTGTATAACAGTGTAAATTTGCTGTCCCCTCAAAATAACTTAACACACAGTCATTAATGTCTAAACTGCTGGCAACAAAAGTGAGTACACCCCTAAGTGAAAATGTCCAAATTGGGCCCAATTAGCCATTTTTCCCTCCCTGATGACATGCTACTCGTTGGTGTTACAATGTCTCAGGTGTGAATGGGGAGCAGGTGTGTTTAAATTTGGTGTTCTTGCTCTCACTCTCTCATACTGGTCACTGGAAGTTCAACATGGCATCTCATGGCAAAGAACTCTGAGAATCTGAAGAAAGAATTGTTGCTCTACATAAAGATGGCCTAGGCTACAAGAAGATTGCCAAGACCCTGAAACTGAGCTGCAGCACGGTGGCCACGACCATACAGAGGTTTAACAGGACAGATTCCACTCAGAACAGGTCACGCCATGGTCAACCAAAGAAGTTTAGTGCACATGCTCAGCGTCATATCCAAAGGTTATCTTTGGAAAATGAACGTATAAGTCCTGTCGGCATTGCTGCAGAGGTTGAAGGGGTGGGGGGTCAGCCTGTCAGTGCTCGCACCATACGCCGCACACTGCGTCAAATTGGTCAGCATGGCTGTCGTCCCAGAAGGAAGCCTATTCTAAAGATTTGCACAAGAAAGCCCATAAAGAATTTGCTGAAGACCAGCAGACTAAGTCTAAGTGTGTCTTGCCTACAGTCAAGCATGGCGGTGGGAGTGTCATGGTCTGGGGCTACATGAGTGCTGCCGGCACTGGGGAGCTACAAGTAATTGAGGGAACCATGAATGCCAACATGTACTGTGACATACTGAAGTAGAGAATGATCCCTTCCCTTCTGAGTCTGGGCCGCAGGGCAGTATTCCAACATGGTAAAGACTCCAAACACACCTCCAAGACCACCACTGCCTTTCTAAACCTGAGGGTAAAGGTGATGGACTGGCCTAGCATGTATCCAGATCTAAACCCTACTGAGCATCTGTGAGAAAATAATGGTGACCACACAAAATATTGACACTTGATCCCAATGTGGACATTTTCCCTTAGGGGTGTACTCACTTTTGTTGCCAGTGGTTTAGACATTAATGGTGTTGGGTTATTTTGAGGGGACAGCAAATGTACACTGTTATACAAGCTGTACACTCACTACTTTACATTGTAGCAAAGTGTAATTTCTTCAGTGTTGTCACGTGAAAAGATATATTTATATATATATATATATATATATATATATATATATATATATATATATATATATATATATATATATATATATATATATATATATACAGGTCGTTCTCAAAAAATTAGCATATTGTGATAAAGTTAATTATTTTCTGTAATGTACTGATAAACATTAGACTTTCATATATTTTAGATTCATTACACACAACTGAAGTAGTTCAAGCCTTTTATTGTTTTAATATTGATGATTTTGGCATACAGCTCATGAAAACCCAAAATTCCTATCTAAAAAAATTAGCATATTTCATCCGACCAATAAAAGAAAAGTGTTTTTAATAAAAAAAAAAAAGTCAACCTTCAAATAATTATGTTCAGTTATGCACTCAATACTTGGTCAGGAATCCTTTTGCAGAAATGACTGCTTCAATGCGGCGTGGCATGGAGGCAATCAGCCTGTGGCACTGCTGAGGTGTTATGGAGGCCCAGGATGCTTCGGTAGCGGCCTTAAGCTCATCCAGAGTGTTGGGTCTTGCGTCTCTCAATTTTCTCTTCCCAATATCCCACAGATTCTCTATGGGGTTCAGGTCAGTAGAGTTGGCAGGCCAATTGAGCACAGTAATACCATGGTCAGTAAACCATTTACCAGTGGTTTTGGCACTGTGAGCAGGTGCCAGGTCGTGCTAAAAAATGAAATCTTCATCTCCATAAAGCTTTTCAGCAGATGGAAGCATGAAGTGCTCCAAAATCTCCTGATAGCTAGCTGCATTCACCCTGCCCTTGATAAAACACAGTGGACCAACACCAGAAGCTGACATGGCACCTCAGACCATCACTGACTGTGGGTACTTGACACTGGACTTCAGGCATTTTGGCATTTCCATCTCCCCAGTCTTCCTCCAGACTCTGGCACCTTGATTACCGAATGACATGCAAAATTTGTTTTCATCCGAAAAAAGTACTTTGGACCACTGAGCAACAGTTCAGTGTTTCTTCTCTGTAGCCCAGGTCAGGTGCTTCTGCCGCTGTTTCTGGTTCAAAAGTGGCTTGACCTGGGGAATGCGGCACCTGTAGCCCATTTCCTGCACACGCCTGTACACGGTGGCTCTGGATGTTTCTACTCCAGACTCAGTCCACTGCTTCCGCAGGTCCCCCAAGGTCTGGAATCGGTCCTTCTCCACAATCTTCCTCAGGGTCCGGTCACCTCTTCTCGTTGTGCAGCGTTTTCTGCCACGCTTTTTCCTTCCCACAGACTTCCCACTGAGGTGCCTTGATACAGCACTCTGGGAACAGCCTATTCGTTCAGAAATTTCTTTCTGTGTCTTACCCTCTTGCTTGAGGGTGTCAATGATGGCCTTCTGGACAGCAGTCAGGTCGGCAGTCTTACCCATGATTGCGGTTTGGAGTATTGAACCAGGCTGGAAGTTTTTAAAAGCCTCAGGAATCTTTTGCAGGTGTTTAGAGTTAATTAGTTGATTCAGATGATTAGGTTAAGAGCTCGTTTAGAGAACCTTTTCGTGATATGCTAATTTTTTGAGATAGGAACTTTGGGTTTTCATGAGCTTTATGCCAAAATCCTCAATATTAAAACAATAAAAAGGCTTGAACTACTTCAGTTGTGTGTAATGAATCTAAAATATATGAAAGTCTAATGTTTATCAGTACATTACAGAAAATAATGAACTTTATCACAATATGCAAATTTTTTGAGAATGACCTGTATATATATAAAATGTGTTTTTTATTTTTTTCAAGTGGTTAAAGCAGTTCTTCCCAAAAGTGGAACTTCTGCTCATTTGTCCCCACTTGTGGAAAACCGGGTCACCTCGGCTTCCTCCTCCTTCCCTGGCCAGTAGGAGAGTGCAGCGGTGCATTGCAAATGCGCCGTAGGGACCTGACGTGAAGCCGTAATGCTTCACTACCGTGTTCTCTTGCCAGCATCGTCTGGGGTGCCGACATTGCTGGACTCCAGAACAGGTAAGTCTCCTATTATTAAAAGCTGAAGTATGTGTGGCTGCTGGTTTTAATTTTCACAGGGGTGGGCTGACCTCCGCTTTAATATACAGACATTTTACCCAGAGTGGTTTATTTTTGAAATCCTTGCGGCTAGGCAGTCATAACTGGTTTCTTGCCTCTCTTTTTATAAGAAAGAAAAGGGTTTGTTTAACAATATGTTCTGCTTACTATCTAGCAACACGCATATCCTGCTGATGAACTGATGCCTTTGACGTGCCGTGGTCGAATACGTGGGCAAGAACCAAGCAGAGGAGATGTAGATGATGCGTTGGGAAAGTAAGACTCCTTAATATTTTAACACATTTTCACTGCATGCATTACTACCGGTATATTAAACTGTGGCTTGCGTTTTTTTTTTTTTTTTTTTTACTTTCAGCGTCTGTCTTTAAAAGGGCAAGAAATCTTGCTGTTTCAGTTAAATGGTTTAAATTTTAAAGCAATCCAGTCTGCTTACACATAACCTTACTCTTGGGGAAACAAGATTGATAAGTCGGACAACCTAATACACAGTTGAAATGCACATATACTATATTGTCAAAAGTATTGGGATGCCTGCCTTCACGCCAGTGTTAATTTTTGGCAGTAAATATTGATTTAATTTTAGTCCCGTTTTAGTCTTCTGCAATTGTTTTAGTGATCTTTAGTCGACTGAAATCATTTTAGTTGTCTTTAAAATCCAATGGTTTAGTTAAATTGTAATGCATTTTTTTCCAAACTCATTATATACTGCAGGAGTGAAAAATCGAATATGGTATTATTTATGGTATTGAGGTACACTACAGACCAGTGTTAAGTTTGACGTCAAATTTCGATTCAGTTTTAGTCTTATGCCCGTGTACACACAATCATTTTTCGGCATTAAAAAAACATTGTTTTTAAAAAATGTAATTTAAAATGATCGTGTGTGGGCTTCACATCATTTTTCGGGTTCTGAAAAACGCCAATTTTTTTTTCCGAACATGCTGCATTTTTTAATGACGTTTTAAACAATGTTGTTTTTCGGGTTGTAAAAAATGATTGTGTGTGTGTGGGCTAAAACGACGTTAAAAACCTGCGCATGCTCAGAAGCAAGTTATGAGACGGGAGCGCTCGTTCTGGTAAAACTACCGTTCATAATGGAGTAAGCACATTCATCACGCTGTAACAGACAGAAAAGCGCAAATCGTCTTTTACAAACACGGAATCAGCTAAAGCAGCCCCAAGGGTGACGTCATCCAAATGGAACTTCCCCTTTATAGTGCCGTTGTACATCACCACGCTTTGCTAGAGCATTTTTTCAATGATGAAGTTGGAAAAACGTTTTGTTTTTTTTTAATGCCGAAAAATTATTGTGTGTACGCGGCATTAGTCTTTTGACTAAAATGGCATTTTCTCCTAACGCCTTCCAGGACGGCACACCAGAGAGATGAGGGCTCCTCCCACAAGAAACACAATCAATTGACAAGTTTGTTATAAGTTCCCACCCACCCCCTTGCTCCTCAGTATTTGATTGTGTTTCTTCCCGAACACAGCGACACGTTTGTTTTTTTTCTATTACCTGGAGACGGTGAGGTCGAAGGGTACCCCTGTTGAGGCAGGTTTAGGGAGGCCGGGGAGAGCTGAACTAACCTGTTGGCTTCGGTCGCTCACAGGTCGCCACAAAGATATGCATGGGCGCTCTGAGCTGTGGTGAAAAAGCCATCGTCCCTCTGCAAAAAAAGCCGCCACGCTGCTGATCTCTCCTTCCCGGGGGGGTTTGCAAAGGAGCATTGCGCTCCAGGCCTCGCTCTGAGGTACAGGAAGCGCGTCACCGGAGAGTGGGCGTTTCCTACATGGCAACCCGGAAGTGACGCTTCGGCGTGGAGAGCAGCGTGGAGCGGCGGGGTCGGCGGCGGATAAACCCTACAGCAGGTACCGGCAAGCCAAGGACCCAGTCAACCTCCTCATGATGGAAGAGGAAGGGAAGACAAGCGCTGCGGCAACCAAATCCAGATCGGGGGTCGGTGAGTACTGTCCCCCCTGGAAAGGGAGGAAAGAGGAGAGTGAGAGCTCCTGAACTTCAGGATGCAGCTGGTATCGGCTGCCTTCCTCGTTCTCTCTCTCTCTTTTCTCCCCAGTACAGCCTGCAGCCCCGAACGAGAGGGAATAACATTACTGTTTATTATGTTTCCTCTCTAACAGAATCTCCCAGTGAAACCCAGGGGGCCTCTGCTCAATCCTCAGCCTCAGCTAGTTACAGTTCCTCTAAAAAGTGCGGAAACTGTAAAGATAAGCTCCCAAAATCCCACACCAAACCCTTCTGCCACAAGTGTATTAACCAGCTGGCTGGGAAGGAGGCGGCTGCCATGATGAAAAATTTTCTCTTATCAATGCAGTCCGAAATGTTGGCTACGGTTAGAGCTTTCAGGGTTACGGCTACACAGGCAGCCACAGCCCCTAATACGGAGGAACCGGTCCCTAGAGAGGGTCTGCCCTCCCAAGGAAGTCTCCTTGCAGGACCCAGTACCCCTTTCCTACCCTCCCAAATCTTTTTTCATGATCAGGAAGAAGAGGAAAGTGAGGTTATGAGCCAGGTCACTAGACACAGCTCAGAGGGTGAGGAGGATAGAGACTCAGTCATGTCTCAGGAGGAAGGAAAATTGAAAAGGTTCCTCTTCTCAGCAGAGGATGTGGACAGTCTCCTTCAGGCAATCTATGCCACTGAAGAGATTCCAGAGGTTCCTAGAACGACCTCTGCACAGGATAAGGTGTATAGGGGGCTCAGTGAAACGCAGGATAGAGTCTTCCCTCTTCACCAATCACTAAAAGAAATAATCTTACAAGAGTGGAAAAATACAGAAAGGAGACTGACCACTCAGAAAACCTGGAAACGGAAGTACCCGTTCCCCCAGTCAGTTGGGGAAGTCTTTTTTAAACTCCCAAAACTGGATGCGGCCCTGTCCCAGGTCACAAAACAGTCAGACCTTTCATTTGAAGATGCTGGCAGTATTAAGGACTTAATGGATCGTAGGGTTAAGGCTTGGGAAGGGGACGTCACATCAAAGGGAAAACTGTGTGGACTCCCTTTCCAGGGTTCACTCCTGTTTGGCCAAGGATTGGATGATGTCCTGGTTAGGTCTTCAGAGAAGGGAAAGAAATTTCCTGTGAAACCTAAAAAAGATGGTTTTAAGAAAACTTTTCGAGGCCCCCAGGGGCAAAACAAACAGAAGTATAAAAGAGAACCCAACAGGCGCTGGTTTTATGGCAAAGGGAACAAAAAGAATAACTTGCTCTTTCCCCCTGCCAAAGCTGATGCTAAACAAACCAAGTGACGCCAAGGTCAAAGTGGGGGGGAGGCTGTCCCAGTTTGTACAACAGTGGGAAAGTATTTCAGACAGTCCCTACATACACAAAATTATAAAGGATGGGTTCCGCCTGGAATTTGTTACCCCCCCCCCCCCCTATGATCACCCTCACGCAGCTCCCCAAGGATACCCTAAAAAAGGCCCTCTTGGAAGGGATTCAGGAGCTGGCAGAGCAGCTAGTAATAATACCAGTGCCAGTGGAACAGCAATACCGGGGGTTTTATTCCCACGTGTTTGTGGTTCAAAAACCATCAGGAAAATTCCGCCTGATAGTAAACCTGAGAAAACTAAACAAATTTTTAGAACAAAAAAGGTTTTCCATGGAGAGTATTTACTCAGTAAGAAAGAACCTCATGAAGGGAGCCTTCATGACAACCATAGACCTGAAGGACGCCTATTTGCACGTACCAATTCACGTGAACCATCAGGCGTTTTTGAGGTTTGCGGTCCTGGTAGGGAAGGAAATCCGCCATTGGCAGTTCAGGGCGCTGCCCTTCGGCCTAACCTCCAGCCCCAGAATCTTTACAAAGATACTGGCAGAAGCGATAGCCTTCCTACATCTACAATGGGTATGCCTTATACCGTACCTGGACGATCTGCTGATCTCCGGTCAGACAGAATCACAGGTTCAGAGGGATACCAACAAAGTGATGGAGGTTTTAAAAAGCCTAGGCTGGATTATCAATCTAGAGAAGTCCTCCCTCATACCAGAACAGGTGAAAATATTCCTGGGCTACACTATAGACTCCAGGCTTCAGACGCTCTTCCTGCCAGAGGAAAAAATAAAAAAAATTGGCGTCAGCAGCAGAAAATCTGGTGAAATTCCCCAGACTTCCCAGGAGGTCAGTTATGAGAGTCCTAGGCTTAATGTCGGCATCCATACCAGCGGTAGTCTGGTCCCAGTTGCATGCCAGGACACTCCATTTTTTCTTTCTGTCCTCTTGGGACAAAAAGAAGGAATCCCTGGATCAGGAGATTCTACTCACCCCTCAGGTCCTGTCGTCCCTAGAGTGGTGGACCAGTCACCAAAACCTAAGGGAAGGTCGACCTTGGGCCCAATGGGATCCGGTAAAATTAACTACGGATGCCAGCACATGGGGGTGGGGTGCCCACTTGGGGGGGAAAAAAGCCCAGGGAAGATGGAGCTACCTTCTAGCTCGTCAATCTTCCAATTTCAGGGAACTCAGAGCAGTGGGAGAAGCCCTGAAGGCCTTCCAACAAGATGTCATGGACAGGGAGGTCCAGGTGAGCTCAGACAACGCTACAGTAGTAGCCTACCTGAACCACCAAGGCGGTACCAGATCCGGGCCCTTATTGGAACTAACCATGGAAATTCTGGGTTGGGCAGAGAAAAAGGTCCCCTCCATCTCAGCCATACATATAAAGGGGACAGACAACATAGAAGCGGACTTCCTCAGTCGCCAACAAATAAGACAGGGAGAATGGGAACTGAATCCCGAGGTCTTTCAGGCCCTAGTTCTTCAGTTTGGCGAACCAGACATAGACCTGTTCGCAAACCAAAAGAACAGGAAAGTGAACAGGTACTTCTCAACCTCCGTAGAACGGGATTCCGAGGGCCTGGACGCGTTGTCCCAGAACTGGCACTTCAGACTGGCATACGCCTTCCCACCCCTGGCGCTAATTCCGCGGGTACTCCAGAAAATCAGCAGGTCCCCCGGTCAGGTCCTCCTTATTGCCCCATGGTGGCCAAGGAGGACGTGGTTTGCGAATCTGAAATTCATGTCAGTAGCAGAACCTCTGAAACTGCCAGCCAGAGCAGATCTCCTCAGGCAGGGTCCAGTGTTTCATCCGAGACCAGAATTTTTTCAACTAACAGCCTGGTTAGTGAGCGCCAGATCCTGAAACAAAAAGGTTGTTCAGAAAAGGTGATTGATACTCTCCTTACAAGTAGAAAGCCGATCACCAGAAAAATCTACTTAAAAGTATGGAAAACTTTCCAGACCTGGAGTAGAAAAAGACTAGTGTCTTCCCAGTCGGTTCTGGTTATCCTGGACTTTCTCCAGGATGGAGCAGACGCCGGGCTTAAGGTTAGCACCCTTCGGGTACAGGTAGCAGCCCTCTCCATTTACCTGGACAAAAGATTAGCGAAGGACGACCTAGTTATAAGGTTCTTACTAGCTAGGGAAAGGATGTCCCCCGTCCTTAAAAACATCTGTCCGCCATGGGACCTTACTAGGGTATTAGAGTCATTATCTATGCCCCCTTTTGAACCTTTAGAGAAAGTTTCCCTTAGGTTCCTTACTTTAAAATTAGCCTTTCTGTTAGCTATTACTACAGCTAGGAGGGTGGGAGATCTGCAAGCTCTGTCCATTAAAGAGCCTTTCCTTAGGGTACAACCAGACAGGGTCACTCTAGGTAGGTATAGGGGATCTGCCCTAAAAGTAGCATCCTTACTCAACAGGACGCAAGAAATGATATTGCCGTCATTTTGTTCAGAACCAAAGAACGAGAAGGAATTTAAGTTTCATTGTTTGGATGTAAGAAGATGTCTTCTTATATATTTAGAGAGAACCAAAAGTTTTAGGAAATCTAACCATCTCCTAATCCTCTATGCTGGAGTCAGGAAGGGACTGCAGGCCTCAAAGCCATCAGTCTCAAAATGGATTAGAGAAGCTATCTCAGAGGCTTATCAGTGTGCAGGAGAACCAGCTCCACTTAATATCAAAGATCATTCAACCAGATCTCTGGCGACATCCTGGGCTGAGAGAGCAGGTGCCTCCTGGGACCAGATCCGTAGTGCGGCTACCTGGTCAAGTCATCACACCTTCTTGAAACACTACCGTTTAGAATTGTTGTCACAGCAAGACCTGGCTTTCGGTCGGAAGGTCCTCCAAGCTGTGGTCCCACCCTGAGGTAGGCCTGAGGTCCTTTAATATCCTCTCTGGTGTGCCGTCCTGGAAGGCGTTAGGAGAAAACTTACGTTAGATCTACCGGTAACGGTATTTCTACGAGCCTTCCAGGACGGCAGGCCTACTACCCACCCTATGTGAAGAAAGGTAAGCTATATGCTAAATGGTAAGTACCGATGGGGGTGCCCCTTGTGAACCAGTTCAAGATTACTTTAATAAATACTGAGGAGCAAGGGGGTGGGTGGAAACTTATAACAAACTTGTCAATTGATTGTGTTTCCTGTGGGAGGAGCCCTCATCTCTCTGGTGTGCCGTCCTGGAAGGCTCGTAGAAATACCGTTACCGGTAGATCTAACGTAAGTTTTCGCTGTGTTTTAGGCATCTCAATTAGTCGTATTTTAGTAGACTAAAATAGTAATAATTTAGTAAAAATATTTTAGTCTACGAAATTAACACTGCTTTACATGCACATTATTTTTAATGGCATTCCAGTCCTAGGGTTCAATATTGAGTTTTCCCACCTTGTCTCGCAGTCTCCTCTCTAATTCATGCCAACAGTGTTCTATCTGGTTGAGGTCAGGACTCTGTGCAGGCCAGCAAGGTTCATAAAGACATGGATGAGCGGGTTTGGGATGGAGGAACTTGAAAGGCCTCCAGAGTCCTGACCTCAACCGATAAGAACACCTTTTGGCATGAATTAGAGTGGAGACTACGAGCCAGGCCTTCTCATCCAACATCGGTGCCTGAACTCACAAATGCGCTTCTGGAAGAATGGTCAAACATTCCCATAGACACACTCCTAAACCTTGTGGACGGCCTTCCCAGAGGAGTTAAAGCTGTTATAGCTGCAAAGGGGGGGGCAACTCAATACTGAACCCTTAGGACCAGGACTGGAATGCCATTAAAGTTCATGTGTGTTTAAAGACAGGCATCCCAATAGTTTTGACAATATAGTGTATGTGAACTACCAAGAGATTCTGTTTAATTCTGGTCATTGTGTTGCAGCATCACCCCCCCGATTGGACAAGGGACGATCCTGACATGACTGAAGTTCTGACTCTTCTCACACTGTGAAATTGGCAGCCATATGCAATGTACTTGAGGCTTCTTGGCTAACACTGCTGGCCTTTCACCTCGAGGCATCCGCAGCATCGGCAGTAAAGTGCCGCTATTTTTAGCAGCACTTTACTGTTGTTTTGAGGAGGTATTCGGCCGCTAGTGGGGCGCTTTCAACCCCGCTAGCCGTCAAAAAAGGGTTAAAACCACCCACTGCAATGGCGCTTTGCTGGCGGTTCAACTAATGCTGCCCATTCATTTCAATGGGCAGGAGTGGTGGAGGAGCGGTGTACACACCGCTCCAAAGATGCTGCTTGCAGGAGTTTTTTTTATTTAACGTCCTGCCAGCTCATCGCCTCAGTGTGAAAGCCCTCGGGCTACTGACTTAGAAGTGTTTCTATCTTTCCAGTATGTGTTGTTTACATCTAACATTAAATGAGATCATATTCTAGCCACTGCTACCCAGATGTTGCTTTATATGAAAATTAGTAATAGGTTCCTCAATGGTTTTAAATCAACAGGTTCAGCAGAGCATCATTTATAGTTGGGACTTCTATAAACTGTACCACAAAATTGTCTTGTAATAGGTTTATAGTTTTTCACCCTATTACTTTTCAGTAGTGCCATTACTCCAGTTAAAGTAATTGGTTGTTGGTTTTTTGTTTTGTTTTTAAAGCCTATTTACAAACAGGTTTATTCTTGCCGAACCTCCTTCTCTTCTCCTTCCCTCCTCCTTCTTCCTTCTGTCATTGGTCCCAGCAATGGGCCAAGCCAGCTGGGTTATAACAAGTTCCTCCCCAATTTATCAACCCAATCCTCCACTTGGCAAACCATTTGACTGAGGCGATCCTGGTCACAAATCAGTCCTAAATATAGCCTGCACATTTACCACCAACTGACTAGGCTTTTAGCAATACATCCTAGCCCAACTTGGTGGATTTGTTTGGGTGCTCAGACACAGAACTGGCCTTCTTTTTCTGTGAGTCCCTAACACTCCTTTTTTAAATGCTTTTGATACATTTTTCCTACTGTATGTGATCATCCTGATTTGCCCTTGTGTTCTAGAAAGCAGTGTAATTTTTAACTACTTCCCACCTGCCCACTGTACATATATGGCCAGTTGGGCACTCTCTCCTTCTGAGTGGACATTAAGCAACGACCCTCAGAAGGAGTGGGATTGCGCACGTGCGTTCCCACGCAGCAGCACGATCCCGATGCGCTTGTGACGCCCGGACTTGGTGCATCTCAGATCGGCAGGAGGGCTCTGTGATTGGCCCTCCTGATCACATGACGACTGTGTCCAATCAGTAATCATGTAATGTAAACAGAGAGCCGGTTGCTAGGCAATCGGCTCTCCTCTTCTCACCAGAGGTGTCGATGAGAAGAGCGGATTGCTGCAGCCGGCTAGTGATCATTGAGTATGAGCTGTTTTTTTTTTTACAGCTTTTTACTCACTGATCACCAGTCTTGTGTCCCAACAATGTAAAATCACACAAGTTAACACGCATGCCCCCACATATGTAACAGTAAAATCACATGTCCCAATGATCAGTTGCACACACATGTCCATGATCACCTGCGCACATCTGTACATGATCATTTGCGTACATATGTCTGTGATCACACAAACCAATTATTATACACTTAATGGGATTTTTTTTTTTTTTTGCCAAAAAACATGTCGCAGAATACATTTCGGCTTAAGTTTTATGACAAATTTGTGTGTTGTTTTTTTTTTTAATATTACCCTTATAAATGGCTTCTTCTTTCATTTTGCAGATTTTCTCTTACTTTAATTGATACTTTGGATACTCTAGTGGTAAGTTGTACTATGTGTCTGTAACTTGGTCTGTTTCCAGATAGAATACGTCCTAATTTTTCTTTTGTTTGTTTTTTTTCCTGTATCTGCTGTTGTATGGGTGGTGTCTTTGTCAAATGTCAGACCTGCTGACCGACCATATGTGCATGTCAGAATTTCTCAACACCATGCTTTTTTTTTTTTTTTTTTTTTTTTTTTTAGGTGCTAAACAAAACCCAAGATTTTGAAGATGCTGTCCGAAAAGTAATTCATGATGTTAACTTGGATAATGATATTGTGGTTTCTGTATTTGAAACAAACATTCGAGTTTTGGGGTAAGTGTATATTTCCAAGATTTCCTACAGCAATATTTGATGTAATTTTATATTATCGTGAATGCAGCGTGAGCGGGAACAACCTCCAAACTGCTTTGGAACTGTGGCAGGAAATTTTGGCGCTGAAATTTTGTAGATATATAGAATAGGATTAGTGATCTATAATCAAAATATAATTTTGGCTTATTTAAGCTTTTAGTTTTGAAATAATTACTGTATATTAAACAGCATGCGCACACACAGCGGGATAACAGCGATCCACGTCATCTTCAACCACTTTGGCTCCATTCACGCGTGGCGTTTCCAGAATGAACGACCGCACACAGTTTTGCTGCCTGTTTCTGAAATGTATTACAAATGTTTGTCGTACTTGCGGTGCCATAGTTGGCAAATGTGCATTTTATCACATGGCAAGCGTGCAGTGAAAAAACGCGCCACACCCAAAAAGGTTCTTTGTACTGTGTAGGGAAACCCGTTAAAGTGAATAGGCTGCCCTAAGTGCGACAAGTGGAAACGCCCAAAACGTGAGCAGGAACACAGCAACAAATAGAAGGAAAAATACTGGAAGTTGGTTGCTTTACACAACTTCACTTTGTTCTACTTTATCATAAATCATCCCCAGTAATCAACAATGTTTTGACTAAATTGAAATAAAGTAGAGTTCAGTTTTTAGCTTTGCTGAAAACAATAAATTATATTTATTTTAGGAATGGTTAGCTTAAATAACAAAAATCAGCGCCAAATTTGGCTTTGAGCCGATTCATACCGGTGTGGCTTTGAAGTCGCACTACTGCAGTGTGATTTTTATTTCTTTTTTTAAAGCCCCACATCAGTGTGTTTTGCACTGCCAATTTCATTGCGACTTCATTTAAAAGAAGTTTATGCAATTCACAATGAAATGGGTAAAAAGTAGTGCAGGAGCCTTTTCCATCTCTGCGACATGAGTCGCAGAGATATGCACGGTTCCATTGCTGGCAATGGGATGCGACTTGTCATATGAACTGTCACATTGCATGACAAGTTGCACCTCTCTGAACAGGGGCTTAGTAAGGCTCCATTCATACCTGGGTGTTTGTAATTGTGGGCAGAATCGGAGCGATTCTGCCTACGAGTTCAAAATGCTCGATCAAACGAAAAATCGCACAATGCGAATTTCAGATGCCATTCATAAATTTCAATGCCACCTAAAAATGCAGTGTGGCTTTGCTGCGAGTGTTGTGCTGCAATCTGCATCGCACAAAGGTTGTCGCCCAAAAGAAGCTCCTGATCCTTTTTTGGGCGGCAAGCATTACACAATGCAGTTTGCCGTGATTGCAGCACAATTTAAAGCCCCAGAACCGCAAAGCACCTTTAGAATGCTTTGTTGATCCCCGCTGAGCAGGCAGATGACAGGCCTGTCTCTGCACACTGTGCAGGGACCGACCTGTCAGAGCAACGCTCTCCTCAATGGGGGATCGGATGAAGACCGACCGTAGAGTTCGTTTTCATCCGATCCGTCAGACGGATGAAAAATAAGGTTTCCATCCGGCAGACTTTAACGGGTCTGATGTCGGCGGACATGTCACTGCTGACGTCCGTCGCACCATAGACTTGCACGGAGCTGTTCAGGTCCGCCTAAAAAAACTGACTGGCGTACCTGAACAGCCTGCCTGCGTGAAAGGGGCCTAAAAGTTCCTTGTATACACAAATGAATGGTGGTGCATATAATATTAGACAACAGTGAACACAACTAAACATAGCACGGTAGAGCAATCTTAAAACAAAGTACTGAAAGATACTACATGTCTCACTCATCGTTATTCCCTCAAAATAGGCGGTTTATTTTATGAGAGTGCAGAGGGTCCTGCACACCAATAAGGGGGGGGAAAGGGGGTTCATTTTCACCCCCCTCAATATAACCTGTCTGGCTGTACTTTCTCACAACGGAGTGTGTGTGTGTGCGCATATGGATGTCCTTTACTGTTGGATGGTGGAGATTTTGTATGTGGGTAAACCTGCGCAGTATTTATCGGTATTTATTCCTACATTTCAGTGGTCTCCTTGGTGGACACTCTGTTGCTCTGATGCTGAAAGAAAAAGACCAAATGACTTGGTACAATGATGAACTCCTGCATATGGCTAAAGAGCTTGGCTACAAACTCCTTCCAGCTTTCAACACTACAAGTGGTCTTCCTTATCCAAGAGTATGTCTAAGTATTCAGAAAACTGTATGATGGCTAATCCATCTGCACTGGTTTAAAATAAGTCTACATATTTTAATTTAACATATTAGGAGATGTAAACAATGGTATTTTAATAGCATTATTAAGTGTGCATGTTTCAGTTGAAACTGACATATTATTTTTGTTTCTTTTTTATTTTCTAATTTGCCAGTGTTATGCCGCGTACACGCGGTCGTTTTTTGTGATGAAAAAGAAACGACATTTTTAAAAACGTCATTTAAAATGACTGTGTGTGGGGAAAACGTTGTTTTATGTCTTCTGAAAAACGACAAAAAAAAATTCGAACATGCTTCAATTTTTTATGTCGTTTTTTCAAAACGTCGTTTTTTTGTGTCATTTAAAATGATGTGTGGGTAAAACGACGTTTAAAACGTTTTTTGGTGTGTTTTTGATGCAGTCCAGTGCATTTTCTCTTAACCTTAAATAAGGACATGTGTGTTTTCAGTGTGCATTTTACAGCGTTACTGAAACTGCAAGCGCTGGTGTGAACTATGCCATTGAAGACTATATACTGTAACCTACTTTCCACGTGTGTTTGATGCAGAAGAAAAAAAACTCACTGGACTGTTTAAAAAAACAAACAAAAAAAAAAACACTTTTTCTCATAATAGGTTTATTTAGCAAGGCAAACCGTGCCATATTACACAGGAGCAAAATAACCTATCAGCAGGTGTTTGGAAGGAAACCAGAATACCCAGAGGAAACCTTCACAAGCACAAGGAGAACATTCAAACTCCATGCAATTGTTGTCCTGGTCCTCTGCTGCAAGGCAGGAGTGATAGCTGCTAAGCCACATATTTTTTTATTTTTATTTTATCATCAATAAATGACACCCCCTTTGAACTTGGATCATGGTGTGAATAAAATTATAATCCCCTCGCATCCGTAATATACGCCCTTGTTTGTTGAGCATAGGACAGTATTGTGTGTGTATATATCATGTATGTATACACTTTTTTTTTTTTTTTTTTTTTAATGCAACAGTATTGATTTTTGGAAAGTTTTACATACACACCTACATTTATAAATATTTTGTCCACGTGTCTTCTCCTGCTAATAAGACACAGATAGTTTTTCATAAAACCTTTTATCTTTGTATCTTGAAAAAACATATGCAAATGTTGAGACCTTTTGTGAGCAGAGCTGCTTAAAAGTTATTGACACATTCAAAACCTGCAAAATGTGGTATGGTCCTAAAGGGGAGACTTGCCTCCAATCGTGAAGGTATTACAATTTAATTATTTCCCTTCCTTTTTTGAATTTTTTAATGTGCTCTCGTTCCTGCAAGGTGAATTTGAAGTTTGGAGTTAGAAGACCAGAAGCACGGACGGGCACAGAAACTGACACATGTACTGCATGCGCAGGAACCCTCATCCTTGAATTTGCTGCACTCAGTCGCTTTACTGGAATACCAGTGTTTGAGGTATACCTTTTAGAAATTGCCTATTCTATTCTGCTTTGGTTGTGTCTCGGAGGAATTGATCTGTCTCCATTTTTTTATTTTATGTTTTGTCCGCTACTAGTAAAGCTAGCCATACACATTTATCCTTTTAATCTATGCTGTAGTGTGAATGGGTAAGTTCACCATTGGGGAACATGTTACACTCATTTTATGGTGTAACATGTTCTCACTGCTGCAGCCGCTCCCCACTGCTCTCTCTCCATGTGACAGCAATACAGGGAGAAGTTTCCCGTACAAGGTTATACTTTTTGAAAACGGCACAGCCGCGCGGGGCTCCGCCCATATGACCACGTCATTCATTCAGTGTTCTGTGTATGAATGAACTACCTGACATCCTTTGCAGCTGTTGGCTTGTAATCCTCATGATGATTAACTACAATGCTGTTGAGCTCTGTAGTAGTTCATTGAGCCTTCCTGTCAGTGTGAAACTGCCTTGATGTACAGGGAAGACAGCTCACACTGACAGTTTACAGGAGATCAGTGTAGTCTTGCAGCAGGGAAGTCTTCCCCACTGTCAGAATAAAATAATGCAGCAGGGAGGATTTGCCTCATCCACCTCGAATGTGTGGATGGTAGAATTGGGTCACTTTTTTTTTGTTAAACCCACTGGCAGACTGCATGGCCAGTTTTAAGAGTAGAGCTGTCTTCCACAATGTGTTACAATCGCAGCCCATTGATTTTAAACTCATTTCACCCATTCCAATCTATGCCACTTAACCATTTGCCGACCAGCCGCCGCAGTTAAACTGCTGTAAGATGGCTCGGCTTTGTGAATCGATGTACTGGTACATCTGTTCGTTCAATGGCTTTTTCGGGCGTGTGCCACGGGAGCTTGCCCCTGGGCCATCTGCGATCGCGGGAAAGAGAGGCAGAATGGGGATCTGCCTTTGTAAACATGGCGTTTCCCCCATTCTGACAGGGGAGGGGAGGGGAGAGAGATCAGCTGTTCCTAGTGATTGTTTGTGTTCCTTTGATCACCACAAGCGTTAACCCCTTGCCTGCCAGTGCCATTTATACAGTGATCAGTGGATTTGTATTGCACTGATCACTGTATTGGTCACCAAAAAGGTAGAGAGAATTTTTCTGCATTGGTATAGTAAGAGGGAAAGGTTTAACCATTTTTTTTTTTTTTTATGGCTAGGTGCTATTTAGCAAATGGCTGTGTTAACTCTAAGCAAAGATAAATGTAAGCCAGCATTATTTGTCAAGATGATTTAGTTTGAGTAACTTCAGAATGATTTGCTTACATTTAGTTTATTTTTTCCTGTACAGGAACATGCACGAAAGGCGCTAGATTTTCTTTGGGAAAAAAGGCAACGTAGTAGCAATTTAGTTGGCGTAACAATAAATATTCATACAGGAGATTGGGTACGCAAAGGTAAGTAAAACTGTTAATTTAGCACCAAACTTTAGATCGGTGTTGCTTTTATACATACACTTTAAAGATTTCACCAAAATAAAATTGTATAATTTTGAGAACACTTTTTATTTTATTTTTTTATGCCATTTGCATACCAGACACTGATGTGTAAAAAGATGCGTTGTGTTATCAGGAACATTTCTGTTTTCATCTAGCAACCACTCATGTTTTAAAACCTTTGATGCAGGAATTTGTTTTTTCATGGACAGCAAAGGACTAATTCCAAGCCATTAAAGCGGTTTTATGCCCTGACAAAAATGTTTGTCACACCGTATTTGCGCAGTGGTCTTTCAAACACATTTTTTTGGGAAAAAAAACGCTTTCATGAATAAAAAAAACAGTAAAGTTAGCCCAATTTTTTTGAAAGATGATGTTACGCCGAATAAATAGATACCCAACATATCATGCTTTGAAATTGCGTAGGATGGTGACAAACTATGGTACCTAAAAATTTCCATAGGTGGCGCTTTAAACAAAAATAACGGTTACCAGGTTAGAGTTACAGAGGAGGTCTAGTGCTAAAATTATTGCTCTCGCTCTGTCGATCACGGTGATACCACACGTGTGATTTGAATACCTTTTACATATGTGGGCGCGACTTGCGTGTGCGTTTTCTTTGTTGTGCAAGCTTGCGGGGACAGGGGTGCTTTAAAAAAAAAAGATCACTTTTATTGCTGTCGCAAGGAATGGAAACATCCCTTCTGACAGTAATAGGTGATGATCGGTACTCTTTATGGAGGGATTGGAGGTCTAAAAGACCCCAAATCCCTCCTTTTGCACTTCAAAGTATTCAGATCGCCAAAAACTGCGATTCTGAATACAGGCGGTCCCCGGGTTACAAACATCCAACTACGAACGCAGGGGGACAACAGGAAGTGAGAGGAAATCTACCCCAAGGAAGGGAAATTTACTCCTGTAAAAGTCATCATGGGGAAAAAGGTGTCTCCCCTGATGCTTTATCACCAATCCTTGTTTCTACAACAACCCAACATTTTCAAAATACAATTGTCATAAGGAAGGAAAGTGAGGTGAAATCTTCTGAACCTGGGCATAGACAGGCAAAACAAACATTACAGGGGTTTTAACCCTTTCCTATGCTATCCAAAAAAAAAAAAAATTATTATTTTAGCTGGAGCTACATTAAAAGTAAATCGGAAGTGACATTGTTACGTCGCTTTTGCATTTACAAGGGGCCTGGATCCTTTCAGTCTCACTCTAGTCGGCAGAAGTAGTGGGAATGGGGGAGGCCCGGGAAGAGCAGTGGGAGGGGGGGGGGAACGCCCCCTCTAGCTCCTCCTTGATAACAGCCGAGCAGCTTTTAGCCGCATCGGTTGTTATGTCTGAAGAGCTGACCGCCTGCTCTAAAAAACGGTAACCCGACTTTGGAACAGCCCTGACAACATTGTCAGGATTCAGCTGGCTGCCTGATTAACAGCTGGCTCCTGCTGAGGGCCAAAACCTGCTTCGCCTGCCCCCTCTCCATCCCAGGGCTCCAGTGAGCGCTGGAGGGGCAGAGCAGGGAGCAGTGACTGCCAGTTGCTGAACTGAGACCAAGAACTGAGCGATGAACAGTTATGTGATCACTCAGTTCTTAAGCTTAGAGTCAACAGGGGACAGCTGCTGCGTCAAATGGACGCTGCATCATAAGAGGTGACAAGAAAAAAGGAATGGTCGGTGGGTGTGTTCTACTAGATCAAATGCCACATCCAATATAAGTTACAAAAAAGAAATGGATTCCCCTAAGTGGACTTTAAAGGCATAGATCTAGAAAAAATATTTAGAATGCACAGTATTATAATGGAAAAAATACATTTATTTAAACAACCAGGTTAAAAACATGAATTGGAATGTAAAGAAATCTGTAAGAAGACACCAATATTCAAGCATAGAAGTAGATGTTGTCTTTCACCCGACGTGTTTCAAAGTAAACAAATTTTTTCTTCAGGGGTATGTTTTTCACAGACATAGGCATATATCTACAACATTATACAAAAACTTATATTGAGGTAAGTATTGTACATAAAAAAAAAGCATTATTTTACATATGCCAGTAAATTATGTATTTGTTGTAGACACTTGCATGCATTGTTTGGCGTTTAACAGAAAATCATTCCAAGTATCGTCTTTGTAATTAAAACCAGTAGAGAAAAGAAGGTAGTGTGCCTCAATGTTGAACATATGGATGATGGAGAAAAATTATGTTCTATTAACCACTTCAACCCCGGACCATATTGCTGGTCAAAGACCAGAGCACTTTTTGCGATTTCGGCACTGCGTCGCTTTAACCGACAATTGCAGGGTCGTGCAACGTTGCTCCCAAACAAAATTGGCGTCCTTTTTTTCCCCCCACAAATAGAGCTCAGTTTAGGCCGATACGTATTCTTCTACATATTTTTTGTAAAAAAAAAATCGCAATAAGCGTTTGGTTTGCGCAAACGTTATAGCGTTTACAAAATAGGGGATAGTTTTATGGCATTTTTATTAATATTTTATTTACTAGTAATGGCGGCGATCATTTTTTTTTTTTTTTCGGTACGGCGGCATTATGGCGGACACTTCGGGCACTTTTGACACATTTTTGGGACAATTGTCATTTTTATAGCGATCCGTGCTATAAAAATGCCACTGGCAGGGAAGGGGTTAACACTATGGGGCGGGGAAGGTTGTAAGTATGTTCCCTGGGTGTGTTCTAACTGTAGGGGGGTGGCCTCACTAGGGGAAATGACTGATCGCTGTTCATACATTGTATGAACGGACGGTCAGGCATTTCTCACCAGACAGGATCGGGAGCTGTGTGTTTACACACACAGCTCCTCGCTCTGTAACGAGCAATCGTGGTAGCCCGGCGGTGATCGCGCCGGCCGGGCATGCACACGGGAGTCGGGGACGAGCGGGGGGCGCGCACCCCTATTGGCTGCTTGGCGAGGTGACGTATAGTTACGTGCTCTCGCCGAGCAGAGCCGACCTGCCGCCGTAAAACTGCGGCGGCTGGTCGGCAAGCAGTTGAGAGGTATCTCTAAAGACCTATACGAGCGGGTTACCAATGGACCAAGATTTATAGTAGTATTGTATCTTAACAGCATGGTAAATAAAGAACCTAAGACTTACCTTAAGTTCAAACCGTTTTGGAGAGCACACAGCCTGAATGGTGTGGATGCCAAGACTACGCTCATCTGGGGGTATTTATGAGCCTGTTTTGAAATTGGCACAGCAAACGTGTCATCCGCGTTGATTGTTGTATCACAGGCTGTGTTGTCTTCTGCTATACCTCCTGAGCCGCGCGTGCATGTATGTGACTTCAGCGCAGTGGGATAGGGATAGGAGGAAGCGCGCGTGACCCAATGGCACACACAGCTTCTCCGGCGGCTGTCGCATGCCCGCCGGAGGAGCAAGATGGAGGACAAGGGCTATGGGGGCAAAATAAGTCCGCCTCAGGTTATACAACCTGGGTGGCTGCACGTGCCGGGTGGCAGAGCACCGCCGAGTCCCGCTCTATCTCCTATGTGTGATTAAAGTGTATAGAGATTATATCAAGCATATATTTTCCCCCTAGAGGACAAAAATGATATTGCAGAGACAAAAAGGTATTGTTGCTAAATAAAAGCAATCTAAAAAATGATCGCCAACAACCATTGAGGCACTGAAAGAAAGAAAAAAGAAGAAAAATTATTATAAATAAATTGTGCACTAATTACAAAATAGTAATTGCAAACACAATATTGTGTTCAAACGTATTGTTTGACTGCTACATTGTAATTACTATATTGTAATTAGTGCTTAATTTATTTATAATAATTTTTCTTCAGTCGTGGTGTCGCTTTGTGACCCAGACGTACATACTATAACAGACCCAGGGCAAGTAGCAGGTCAATTTAGACAGCTCTATGGTAACCTATACAAATCCCAGAGCACGTACACGCGACGGGAGATCCGCTCGTACTTATCTACCATACAGTTCCCCTGACTGAATCGAGAGCAAGTTGAGCTTCTTGATGCACCTATCATGGGGCAAGACGTTGCAGAGGCAATTGCCCAGCTTGCAAAATCTAAGGCTCCAGGGATGGACATTTTGGACATTTTGGTCCCCAAGTTGAAAGCTTTATATCAGTCAATCTTTGATCAGAACTCACTTCCCGAGTCTATGCAGGAAGCCCAAATCATAGTTCTCCCGGGTAAAGACCCACACTACCCTGAATCCTACCGGCCTATCTCACTCCTTCAGGTAGATATCAAAATCTTAGCTAAAATTATGGCCTCAAGGTTAAACACTGCTATTTTAACATTAATTCATTCGGACCAAACGGGCTTTATGCCGGGGAAAAACACAGCTATGAACATCAGGCGTCTGTACATGAATATTCAAGCCCGACATGATAACTCTGGGACGAGGGTGGTGGTGGCGTTGGACACAGCTAAGGCCTTTGATTCTGTGGAATGGCCATTTTTGTGGGAATGTCTGCATAGCTATGGATTTGGGTCACGCTTTATAAAATGGGTGCAGCTCCTGTATCAGACACCCAGGGCGAGAGTTTTTGTGAATGGATGGCTCTCAAAACAGTTTCCATTAGAGAGGGATACCCGACAAGGGTGTCCCCTTTCCCCCTTGCTATGTGCGTTGGCAGCTGAGCCATTGGCCATTGCAATCAGAGCCCACCCTGACATTCAGGGTCTGCGGCGAGGCCCCACTGTACATAAAATAGGAATGTATGCTGATACCATCTTATATCTAGCGAACCAGGGACCATCACTCCAAGCTGCATTACAATTAATTGAACAAATGGGGGGGATACTCGAGTCTGCGTAAAAATTGGGACAAATCCCAAATTCTTCCAATAGATGTGTCCCCCCCCCCCCTTTCACAATCCCCCCTCTACCACTCACTAGGGTATCCAAAATTAAATATTTGGGGGTGGAGGTGACTAGGGACCTAGTTGACTATGCACCCATGAATGTAGCTCCCCTGTTTGAATTACTTAAGAGCAAAACGCTGACGTGGTCCAGACTACCCTTGGGGGTGATGGAACGCGTAAATTTAATAAAAATGATCATACTACCCAAGATCCTATACCTAGTGTGGCATGCCCCCCTATATATCCCCTTAAAACTTTTTAAACAGATGGAAGCTGTGACGGTATCGGTATGATATCCCCGTCAACGTTCCCTTCTTCCCATAACGAAAATCACCCCAATATTCCACGATATCCCTGGAATCGCCCAGAAAGCCACACATGAGACAAGCTTACTGCTTGAACAACACAGACTTTAATGTTATATCACACAGCTTATATGTCATTTCCAAAACTGTTACAATGACAAATCTCCGCCCCCCTCACACTGGGGCTTCCATACAGATGACTAGGTAGACACGACGGGGCCGATGCTGAAAACACATTTTCTTTAGACAATGACATCAATGACGCTGAGCACTAGCTGTACTGAATACATCAACCAGACCGCTCGACCCCGCATATAGAGAGATAATTACCACAATGAAGCAATCAGAATAATTAACACAAGCCACTTAAACACAGCTCTCCTTCACACAACACAATAGATCAATTAACCTTTAGAAATAGTGAGGGGACATTAGCACGTCAATAACCTGTCAGAGGAATGAATCACATGAAATTCCTTTCTACCTCTACCCATATGGCTAGCAGGGAGCAGTAAACTGAGACATATAGGCAAATGTATCACAGAAGCCATTCTTAATTCTTTTGTTTGGGGTAATGGTAGACACAAACTAGCGTGGCAAATCTTAATGAATCCAATGGATATGGGGGATGTATCCCTCCCGGACCTACAAGACTACTACCTGGCCTCACAACTATCTCACATGTATCATTTCCACACGTCGGAAATGCAGCGCTACAGATCCTCGGTTTGTGACAAACCGAGTCATCCGACATACACACCCGTTCAGTGGGAAAAAAACACCCGGTCCTGCCTGCCGGTCCTGCCGCACGGTACAACTCAAGCATGTTGTTACATCACCAAAGGATATCGGAAAATAAGTAAAAAAGAATGTAAAAAAACCCCACTATTTATAAGTAAAATCAATGACACTGACCGCATGAAATAATAAAAAAAAAAAAAAATTAGGATAATTTGATATACAACATTTATTGTATGATACTAGATTTACATGAGATATCCTATCTATCTATCTATCTATCTATCTATCTATCTATCTATCTATCTATCTATCTATCTATCTATCTATCAGCTTGTAGGTTTTTCTGCCCTTCTGCTATGCCCAGTGTCTTTGTACCTACCCCTCTGGCAACCCGCTCATATAGGTCTTTAGAGATACCTCTTAATAGAACATAATTTTTCTCCATCATCCATATGCTCAACATTGAGGCACACTACCTTCTTTTCTCTACTTTGGTTTTAACTACAAAGACGATAATTGTCTACAACAAATACGTAATTTTAACTGGCATATATAAAATGTTTTTTTTTTTTTCCATGTACAATACTTGCCTTAATATAATTTTTTGGTATAATGTTGTAGATATATGCATATGTCTGTTGAAACCCACCCCTGAAGAAAGTTGTTTACTTTGAAACACGTTGGATGAAAGACAACATCTGCTTCTATGCTTGAATATTGGTGTCTTATTACAGATTTGTATACATTCCAATTCATGTTTTTAACCTTTTTTTGTTTGTGGTTTTTTTTTCTTCCTTCACAATACATTTTTTTTATACAGTGAAGTGATGACACTTTATGGTGTGTGCCTTTCCTATTTAAATAGATTTTCACAATAAGGCCATTCTTTTTGTTTGAAATTTTGCTAAATACCAGTAACTTTTTATGCTTACTATCATAAATATTTCAAACCTGTCTTTAAAAAAATCATACTTAAGTACAGATATATATTTAAATATGAAATAGCATGTTTTATTTAAACCAAATATTAAGTCTTGTATTGGTACATACAGGCCCTCTAGTTTGTCTTCTAGAAAACTGACATCAGAATAAGCAAAAGTTCTTCATAGATGGTTACATTGTTTATGACCTGTTGTCTACACCATATTTTCTTGTAAATGTTTATAAAAAAAATGTATTTTCTCTTTTAAGACAGCGGTGTGGGTGCAGGAATAGATTCTTACTATGAATATTTACTGAAGGCCTACGTACTGCTGGGTGATGACAGCTATTTGGAAAGATTTAATACAGTAGGTGGAAGACCAATTTTAATGCATCATTGTGTAACATGGCAATCTAGCAAACTGCATATACAGTATCTCACAAAAGTGAGTACAACCCTCACATTTTGTGTAATGATTCTATTATATCTTTTTTTATGTGACAACACTGAAGAAATTACACTTTTCTACAATGTAAAGTAGTGAGTGTACAGCTCGTATAACAGTGTAAATTTGCTGTCCCCTCAAAATAACTCAACACACACAGCCATTAATGTCTAAACCGCTGGCAAGAAATAAGAGAACACCCCCAAGTCAAAATGTCCAAATTGGGCCCAAAGTGTCAATATTTTGTGTGGCCACCAACATTTTTCCCCAGCACTGCCTTAACCCTCTTGGGCAAGGGGTTCACCAGAGCTTTACAGGTCGCCACTGGAGTCCTCTTCCTCTCCTCCATGACGACATCACGGAGCTGGTGGATGTTAGAGACCTTGCACTCCTCCACTTTCTATTTAAGGATGCCCCACAGATGCTCAATAGGGTTTAGGTCTGGAGACATGCTTGGTGAGACCATCACCTTTACCCTCAGCTTCTTTAGCAAGGCGGCGGTCGTCTTGGAGGAGTTTGGGGTCATTATGTTGGAATACTGCCCTGCTGCCCAGTCTCCGAAGGGAGGGGATCATGCTCTCCTTCAGTAGGTCACGGTACATGTTGGCATTCATGGTTCCCTCAATCTGTAGCTCCCAAGTGCCAGCAGCACTCATGCAGACCCAGACCATGACACTCCCACCACCATACTTGACTGTAGGCAAGACACACTTGTCTCTTAAAAATGTAATCAAGCCATTGTAGCCCGATTTTATGAAAGGGTCAGAACTTCAACCAGGATTTCCAAATATTAGGCTTTTGCAGTCACGGATACCTTAACCTGTTCCCGCTGGCCATACACATATATGTGGCCAAATAATAAAATGTTAGTCTCATCTGACCATGGGCGGGAGAGATTATTTTCTATACCTACTGTATGTGTGCACAGAGGTGACAGGTGTTTATTTGTATTTTCTTTTATCATCCTTTTCACCTCTATGATGGCATTGGGCAGGTGATGGGTACTCTTTTTGGACTATTAGCCCTCCAATGTTCCTGCCCTATTCTTCAGTGCATCTGTACCTGTCTTTTGGCTTTTCATAAAATACCAGGATTTTAAAGGCTGTGAATCCGAAATGCTCAGAGATCAGTGCTTCAGGATTTGCATCCCCAGACGTAAATGGGTAATCGATTTTCCCTAATCTCTTTCTGCTTGCCATCCTGGCAGTGTTTGCTGTGGTCCCAGGCTCCCTGGAGTAGCAGGAGAGCCTGGGAACCACAGAACAGGGAGTCTGGCAGGGGGCCAGGGGGTGCCACCACCAATAAGTCACATAAAAGTGATTGGATGGATCTACAGCTGCCCAAATCGGTTGTACAGAAAAGTCAGGAGCAAGCTGAGCTAAACTGAAACAAGCTCATGGTTGCTACTGCAGCCATTAGGTTGTTTGTAAAGTGGTTTAACCACTTAAGACCCGGACCAATATGCAGGTAAAGGACCAGGCCCCTTTTTGCGATTCGGCACTGCGTCGCTTTAACTGACAATTGCGCGGTCGTACGCCGTGACTCCCAAACAAAATTGGCTTCTTTTTTTCCCCACAAATAGAGCTTTCTTTTGGTGGTATTTGATCACCTCTGCGGTTTTTATTTTTGCGCTATAAACAAAAATAGAGCGACAATTTTGAAAAAAATTCAATATTTTTTACATTTTGCTATAATAAATATCCCCCAAAAATATATAAAAAAACATTTCTTTCCCCTCAGTTTAGGCCGATACGTATTCTTCTACTTATTCTTGGTAAAAAAAAATCACAATAAGCGTTTATCAATTAGTTTGCGCAAAATTTATAGCGTTTACAAAATAAGGGATAGTTTTATTGCATTTTTATTATTTTTTTTTATTTTTTTACTACTAATGGCGGCGATCAGCATTTTTTTTTCGTGACACGTGGCGGACACGTCGGACAATTTTGACACATTTTTGGGACCATGCTATAAAAATACATTGTTTACTGTGAAAATGACAATTGCAGTTTGGGAGTTACCACTAGGGGGCACTGAAGGGGTTAAGTGTGACCTCATATGTGCTTCTAATTGTAGTGGGGTGGGGCTGGACGTTACATAGTTAGTCAGGTTGAAAAAAGACACAAGTCCTTCCAGTTCAACTACAAACCACAAAGGTGTGACATCATTGATCGCCTTTCCCTATATTAGCAGACGATCAATGACAGCGCCACGGTAAAGAACGGGGAAGGTGTGTTCCCGCGGCGGCGCGCACCCGCGACCCAAGGCTGGGCATTAAAAATCACATACAGGTACATGTATTCCCTGTTCTAATCTCGCCCCCTCTTCACCCTATATACTTACCTGGGTCCTATCTTGATCCAGCACTTTTTCTTTGTTCCTCTCCTCACAGGACACGGAGACTGGAGCCATTGGTTCCTGCTGCTGTCAATCAAATTCTGTGAGGTGGGAACAGTGGGCATGGACAAGGCTGAGCTGCATTGAGTGTCTATGGACACACACACAGCCCAGCTCGGGAGTGTTCCCACAGGTGTCCTCGTAGCAAGTGGCTTACAATGGGGACACAAATAGAAAAGAAGGATCTGAGAGCGCCATGGAGGGACCACAGAAAATAAGGTTTTGAGTCGCTCTGTACCATTGCACACAGCAGGTAAATATAGTGAGGGGAAAAAAAGTATTTGATCCCCTGCTGATTTTGTAAATTTTCCCACTGACAAAAAAATGATCAGTCTATAATTTTAATGGTAGGTTTATTTCAACAGTGAGAGACATAATAACAACAAAAATATCCAGAAAAAACGCATTTCAAAAAAGTTATAAATTGATTTGCATTTTAATGAGTGAAATAAGTATTTGGTCCCCCTATCAATCGGCAAGATTTCTGCCTCCCAGGTGTCTTCTATACAGGTAAGAAGCTGAGATTAGGAACACTCTTTATAGAGCTCTCCTAATCTCAGCTTTTTTCCTGTATAGAAGACACCTGTACACAGAACCAATCAATCAGATTCTAATCTCTCCACCATGGCCAAGACCAAAGAGCTGTCCAAGGATGTCAGGGACAAGATTGTATACCTACACGAGGCTGGAATGGGCTACAAGACCATCACCAAGCAGCTTGGTTAGAGGGTGATAACCGTTAGTGCAATTATTCGTAAATGGAAGAAACACAAAATAACTGTCAATCTCCTTTGGTCTGGGGCTCCATGCAAGATTTTGCAAGTTTAAATGATCAAGAGAACGGTGAGGAATCTGCCCAGAACTACACGGGAGAATCTTGTCAATGATCTTAAGGCAGCTGGGACCACCAAGAAAACAATTGGTAACGCACTATGCCATGAATGACTGAAATCCTGTAGTACCCACAAGATCCCCCCTGCTCAAGCAAGCAAGCACATGCACAGACCCATCTGAAGTTTGCTAATGAACATCTGAATAATTCAGAGGAGAACTGTGTGAAAGTGTTGTGGTCCGGTGAAACCGAAATCAAGCTCTTTAGCATCAACTCAACTCACCCTATTTGGAGAAGGAGAAATGCTGCCTATGACCATGAAAACATCATCCCCACCATCAAACATGGCGGTGGAAACATTTATGCTTTGGGGGTGTCTTTCTGCTTGGGGGACAGGACAATTTCACTGCATCAAAGAGACGATGCACTGAGCTATGTACCGTCAAAGCTTGGGTGAGCATAACATTCTCCGTGGCTTCTTCAGACCCATTCCATCTGTCTCATGGGCTCAGGGTGAACTTGCTCTCATCCGTGAAATGCATAGGGAGCCAGTAGCGGACCTGCCAATTCTGGTGTTCAACGGCAAATGCCAATCAAGCTCATTGGTGCTGGGCAGTAAGCACAGGGCCCACTAGAGGACTTCGGGTCCTCAGGCCACCCTTGTGAATTCTGTTTCAGAGACATTCACACCAGTGGCTTGCTGGAGGTAATTTTGTAGGACTCTGGCAGTGCTTATCCTGTTCCTCCTTACACACACAAAGGAAAAGATGCTGTTCCTGCTGATGGTTTAAGGACTTTTTACGGCCCTGCCCCGCTCTCCTGGAGTAACTGCCGGTCTCCTGCTGGGAGACACAGCAAACCATCTGGCATGACACATATTTATATACCATCATAGAGGAGTTTGACTGCCTGTGAAACCTCTTTAGAATCCAGGTATTGTCTCGTGCTACCAGTAGTGACACTGACCTAAGCCAAGTTCACAACCATTGGAAATGATGAGTAGGGGGGAAAAAAATGTCAGTGCCACTTGTAAAACCCTGTTTTTGGGGGTTGTTTCATTTTTAAGTTTCAGCTGCTTTTATGTCAATGAAATTATTAACAACCCCCTCTGCTACTTGACTGACCAGATCAATATCCCAGGAGTTTAATTGACCTAATGCTATTCTCTGATTAACCATTTCCAGCCCAAGGACGTCATATGGGGATATCTGAATGATGCATGCAGCTGCAGGCACCATTCAGATAACATCTTTTAGAGCTGGCGATTCTGTGTACCATATTAATGATCATAGCTGTGGTCCATCTTATAGGCGACAGGAGGGGACACCCCCTGCCGCCCTCCAGTGCTTCTCCAGGCTCTCCTGTGCCACCAGGGACCCGGAGAAAGGATCCGCCACCGGATGAAAAGCATAGAGATAGTCACCAGTCATCTCTGACAGTTGGTGACCTGGGCACGATGTTATTACGTCACGTCCCTGCCGTGGTTGTAAACAAAGCTGCAATTTAGGCTGAAAAGCATGTCAGATCTTTCTGGTGAGTGTTAAATTTGAGAGGAGCGGTGTCACCTGGTGCGGTGAAGGCCTGTCATCTCTTCTGACAAGATCCCATATGAACACCCTATAGGAATACCAAAGTCTTGTGTGTTTTTTTGGACTCTTACCACTATTCAGTGTTTATTCCTATCACCATCAAGCGCGGCTTCAACCTATGAATTACATGTTATGAACTTCTTCTAGGGTTGTTTGATAGATGTATATCTATATAGATATATAAGAGTGAGAGAGAGCGAGTGATATATATCTCTAACTCTAACCTCTAATCTCTATCTCCCCTTGCAAAATTTGATTTCTTGGCCATTTTTTTTAGAGAGTATAAATGATAACACAAAAGCATTGCTTTCACTCATGGTTAGTGTTTGGCTGCAGTCATTTATTATCGGTCACCTGTGTTTACTCTTTTTAAATCATAATGGCAACAGAAACTACCCAAATGACCCTGTTGTTCAAAAGTTTACACACCCTGGTGTTTTTGGCCTGATAACATGCACACAAGTTTACACAAAGGGGTTTGAATGGCTATTAAAGGTAACCATACTCACCTGTGATCTGTTTGCTTGTAATTGGTGTGTGTGTGTGTGTGTGTGTGTGTGTGTATAAAATGTAAATGAGTTTCTGGACTCCTGACAGCCCCTTGCATCTTTCATCCAGTGCTGCACTGACGTTTCTGGATTCTGAGTCATGGGGAAAGCAAAAGAATTGTCAATGGATCTGTGGATCTGTGGGTAGTTAAACTGTATAAAACACAAAAGAGATCTAAAAAGATATCCAAGGAATTGAGTCAATCGGCAGTGTTTAAAGTCTAATCAAGTAGTGGAAAATGAGGGGTTCTGTTGAAACCAAATCACGGTCAGGTAGACCAACTAACATTTCAGCCACAATTACCAGGAAAATTGTTCGGGATGCAAAGAAAAACCCACAAATAACTTCAGGTGAAATACAGGACTCTCTGAAAACATGTGGTGTGGCTGTTTTAAAATGCACAATAAGGAGGCATTTGAAGAAAGATGGGCTGCATGGTCGAGTCATCAGAAGAAAGCCATTACTAAGCAAATGCCACAAAGTATCCCACTTACAATACGCCAAACAGCACAGAGACAAGCCTCCATCCTTCTGGCACAGTCATTTGGAGGGATGAGACCAAAATTTTGCTTTTTGGCCACAACTATAAACGCTACATTTGGAAAGGAGTCAACAAGGCCTATGATGAAAGGTACAACATTCCTACTGTGAAACACGGAGGTAGATCACTGATGATTTGGGATTGTGTGAGCTACAAAAGGCACAGAATATATGGTCAAAAATTGATAGCGAGATGAATGCAGTATGTAATAAAAAATACTAGAGGAACATTTGCATTCATCAGCCAGGAAGCTGCGCATGGGACCTACTAGAACATTTAAACATGACAATGATCCAAAACACAAGGCCAAGTTGAGCTGTCATTGGCTTCAGTAGAATAAAGTGATGGTTTTGGAGTGGCCATCTTCGTCTTCTGACCTTAATATCATTGAGTCACTCTGGGGAGATCCTAATCGTGCAGTTCATGTAAGACCGCCCAAGAATTTACAGGAACTGGAGGCTTTTTGCCAAGAGGAATGGGCAGCTTTACCATCTGAGATGATAAAGAGCCTCATCCACAAATACCACAAAAGACTTCAAGATGTCATTAATGTTTTAAGGGAGCAATACACAGTATTAGGCCCCTTTTCACACGGACGGATAGAATGGCGCTTTTAGCTGTGGAATCTCAAGTTATCTACCGCAGCTAAAAGCACACAATGCTTTCCTATGGCCCCATTCACACACTGCGTTTAGCTGCAGTTTCGTTACATGTGGTTTGGTGCAGATAAAAAACAAAATTGACTGCGTCCAGGAACGATTTGGCGCAGGTAATCGCGGTGCAGTGTCGACTGCATTTGGTATGAATCACGAGGTGGAACCCCACACCAAATTTTAAATAAAAAACAGGCATGGGTTCCCCCTCCAAGAGCATACCAGGCCCTTGGGTCTGGTATGGATTTAAAGGGGAGCCCCTATGCCAAAACAACGGCGTGGGTGTCCCCCCAAAAGCCATACCAGACCCTTATCCGAGCACACAGCCCGGCCGGTCAGGAAAGGGGGTGGGGACGAGCGAGCGCCCCCCCCCTCCTGAACCGTATTAGGCCGCATGCCCTCAATATGGGGGTGTGGGTGCTTTGGGGCGGGGGGAGCATCCTGCAGCCCCCCACCCCAAAGCACCCTGACCCCATGTTGAGGACAAGGGCCTCTTCCCGACAACCCTGGCTGTTGGTTGTCTTATCGGAATCCGGGAGCCCCCTTTAATAAGCGGGCCCCCAGATCCTGGCCCCCACACTATGTGAATGAGTATGGGGTACATCGTACCCCTACCCATTCACCCGGGGGAAAAAGTGTCAAGAAAAAAACACACTAGACAGGTTTTTAAAGTAATTTATTAGGCAGCTCCGGGGGTCTTCCGACTTCTTCGTTCTCTGGTTCTTTCTGCCTCCTGCCGGGCTCCTCCGCTATCTTCTTCCAGCTCTTTTACTAGCGGTGGGCCGATCTTCTCCCTTCTTCTGACTTCGGGGGTTTTCTGACTTCTCCGCTCTCTTCTGCCGCTCTCCGGTTCTTTATGCCTTCTGCTGGGCTCCTAGGCTATCTTCTTCCAGCTCTTTTACTAGCGGCGGCCCGGTCTTCTGCGTCTTCTTCCCTCTTCTTCCGATGTTGACTCGACGATCTCTCCCACTGTAATGCCGTGTGCTCGGTGCGCAACGATTTATATAAGCCTCTTATGACGCCGGTCCCATCATGCTCCAGGTGGTGACAACATAAGGGGCGGTATCACCCAGTGACCACGCCCCATGCCTATATATATTGTTGCGCACTGCACACCCGGCATTACAGCGGGAGGAAGCGCTGTGTCAACATAGAAGGAAAGACAATTACGGAGAAGACCGGGCAGAAGGACAACAGAGATGACGGAGAAGACCGCACTGCCGCTAGTAAAAGAGCTGGAAGAAGATAGCGGAGGAGCCCAGCAGAAGAAGACATCGGAGAGCGCGGAGACGAAACCGGAGAGCAGAAGAGACCCCCGAAATCAGAAGAGACCCCCAGGAGCTGCCTAATATGACTTTAAAAACCTGTGTAGTGTGTGTGGTGTTCTTTTTTTTCCTCCAGGTGAATGGGTAGGGGTACGATGTACCCCATACTCATTCACATGGGAGCCCCACCCTCTATTAAGGGGGTCCCCCGGATTCCCATAAGCCCCGCGACCCGACAACCAACGGCCAGGTTTGTCGGGAAGAGGCCCTTGTCCTCATCAACATGGGGACAGGGTGCTTTGAGTTGGGGGGGCCGCAGGGTGCCCCCATGGTCCTGGTATGCTCTTGGAGGGGGAACCCATGCCGTTTTTTTTTTTTTTTTTAATCGCATTGTACAAATGCAGCTGATCGCTGTGCCTGGAGTCTTGAATTTCACAGAAAATTAACTGCGGCAGAACAGCCGTCCGTGTGAAAGGGGTCTCAAGAACTGGGGTAAGCAAACTTTTGATCAGGGTTATTTGGGTAGTTTCTGTTGTCATTTATGATTTAAAAAGAGTAAACACGGTTGCTTGATAATAAATTACTTTAGCCAAACACTAACCATGAGTGTAAGAAAAGTTTTTGTGTTATTCATATTCTCTGAAAAATGGCAAAGAAATCATAAATTCTGCCAGGGTATGTAAACTTAATGAATAATTTTATTATAATTTTTAATTTATTTTTTGGTGCCACACAAACCTCAAAAGATGTGTATGTGTACCCTTGTATTGTTACCATTTTTTTCCATATCATTTTAAAGCTTGTAGTTTTGCATGAAAACGTTTTACCTCAATTCCACAGAACTTTTTCAGATCCATTTTACTCAACCATTTTTATACACAGTGCAGTCTTAAAGTATAACTAAAGGCAACATTTTTAGTTTTGAATACAGTGGAGAGGGATTAGAATGGTTGTGAGTTTTTATTGCTGTCTGTGCCCCCGTTGGGAGGATCCACCTATATTTGTCCTGTTTACCGCTATCATTAAACATGAAAGTAAAAGAAAATCGCAAATTTTTGGGTTGTGACCAGAAAAGTAATAGAGGAGAAATCTTCCAATAAGGACACTAGGAATTTCCTCAATTTGCTCTCACTTCCTGTTTGGCTTCGGGACAGGAATTGAAATCTCCAACGGGACATAGATGGCAAAAAAAAATTACGTGTTATCACCCTCCCTTACTCTATCCAAAATGTGTGTGGGTGGTGGGGGTTGGGGGAGTTTTGCCTATAGTTAGTTTTTTTAAGCCCATTAAAGGAAGCCTGTACTGGGAGAAATATGAAGGCTGCTGTACACTGCCTGAAACCGTGAATTGCCTGGTTTCAAGCATGCAGATCAGGAAATCGGAAGTTGCAACTCCCAATTTGCATAAGGTCCGTTTAACATATATACGCATTGGATGCGTTTTGTACCGCATCTGATTCCCATGACTTGTGAATCAAACATACTTTCTATGGAGCCGGTTCACATACGTGCGGTGCAGTGGCAGTGCGAATTTGCTGCAAATTTTAAAGTGTCCTTTGCATTTTCTGAGCACTGTGTTGTGATTCAGATGTGAATTTCAGGCTTATTGCCTTCTATGAGAGCGCATCTGAATTGCACATCTGATCAGTTTTGAACACTTACCGTATTTATCGGCGTATAACGCGCATCTACATTTTAAGAGGGAAGTTTCAGGAAAAAACTTTCTCTCAAGCGTCTTCCAGGACAGCCCATGAGACCTAGGGCTCCTCCTACCAGGACATGAAACACGTTAACCCCCACCAGATAAAAGGGCGGTCCTCCAGGCCCCATGCCAGTATTAGTGTTTCCTCCGGATGGGGGGTAACATGTTTCAGGAACCTGGTCCCCTAGGTCTCATGGGCAGGGGCTCTAATGACCGTTTTTAAGGGGCGTATGTGTGTTTTTTACTAACCTCCTTGCCATAGCAGTTTTTCCATGGGGAAGTTTTTCTGCTGCCTCCGCTTCTTTGTGCCTGGAGAGGGCCAGGACTGGGATGGCGTCGGGTCCCTAGCGCTGTTCGCAGCACAGGCTGCATGTCAGTGACTTTGTCTCCCGCACACAGCATGGCTGATTCGTGCTGGGAAACGTGGAGTTCACTAGCGCTGGAAGGGGCGGAGCCTCTGCGCGCCAAACTGGCTACAGGAAGATCCGGTGAGGGTCATTTCCGGGTCGCATGACGTCATCCGCGGGCGCCGGAGACATGGTTCCTGTCTCCATAAAACGGCGCAAAACGGGGGCTAATGGCTGCTGGTGAATTCTGGTAAAGACAGCACAGGCTGAAAGACTACCAGATGGACGGCATGGGCAATCCTGCGGTAATCGCTCAGGCAGCGGATGCAGTCCCCAACACCAGCACCTCTCAGGTAAGCTTGAAATATGTTTATGGTCACTGTTTTTTCTTGCTATCCTGGTGAAGGTTTTACCCCCCCCCCTCCCAATCACAGGATTTGGTGTTAGGGGACACATTTTCTTCTCCTGCACGTGGTGATGGAGCAATTTTGTGGCTTGGGTTACTTATGGGGTTGTTTATTTTTGTGTCTTGACAGGCCAAGACTCAGGACAAAGTCCAATCTCAGCCACATAAAAGAAAATGTGCGGTGTGCGGTAACAAACTGAGTTCCACTTGGGGAAAAACAGTTTGCCGCACTTGTATAGAGGGTTTAGTGAAGGATGACCCAGTGACCTCCTGTCAAAAGATGTTGACTTCGGTCAGGGATGAGCTGACTTCTACTTTTGGCTCATTTAGAGAGTTAATTGACAAATTGCAGGCTCCCCAACAGGGTACATCTTCAAAAAGAAAGGCTTCTAGCACCCCGCAGGTTAGTGTAGAGAGTGAAGACTCTGAGGCTGAAGCCAAATCTACTCATTCTTCTCCGGAAGACTCAGGGTCAGATACAGAGCCTAGGGATAGAGTATCCTCTAGGGGCTCAAGGTTCAAATTGTCTCTGGAAGATGTGGATAATTTGTTAAAAGCCATCTATACTACCCTTGAAATGGAGGAGGAGGAGGAGGTACAAATGTCTAAGCATGACCGTATGTACAAAGGTTTGCACAAAAAGAAAAGTAAAAACTTTCCAGTGCACGATTCCCTCCTTGATACAATCAAACTGGAGTGGGAGAATCCAGAGAGGAAACCTTTCTTTTCCAGTAATCTAAAAAGAAGGTTTCCGTTTGATGAGGATGCAGCGCTACCGTGGAATAAGAACCCAAAGTTAGATGCTCCTCTTTCAAAAGTTTCAAAGAATTCGGACCTGGCGTTTGATGACATGGGTACGCTTAAGGATCCTATGGACAAAAAATGTAATGTCCTCCTGCATAGAGCTTGGGATTCAGCTATGGGGAATCTCAAACCAGCTCTTGCCTCTACTTGTGTAGCCAGAAATCTGGAGGAATGGCTTACACAAATTCAAACCCATCTTTAAGCTGGTACTTCTAGGGAAGAGATTTTAAAATCCTTTCCTCTTCTTTTTAGTGCCGTGGGTTTCTTGGCGGATTCCTCTGCGGAATCAGTTAGAATGACAGCCACACGCGAGGATGAGGACGTGACGTGGCGTGAGTGAGGTGGGAGGTACCGGACGGCTCCATGGCGGCAGGAGACACACGCCGCTCTGAGGCCCCGTCAGCACCGCTCGTGGCCCCGCAGACTATAGCGTGAGAGGCCGGACGCTGCGGGGAACGAGCGGGCATCCCATCCCCGCCGGGACCAGACATACTCGGGGGTCCTTACATGAAGAGCGCCGGCAGACGAGTTTCTGCTGGACACGCTGCGCCGGAGAAACCGAAGCTGCTGCGCACTCAGCGCTGGATGAAAGGAAGCCGACTGGCAATCGGAGCATGCCGTGCGGGGTTCTCAGAAGCCCATAAGTCCACCGGAGACAAGCAGCCGGGCAGCGGTCCAGGAGGATAACCAAAGGGTCTGGTGAGGCGCTCAGTAGAGCCGGGTCTGATCAGGTCCCCCCCCCGTGACCCCCCCGTTTGGTATGACATTGCCCTCCAGAAGTATGTACACTTATACCCCATAAGGTGCCCTCTTATGTAAAAATTGGACAATGACTAGATGCTAGTCCTCTACTGGGTTTGTTATCCGTGACAGCTGCAATTGAAGGGAATATGAAGACAAAATGTAACTGAACTTTTAACTCATACTGGCATAGGATGAAGTAATAGAGGGAATATCTGAGGGGTATGATATCTGGACTAATTTAGTTCTCCACCTGTTGCAATATCTCTACACTGCTTGCTGTTTATGATTTACTTAAGAGTCTGGCTCCCTGTCCTTACTGAATAGAACTGTATGGAACCGCTTCGATTGGCTCAGGCTGGTCTGTGGAGTTAAATAAGAGGACAATTTAAAGGGTGATATAATTTCTGATCTCTCCTCTTGTGAGTTGCCTAAATGCTCTTCATATAGTTGAATTACCGACATCTCCGATGGCCTGGGCTTTGAAGAATTAGCGCTCTGAGGGAAAATTCATATTGGAGAAGGGTGGTCATAAATATATTATTTTCCTAGACATTACTGGTATAAGACGCACATGTGATTATGAGAAGCTGGAAAATCCCAGTTTTGATGAATGGGGGACAGTGAAAAGAATATCAAGACCCTTCCTCACACAAAGCATCTCCCTCATTCTCTGGAACAATTAGGACATATTGGGTGGCTGTAATACAGGAGATAACTTAGTAAAGACACTGTAGGTATTCTCCTTATAAGAGGAGAATCCGGTAGCCCCAGTAATCCTGCTTGAAGCAGTAAACGTCCTCTTTTCTGTTGCTCTGCCCCTGGCCCTCTCCCTTCAGTTCGGGGCCCCTGCTTTCCTTTGGCCTGCTCCTTATTAAAATATCTACTTGCTCAGGGTTTGGGTAGTAGTTAAGGGAAGGCAGGAGCATACACCGGTGAAGGAGATTGTGGGCCGATAAGGGGCCTAAATATATTAAAAAAAAAAAAACATTTCCAAACTGGGGAAGAGAATTAGACCCTCCAATAAAATGGATAGATCGACGCGGGGTGGCACTACAAAACCAATGAAGAATAAAACGGGGAATAGCTCCATACAGCAATATATGACTCAAGAAGGGAGCCTTAAAAGCCCAGGTCTCGCAAAAAAAACAGAAAAGAAGAAGATCGATACAAAAAAAGGTGTAGGAGCAGGTAGTGCGGAGAGCTCTATAGGCGAAACGACACTAGAAAGCGAGCAAGGGCAAAATAATGCAGAGGAGCTACCCCAAGATACACAGCCCCCTACAAAGGCAGAGATGAACGCAATGCTGTTGAGGATGGAAAAGGTCATGGAAAATATCATAAGGACAGAAATTAACAAGGTAAGAATAGACCTTGGAGGACTCCGTGAAAGAGTGGTAGAGACGGAAAAGAGAATAGAGGAGCAGGATCAGGAAATAAACTCCTTGAAAGAGCAAGTAAAGGCTTTGACTGAAAATCAGAGACTGGCGGCATATAGGATCGAGGACCAGGAGAATCGCAACAGGCGACAGAACCTTAGAATCAGGGGGTTGATAGAACAAAAGGATGAAGATCTTAGAAGCATTATGAATACAATTTTTAACCCTCTGCTAGAGAGATCAGTAGAATCTAAGCCCCTTAAGATTGAGAGAGTGCATCGAGTAGGGAACCCCCAACAGATGGAAAAATACGGCCCAAGGGATGTGGTCGTGAGATTCAGGAATTACGTCGATAAGGCAGAAATATGGGGTAGGCTTAGGGGAAAACCACCCCTGAGATATAGAGACACAGACTTACAAATATTCTCCGATCTGGCGAAAGAAACACTGGCAAGGAGGAGATGCTTGAAACCCCTCTTGGAACTGATGCGGGCACAAAATATTAAGTACCAATGGGGATTCCCGGCGTGCCTCATAGGTATAAAGGGGGGTAAAACAGCACGACTTAGGTACCCGGAGGAACTGAACGTATTTTGCCTTAAAATGGAAATAACAATTCCTGAACTCCCTGATTGGGTCGATTAGATTGGCTCTGTCGAGCATGGAACTTTAAGAAGCGGGATGGTGAGGTGGGGGGAGGGGGTGGTGAGGGGGGGGGCCAAGGGGGAGCCCCGAATACCACCACGAAAGAGGAGCCAAGGATGAAGGCGAGGAGTCTTCTACCAGCGGCTCCCAGGCCAAGAGAGGGCCAGGGTGGGGGAGGGAGGGAAGGGGGGCTGGGGCGAGGGGGAGGGGGGGAAGGGGGGGGAGGGAAACGGGGAGGGGGGGAAGGGGGGGGAGGGAAACGGGGGGTGGGGGAAAGGAGGGTAATGGGAGGGGGACCATCTGAACGACTCCACAGGAATTCTTCTCAAACTCAAAAAAAAAAAAAAAAAAGATAAATGACAGATATTAAGTTCTTATCATATAATGTAAAAGGATTAAACTCTCATATTAAGAGACATAAAATTCTTGCCGAACTTACGCAGTATAAAGCAGACATCGTCTACCTACAAGAGACCCACATTACCATAGAATCTAATATAAAGATATATTCATCTGATTATCCCGTCTGGTATTATGGAGACACCGTATCATCGAGATCTCGGGGGGTTGCTATAGGATTTGCAAGAGGAGTTAGATACACACTGGTGGACAGATTGAATGATCTGGAGGGGAGGTTTTTGTTTTTAAAAATAAAACTAGGGGAGCAGGACTACACTTTGGCAAACGTATATGCACCCAATGTGAATTCGGCTAAATATATTAGTAAAATACTCAGAAAATTAAAAGATTTTGAAGAGGGACATGTGGTGTTGATGGGGGATTTTAACCTTTGCATGTGCCCGAGCCTCGATAGTACGTCCCATGTTCAGGGGAATAACGGTGAGCATCTTAAGCTACTGAAAAAACAAATGATACAAAATCAAATGGTGGATGTTTGGCGAATTTTCAACCCCAAGACAAGAGACTACACGTTTTTTTCCCCTGTGCATGGGACGTACTCGAGGATCGACTACATCCTCGTAGACCACAGACTTTTGGAGAGGGTGGTCGAAGCAAGATGTGAGATCATAACGCTATCAGACCACGCCCCTATAACCATCAAAATAAGCACTTCCATACAAAAATGCATCCCTCCAGAGTGGAGATTGGATGAAAGTCTGCTGAGGGACGAGGATGTGGTCGAGAGAGTACAGAAAGAATTGGAATGGTATTTCCAGGAGAATGACAAGGAGGGAATCACAGGAGCAACCCTGTGGGACGCTCATAAAGCGTATATAAGAGGGATTTTTATTGCTGAAGGGGCAAAGAAAAATAAAGCAAGAATGAGTAAACTAAAAACATTAAAAGAGGAGATATATAGGCTGGAACAGGAACATAAATTACAGGGCCAAAAGAGGGAAACACTCCGTAAGTTAACTTTAACAAGGGATGAATATAAAGCCCTTGCCGGGCAAGAAACCAAGAATTTCATAGACAGGGTAGAGAGTGAAAGTTATGTCTGGGGAAATAAACCTAGCAAAAACCTGGCCAGAATGGTAAGAAAAAAGAAAACCAGGAACTTTATCGAAAAAATCAGGAATGGGGATGGAGACTTAGTTTACGCAACGAATAAAATAGCAGAATCTTTTAGAAGCTATTATGAAAAACTATACAATGTCCAACAGAAGATCAGGGACCCTGTCGAAAAAAAGGATAAGATCAGGGAAGTTTTACGGCAAACTAATCTACCGAAGATAGAAGAGTATGAGATAGAAAGAATGGAGGAAAGTTTTACTGAACAGGAGATAAGTGAGGTCTTAAAAAATTCTCCCAAAGGGAAAAGCCCGGGACCAGACGGCTTCACGTCGGCCTACATACAAAGGTTTAGTACTATCTTAGTCCCTAGACTATGTCAATATTTCAATGGGTTGGGGCGAGACTATGAGATGAGCAGAGAGGCATTAACAGCTACGATCACTGTCATTAAAAAAGAGGGAAAGGACAATACGAATTGCTCAGGGTTTCGACCTATCTCACTCCTGAATGCAGATACCAAACTGTATGCAAAAATTTTGGCCGAACGAATGAAGGGGGTGATGACTGCCATTGTTCACCCAGACCAGGTCGGTTTCATACCTGGGAGAGAGGGAAAGGACAATGGGGTTAGGGCACTTCTTCTCATGGAGCTGATCAAAGAAAGAGGGACCCCCGGTCTATTCCTGTCAGTAGACGCTGAGAAAGCGTTTGACAGGGTAGACTGGGGGTTCCTGATACAAACTCTAGAATGTATAGGAATTGGCCCAAGGATGATCAAATGGATTAAAACGCTTTATTTTCACCCATGTGCTAGGATCAAGATCAATGGATCTTTATCCGCACCCTTTGAGATGAGAAATGGAACCAGGCAGGGCTGTCCCCTGTCCCCTCTTCTTTTTGTCTTATCATTGGAACCCCTGCTGGCAATGGTCCGACAAAATCCAGAAATATATGGAATGGAGGTTGGAGAAGATGAGCACAAACTATCTGCTTTTGCAGACGACATTCTTTTCTATATAAGTAGCCCAAGAGTCACCCTCCCGAAGCTAATAGCCACCTTAAAACAATATGGTGAGGTGTCAAATTTCAAAATGAATATAGAAAAGACGTTGATCCTAAATATCAACATTCTTAAAGAAGAAGAACAATATCTGCGGAAGAAATATAATTTTAAATGGCAAAAAGAAATAAAATATCTGGGAATAAAACTGGCAAATTCCATAAAGAAAATATATAGAATAAACTTTATCCCCCTGCTCAACGAAATAAAAAGTGAAATTAAAAACATATTTAATAGACCAATTTCGTGGTTCGGGAGGATAAATGTAGTAAAAATGGTTCTTATCCCAAAAATCCTATACAAGTTTCAAATGGTCCCAATATACCTACCACCGTCATATATTAAAATAATTAACTCCCTCATAATGAACTATATTTGGAAAAATAAAAAACACAGGGTGTCCGCTCAAATCCTAAAACGGGCCAAGAAAAAGGGAGGCTTAGCTGTACCCGACATAAGATTGTATTATAATGCTTCGGTTCTCTCACGGGTTATAGAATGGGCTAAAGAATCCCAGGACAAAAGATGGATAAATATTGAATGCACATTAGCGAGGGCACAGTTAGGGAGATTAATTTGGAACCCACCACAACACAGATCCTTACACACCTCAACACACACAATTACTCATAATGCATGGAGGATCTGGGATAGACTTCACAAACAATTAAAAACAGAATTCAACTCACCCTTTATCGATTTAAAAGAAAACGAATATTTCACCCCAGGGACAAAAGAAGTAGGGGGGAATTGGATCACAAATAGAACACAGTTAAAAGATATAACACTAGATGGCAAAATTAGGTCACTTCACGATATTAAATATAGGACTGGAATTAGGGCGCTCGACGAGTGGAGATACTTGCAGTTAGTGTCATTCGTCAAGCGCCTACCACATCCTTTGAGGTCACAAGAGGATTACACCTTATTGGAACAATTGTGTAGCATCGAAAGCTCAAAGGGAAATATATCTAAAATCTATAGTTACTTGCTGAGAACGGAAGAGTTGGACACGCTTAAATATATCCAAAAATGGGAAACAGACTTAGGGGTCCCAAGGGGGAAAACGACCATAGGAAGAATCCTGAAAATGACTCACACCTCGGCAGTAGATGTAAGAACTGCCGAGATGAACTTCAAATGTTTGACGAGGTGGTACGCCACCCCAGACAAAATGGCAAAATTCAGAGGGGGAGAGTCAGAGAAATGCTGGAGAGGTTGTGAGTCTAGAGGAACAATGGCACACCTTTGGTGGGACTGCTTGAAAATTAAAGCTTACTGGAAAAAAATCTTGGCCCTTATAAAGGTAATAACAAAAAAAGAAGTGGAAGATAACCCATGGGTAGTTCTCTTTCATGGGGGGGAGATTCCAGAGAAGGAGTATAAGGGTTCACTGATCCCTCATTTGTTGAACGCGGCGAAACGTTTGATTCCCCTTAAATGGAGAGACGCGAAAAGTCCGCAAATGTGGGAGTGGATCGACTCCGTAGAGGACACTTATAGGAGAGAGAAATTAAAATACGGGAGCTATAAACACAAGGTAGGGGAAAAGGATATATGGGTACCCTGGTTGGAATTCAAAAAGTCCTGGAGGTTCGCAGAAAACCTGAGAGAGGAATAGTAATGCATTTTTCAATTAAGGGAATGAATTCTTATAGTGGAGTCGTGGGATGGTCAAGGGCGGGGGTGGGTAGGGGGGGGAGGGGGGATTTAGTCTTGGGAGGGGGGAAATGGGGGGTTGGGTATTTCTTTGTCACGCAGATAAAACCTTTTAAAAAAAAAAAATTTCCGTACTCACTATAAAAGAGTGAGTTTTAAACGGTGAGGAAAAAAAAAAAAAAAAAAAAAAAAAAGGGGAAAAGATAAAAATAAACAATAAACAAAATAAAAATTATATAAACTTGCAAAATAAATACACCACAAATGATGCTAAACCAGATGTAGAGACGGAATTATGAATAAAATCATGAGCAAGTCTCTCGCTGTGGTGAAGTCTGAAGTGGCAAAAAAAAAAAAAGAAAGAAAAAAAAAAAGAAAAAAAAAAAAAAAAAAAAGAATGACAGCCAGAACTTCAGCTTTAGTAAACTCAGCTAGAAGAAGCACTTGGCTTAAAACATGGTCGGGGGATGCAGCATCTAAATTGCGATTATGTGGGCTTCCCTTGACAGGGGATCATCTTTTTGGCCCAGGTCTACAGGAGGCGCTGGAACGTACGGCCGATAGGAAAAAGGCCTTTCCAGAAAAGAAAAAACAGACAGGAAGAAAAAATTTTCGTGGCCTAGATAAATGGCAACAGGGTTCTAAAGAAAAAGACAATAGGCCCAAAAAACATTGGTCCGGGTACAAAGGCAAGGGTAGAGGAGGTGTTTTATTTAACACACCTCAGCAGCCTGCCAAGCCACAATGACCAGCATCTGCCAGTGGGAGGAAGACTGAGGGCCTTTCTCCCACAATGGGCAACCGTCACCTCAAGTCCCTTCATCTTGGATCTGGTGGCAAATGGGTACAGACTAGAATTCTCCTGTCAGCCACCAGAACGACTCTTGATCACATCTCCTCCCAAAGATCGGGAGAAAGCAAGAGCTCTGGGTCTCCAAGTAGGAGATTTGCTGGACCAGAAGGTCCTGATTCCTGTTCCCCTATCAGAGCAGAACAAAGGGTTTTATTCCCACATCTTTGTCATCAGAAAGCCGTCAGGGAAGTATCGGCTCATTCTGAATCTTCGGTCTCTAAATCGATCGATTCGATACAAGCACTTCAGGATGGAGACAGTTTTCTCTATCAAGAATCTGCTTTACCCAAACTGTTTCATGGCCACGTTGGATCTAAGGGATGCTTACTTGCATGTCCCGATCCATCCGACTTTCCAGAGATTTCTGAGAATAGCAGTAAGGATGGGAACGGAAATCAGGCACTTCCAGTTTCAGGCCCTCCCCTTCGGTCTGTCCTCTTCCCCTCGTATCTTCACAAAGGTATTGGGGGAGGCGCTGGCTCCATTAAGGTTAAAGACGATAACTATCATCCCTTACCTGGACAACCTATTAATAGTGGCAGAATCCCGCCAGAAATTACTAGCAGATCTCCAGACAGTTCTAGACTTCCTTCAATCCTTGGGCTGGCTAATAAACAGGGAAAAGTCTTCCCTAGATCCAGCCCAGAAGGTGAAGTACCTGGGTTACGACTTCTGCTCAGTAGTCCAAAAAGTTTTCCTCCCAGAGGAGAAGGTCTCCAAGATGGTGCTAGCAGTATCAGCTTTACAGACCAATCGGTTGGTCTCGCTGAGGGAAATTTCGAGGACGGTAGGTCTCATGACCTCGTGTTTCCCTGCTGTACCATGGGCAAGATTCCATCAGAGACCATTACAGAGATTCCTTCTGGAGAATTTTGACTCTAGGGACCTGGCGTCCCCGTCCCAAGTTTGGTTACCTACCAAGGTAAAAAGAAGTCTGTGGTGGTGGAGGAAAGTTCTGCACCTAACAAAAGGCCTGCCTTGGTCCATCTCGATATCCAAGAGGATCACGACGGACGCAAGTGCTTGGGGATGGGGAGCCCACCTCAAAGACCAGGTCGCACAGGGGAAATGGTCCTTGAAGGAAGCAAGGGCCTCATCGAACCAGAGGGAGCTGCTAGCGGTTCAGAGAGCTCTTCAAGCTTTTCATTCGGAGGTCAGGGGTCACAATCTCCAGATCCTGTCAGACAACATTGCGACAGTGGCGTACCTCAACAAACAAGGAGGCACGAGGAGTCGAGTTCTTCAGGGAATCGCACAAGAAATTTTGTCTTGGGCAGAAATAAATTTAGGCTCAATCTCAGCAGTGCACCTGAAGGGGACGCAAAACAGTTTGGCAGACTACCTCAGTCGCCACAGGGTGGAGCGAGACAACTGGTCACTCCATCCAGAAGTTTTCTCGGAGATCATCAACAAATGGGGTTGTCCCGAAGCGGATCTCTTCGCAAATCAGGACAACCGCAAGACAGAGGAGTTCTTTTCTCTAAACCCAGGGGATCGATCACTGGGGATAGATGCCCTGGCGAATCCGTGGCCCTTCAACCTCTGCTACGCCTTTCCGCCGATCCGGCTCATTCCGGAGGTACTCCGGAAGTTTCTCTTAGAAGAAACCGACCTCATTTTGATCGCCCCCTTCTGGCCCAAGAGGCCATGGTTTTCCCTGCTACAGTCTCTGGTCTCGGAGCCTCCATTGAGACTTCAGAACAGAGAGGACTTGCTGTCGCAGGGTCCAGTGTCACACCCACAGGTGGTTTCATTAAGCTTGACGGCTTGGTATCTGAAGAGAAGATACTAAAGGCTCAGGGATTTTCTGACAAGGTGATCAAAACCTTGATAAATTGCAGAAAGCCAGTCACTAGAGCCATTTATTCCAAAGTCTAGAAAAAGTTTAATTCATGGTTGTCTGAAAACCAAAGATCAACGCATGATGTTCCTTCTATTTTGGAATTTTTTCAAGAGGGTGTCGACAAGGGTCTTTCAGTTAGTACCTTGAAGGTACAGGCGGCAGCTATCAGCGTTTTCCTCCAGTTTTCTCTTTTGGAAAATCCCACGGTAGCTAGATTCTTTAAATCCATTTCAAGGGCCAGGCCAGTAGTGGTAAGAAGTTGTCCAACTTGGGACCTGTCCCTGGTACTTCAAACTCTGGTAGAATTTCCTTTTGAGCCTTTAGAGGATATTTCCGTTAAATTACTTACCTTAAAAACTATTTTTTTAGTAGCTATTACCTCAGCTCGTAGAGTAAGCGAGTTACAGGCCTTATCGGTGAGGGAGCCTTTCCTCACGATTTTTGAGGATCGAGTTGTATTGAAAACTGATCCAGGGTTTTTGCCTAAGGTAGCTAGTAAATTTCACAGATCACAAGACATTGTGCTGCCATCCTTTTGTAGTTCACCACAGGGTGATCAGGAAAAGAAGTTTAGTTTTTTAGATGTAAGAAGAACTCTTCTTGCATATTTAGAGGTCACCAAGGTCTTTAGGAAGACAGACGCTTTATTTGTTCTTTTCTCAGGTACACACAAAGGTAAAAATGCATCTAAATCCACATTGGCTAGATGGATTAAGCAGGCCATCTCAGAATCTTATAAAATCAGAGAAGTTCCTACTCCTTTTGTTACAGCACATTCAACTAGAGCTTTGGCTACATCTTGGGCTGAGAGGGCTGGTGCTTCACCGGATCAAATCTGTAAAGCTGCCACATGGTCCAGTTATTCGACCTTTATTAAACATTATCGCCTGGATCTGATATCCGCTCGAGAACAGGCGTTTGGTCGAAAGGTCCTTCAGGCAGTTGTCCCACCCTAGATTGGTAAGTTCTGGCTCATCGTCTCATGGGCTGTCCTGGAAGACGCTTGAGAGAAAAGCTGAGTTAGGCTTACCGGTAACTCCTTTTCTGAGAGTCTTCCAGGACAGCCGGATTCCCACCCGGTTTTTTGTTGTATGGAAGTTATGTGTATTAATGCATATGTTTTTCAGGGTAGTCCTACGGTTCTCGAGAAGACTGGCATGGGGCCTGGAGGACCGCTCTTTTATCTGGTGGGGGTTAACGTGTTTCCTGTCCTGGTAGGAGGAGCCCTAGGTATCATGGGCTGTCCTGGAAGACTCTCGGAAAAGGAGTTACCGGTAAGCCTAACTCAGCTTTTTTTAACTAAACAACTTTTGAATTAAAGCGGGAGTTCACCCATTTATTTATTTTTTGCCCTTTTCCCCTTAGATTCCTGCTCGTTTTGTCTAGGGGAATCGGCTAGTTGTTTTAAAATATGAGCAGTACTTACCCGTTTTCGAGATGCATCTTCTCCGTCGCTTCCGGGTATGGGTCTTCGGGAGCGGGCGTTCCTTCTTGATTGACAGTCTTCCGAGAGGCTTCCGACGGTCGCATCCATCGCGTCACTAGTAGCCGAAAGAAGCCGAACGTCGGTGCGGCTCTATACTGCGCCTGCGCACCGACGTTCGGCTTCTTTCGGAAAATCGTGACGCGATGGATGCGACCGTCGGAAGCCTCTCGGAAGACTGTCAATCAAGAAGGAACGCCCAGTCCTGCAGCCCATACCCGGAAGCGGCGGAGAGGATGCATCTCGTAAACGGTAAGTACGGATCATATTTTAAAACAACTAGCCGATTCCCCTAGACAAAACAAGCATTAATCTAAGGGGAAAATGTGTTCTCTATGGGTGAACCTCCGCTTTAAATAAGGGTCAGTGCCCATCTGCAGCCTGATCAATGCCCATCTGCAGCACATCTCACCAATGCAGCCTTATCAATGTCCATCTCACCAATGCAGCCTTATCAATGTCCATCTCACCAATGCAGCCTTATCAATGTCCATCTCACCAATGCAGCCTTATCAATGTCCATCTCACCAATGCAGCCTTATCAATGTCCATCTCATCATGCAGCCTTATCGATGCCCCTTTTTACCCTCAATGCAACCTCACCATCAAAGCAGCCTGGACAGAGCATGAAATCACAGAGCCGTCATCTCCTGTTCGGCTCTCACTCAGCACTGGCAGTCACACAGATACACACAGTCCCGCCTCCAACATCGGCATTGGACCAGCTCCTGTGATACATCAAACACTCGTCCAATGCCAGTGGCGGAGGTGGGACTGTATGTGTGATGTAAGAGCCGAACAGGAGATGTCGGCTCGTGAATTCTGGCTGTGTTCGTCCCCCTTCTTGCCTTCCAAGGTACACTATCGGCGTATAACACGCACTCACGATTTGCCCTCTATTTTCAGGGAAAAAAAGTGCGTGTTCTACGCCGATAAATACAGTAATTTGGTCTGGGGAAAAAAAAAAATCCATTCCAGGCCCTTTCAGGTTGGTTGGTTAGTTGTGGAGGTAGATGACTGATATTTAGTGTTAACGTTTTGTGTGTAATTGCTGAAGGTGATCATCATTTTATCGGGTCAGTGTACATCATGCAAATGGGCAGTGTTCTACAGCAACAGACTCCCGTTTGCTGTCCGGCACTGTTCATTATTGGGTTACTGCTGAGGATTTCTGTACTCCATCACTCCTCCACTAAAATAAGCCTGTAGTCTTGTCTACATGTATGTTTAGATTGCCATCTACTTGGGAGGGGAAGATTTCTGCAGTTACATTATGCCTTCAACACTAACCACTATCTTGTGTCTATGGCTATCTTTGGATATTAAGTAAAGTTTATGTATTTACAGAATAGTTCATGACCTGTTAATTTTATAATTAAGTGAAATTGGCTGAAAATCATTGTGCATGGAAATGTTTGTATGAATTGCGATGTATGATTACTGAAAAGAAAATGATCCCTTGTGTAATACACTGTATTATTGTACTGTATGAAATTATAAACACTGTTTTGTTCTTTTAATAGAGGTATGTGGTGTTAATGGTCACAGCTAGTTTAAAATAAAGTGGATGTGACTCTCTTTATAGTAGCTATTTACAGAGATGCATGTTTTTTTTTTTGTGGTGTAGGTTAGATTATGTAAGCTAGCATCTTGGGTCTATTGAGGTCTGTTGTCTCTCTCATCTTTTTCTTTTGTAGAATTATTGCTGGATTTTTTTTAAACTTACTTGATCTGACGTGCTGGGTCAACCTATGGTTTATTGGCACAGCATAACTGTTCCATGTGTTTATGCCCGCGTACCATTAACATAATAAAAGTAGACCTGCAATGTGTTGTTTATAGCACTTTGTATTGTTTTTACAGTTTTTGGCCAAATGATATTGCTGAGTGATTGCTTCTAGAATTTAATTGACAGTGTGTGTTGGTGTTTTTTTTGTTTGTTTATTTTTAGACTTTTGCTGTACACCTCTTATACTCCTCCATTCTGCTCTTTCATTATATAGCATTATGATGCCATTATGCGATACATCAGCCAGCCCCCACTTCTACTTGATGTGCACATTCACAAGCCAATGCTTACTGCTCGAACCTGGATGGATTCTCTCCTTGCGTTTTTTCCTGGTCTTCAGGTATGAAACTGCAAATCCATTATCATTGATTGTATGTTATAGTGATTGCCAATTTTAAATGATGCCTAAAAGTTATCTTTAAGAGAAATATGACCAAAGCCTTTTTTGACCATATTTCTGTTTTGGGTCACACACTCTGGAAGGATCATAACCATATTGTCAATATCTACCCAGATGTCTGATTGCTTTTGGCTCTTGGTGTACAACTGAGAGCCGGCACCAGCTATGCACACCCCCTCATCAACCCGGCACTCCAGTTAGTGCAGGAGGGGCAGAGCTGACTGACTGTCACTGACCGAAAACTGGGCGATTTAGAGGTCATGTGATCGCTCAGCTCTTAGACTTAACTGGAGACAACTGCAGTATCACACCAATGCTGCAGCATGGAGGTGAGTAAAGCAGTTGTATGCCCCCAAAAACCTGTAAGGCGAAGGAATAATGGGCTAGTATGCACCGCATACTAGCTTATTATGAAATGATTACTTTCGAACAAAGCCCCCACATGGCCACCCGGTCACTGCTGAGGGAGCTGATGTTTTCTTCCGGGTTTGCAGCTCCGGTGCTGACAGTGGCCAGTGCTGCGATGACGTCGCGTTCCAGCACGAAACACCGGACCTTCACTGCGCATGCGCTGCTGATGTCAGCGGCTGCATACAAGGTGAATATCTCCTAAACCGTATATTAATTTTACCTACAGGTAAGCCTTATTATAGGCTTACCTGTAGGTAAAAATGACCAAGAAGACAATACAACCACTTTCAAGGTGAATTCCAGGTATGATCTATTTCTACATGTAAAGTATTCTGTGATTTGACAATGTAAAGAGGTGGAGCTGTGATGATGTTTACATTTTAAAGCATGCAACAGGAGGTAGTGGAACAAGCAGAGGCATTGTAAACACCCAAAGCTCCCAGGTGGACAGTTATGTTCTGTTCACACCTTGGGTATCAGAATTGCATGAGTCTGCCCGCAATCCTGGATTGTGCTGAAATCCCAGTAAATTGCTTTTGGGTGCCTTTTATTCCTAATGTCACCCCAAACAAACCATAAATTTTTTTTTTTTTGCACGCCAAATCACCCTGTCCAAAAACATGCCAACGTTTTTAGCGTGTTTTTTTGGAGCAGAGGGCCACCTATTCAGTTAAATGGGGTTCCAAAAACGTAACCCTCTGGCAGTGCTAAATGTGAATGTGGCCTAAATGTTGTTAATTACTGAAGGGAGATCATGCCCCACTTCAGAGAGATCAAGCCTTTTATATTCCCTTTCAAAGTATTTTTAGCATTCATTTTTTTTTTGTTTGTTTCAGTGATAACGGTTCACATTGAAGGCATTGCTAAACCTTTAACAGAATGCATACATTATCTTTTGTAATTTCAGTTATTCCAGAGCTTGGTGATTTGAAAATTTCTGTCTGTTGTTTTTGTTTTTTTGTTATTTAGTGTCTGGTTAAGCAAATTTGCATTCATGATTTTATTTTGTTTGTTAGGTATTAAAAGGAGATATAAGACCTGCTATAGAAACTCATGAAATGTTATATCAAGTCACCAAAAAACACAATTTTTTACCAGAGGTAAGGATTTTTTGTATACGTCTATGCATATTTTGTGTTTTTAAAGTAAAAAGTAAATGGCAACTCTTCAAGACTGCATGCATTTTCTGACATGTAACAGTATACAGCCACATTATAATAAAGTACTGTACCTTTTTAAAAAAAAATATTGCATCCCTGATTGTGCAGGCTGGGAGAGAGAGATGAATGTTTGGGGGATTTCTCTCCACATGAATCCATATACTAAGTAAAATGGTTGGGACATTAGGGGGCCAGCTGTGAGAAAATAAAAAGCTGGTTCTCTTCTCTGTGCTGCCCACATCCATATTCACTACTTTTTTCTCTTCCAAAAATGACCAATGACTGTGATGTGTTCAATATTAAGAAGGACTGCTTGTTAAAGGATGGGGTCTCTATACAAGCTAGATATTTATAAGTAATAACACTTTTATTAGGAGCCTGGCAATAGAGTTTTGGGAGCTTCCGTTGATTTTGATTTTGCTTTGGAAAGTACATGCACCCAGGCTGCGGTAGCACCAACCTAGATCAAACTTGTGGTTATTAGTTGTTGGAACAACAAACACACATGCTTGTTCTAAAGCTGTTACTGTGTAAGTATTGCATACAACCCTGGAGCTTGTGCCTCTAAAACAAGTCTTCACTGTCTGTGTGCTACTTTCTTCAATGGCACAGCCTATGCATATGATGGAGACAACCTGCCATCTGTTGCATCCTTGGCTATGTACTGGGTGCAACCATGGGGCTGTGCATGCTTACTTATACGCTCTTCTTCTTTTTTTCTTTTTTTTTTTTTTAACAGGGCAAACAGAAGATGCACCCTCCTGTTTGTTTTTGTTTTTTTTCTTTATCTTTATAACATGCTTGATATTTTAAAGATTCCAGGTGTTTTACACATAAGCCTTTATTAGATCTCAATGACCGTGATTACTGTGTTTAGTTAACAAGGTATATTTTTCTCAATATGTGACAGTGACAAAACATTCCATTTTTTTTTCATATTTCATGGACCTTTTTTCTGTATGTCTATGCTGAATGATTGCTTTAGTAGATGGACTTCTAAAAAAATGTAACCCCTTCCTGCTCGTAATCTAGATTTTAACACTCCCTGGGATACATTTTCTCATCTTTGAGAACCAGCACCTGATACTTTGTACAGCTGTTGTTTCTCTATTCTGGTTGCCAGATACAACCAGGGTACCCATTAACAATCGGGATCACTTTTGACATGGTGATCACTTGCACACACAACTTCATTAGCAAAAGTGAAAGCCTGTAAGTAAACGCTACTAACTTCTAGTTGCAATGTTAAATAGCAGTATAATTTAAAGCGTATCTAAACCCAAAAACAAAAATATATTGCAGCTTAGTCCTTGGGGGTACATTCATGCCGCATGCGGTGGGACTGCATTGGGTGGCTATTTCAGTGAAATCTCACTGCATGTCAATGCAACTAACAAATTTCCATCAAGATCAACTTGTATTTTTTTTGTTAACCTATCAAATTAAATGCTCTCTGTGTTTTTAACAGCCCAATAGAAATCAAATGGTTACATATCTTTTTTGTGTGTGTGTCATAGGCCAAAATTATATATATATATGTATATATATATATATGTATATATATATATATATATATATATATGTATATGTTTTCTATTAATTTATTGTCATATCCAATAGTTTAACCGTATCTGAAAGTGTTTTTGAGCCAAACTCTCACATGATTGCTACCAAAAATACATATATACAGCTCAAAATACTACATAGGGCACACTACGATCCACTAAGTCTCTCTGCCATCTAGCACACCTCTGGCTCATGTGCCAAATTGAATTTGGCTTGTTTTTACATATAATGTGGCCCTGCCCTCTGATTAGGGATGACTGACTACAAAATGAATGACGGCATACATATAATACCAGGTGGCACACAGGGCTAGGACTCTCTTTCGCAATGGACAGTCTGGACTTACCTATACCTACCCAGCTTTTCATCAGCTTGAGTAGAGCTGCACGATTTATCGTCAAGAATCGTTATCGCAATCTTTTTCCCGTGGCAATTCTTGACACAGGGTTTTGCGATCTTTGACATGAAAATAATTTTCTCTCTGCACTTTGGTATGCAAAGAATTTCTTCTCTGCTCTCAGCCAAAAGTCAGTCTGGGCAATCTGCCAAGTCTGGGCAGCCTGCCAAGTTTTAAAAACATTCTTTATCAGTGGAAAGTTAAGTCTAAACATTGTATCACTTCAAAGGAATAAACTTCTGTATGTAAATTAGGGAACGTTTAACCACTTAAACACCAAACCTTTTCCTGACAGCTCTTTTCAAGTTAAAATCATTATTTTTTTTTGCTAGAAAATTACTTAGAACCCCCAAACATTATATATTTTTTTAGTAGAGACCCTAGAGAATAAAATGGCGGTTGTTGCAATATTTTATGTTGCACTGTATTTGCGCAGCAGTCTTTTTAAATGCATTTTTTTGGGAAAAAATTACTTTAACGAATTAAAAAAAAAAAAAATAGCCAGTAAAGTTAGCCCATTTTTTTTTTTTTTTGTATAAATGTAAAAGATTTTACGCCGTGAGAATCGTGATCTTCATTCTAAGCAAAAAATCGTGATTCTCATTTTGGCCAGAATCGTGCAGCTCTACCTTTTTGAGTTTTGTGTGCTTTCTGAAAGTGAACCACACCTATAGGATATAATAGAAGTCTATGGCAAAGTGCAGCTAAACTGCAGGAAAGCCACAGGTGAACCGTGCTGCACTGGCGGTGCAGGTAAACGGTGCATCAGTGTGAAAGCAGCCTTAGGTCCCTTTCACATAGTCAGTCCGACCCAATCGGGACCTCCATTCACCTCTAAGAGCCCATTCACACCTAGGCGTTTTGTCGCCTGTAGTGTGACGCCGCTGCCGCCCCGACACGCCAGAGGGATGATTTAACATTGCCATCTATGGAGATGGTTCACATCTCCACGCCGAACGCCTGCCGCCTGAAAAAAAGTCCCGGACCTTTTTTTCAGGCGGCTTTCGGCGTTCGGCATAGGAGATGGGAACCATCTCCATAGAGGGACAATCTAGGGGCACATCTAGGCGGACAATCGCGGCGTTTTGTCGCCGCAAATCGCGGTACAAAACGCTGCTATTTGTCGCCGCAATTCGTGGGACAAAACGCCGCGATTTTGTCCGCCTAGATGTGAATGCAGCCTAAGGAGTGGCAGATGTAAATGGACTTGTGTCTGTTTATAAATGCCTACCTCCAATCCAATCCAATCCACAAAAAAAAAAAAAAAAAAGAGTAAAGTGGGCTGCAATCCACCCGCTCCGCTCTTTGTGGCCCGGTTGGGCACCCTTGCTCTATGCAAACTTAATTATATAGGATGATATTGCCCCTAAACATTTGGAAAAATATGATCTGGTCAGTTAAGGATCTACCATATGGTGAACCACCCCTCTTCAAAAATCATCATATCCTTACAAATACAGTTGGGCCCATATATTTGGACACAGGCACCATTTTCATACTTTTGCCTCTGTATGCCACCAGAAGAAATTTTAAAACAGAACAATCCAAATGAATTTGAAGTGCAGACTTTCAGCTTTAGATCAAGGGGTTGAACATAAATATCATCAAGTACAAATTTTAGGAACTGCAGCCATTTTTATACACCGTCCCCCCCCCCCCCCCCCCCCATTTTCATGGGCTCAAATGTAATTGGACAAATTAATATAATAAATAAAATTATTCATTTTTAATATTTTGTTGAGCATCCTTTACTGGGAATGAATGCTTAAAGTCTGGAACCCATGGACATTACCAAAGACTGGGTTTCCTCCTTTCTGATCCTTTGTCAGGCACTAACTGAAGCTGTCTTCAGATCTTTGTGGGTCTTTCTGCCTTTAGTTTTGCCTTCGGCAAGTTAAATGCATGCTCCATTGTGTTGAGATCAGGTGATTTATTTGCCAATTGC